>NC_086317.1:387932933-389132933 GCF_036172605.1 Pelobates fuscus | reverse complement strand
TGGGGTAGGATCTCTGCAATGGGTAGGGGCTACAGAGGGAGTGGGGGGGGGGGGGGTAAGGACTACAGAGGGAGTGGGGTGTAGGAGCTGCAGAGGGAGCATGGGTTAGGGGCTGCAGAAGGTGTAGTGGGGTAGGGGCTGCAGAGGGAGTAGGGATGATAGGAGTTGTAAGTGTAAAGTGCCTTGGCATGATAGGAGTTGTAAGTGTAAAGGAAGGAGTTACAGAGGAAGCAGGGGCTGCAGAGGGAGCAGGGGGGTAGGGGCTGCAAAGGTAGGGGGGTAGGGGCTGCAAAGGGAGCATGGGTTAGGGGCTGCAGAGAGGACAGGGGAGTAGGGTGTGCAGAGGGAGCTGGGGGTATGGATGATAGGAGTTGTAAGTTTAAAGGAAGGAGTTACAGTGGGGGTAGGGGCTGCAGAGGGAGCAGTGGAAATAGGGGCTGCAGAGGGAGCAGGGGGGTAGGGGCTTCAGAGGGAGCAGGGGGGGTAGGGGCTTCAGAGGGAGCAGGGGGGTAGGGGCTTCAGAGGGAGCGGGGGGTAGGGGCTTCAGAGGGAGCAGGGGGGTAGGGGCTTCAGAGGGAGCAGGGGGGGGTAGTAGCTTCAGAGGGAGCAGGGGGGGTAGGGGCTTCAGAGGGAGCAGGGGGGGGTAGGGGCTTCAGAGGGAGCAGGGGGGGGGGGTAGGGGCTTCAGAGGGAGCAGGGGCGGGGTAGGGGCTTCAGAGGGAGCACGGGCGGGGTAGGGGCTTCACAGGGAGCAGGGGGGGATAGGGGCTTCAGAAGGAGAGGGGGGGGGATAGGGGCTTCAGAGGGAAAGGGGCAGTAGTGGGGGAAATATCATTAAAATATTTGTAATTTAAAAAAATGTAATGATTTAAAAAAAAAATTAAAGCCCCCCCCCCTTAAAAGTCTTACCTCTCCAGTCTTACTAATCCAGACATCCTCTCCAGGCACACTGAGGGGCAGCCTAGTGGGGTCTTTGGAAGGCCCCTTAGCTGTCTCTCAGTGTGCCCTGCACAGAGGGAGAATATTTTTAGCAGCAGGGGCCCGCGGACGGCTGTGCAGGCCCCTTACTGAGTGCAGGCTGGCTGGGGAGATTAACTTACTACACTGCAGCAGGGGCGGGCCCCCCAGAGCCTCGGGCCATGACCGAAAACTTGGGTATCGCTGGTGGAGGGTGAGAGGTGTCACTTGAAGGTCTATGGTCTCAAGTAGCTCAAGTCGGCAGGTTGGTCGGTGTCGGTCCCAGAGGTGCTCTCGGGGTGAACTCCCGTACGGTAGCTGGGTTGATCGTGGACAGTCCTGATCCTCTCGTGGGTGCAGCTTGAAGTATACCCGCAGATTGCAGGAGTGCTTCCAATTCTTGAAAGCTCTGTGCTTTATGTGAGGTCTCGTTAAGGGTGAGTAGTACTGCTCGCGGGGTCCCCCAGCGGTAGGGCAGCTCTCTGGTGCGGAGGAGTTGCAACAATGGTTGTAAAGATTTTCGACAGGCAAGCGTGCTCCTGGTGATGTCCTGGAAAAAGGTTAGTTTGCTACCCTCAAACGATAAGGGTGTTTTGCCCCTCAGTGTAGCTTGAAGCGCCGCTTTGTCCAATACGCTCTGGAAACGTATGATAAGGTCCGCGGATGCGGTCAATGGAGCCCGGGTCGGCTTCGGTAGTCGAAACATCCCGTCGAGCCTCAGGGATTTCGCCTGTTTTGGAGGGAACAGGGCACTCAGGAGGCGTCTAATATAGTGGGGTATTTCAGTGCGGCTCACCGAGTCAGGTATCCCTCTGATTTTCAGGTTATGGCGTCGCCTTTGGTCCTCCAGTGTATCCAGGCGGTCCTGGAGTCCTGGGTGCTCGCACAGGCCTCTAGTTGGGTAATCTTCGACTGTAATAGGCCATGTCTGCGGATAGGTCTTTGCGTAAGTCAGCTAGCATTTCTTTAAGCTGGCTTGCAGTGACCGGGTCTCCGGGTGAGTTGGTCACCGTGTTTTGTTTTGGTGACGGTCTGAAGGACGCTCCCTCCATCAGGTCTGATGCAAAGTCCTCTGAGGAGTATGAGGCGAAATCGTCCTCCAGCGCCATCTTGGACCATGCGGCCTGTTGCGTGTTCCGCAGCATGTCAGCAATGTCCCGTCCAGGAGGGCTTTTAGCCTTTGTTTTCTTGGACTTTCTGCCCATGTTCTTCCGCACTCCCGTGGTTGGGTGATTAGGTAGGTTCTTGGGTAGATTTAGCTACTTATGGGTCTGTTTAGGTGAGTTGGAATCGGAGCTCGCTGAGATGCGACCGCTTCGTTGCGCTGCTGGCTCCGCCCTTCGAGGACATAGTCTTAAATTAGAGGGACAAAGGTTTAAAAATAATATCAGGAAGTATTACTTTACTGAGAGGGTAGTGGATGCATGGAATAACATTCCAGATAAAGTGGTAGAGGTTAAAACAGTGAGGGAGTTTAAGCATGCGTGGGATAGGCATAAGGCTATCCTAGACTTAAGATAAGGCCAGGGACAAATTAAAAGTATTTTGAAATATTGGGCAGACTAGATGGGCCTAATGGTTCTTATCTGCCATCACATTCTATGTTTCTAGTCCTTCTGCAATTTCCAGCCAGGCTAAGGTGAGGCTGCACTGTCTGCTCAGCTCACTTCTACTCGCCTTCCATTCATGTCTCTTCTACCCCCTCCCCTTCCATCCATGTCTCTGTTCCCTTTTCTTCCATATATGTCTCTGTTTCCTTCTCATCCATGTCTCTTCTCTCCCCTTCCTTCCATATCTCTTTTCTCAACCTTTCCATTCATGTCTTTTCCCCTCCCCACATCCATGTCTCTCCCTTCCCTTCTCATCCATTTCTCCCCTCTGGCAACTTCCATCCATGTCTCTGTTCTTCTCCGTTCAAAGTCTCTTCTTCTTTCTTCTTCTTCCGTGTCTCTTCTCTCCCCCTTCTATCCATGTATTTTTCCCTCCCCCTGACCCCTTCCATCCATGCCTCCTGCCCCCTTCTATCCATGCCTCTGTTCACCTCCCTTACTTGTCTGTTCTCTCTCCTTTCCCTCCATGTCTCTTCTCCTTGCCGCTTCCATGTCTTCCACTGAATCCATCCATGTCTTCCTCCCCCCAGACCCCTTCAATCCATGCCTCTCCCCACTTCCATCCATGCCTCTGTTCCCCTCCCTTCCATTCATGTATATGTTTTCCTTGTCTCTTCTTTCCCCTTCTTCCATGTCTGTTTTCTCCCCTTTCAATCTCCCACTTGATCCATCCATGTCTCTTCCTCAACTTCCATCCATGTTTCCATCCCACCCTAGACCCTTCCATCCATGTCTCTGTTCTCCTACCTACCATGTCTCTTCTTCCCCCTTTTTCCATGTCTCTTCTTCCACTCCCCCCCATTCTATGTCTCTGTCTTCCTTCCCTTCAATTCAACCATGTCTCCCCCCATCCCCAATCCATCCCAAGCGGCAGACAGCTGCTTTGCCTTGCTTACAGAGTCGGCACCCTAGGCAAAGGTAGCGCTGGCTCTGCTCACATATAGATTGATGGTCCCCTCCCTGCTGTTTTACCTGTCATGGCAGGGAAGGATGGCACCTCTATGTCCAGTACTGGCGTGCTGTTAGACTGTGTGCTGGGTAGTCATGTGACACCCAGTGCTACTACGCAGAGAGAAAGGAGGCGACACTCCCCTTCTAATGTATTGTGAGTGTGGTGTCCTTATGGAGCCGCACGCTACCTGGAATGGAAAAAAATGCTCAGGACACCACTTAAAGCGGCCCAAACTGGACACATTGTAGGACTGGCTCCAACCAAATTGTTGCGGGCAGTGGGACAGTTGTTTTGGGCCCCCCAAGAGTAACTGCCCTGTTTGCTCCACGTTAAAGACGGCCCTGTTTAGTCCCAACCAAGTCTATACACACACTTTGCCACAAACACTTAATCAGGGAAATTCATCATACCTACATTCTAAGCACCATAACACAACAACTACATCATTCTTCATCACATGTCATAGGTTGGATGGATTTGTGTATTGTAGACAAATGTCCTGTTCTTTTCCAGAACATACTCTCTGAGTTATCTAAAGCCCTTTCTCCTCTCTTAGAATGGCAGCAGTAGTGTGCGTCTGGGGGATGAAAAACTGTGTTTGAAATATGAAGATTACTGTGTTAACCTGAGGATTGAGGGGTCTAATCCGTAAAAACCTGCCAGAAATAATATAATGTAGTCCATCTACAGGACGTTATGGAATGACACATACAGGGCCGACCTTTGCAGTGCCCCTCCCTTGTCATACCCCTTCATCCATGTATATTGTGTAGTGTTTGCATAGGGGACTAAGGAGTAGATGGGGGGCAGGGGAACTGTAGGAGTAGTTGGGGCACTCTAGGAGTAGTCAGGGGCAGGGGCACTGTAATTTTTTTTTTGAGGAGACACTTTTCTTTTAAGTGTAAGTGATGTGGCTGGGTCCTTGTCTGAGTCCTAGGAAAGGGGCTCAAAACTGGTAACCGCCCCGCCCTACGGCCTGGAGGGATCATAATCTCAGTCTATTTGTATGTGCATGTGAATATTTGTTTAAGCAGAATGTGAATAATAGTAAGTAAGTAGAACAATATACACATAACAGGTTTTTCAGGTTACTTTAAACATGTCCTTCCATGATGTTGTTTAGCCCTCAGGTCTTAATCTGGCTCCAAGATTCCAATATAGGCACCTCCAAACTGTGAGCTGAGAGTTCGAGTTATTTCTTTGCATTGATTTATTGCCCTGGAGGGTATAATTAGTGGTATAGGTGTGATACAATCTCTCTCAGCGGGCACTCAGATAATAAGTCATACTGTATTTATTTGGATGACAAAGTTACTGCTTCAGGAGTTTAGCTTAAATCATATACACACAGTACATCCCAATGATCCATACAGGGTAAGCTGTCACAATATGTGGTAACTGACATTGTTATGTGTGAATTCAAAATGAAAGAGACACTGTACTAGTCACTATAACCATTTCATCTCATTGAATTGGTTATAGTGCCTGGAATCAACTGGCACTGTCCCTCCATGCAGTGTTAAACCATTTTCGAGCAGTTTAAAGGACCACTATAGGCAACCAGACCACTTCAGCTCAATGAAGTGGTCTAGGTGCCAGGTCCCTCTAGTTTTAACCCTGCAGCTTAAAACAGAGCAGTTTCAGAGAAACTGTTATGTTTCACTGAGGGTTAATCCAGCCTCTAGTGGCTGTCTCACTGACAGCCGCTAGAGGGGCTTCCGCGCTTCTCACTGTGAAAATCACAGTGAGAAGATGATGGAAATCGATAGGAAAGCATTGAGTAATGCTTTCCTATGGGCGGTTTGAATGCGAGTGCATTCGGATCTGACGTAGGCAGGGGGTGGAGAGGTCACCAGCGCCGAGAGAGCCCAGCGCTGGAGAATGGTAAGTGGCTGAAGGGGTTTTAACCCCTTCATCCCAGTGGCAGGGGGGGCCTGAGGGTGGGGGGGACCTGGCACTATAGTGCTCCTTTTACACTAAATGGGGGTCACTGGCTTCTATTGACTCCATCCCCACTGGAGGTGTGACTAAGGCAGTGATTACATACTTCCTTCTAGCCATACTATTCATACCTGATTGCGTGACTGTGATAGGCTGACAGCGGTCAGGTGACACTCTCAGCCAATCACACATGCCCATTGTTGCTCAAGCTAATGCTTCCTTATTAGCCTGAGCAGCACAGAGGGATGGGCTGGGAACTCTCATATACCATTAAAAATGGTTTAACACTGGCTAGAAAATAATATTAAAGGGGCATCTTTAACCCCTTGATGACCAATGATGGTTCAGGACTGTCATAACAGCCACATGTACTTACCCGATCGCCGTCGTTCCCCCGGCGGCGATCGTCGGTGCTCCCGGTGTGGGGAGACTGCCTGCAGCCCAGATAGTCTCCCCATGGCGAATTAGGACCCCGGGGGCCATGTGATCGCTCAACAGTGCGATCACATGGTCACAATAGGTGTCCTAGTGTTTGCCTGCAGGGGGACTGACTGTCAGTCTCCCTGCAAGTTTAAAAAAAAACAAAAAAAATTAAAGGTTAATCTTAATAAAAATATAGAATTATATATGTGTATATAAATATGATATATAGACCTATATTATATCTATATAATATAGGTCTATATATCATATATATAATGTCATACTAAGTGTATTTTTATATTAATGTATACATATATTAATATAAAAATACACTTATAATTAAATTACACACGTATATATATATATATATATATAATATATAATAACTATATATATTGTGTATATATATATATTATTATAAAACACAAATAATATGTAAATTAAATTAAAAATGTAAAAATAATATTTTTTTTTAAATTATATATATATATATATATATAAAATTTTATTCTAACTGTATTTTGACATTATATTAACCGTATATACTCTAGTATAAGCCAACCCGAATATAAGCCGAGGCCCCTAATTTTACAACAAAAACATTTACTCGAGTATAAGCCTAGGGTGGGAAATGCAGCTGCTACCGGTAAATTTCTAAATAAAATTAGATCCCAATAAAATTAAATTAATTGAATATTTATTTACAGTGTGTGTATATAATAAATGCAGAGTGTGTGTGTGTTTGTGTAGTGTGTATATAATGAATGCAGTGTGTGTGTGTGTGTTTGTGTGAATGCAGTGTGTGTGTACATGATGCAGAGTGTGTGTGTGTGTGTGTGTGTGTGTGTTTGTTTAGTGTGTGGAAACCTGGTGGGAGGAGGGCATTTTTATTATTTAAATTTTTTTACATTTTATTTTAATATAATTATTTAAATTATTTTTTTTAAATATTATTATTATTTTTGATATTTTGATTATTTTAATATTTAATTTTGTAACTTCTTTTTTTGTTCCCCCCCCCCTGCTTGTTATCTTGCCTGACTCGAGTGTAAGCCGAGGGGGGCTTTTTCAGCACAAAATATGTAATATTCCGGTTCCCGGCATCACTCTGCGGCGCGAGAGGGAGATGAGCAGAGCGCTCAGGGGAAAGTGCTCCCTCGCCAGCGCCGCCCGACTGACCGCCCAGCAGCCCTACTAGACCCCAGGGAGAGGGAGAACCCCCCCACCAGCATTCCCAAAGGTAAGGAGGCTGGGGGGTTAATTATTATTTTTTTTAATTAGTGTGTTAATGTGAGTGAGTGTGTGTGTCTGTTAGTGTGTGTGTCTGTTAGTGTGTGTGTCTGTTAGTGTGTGTGTGTGTGTGTCTGTTAGTGTGTGTGTGTGTATGTCTGTTAGTGTGTGTGTGTGTTTGTCTGTTAGTGTGTGTGTGTGTTTGTGTGTGTGTGTCTGTTTGTGTGTGTGTGTGTCTGTTAGTGTGTGTCTGTTAGTGAGTGTGTATGTCTGTTAGCTAGTGTATGCGTATCTGTCAGTGAATGTGTGTGTGTGTGTGTGTATTTAGAAGGCGGGGCAGGGGGAAGGGTGGGGTGGCGGGCGCCTGAGTTTTGTCCTGCCTAGGGCAGAACAAAACCAGGACAGTTACCCCTATGGAGTAGGGTATCTACCGTCTGGGCGTCCTCCTTCCCAGTACTGAAGACCACAGCAGAGCTCCAACTCAAGGTCCTGTAGAGTGGGTAGAGTGGGGCTCCCTCCTCCAGGAGGGTATAGCTGGGGCTCTCCTTCCAGAAGGTGTAGCAGGGTAGCTGGAGAGAGCTCTTATAAGAGCTAGTAGTGATATAGCAGGCAAGAAGGCTTCTCCATAAGCCAGAGGAACAGGGCAGTTTGGCACATGGAAAGCCAGAGTCAAATGGCAGTTTGTCACACCGCTTTTAAAATTAAGGAGTTAAAGGGCCAGACATAGTTTTTAACATCCAAGATGCAGAAATTGAGTTTTTAACAGGTGATGCACTCCAGGGGCCATAGTCCCAGGGTAACCAGAGTCTAGGAGCGTGTACTGTGATCCACACCATAACCACTGTGAGAGAAATTACCATAACTACTACAAGCAATGAGGGATTTTGTTACACCCTATAACTTGCAAAAAAAAGCAAAAAAGCACATAAACACTGGGTGTTTTTAAACTCAGGACAACATTTTTAATCTATTTATCAGTTTTTTTCATTAGCCTTAGTAGGTAAGTAGAAAATGTTTTTTTTTCTCCATTTTTCACCAATTTTTTTTTTTTTTAAGTACATTATATGACATGATACAAATAATGGGATGTGAAGAAAGCCCCTTTTGTCCTGAAAAAAAACCCAATATATAACTTGTATGGGAACAGTAAATGAGAGAGAGGAAAATTACAGCTAAACACAAACACCACAAAAGTGTTAAAAGAGCCCTGGTCCTTAACGTACAACATCGCAAAAACAGGCCGGTCCTGAAGGGGTTAAGGATATTAAGGCAGTAAGGTAACTCTCTCTCTCTCTCTCTATCTATATATATATATTTAGCTGTAATATATATAACAGATAAAATTTGTATCTTGTAATACCTTTTTGTAATACATTGTGCTACAATGTAATTACAGGACCCACCATTGTGACATGCTAAACGAACTAAACTGGCTGTCGCTGGAATCCAGACGCACCCTTCATCTTTCCAGCCTTTTGTGTTTAAGAGCTTTTCTGGAAAACTCCCACCCTCCCTGAACGCAATGCTTTCCCCAGCTGTTCCCACTTCCTACAACCTCCGATCCAGTACCAACACTTTACTTAGTAACTTAGTTACTTACTCCTTCTCCTACAGAGCACCGCATTTGTGGAACGACCTCCCGCACAAATTAAAATCTTCCCTAAGCTTAAAGTCCTTTAAGAGATCCCTCTCTACATACCTCAAAACAGAATGTACCTGTCATGGTTGATTATATATTTCCTACCTGTT
Organism: Pelobates fuscus; assembly: GCF_036172605.1. Lineage (NCBI taxonomy): Eukaryota > Metazoa > Chordata > Amphibia > Anura > Pelobatidae > Pelobates > Pelobates fuscus. The sequence goes on along the minus strand of NC_086317.1, from coordinate 389,124,072 downwards.
CTATGTTAAATGTTGTATATATTGTATATTTTGTATTTTATTGTACACTAACGGTAACAATGCAATGATTTGTGGACCCAGGACATACTTGAAAACGAGAGAAATCTCAATGTATCTTTCCTGGTAAAATATTTTATAAATAATAATAAATAAATAATACTAATACATATATATTTCTTTTTCTCTCTCTCTCTCTCTATATATATATATATATATATATATACATAAACAAATCCAAATAAATGGCTGCACTCACGGATTAAAAGTCCAAATTTTAATGAAGAAAAACGATTAAAAACATCAAAGGATCAACGTTTCAGTCTCGACAGACTTTCATCAGGATCATAAATTTACTATGGCATACAAACTCATTTTATATACATAATATCGTTAATCCAATTAAGCAAATTAAGCAAATGAAGAAAATTAATAAATTAGAGAAGAAGCTTACCCCAGGTGTAAAATCGCCGTGTTACCGGCGTTCCTCAGTGCCCCGTGCGCATGTGCGGGCAAACTCCGCCCATTCCAGTGACGTCATTGCGTACTGACGCAATGACGTGTGCCGGCCGTCGCCATAGCGACGCGTGTCACTAGTGCATCGCTATGGAAATAGAGGACAGAACGAGCATAAAATTATTGTTGCATATTGCAGGGTGCATTGTGTAAAGCAAATCATCTTATGAATGAAAAAAAAAAATTGTGGTGTGTGCTGTATTGATATATGTATGCAGCCACTAAGTGCTGCATATTTAGTTTATACATATATATATATATATACACACTGCTCAAAAAAATAAAGGTAACACTTAAACAACACAATGTAACTCCAAGTCAATCACACTTCTGTGAAATCAAACTGTCCACTTAGGAAGCAACGCTGAGTGACAATCAATTTCACTTGCTGTTGTGCAAAATGGGATAGACAACAGGTGGAAAGTATAGGCAATTAGCAAGACACCCCCAATAAAGGAGTGGTTCTGCAGGTGGTGACCACAGACCACTTCTCAGTTCCTATGCTTCCTGGCTGATGTTTTGGTCACTTTTGAATGCTGGCAGTGCTTTCACTCTTGTGGTAGCATGAGACGGAGTCTACAACCCACACAAGTGGCTCAGGTAGTGCAGCTCATCCAGGATGGCACATCAATACGAGCTGTGGCAAGAAGGTTTGCTGTGTTTGTCAGCGTAGTGTCCGCCTTTGTGCATGGAGGAACAGGAGGAGCACTGCCAGAGCCCTGCAAAATGAACTCCAGCAGGCCACAAATGTGCATGTGTCTGCTCAAACGGTCAGAAACAGACTCCATGAGGGTGGTATGAGGGCCCAACGTCCACAGGTGGGGGTTGTGCTTACAGTCCAACACCGTGCAGGACGTTTGGCATTTGCCAGAGAACACCAAGATTGGCAAATTTGCCACTGGCACCCTGCTCTTCACAGATGAAAGCAGGTTCACACTGAGCACATGTGACAGAGTCTGGAGACGCCATGGAGAACGTTCTGTTGCCTGCAACATCCTCCAGCATGAACGGTTTGGCAGTGGGTCAGTAATGGTGTGGGGTGGCATTTCTTTGGGGGGCCGCACAGCCCTTCATGTGCTCGCCAGAGGTAGCCTGACTGCCATTAGGTACCGGGATGAGATCCTCAGACCCCTTGTGAGACCATATGCTGGTGCGACCATATGCTGGTGCCCTGGGTTCCTCCTAATGCAAGACAATGCTAGACCTCATGTGGCTGGAGTGTGTCCGCAGTTCCTGCAAGACGAAGGCATCAATGCTATGGACTGGCCCGTCCGTTCCCCACACCTGAATCCAATTAAGCACATCTGGGACATCTGTCTCACTCCATCCACCAATGTCATGTTGCACCACAGACTGTCCAGGAGTTGGCAGATGCTTTAGTTCAGGTCTGGGAGGAGATCCCTCAGGAGACCATCCGCCACCTCATCAGGAGCATGCACAAGCGTTGTAGGGAGGTCATACAGGCACGTGGAGGCCACACATACTACTGAGCCTCATTTTGACTTGTTTTAAGGACATTACATCAAAGTTGGATCAGCCTGTAGTGTGTTTTTCCACTTTAATTTTGAGTGTGACTCCAAATCCAGACCTCCATGGGTTGAAAAATTTGATTTCCATTTTTTTATATTTGTGTAATTTTGTTGTCAGCACATTCAACTATGTAAAGAACAAAGTATTTCAGAAGAATATTTAATTCATTCAGATCTAGGATGCGTTATTTTTGTGTTCCCTTTATTTTTTTGAGCAGTGTGTGTGTGTGTGTGTATATATGTGTGTATATATATATATATATATATATATATATATATATATATATATATATGTGTGTGTGTGTGTGTGACACAGCCACTTTAAAGAGATTAAACATAATTATTTTTAGTGGCCTAATAATGCTTTGTCTATTGCTGGTAATTAATTTGAAAGTACTCTTCTATTATTATTATTTTTTAAAATAATAACTGATTGCCAAACTTTCCACATGTTTTAAGATTGCTAATGGAAACTGATAAAAAAAAAGTCTCACCTATCACTTTAATAATATGAACTTTTAGTTAACACAGGCATGCAATGCATACCACTCCATGACTGGATAGAGGAGGAATGCAGCCATTTTCAGTAGTTACAGTGGGTCCAGTTAGTGATTATAAGAGTCTCTAGTTGCAGTGCCAAGAGAAACATTTTGTTTAGACATGCATTGAAAGGCGTGTCAGATGGCAGGATATCAAGTTTGTTAGACAAAACTTTAAGCAGCGGAGAGACAATTGCAGATTACTCAAACATACTGCAAGCTTAAGAACATCTATTTAAGTACAGCCATTCGTCGAAAAACATATGAATGCTGAAATCTTACATATTCATATCATATGTCAGTCTGAACCTGCAAGAGTTGAAGTTGTCTTGATTGTATCTACTGACTCATTGTGCTTTTACCCAACCTCAGACATGGTTGACCAACTGTCAGAGGAACAGATTGCAGAGTTCAAAGAAGCCTTTTCTCTATTTGATAAGGATGGTGATGGCACAGTCACAACAAAGGAGCTCGGCACTGTAATGAGGTCGCTTGGACAAAACCCCACAGAAGCCGAACTACAGGACATGATCAATGAAGTTGATTGTGATGGGAGTGGGACAATCGATTTCCCTGAATTCCTCACTATGATGGCCCGTAAAATGAAAGATACAGATACTGAAGAAGAAATCAGAGAGGCGTTCGCTGTGTTTGATAAGGATGGAAATGGCTATATAAGTGCGGCAGAGCTCCGTCATGTGATGACTAACCTGGGGGAGAAATTAACAGATGAAGAGGTTGATGAGATGATCAGAGAAGCAGACGTAGATGGCGACGGTCAAGTTAATTACGAAGAGTTTGTACAAATGATGACATCAAAGTGAACACTATGTAATGCATTGAATATCTTATTAAAGATGTAATGACCAAACACCGAAAGTGGTTGGTTTACAACTGGTCCACGGGTCGCAAATGCTACAGTGATCAGTCTGCTTAGATAAGATAATATTCTCATTGAGTCCTCTTTTTATCATCTTCCCTTTAATGAATATCATCAAGTCACCCGTCTGGAGTAAAGAACTTCCCTTAAGCAATAATTGGCTGAACTGATGTTGCTCTACGGCTGAAGAACTGATATATGCATATGTTTGTATGTATTAGTCTATTAATGTAGAAAATATTTGCATATCAATTTGCAGTAATACCTATATTTTGCTGGATGTGTCTGTCTGCCTGCCTGTCTGTCTGTCTATATGCCTGCCTGCCTGCCTGTCTGTCTATCTACAGACCAATTAATAATATGAAACCAAGTAATAATATGAAACAATATAAAGCACCATGACTACTGTAATAACACTCTGTATTTACTTGCTATTTTGGTAATTATTTAGTTAGAATAATAATTTGGTTTACCTGATGCCCAATAATTGAACACGATTGAATTAGTAAGGTGTATAATTTATATTATTTTGTGTCTTGGTTTATCATAATCCAGGATATCTGAGTTTATCTGGGATTACCAAAAGAGTAGAGTTTTAGCCTATGGGGTCATCAGCACCGCCTCTAATTTCCAGAAGCTAACTCTGAAAGTCAAATATTAAATGTAAATGTTATATATTCTGGATATTTGCCATGACGAAATTATATAATAAGTGTGTTAAGCATATAGCAATCCATGAGTTAAATAAAAAGCAAATACTTGGTTTCTACCATATTAGCACCATTGCAAAATATTGCAAAGAAAACATAACATGCATTGATACAAATATTTTTTTTATCTAACAACTTTAATAAAAGTACCATAGTTTTTGTATGTATGTATGATTTATGTATGATGAGCTGACTACAGGCTACAGCTGTGTTGCAAAATATAAAAAAAAGACACAATTATTCTTACTCATATATTTTAGCTTAAATTTGAAAACACACTTTCCCTGAATAAACCTGTGTATGTTTATTTTATTTATCTGATCTATTATAGTTTTTATGAAGTCTTACTTACTACATTAATACATGAATTACTTTAATCTAGTCTAAAAAAAATAGTACAGCTATTTGATTTTGTGCTTTTTTTTATTTTATTGAAGTTTAAAACACTGAATAAATTTGAGCTTAAAGTAAATTCAATAGTTGCTACTGTGTCAATGGAATAATTATATATCAACATATCTCAAAAGCGAGGTAAAGCTTCCCAATGGTGTCTTCCTTCACATGAGGGAAATATAATATATTAAATAATAATGACAGAATTAAAGATGTTTTAAAAAATTTTTTTCGGTTATTAGGAAACGTTAAAAAACTAAGATTGCTAAAATGATTTTATCTTAACCATTCTCCTATGAAGGAGCAAATTGTAGTAAAACCATGTAAGATGATTTTGGTAGTGTAGGGTAATTGAAGATCAGATAAACGTCTTGGAGTGGATGCAGTCCCTGTTGCTCATGCATTGGCTGAGTTCATCAGATTATCACCCTCGCCCAGTAAATGCTGGAGGTGGAGTTACAGCAGAAAAGGGGTTAAACTCCTAGCAAAAGCTGCACATACAGACTCAGGGCACCATGATCACTTAAAATCACTGAAGTGTTTGTGGTGCGTAGAGTAACCCTTTAGGTGTAATTTTAGATGGCCATAGAAATAAAGTCTACAAAGCATATTGCAATGAATACCTCAAATACATCATTCATTTTTTTTTTGTATTCTGTGTTGAGTGGTACAATCGAGTCATTGTATCCTGTGGTGGAACTAATGTACCTGGCTTTAAGAAAGTTTTTTAGGTGCCCCTCTAGTGCAAGATTGGCCAAAATGTAGATCCCCATCTGTCGTACAATTGCATTATTTTATTAATGACATGGCGGGGAGTATTATACTGCACTCTTACTTTATTTCCCTCAGAAGCAAAGAAATGACATATGAAATCAATAGAAAAAAGCAAGCAGTAACATGCAGTAACCATATGCTTAGGAAAACAGTCAGCCAATAAGCGACGTCCTTATCCCATAACAGGCGACACACAATTAACCACTTACTCTTTCTTGTGGTCCCGAACTAAAACCGGAAACATGAACAATCAAACCGTGAAACATATAGGACTGGAACGAAGCACAGGATAAAAAGGGTCTTGGAATAGAGATCACGCTTGAATATAAAAACAACTGCTAATGGGCGGGAGGGTGGGATAATATTCGCCTCTGTGTCATTAATAAAATCATGACTTTACATCATGTTAATTCTAAAATCTAGGAATTTTATTAAAGTCATGGAGGCTCTTATTATGCTAGTTCAAAGCTGTGAGATGGATTGGTCGGAAATAAAATTCTCGGAAGATAGACTCCGAAGACCAATCAGCCGCCTTTAAAATATCCACTAGGTGACAACCAGCCACAGAGGCCTTAGAAGTCATGGCACACTGAACCAAATGGGAAGAAAATATAGAAGTAAAAACATCTGCAGGGTTGGCGCTACCATTAGGCAAATAAGGCATTTGCCTGGGGCGCTGATATGCAGGGGGCACCCACCAGGAAGTTTCCTGGTGAGCAGCTTCTGTCTGGGGCTGGAGCGCTGAGTGAGCGGCTCTTTAACCAACCTCCAGCGCATCTGTTTTAGCTGCTGGGCCTCCTCGATGTCACTAAGATCCCAGCTCCCGTGTTGATGCATCCTGCAGGCAGAGGAAGCCTGGGCATGACCTGGTATCCCTGTTGCCCCCTGCCTGCAAATGCAGAAAAGACGCTGGAGGGAGCAGGACGCAGCTTGTGGTCACTGTGCACGGCACTCCTGCTCCCCATCAGGAACAAGAGTTCCTGTCCACAATACTAGCTCAGGTATGGCCCACATGGGTATGACCCTTTTAAAGTATCTCTAAGGCAAAACCACTAGAATAAATGTAGTTAAAAATTTAGGGAAAAATAACCTAGGAGAAATGGGGGAGAAAGGAATAACACATTTAACATTTAGCATTAAACTAAATATAGTCCCAATATTAAGGAAAACTTATCCCACACTTAGGAAACCGTGGGACCTACTTCTACTTCTAGTTCTACTTAACTGAGGGAGCAGTAATGAATGAAGCCCAGGGAAAAGATAAGCTAGGTGGAGTGGGCCTTGACTTAGCTAGGGGGCAGGCATATGGATAGGGGGAGTGGATTAGGGAATTTGGGAACGGGTGGCCTATAGCCATATAAATAGCAGCCATTTTAGGGAGAGCCCCTTTTTGAATTTAATTCCCACATACTTGTTGTTGCTGCAGCACGTGGGTGTGGAGTTTCTCTCTTCTGTTTTTCAGGATGGATTCCATGGATGCGGATCGGGATGTGGAGGCCTTCATTGCCAGTGTCCGGGCGGCTGTAAGAGACCGTGGTGTGGCCTGGGTGCAGGAGCATTTGGGTCCTTCATTTGGAGCAGCGGGAGCCTCTGGGATCCAGACGTGACGGCCGGCATGTCGGACTAGGCTGCCACAGAGATTGAGCCCCAGGGAGGATACAGGACCATGTCCGCGGAGAACTCCTTCTCTAATGACCCTCAATTTCAGGATGGAGAGTGGAGAAGGCCACATGTGCGGCCGCACGCTTCAGAGTTGCGCCGCGAAGTGAGGTGTGCAGCCAGGACGCCACGCTTGATGGCGGTCGCAAAAAATACCTGGAATTTGGCTGCAGGAGTCCCCAAGCCATCGTGGGTTGGTCCTGGGAGACTAAATTTATGAAGGAAGCCTATGGTTTGCCCCCACTTCCATGGAGGCGCCACTGGGAGTGATCTGTAGGACCCTGGCATGGCACTAAACGATAAGTCGGCCACCTTTGGGCTGCCATCTGATGTCCGAGGTCAAAGATAAGATTTGAAAGAGGGAGTTTGTGGAGATTTTCTCTCTCCTTCCCCTAGAGGACTATTTAGACTTGAAAGAGGAAGACAAGAAGGACTCTAAGAAGGAAGAGGAAAAAAAAGAGTCATAAGTATAGAAAGATTCCTAAAACTTTCGGAAATTGGCTTAGGGCTTTCTGTATCTTGGCTAGTGTGTTGGGAGAAAAATCTCCGGATAAGTGCTCCCAATTGTTCTGTTATCTTGATGATGTCTTGCATGGTGGGGTTCTCGAATGGTGGAGATATGACGAACAGTTCTGCCAGCATCTGTTGGCCAATCCAGGTATGCTGTGGGACCAAATGGACCTAACCCTCTGGATGAAATGGATGATGGTGCAAAAATCTGTGCCCTTTCAATCTGGAGCTGGCGTCGGTTCCTCTTCCACCTCGTCGGCCCTCTATAGGCCCTCCGTTTTGTTTTTCTTCGGTTACATAATCTGCATTCGATGGCTGACTTTCCCAAAGTCCTGCGTGACAAGTTGCTCAAGGAAGTACAATTGGGATGGATGGCTGGGCCTTTTGTGGAACCACCGATCCAGGATTTACGAATGTCACCCTTGGGTGTGGTGCCCAAAAAGGAAGTGGGTAAGTACCACTTGATTAACCACCTTTCTTACCCTAAAGGGTCATCAGTGAATGATGACATCAATGGGGCACTCTGCTCAGTTTCCTATGCACCAAGCTGTCGAGTTGGTTAGGAAGGTCCTAGGGCGCTGTTGGCAAAAGCCGATGTGGAATTGGCATTCCGCCTGTTGCCCATACATCCCGCGTGTCATCATTTATTAGGTTGTTTCTTCGAAGGAAAATACTACATCGATTTATGTCTGTCCATGGGTTGTTCCATCTCATGTGCATACTTTGAAAAATTTAGCATTTTCCTAAAATGAGTTGTCCAGATGGAGGCGGGCACTAAGTTTGTGGTCCATTACTTGGACGACTTTTTATGTGTCGGCCCCTCCAATTCCGATGCCTGCAGGATTGGCTTAAGATGCTGGAATGGGTGGGTAACGTCTGCTGGGTGCCATTGGTCTGCTGGGTGCCATTGGCGAGTGACAAAACTGTAGGGCCTTCAACATGTCTGAGTTTCTTGGGGCTCGACTTCGACACTGGGGCAGGCGAATCCCGTTTACCGCAGGGCAAGTTGGTTCCTCTTACCGAAGTAAATGCGGAGGTTTGTGGGTCTGAGAAAGTGACCCTATGCACGCTGCAGTCGTTAATTGGGCACTTGAATTTTGCATGCAGGGTGATCCCCGTGGGGAAGGTGTTCAATAGATTCTTGTCAAAAGCCACCTGTGATATATGGTCGCCGCATCATTTCATAAGGGTGTCAGGACCCATGAAGGAGGACTTGGGAATTTGGGAGTGTTTCTTGCCCGATTTAAATGGCCGGGTTTTCTTTCAGAACAAGACAGTCTCGTCGCCTGACTTAGAACTGTTCACAGATGCTACGGGTACTGTGGGTTTTGGCACCTACCGTATATACTCGAGCATAAGCCGAGTTTTTCAGCACATTTTTTGTGCTGAAAACCCCCAACTCGGCTTATACTCGAGTCAATAGTCTGTATTATGGCAATTTGCATTGCCATAATACAGACAGGGGCTGTGGGGGCTGTCAGAGCTGTAACTTACCTGTCCTGCAGCTCCTGTCAGCTCCCTCCTCCTCCGCGCCGTCCGTTCAGCACCTCGGTCAGCTCCCAGTGTAAGTCTCGCGAGAGCAGCGGCTCTCATGAGACTTACAGTGTGAGCTGACAGAAGAGCTGACCCGACGGCGCGGAGGAGGAGAGAGCTGACAGGAGCTCCAGTAGAGGTATGTTACACCTCTGCCAGCCCCCTCTGCCCCCCACTGAACTGCCAATGCTGGACCACCAGGGAAGGAGAGCCCCCCTCCCTGCCATGTATCAAGCAGGGATGGGGGACGAAAAAAAAATATAGTAATAAAAAAAAAAAAATTAAATAAAATAATAAATAATAATACAAAATAATAATAATTAAACTAAATAAAAAATAATAATAATAAATAATAATAAAAAAAATTAAAATAATAAAAAAAAATTGCCCACCCCCCACCAAGGCTCTGCAACACACACACACACACACACACACACACACACACACACTGCACTCATACACACACTGCACTCATACACACACACTGCATTCATACACACTGCACTCTTACACACACACTGCATTCATACACACACACACACTGCATTCATACACACACACACTGCATTCATACACACACACACACTGCATTCATACACACGCTGCACTCATACACACGCTGCACTCATACACTCACACTGCATTCATACACACACTGCATTCATTATACACACACTGCATTCATTATACACACACTGTAAATAAATATTCAATTAATATATTTTTTTTAGGATCTAATTTTATTTAGAAATTTACCAGTAGCTGCTGCATTTCCCACCCTAGTCTTATACTCGAGTCAATAAGTTTTCCCAGTTTTTTGGGGTAAAATTAGGGGCCTCGGCTTATATTCGGGTCGGCTTATACTCGAGTATATACGGTACTTCGCCGGCCAGTGGTACGCTGAGCAGTGACCTTCATCTTGGTCTTCCAGCTCGCTCATTCAAAATTTTACGTTTTTAGAACTGATTCCATTACTGGGGACCTTGTTACTATGGGGGCCCATATTACAGGACAGAAAAGTAGTCTTCTTCTCCAATAACATGTCAGTAGTGGACGCAGTAAATACCTTGATGGCCTCTTCAGTCCCTGTGGTTTGGCTGCTACGCCGATTTTTTTCCTACATTGCATGCAATTTAGTATTTTTTTTTCAAGTGCCGGGCTTCTTGAACGTAATCCCTGATTCGGTTTCTCGTTTCCAGTGGCCAAGATTCCGAGTGAAGGCTCCGGAAGCGCAGTCGGAAGGTTTATCATACTTGGTCGAACTGTGGTATCTAGGGTGACTGATCAGGGATTCATTAGCGCCAAGCACTTGGGTGGCGTACAGTAAAGTATGGGACTCATGGAATGCTGCGTGGGGCTGTACTGAGGGGAATCACTCTGCGGAGGTACGTTTAGATGTTCTGTTATGGTTTCTGTGTCGGATGTTTGCGTCAGACGCCGCCTTGTTGGTTGTTGACCGTAATCGAGCAGTGTTGATGTTCCACTGCAAGTTAAATGGGGGGGGAGAGGGAGATTTTTGAAAGGTTTTTGTAAAGGTAAGAAAGCTCCTGATACCAGGAGACCGGTTTCCTTTGATTTGCTCCTCCGGCTGGTTGGGGCATTGCAAGGACTATGTTTTTCTCAAAATGAAGTCCTGTTGTTTTCGGTGGCATTTGTTTGGGCATTTTTTTGAGCCTTCCGTATCAGTGAATTGGTAAGTAGTAGCCGGGGTCGGGTGGGGGTATTTTGGTTTCCGAAGTGGAGGTTTGGGAGGATAAGGTTAGTATTAATCTTCGCCACTCAAAAACATATGTGTTCAGTAAGGCCTGCTTGGTTAATTTGTTTTGTTTACCCAACTCATGGGCGTGTCCGGTGGGTTGCGCTTCACGGTATCTGGCTGTTCATTCGCATGCGGGTGGTTCCTTTTTCATCCAAAAGATGGGTCATCTCGGTCCAAATATCAGTTTTCCCATGTTTTTCACTTAAGCTTGGAGCAACTGGGTCTGGATTCATCACAGCATTTGTGGCGAAAGTGGCCTCGCCACTGGTTTTTGGAGAGGCCAGTTTGCCAGCCTCCTGCCCTGCGACTATGGCCCTGGGATGTATTGCCCTTCTAGGAACTGATTTGGGCATATTGTATTTTATTATGCTGCTGCTGGCCCTTTAAGAACCATCTAGGGAAATACTGTGGAGTTACTGGGTGGCCACTATTTCATGTATCAGAGGCACATGGTGAGAACAATGGATGAAGCACATGGTGAGAACAATGGATGGCGGCCATTTTAACTCACAGACACTGTTTGGACTTTTCTACACGGTGCCATCTCGCCGGTATTTGGTGCACAAAGACATCGTGCAGTAGTTTTAAACTATACAACAGGGGACACATTATACAGTAATTATTTTTCATATAGCCTGTATATGATGTGATATGTTTTATAAAACTGTATTTCTCTGCCTCTGATAATTATATTACCCATTGTGTTCAGTAACCATATCACAGGCAGAGGGGAGGATTTTGTGTGAGAGTGTCTGTGTTGGTTGTATTTCAAAACCCTGTGGGCAGTACTATGTTTGTGGATTGTGAATAAAAGAGGCAGTATGAGCCAGTACAGTCAGTTCTGCTTGACCTCAAAACGAAGTGTCGTCATGTTATTGGGGGAATTGGATTGTATGCTGATTGCCAGGAGTGTAAGCTGATTGTATGCTTTTCCTGTTCAGCTGTTTACAGCATTCATTTGCTTGAGAGCATTCATATGCTTCTCCGGTTCGGTGGTTGTGGTGTCTGCTGCAGTGCTTGGAGTCCTCAGGAAGCGCTAGGAGCATCCTTCAACGGAGGCACTCAGTCGGGGTGCCAGGTGATACGTTACAGCATTCATTTCAGATTGGGGCAGCAACGGAAGCGGCTTGGCTGGGTTTCACTGATGAGCTAGTTAAAAAGATTGGTCAGTAGGAATCTGTGACAACAATTGCTTTGTTTAAGTCAGGGCGGGGGAAAAGAAAAAATTATTATGTGTTGGTTTTATCTGTTTCTCTTCTGCTTTAGGTCGAGTTGCCTGGATAGTAGGCCATTCCTTCATCTACTGGGCAACACTGAGAGCCGCAGTTCGACCTAAGGGTATACAGCTGGGCTTTCCACATGAGTTAGTTAAATTGAATTGGTTTGGTTTTCGTGGCTTTTGTTGGAGTGACAACTGCTCTGAATTGTTTAGGCAGAAAGGGTAAGGCATAGTTCTGGATTTCATTAAAATCCATGCTGGGGGTAATGACTTGGGGCTTGTCCCCCAAAGGGAATTGATCCGGACCATGAAGAGGGACGTGGATAGGGTAAGGGGTTTGGTCTCAGGTGTAATTGTGATTTGGCCTGAAATGGTGCCGCGTATGGCGTTTTGCTAGAGTCCCTGCGGCGATAGCTACATGTTGCATTAAGATCAATCAGTCATTGATGGTTTACATTTAGAGATTAGGGCGTGTGGTAGTTAGGCACAGGGAATTGAAAGCTATGCTTCCTGGCTATTTTCGGTATTTTCGAGTACATCTTTCTGAGGTGGGCACAGACTTCTTGAACTTAGGTTTTCAGGAAGGATTGAGGCAGGCCCTATATATGAGGATGGGGGCGCTCAGGTTGTTTGAGGTGGTCAAGCTCTGTGCTGTGGCGGGGGATGTATAGGATAGTCGGGGGTAGGTTGGCTTGATAAGTGGGGGGGGAGTTCAAGTTCAGGAGCAATAGTTATGTTTGCATCGGTTCGCTAGGTTCAAGCTCGTCGGTAGCTCTAAACCTGGGTGTGTAGGGGAATCTCGGTATACCCCTACAAGTGGTTAAAAGATGCCCTTGGTGGCTGTGGAAACAGATGCCCTTGGTGGCTGTGGTAACTGTTTGTGTTTTATGAAAGATATTGTTTTAAGATTGTTGTCATTTATGTGAGGGGCCATTGTCTGTAGATGTTTTACATTGAAATTTGTTGTGCTTCAATGTCTTTAAGTGTGTTTGACTTTGACCCCTTATTTACATTTTATGCATCGACATTATGATTAATAAAACCTGTGATATTTTCCCAAGAAATATTGGTGTACGTGTTTAATTGGTGGGTGTTTTTATAGTGTGTTTATTAGGAATATGCCTAGGAGACGACTATGTGCATGTCAAGAGAAAGTGGTTAATTGGGTGTTGCCTGTTATGGGATAAGGACGTCACTGACTGACTGGTTGATCGTGTTACTAGGTGGATATGGTTACTGCATGTTGCTGCTTGATTTCTTCTTTTCATTTTCATATGTCAGTTCTTTGCTGTTGGTGGACATAAAGAAAGAGTGCACCAATATAAGAGCCTCTATGACTTTAATAAAATTCTTTGTCAGCTGGGGATCTATCATTTGCCTCTTCTTGCACAGTTTTACTTGTGAGCAGTGTTCGTGCATTTAAATGTAAGCATGTTTTTATATAGTAAAAACAAAGAGAACGTTACCTGAGCTCTGGCCTAAATCCCCCTTCCTGTCTCATTAGAGATGTTTACACTTTGTCTAATACCAGCAAAGTTAATTGTATGTGCAGAAGCCCTATAAAGGGTTAAATGTTAAAGGGTTTATAAAATACCCCTTCCTGTCTTACTGGAGATTCTTGGCTGATATCAGCATATCTAATGGCTAGTGTACGAACTCACCTATTGAGGCTTGCCTTGACGTGGCAGGTGAGCTTATATATTCAAATGACCATTGGAATAAAAACTAAAGAGCCTCCATTTTGTTTAAATGTACATGGGGATTTAGGCCAGAGCACAGGTAACGTTCTCTTTGTTTTTACTATGTATTTTGAGCTGTTGGATACTAACTACTGCTGCTGTAAGCGCGGTGCTTTATCTTTGTGTTTGTATATGATGTTTTTAGACAGACTATATGTATACATGTAGGGGTGTATTTGTATGTACTTTTCCATTGGAATGCAGTGGTGCACTTGTATCCAGGGTTGGCTTTTAAATGGAGGCGTGCTTTTGTGTGTAGAGTTGTGTTTGAATGAATGGGTGTTTGTATATAATTTTAGTTTTTAATATGGGGGGATGATTATATGTAATGTTTGCGTTTGGTAGTAAGGGTGTGTATTGATGTAATGTTGACTTAAAAAGCGGATGTACATTTGTGTGTGGTATTGATGTTTCAGTGAAGGGGTGTGTTTGTATATCATTTTAGAGTTTGAATGCATGGGTGTGTTTGTATGTAATATTTGTGTTAGGTTGCAGGAGTGTGTATGCATGTAATGTTGGTGTTTGATTGCTTGGGTGTATGCATATACATGCATACAATGCCACATACATAAATAAATACATACATACATACATACACAGATATACATATATATATTAACACAGATAACCACATATAAACACAATGACATATATACACATTCATATAAACACTGATACATACACCCACACTGGCATAGAGATACACACACTGACACATGCAAACAACTTGACACATGCACACACTGACACATGCACATAACCTGATATACAAATACATTCACTGACTTATGCACATACACACACAAAGATGCACACCCTGACACACACATGCACGCCCTGACACACCAATGCATACATATACACAGATGCACACCCTGACACACAGACATGCACACACCCTGACACAGAGATACGCACACTGACATATACACACCTTAACACACAGAAGAACACACACCTTGGCACAGATACACACACAAAATGACACATACATACACACACATACACAATCTAACATACGTAGGCACATACACACATAAATGTCATAATTGTTATATTTGCAGCCACCCTCCTGTTACCATATATTTTGTGTCCTGGAGGGTGGCTTGCTTTGGGTCCTGTAACTGCTGGCTGAGGCTGATGGGAGCAAGTGTAAGGGTTGTAAACAGCTCACTCCCACCTCTCTTCCCCATACTGCCTGTGCTCCTACCCGCTCCTGCATGGCAGTCTATGTATGAAGCTGGGAGGAAATAAAGCATCTGTCACTTCCTCCCAGCTCTGCCAATTCTGCAGGGGCTTGGTCACACTCTTAAAGGGCCACAGTGTTCAATCAGGCCCCTGTTAAGCAATACCATTGAGTGGCCCTAAGTCCCTAGGCCACCTGATGGTCCCCCAAAGTGTGCAGGCCCCTAGTTCAAATGCCAGGTAAAATTATCCAGCGGTTCCCAAACTTTACTAAAGCTGGGGAGAGCATCTTATTTGAAGTGACAAAGCGACATGAGGATGTGTTGTGTTGAAGGTCATGTTACTGACTTGCAGTGTTTTGCTACATTAGCTCTGGCCCAGTCTGCACTTGATTTCTTGTATCATGCTCTGGATCACTTTCCAATAAGGCGACATTAGAGGGCAATCCCAGAAAATATGGAGGAGAGTCCCCACTTGTAAGTTGCATCTCCAACATATATTGGAACACGTAGGGAAGATGTGTGCAGGTCTGGAAGGGACCACAGACCAACTCATGCAATTTGCTTCCAGAGTGACATACTGGACCTTTCATGCATATTATAGGCAGCTTTGTGCTATGCTTGCAGAGGATAGGTTTTGCCCAAATCTATTTCCTTTTGGTTTGTGTATGAAAATTATTCAGTAGTATTTTGTTCTACCAGTGAGTGCAGAACGACAGTGTTTTTAAGTTATTTGTTGTCTGGAGCAAAGCAGGCTGAAATTATTGTTTTTATTGCCCTCCAGAGGTTTCATCTTGATGTCGATCATTATATGTTTGACTCGTAGATAGGAGAATATATCTGTAGCTGGTAAGTAGAATTTTTAGCTAAGTTCTTCAAATGGATAAACTGTAGAGTTTTTAAAGGGTTGATATATATATGTGTGAGACCATTTCTGGGCCAGTGTGTGATTGGCACGTCTGTTATATATAGTATGTAAGGCGCAAGTCACATGCCTCTATGTAGTGATTACAATTTGGTTGTCCAGATCTTCCATTCATGCAGTGAGTTTGCAGTTAGAGGTAGTGTTGTGGGGGCAGTCCACTGGAAGCCCCTGTTGTCCAGAGCATTTGGCTGGTGGAGAAGGTGTGCAACTATGCAACCTCTAGGGAGGTCCACAATGGTCAGTTCCGTTTTTCCACATAGGTAATGGTCTGTGCCAGACTAGATGCGTAATAGTACCGGACATCAGGAATGCACAGGCCAATCTCGGATGAGTTTTCATGAACTTATGTGCAAATCTTGGGGGTCTGCATCTCCATATGTAGGTGTTTTAAGCATTGGAATTTTTTAATGATGTGTGCTGGTAGAGTGAGTGGGATTGTTTGAAATAAGTATAGTATAAGGTGGAGTATGCTCATTTTGACTACATGTTTTCTTCCTATCCAGGAAATGTCAAGTGAGAACCATAGGTAAAAAGCTTTTATTTTTGCCACTAACATAGTGTGATTCTATGATGTAGTACTATGTTTGTTGGTAGCCAGTTTATACCCAGGTAGAATATGGTATGTTTCCTCCAATTGAAGGAATACCTGGATTAGAGTTGATCACATTTGGCATGCAGAAGGTCTATAGCCAATTAATGGGTTTTAGAGACATTGTTTTAGTAATACGATACAGTCCTGTATTCCTCCAAAAGTGTCAATACTGAAACCTAGATACATAGAATGTGACGACAGATAAGAACCATTTGGCCCATATAGTCTGCCCAATTTTCTAAATACTTTAATCAGTCCCTGGCCTTATCTTAAGTCTAGGATAGCCTTATGCCTATCCCACGCATGCTTAAACTCCCTCACTGTGTTGACCTCTACCACTTCAGCTGGAAGGTTATTCCATGCATCTACTACCCTCTCTGTAAAGTAATACTTCCTGAAATTATTTTTAAACCTTTGCCCCTCTAATTTAAGCTATGTCCTCTTGTTGTGAAAACACATATGCCCCTTATGTTTATGTCACACTCACAAGATATATGTGGTTTTCAGGCACATCAATTAGATGAATTTTCTTGGAATCCTCAGGGTCAGAATAGTAGTTTGGACATGTAAAAAATAAAAATTGACATAGTATAGCGTTGTTATAAAATAAAATAACAGCTTTAATGGTTGCACTTACAGTGTAACAATTGTAAAAAGGCCCATCAGCACAAATCTGTTTTTCCCATTGAAATGGAGCCAAACGTCCTTGTTGAGATTTCAGGCAGGCATAACACATACACAATGGTAAAATAATAAAAATAGCAAATAGCAATCACTGTCAGTCTCTACGCGGTTCGTCCGGATCACCAGACTTCCTCGGGAGTAGTGGAGTGCTTCAAACCTTCTGGGGCTTCCAATTCCCTTTTAAATCTTCCCGCCGGCGTTTTAATCCAATTTCTCAATTGCAAACAGCTGATTCTTAATACGTTCATACACTCCATATATGGAGTTCCGGCTCACGTTCGTGGAACGCACGTGCGTTCCACCGACCCGGAAATACCCGCGTCGCCTTGGGCTGAGCGGATGTGTGCCACTGGAACGCACATGCGCTCCACTTCGTCCGGTCTTCGGTAGCATTGGAAAAACCCCATACGGAGGAGCAGGATAAAATAAAATATATCTATATATAGATAGATAAACTGTACTTTATAACATTAGTAATGTGGTATTACTTTTGGTACACAGATAAACATGTTTGTACTTGTGTCTTTATAATAATACATAGTAATGTGTTGATAGAAAGATAGGAAGGTCCTGTTAGACCTATAAGTTTTATTAATAATTCTAACTCTATATTTTATTTTCATACTTGATATCTTATTGTATATTAGATATTTAATACGATCTTATATCTATTTCTATTTTATTTTATCCTGCTCCTCCGTATGGGGTTTTTCCAATGCTACCGAAGACCGGACGAAGTGGAGCGCATGTGCGTTCCAGTGACACACATCCGCTCAGCCCAAGGCGACGCGGGTATTTCCGGGTCGGTGGAACGCACGTGCGTTCCACGAACGTGAGACGGAACTCCATATATGGAGTGTATGAACGTATTAAGAATCAGCTGTTTGCAATTGAGAAATTGGATTAAAACGCCGGCGGGAAGATTGAAAAGGGAATTGGAAGCCCCAGAAGGTTTGAAGCACTCCACTACTCCTGAGGAAGTCTGGTGATCCGGACGAAATGCGTAGAGACTGACAGTGATTGCTATTTGCTATTTTTATTATTTTACCATTGTGTATGTGTTATGCCTGCCTGAAATCTCAACAAGGACATTTGGCTCCATTTCGATGGGAAAAACAGATTTGTGCTGATGGGCCTTTTTACAATTGTTACACTGTAAGTGCAACCATTAAAGCTGTTATTTTATTTCATAACAACGCTATACTATGTCAATTTTTATTTTTTACATGTCCAAACGACTATTCTGACCCTGAGGATTTCAAGAAAATTAATCTAATTGATGTGCCTGAAAACCACATATATCTTGTGAGTGTGACATAAACATAAGGGGCATATGTGTTTTTACGTTAATCCCCTATGAGCGTATTCTTTCTTTTATTTTTATATGTCTAGGTATATTCTACCTTGTTTCTATATTTGTGAGGATTAAGAGGAATCCTCTTGCTTTACCTGACGAGAAAAGGAAGTAACTATCCTTTTTATTTATTCATTTTTTCATTGCACCTGGGTGGTCTAAATTTGTATTTGTGTATTAGAATTTTTTTCCTCTTGTTGTGGTAGTTTTTCTTCTTTTTTTGTCTACTTTATTTAGCTTGAGTAGTAGACATTGTAATGTACATTAACAATGAGTATAGCAATAGCATGATAACAATGGTAACATCTTTGGGTACACAAAACATTCAGAGGCCACTTGAATTACGTTACGGTTTACATAGAGTCAATAGATGCTTAGTCTTGTCACGGTATTTAGTTTTTCCTATGTAGGATCTGTACACTTGAAACCTGTTGACAGTAGGTGCAGTTTGGTATCCTAGCATCCGTCTGCGGTGTGACCTATGGATGGCTTAGTTGCCTTGTGGGTGCTATTTGTCTGTAGGGGGTGTATGTTGACTAAATTGTGTCCATTCCTTAAGTTTTTACCGGGTTGGGTGTATCCCTTTCCAGAATGTGTGAAAGAGTACAAGTAAATGAAGAGGAGGAGAGATAGATGAAGAAAAAGAGAGAGAGTGGGGAGTGAAAGGATCAGCCTGTAGTGGGGCCTGCCAGGGTAGTGTAAGGTGTGGGGTTGATCCTACGCGCCCCCTCCAACCCGAGGCCTACCGTGCTGCAACAGTGGGTAGGTCAGGGGGATCTGTCCAGGAAGGTTTTCCATGGCTCCCAGATCTTGTTAAAGGTTTTAAGCATACCCCTAACCTGGGCGGTCAGATTGTCCATTAAATGTGTTTATTTTAGTTTTAACATTACCATATCGATGGAAGGGACCTCGGTCCTAGCTAAGTGTGAGCCCTTCTGGCCGCTAAGACTATTTTATGGATTAGTTTTTGCTCTGGTCTTGTCCATCCATCTAGTGGTCTGGACAGCAAGAATTACCCATGGGTCAGGCGTCAGTGGTCTATGGAGAATTTTCTTTATAAGTTTGCTAATCTTTTGCCACAGCATCTGTACCAGGGGGCAGTCCCACCACATATGTTTGTAGGTGCCTCTATGTTCTCACAGTCTCCAGCATAGGTCGGTTGGGGTTTTGTGCATATGGTAGAACTTGACCGGGGTGGGATACCACCGGAGCATTGTCTTATAGGATAGCTCTTGCACCGTGACACATATTGAGGTCTGTCTGTTTGCCTCCCAGATGTCCTGCCAGTCAATGCCCTCTAGAGTCTCGCCCAACTCTGCTTCCCATTGGTCTGTGTAGTTGAGGCATAAGTGTGAGTATAGCCTGGAGATGATGCCCTTGTAGTATGTTTCAGCTTTGCAAATCTTTTCAAAGAATGTTAGCTGTGTTCGGGCTGCTTTCTTGATGTGTGGTTTTTGGGCAAAGTCCCTGACCTGCAGGTACCGAAAAAAATCGGGGGATGGTAAACTTTTTTGTCAATCAATTTTTATTGAAATTTGTCTTTTTTTTTATATCAGTGCATGGTTGGGTACAGAAATAAAGAAGGGACATGGTGCATATAAAATTTGTGGAGACAACTTGTGTCTTAAGACAACCAAACATTGACATTGTAACATGAAGGTATGATAGCTTAGGGAGATCAGGAACATAGTTTAAGTACACAGAAGTGTGACCAAGTGGTAGGTGAATGGTCCGGCTGTCTTCTAATTGTACCCCGGACCAAGGGGGCAGGGGGGGGGGGGGAATAATTGGTGGTAGAGCACTCCCCTTAGTGCATGGGTGAGTACCCTGTCAACTGAGAGCAGGAGCATCTATTTATGGGTGATTAGGCTCCATTTAGTTAGCTGAACTAGGCTGAACACATGTACTGTATCGGGCTAACTTGTAAATAATAAAACTGAATAGGAAAAACAGTAAAACTAAACATAGAAGGTTCGGACTGCGGCTTCGCAACTGTCAGCATCCTCCATGTTCAAGCCCCTAGTAAGGGGGTCGGGAGCATCCCAGAGGTGGAGGGACAGCTCTCTGTGGGTCTCGTGCCTGCGAGCTGGATCGTTGTGCAGGGACTGTCTTCAGGCCCGTCAAGCCCAGTTTCTGTAAAAAAATGTGGTGCTTCGGCTGGCGTTGATATTTTGTGTATTGTCCCTTCGTGTGATACCACCAGGAACCTGGGTAATCTCCAATGGTATTCCACCCCTGCCATTCTAAGCTGGCTGGTAACAGGATTCAGTGATCTTCTCCATTGCAGAGTGGACCTTGTAAGATCTTGGTAGAAGGAGAGTATAGCTCCTTCAAATGTTAATGGGTCTTGCCCCGTAGTGCTGTCAGCAGGGATCATTTGTCCTGTGAGGTAGAGCAGCGGACTATGACCTCTCTTGTCACTGTCGCCTGAGTTCTGCCTGAGATCGGCAGTCGGTAGATTCCATCCAGGGAAAACTTCTTTGCCTGACTTGGTGGGAGCACTGAAGCCACCAGCCTCCGCAGATAGTGAGGGAGCTCATCAGGCGTGTTTGGGTCAGGTATGCCCCTTATTTTCCGGTGGTTGTGCCTTGACCTATCATCCAGGGCTGTGTAGTAGAGTGAAAGGGCTTGTTGATTAGCTTGTAGGGTTAAAACAGTGTCCATTAGGGACGACAAGCCCATCTTGAGGTCAGTGGTGTCGCCCTCTGATGCTGTTACCCTGTCCATTACAGCTTGTAAATCTGCTTTTGTCCATTACAGCTTGTTAATCTGCTTTTATCTCCATGATTGGTGTCCGGTTAGGTAGAGGAGCGGGTGGGAAAGCCTCTGTGTCTGAGTCCTCAAAGGGCTCTAGGCCGTCAAGTAGTGCAGACAGTTCTAGGCCTGTAGGTGGTCTGTAGGCCCCAGACCTCCGCTTTTGTTGTTTCCCTTTAGCGGTGTGTAGGGACAGCATAGAATGCCTCTTGGTGTGCACCTAAGGGTATGCCTGTTTTTATGCAGACGGTGATAGGGTGAGTCACCCAAAAACAGGCTGTTATTTTGCTTCGCAATCGGAGCGTTGCGAGATGGCGTCTGCTCCGGCTCAAGGTTAGGCTGGGGGATGTTAAATTTGTTCTAGTTTTGAGTTCGTCATATGTGACGATGTTGTCTCCCGTGTATAGTTGGTAAAGTCTTTGGAGTCCAGCGTACTCCAGTCCCTTAAACTCCTTAGGTCTCATGCCAGGTGGGAATGTTCTATTACGCAGTATGGGCATAATTGGGGATAGTGGTGTTGAAAGTTTGTATTTCTGGGCGCAATTGTCCCAGACCCAGACGGACGACATCACCGCTGGGCAGTCGGTTCTCAAAAGTGCTCTTTGATCCTTAGAGGTACAAATATAGAATTGTGGGAGGTCGGCTCCCATGAGCCCAATCTCCAGATCCACCCAACGATGTTCATCGGGTAGTGAGTGCCACAGTGTGATTTGCGCCAACTGTGCCGCAAGGAAATAGTGGTGTAGGTATGGGAGTCCAAGTCTGCCAGTCACTTTGAGGCGATATAAAATCTTTTCCTTTGCTATACAAAGTTGTCTATTGCTTTTTGAAGCACGTCTAAGTCTTTCTCGGTCAAATATATGGGTAGGGCCTGGAATAGGAATAATATGCGTGGAAGTATGCTAATTTTGACTGAGTGTATCCTGCTCAGCCATGATATAGGTTTATCTGTACATTTCTCCATATCCTCTATTAGTGTTCTAATCGTGGTGGTGTAATTGAGTTGGTATAGTTTTGTGGGGTCAGCCAGTAGTCATATTCCCATGTATTTAATGTCTTGTGCCAAGTGGACCTGGTACGTGTCCCGCACCAGCACCGTGCCTGTTGCGGAGAGAGTTATTGGGAGTGCGCTAGATTTCCCCATATAAAGTTTATAGTTGGAGAGTGTTCCGTATTCTGTTAGGATGGTCGTTAGGGTTCGCATGGAGTCCCTTGAACGTGTCAGAGAAGGATGTCGTCTGCATAACCCGAGACCCTGAACTGTTGGCCTGCGATGTCCACTCTGTGAATCTCAGGGTGATCCCTATTAGTTTGGAGCAAGGGCTCTAATGTCAGTATGAAAAGTAGAGGTGAAAGGGGGCATACTTGTCGTGTTCTGTTGGTCAAGGGAAAGGGCCTGGTGTCCGTTACCGTAAATTTTATTTGCACTGCTGTGTTCGTGCATAGGGCTTTTACTGCCGTGACGTACAGGTCCGGGAAGCCCAAGTGTTCTAGGAGACTGAACATGGAGGGCCATAAGACTCTGCCTTCCTGAAATTATTTTTAAACCTTTGGTATCTAGTCAAAGATGTTAAAATCAGACGGTCTAAAAGCACGATATTTATGATAATGACTACACAGAGAGATATCAAAAAGCCCCCAATAAAAGTTTATGGAGGATGTATTCTGCAGACCGAATTATTACCAAAAACATGATCCAATTAGATAGATTTACATAATGGGGCACTGTGGAATAACTAATCTATAGGCACCATAATGTTGGACTGAACAGTGGTGACAATTGATTGGGTAAAGATAGTGCTTTGTTTATTTTTTAAATATAATTTTTATTGATTTTCAGAAATGAATAAGATCTCAACAATTTCAAAGAGTGATGTCTTACAGAAAAAAAAGACACATAGAATGAAACAGTAGGGTAACAAATGTCAATGGACAGAGCTACCGCATAACGACATTTGGTTTGGACATTGCAATGAAGTTAGTAAATATTTAGACATATACATATTTCGAACATAGATACATTTAACCCCTTAAGGACCAAACTTCTGGAATAAAAGGGAATCATGACATGTCACACATGTCATGTGTCCTTAAGGGGTTAAACATGTCATTAATGTCATACCTAGTGGTTTTGTAATGAGTGGATGGTTGTTATTGACCCCTGTAAGTGGTTTTGGTGTGTTGAACCTCAATCACATCTAGGGTGGTGGTGATCATAGTTGGGGTTATTGTTTGTGCAAGGATTTCCTACTTTGTTTAGTACTTTGTTCATTATAACCATGGTTGCAATGAGTAGAATAGAGGGTTAGGGTTGTGGCTCATTTGAGCCCTTTATTGTCTATTAGCATTCATTTTGACCCATGGTGTCCAGGTTGTGTGGAACATTTGTGCGGCTTTGTTATTAGGTAGGGCCATGCGTTCAAAAATTTAGAATTGTTGCATCTTGTCCCATAACTGGGTTTTGGTTGGGCAAAGGGTAGATTTCCAGTGCGAGGTTAGTAGGTTGCGGGCTGCTAGGATGGTGATTGCACTCAGCTGTCTGTGGGTGTTGCCAAATAGTGGTGGGAATAGCATGAGCAGATATATCTCGGGGGCTCTCGGGGGATCAGGGACCTGGAGGGCGTGTAGTGTGTGTTGTACTTCATTCCAGAGGGGTTGGATGTTAGGACACTTTCTAGTGTCACTAGGATATCGTCAGCGAATAACGCCAGCTTGTATTCATGTCCCAGGTCTTAGATGCCCCTTATGTTTGGATGAGTGCAGATTTCTTGGACTAGGGGTTCTAGGGATAGGATGTAAAGTAAGGGGGTGAGGGGACAGCCCTGTTAGGTCCCATTTGATATAGGGAATGTGTTGGAGAGAAAGCCTCTATGTGAAAACTTGGCAGCCAGTGCTGCATATAGCGCCATAATCCCTTTGACAGTCTCAGGAGGGAATCCGAATTTCATGATTACCCGTTGCATATACGTCCAGTTGAGTCGGTCAAAGGCCTTCTCCGCATCTAGTGCAAGGAGGAGGCCCCCAACCGAACTGCGCTCCATGGTGGCCAGTATGCCAAGGACCTTTTGGGTCTTACCTGAGCCCTGGCGCCCCATGACGAACCCTGATTGCCTTGTGGGTGCTATTTGTCTGTAGGGGGTGTATGTTGACTAAATTGTGTCCATTCCTCAAGTTTTTACCGGGTTGGGTGTATCCCTTTCCAGAATGTGTGAAAGAGTACAAGTAAATGAAGAGGAGGAGAGATAGATGAAGAAAAAGAGAGAGAGTGGGGAGTGAAAGGATCAGCCTGTAGTGGGGCCTGCCAGGGTAGTGTAAGGTGTGGGGTTGATCCTACGCGCCCCCTCCAACCCGAGGCCTACCGTGCTGCAACAGTGGGTAGGTCAGGGGGATCTGTCCAGGAAGGTTTTCCATGGCTCCCAGATCTTGTTAAAGGTTTTAAGCATACCCCTAACCTGGGCGGTCAGATTGTCCATTAAATGTGTTTATTTTAGTTTTAACATTACCATATCGATGGAAGGGACCTCGGTCCTAGCTAAGTGTGAGCCCTTCTGGCCGCTAAGGCTATTTTATGGATTAGTTTTTGCTCTGGTCTTGTCCATCCATCTAGTGGTCTGGACAGCAAGAATTACCCATGGGTCAGGCGTCAGTGGTCTATGGAGAATTTTCTTTATAAGTTTGCTAATCTTTTGCCACAGCATCTGTACCAGGGGGCAGTCCCACCACATATGTTTGTAGGTGCCTCTATGTTCTCACAGTCTCCAGCATAGGTCGGTTGGGGTTTTGTGCATATGGTAGAACTTGACCGGGGTGGGATACCACCGGAGCATTGTCTTATAGGATAGCTCTTGCACCGTGACACATATTGAGGTCTGTCTGTTTGCCTCCCGGATGTCCTGCCAGTCAATGCCCTCTAGAGTCTCGCCCAACTCTGCTTCCCATTGGTCTGTGTAGTTGAGGCATAAGTGTGAGTATAGCCTGGAGATGATGCCCTTGTAGTATGTTTCAGCTTTGCAAATCTTTTCAAAGAATGTTAGCTGTGTTCGGGCTGCTTTCTTGATGTGTGGTTTTTGGGCAAAGTCCCTGACCTGCAGGTACCGAAAAAAATCGGGGGATGGTAAACTTTTTTGTCAATCAATTTTTATTGAAATGTGTCTTTTTTTTTTTTATATCAGTGCATGGTTGGGTACAGAAATAAAGAAGGGACATGGTGCATATAAAATTTGTGGAGACAACTTGTGTCTTAAGACAACCAAACATTGACATTGTAACATGAAGGTATGATAGCTTAGGGAGATCAGGAACATAGTTTAAGTACACAGAAGTGTGACCAAGTGGTAGGTGAATGGTCCAGCTGTCTTCTAATTGTACCCCGGACCAAGGGGGCAGGGGGGGGGGGAATAATTGGTGGTAGAGCACTCCCCTTAGTGCATGGGTGAGTACCCTGTCAACTGAGAGCAGGAGCATCTATTTATGGGTGATTAGGCTCCATTTAGTTAGCTGAACTAGGCTGAACACATGTACTGTATCGGGCTAACTTGTAAATAATAAAACTGAATAGGAAAAACAGTAAAACTAGACATAGAAGGTTCGGACTGCGGCTTCGCAACTGTCAGCATCCTCCATGTTCAAGCCCCTAGTAAGGGGGTCGGGAGCATCCCA
Organism: Pelobates fuscus; assembly: GCF_036172605.1. NCBI lineage: Eukaryota > Metazoa > Chordata > Amphibia > Anura > Pelobatidae > Pelobates > Pelobates fuscus. The sequence goes on along the minus strand of NC_086317.1, from coordinate 389,098,163 downwards.
GAGGTGGAGGGACAGCTCTCTGTGGGTCTCGTGCCTGCGAGCTGGATCGTTGTGCAGGGACTGTCTTCAGGCCCGTCAAGCCCAGTTTCTGTAAAAAAATGTGGTGCTTCGGCTGGCGTTGATATTTTGTGTATTGTCCCTTCCTGTGATACCCCCAGGAACCTGGGTAATCTCCAATGGTATTCCACCCCTGCCATTCTAAGCTGGCTGGTAACAGGATTCAGTGATCTTCTCCATTGCAGAGTGGACCTTGTAAGATCTTGGTAGAAGGAGAGTATAGCTCCTTCAAATGTTAATGGGTCTTGCCCCGTAGTGCTGTCAGCAGGGATCATTTGTCCTGTGAGGTAGAGCAGCGGACTATGACCTCTCTTGTCACTGTCGCCTGAGTTCTGCCTGAGATCGGCAGTCGGTAGATTCCATCCAGGGAAAACTTCTTTGCCTGACTTGGTGGGAGCACTGAAGCCACCAGCCTCCACAGATAGTGAGGGAGCTCATCAGGCGTGATTGGGTCAGGTATGCCCCTTATTTTCCGGTGGTTGTGCCTTGACCTATCATCCAGGGCTGTGTAGTGGAGTGAAAGGGCTTGTTGATTAGCTTGTAGGGTTAAAACAGTGTCCATTAGGGATGACAAGCCCATCTTGAGGTCAGTGGTGTCGCCCTCTGATGCTGTTACCCTGTCCATTACAGCTTGTAAATCTGCTTTTGTCCATTACAGCTTGTAAATCTGCTTTTATCTCCATGATTGGTGTACGGTTAGCTAGAGGAGCGGGTGGGAAAGCCTCTGTGTCTGTGTCCTCAAAGGGCTCTAGGCCGTCAAGTAGTGCAGACAGTTCTAGGCCTGTAGGTGGTCTGTAGGCCCCAGACCTCCGCTTTTGTTGTTTCCCTTTAGCGGTGTGTAGGGACAGCATAGAATGCCTCTTGGTGTGCACCTAAGGGTATGCCTTTGGGTGAGTCACCCAAAAACAGGCTGTTATTTTGCTTCGCAATCGGAGCGTTGCGAGATGGCGTCTGCTCCGGCTCAAGATTAGGCTGGGGGATGTTAAATTTGTTCTAGTTTTGAGTTCGTCATATGTGACGATGTTGTCTCCCGTGTATAGTTGGTAAAGTCTTTGGAGTCCAGCGTACTCCAGTCCCTTAAACTCCTTAGGTCTCATGCCAGGTGGGAATGTTCTATTACGCAGTATGGGCATAATTGGGGATAGTGGTGTTGAAAGTTTGTATTTCTGGGCGCAATTGTCCCAGACCCAGACGGACGACATCACCGCTGGGCAGTCGGTTCTCAAAAGTGCTCTTTGATCCTTAGAGATACAAATATAGAATTGTGGGAGGTCGGCTCCCATGAGCCCAATCTCCAGATCCACCCAACGATGTTCGTCGGGTAGTGAGTGCCACAGTGTGATTTGCGCCAACTGTGCCGCAAGGAAATAGTGGTGTAGGTATGGGAGTCCAAGTCTGACAGTCACTTTGAGGCGATATAAAATCTTTTCCTTTTCTATACAAAGTTGTCTATTGCTTTTTGAAGCACGTCTAAGTCTTTCTCGGTCAAATATATGGGTAGGGCCTGGAATAGGAATAATATGCGTGGAAGTATGCTAATTTTGACTGAGTGTATCCTGCTCAGCCATGATATAGGTTTATCTGTACATTTCTCCATATCCTCTATTAGTGTTCTAATCGTGGTGGTGTAATTGAGTTGGTATAGTTTTGTGGGGTCAGCCAGTAGTCATATTCCCATGTATTTAATGTCTTGTGCCAAGTGGACCTGGTACGTGTCCCGCACCAGCACCGTGCCTGTTGCGGAGAGAGTTATTGGGAGTGCGCTAGATTTCCCCATATAAAGTTTATAGTTGGAGAGTGTTCCGTATTCTGTTAGGATGGTCGTTAGGGTTCGCATGGAGTCCCTTGAACGTGTCAGAGAAGGATGTCGTCTGCATAACCCGAGACCCTGAACTGTTGGCCTGCGATGTCCACTCTGTGAATCTCAGGGTGATCCCTATTAGTTTGGAGCAAGGGCTCTAATGTCAGTATGAAAAGTAGAGGTGAAAGGGGGCATACTTGTCGTGTTCTGTTGGTCAAGGGAAAGGGCCTGGTGTCCGTTACCGTAAATTTTATTTGCACTGCTGTGTTCGTGCATAGGGCTTTTACTACAGTGACGTACAGGTCCGGGAAGCCCAAGTGTTCTAGGAGACTGAACATGGAGGGCCATAAGACTCTGCCTTCCTGAAATTATTTTTAAACCTTTGGTATCTAGTCAAAGATGTTAAAATCAGACGGTCTAAAAGCACGATATTTATGATAATGACTACACAGAGAGATATCAAAAAGCCCCCAATAAAAGTTTATGGAGGATGTATTCTGCAGACCGAATTATTACCAAAAACATGATCCAATTAGATAGATTTACATAATGGGGCACTGTGGAATAACTAATCTATAGGCACCATAATGTTGGACTGAACAGTGGTGACAATTGATTGGGTAAAGATAGTGCTTTATTTATTTTTTAAATATAATTTTTATTGATTTTCAGAAATGAATAAGATCTCAACAATTTCAAAGAGTGATGTCTTACAGAAAAAAAAGACACATAGAATGAAACAGTAGGGTAACAAATGTCAATGGACAGAGCTACCGCATAACGACATTTGGTTTGGACATTGCAATGAAGTTAGTAAATATTTAGACATATACATATTTAGAACATAGATACATTTAAACATGTCATTAATGTCATACCTAGTGGTTTTGTAATGAGTGGATGGTTGTTATTGACCCCTGTAAGTGGTTTTGGTGTGTTGAACCTCAATCACATCTAGGGTGGTGGTGATCATAGTTGGGGTTATTGTTTGTGCAAGGATTTCCTACTTTGTTTAGTACTTTGTTCATTATAACCATGGTTGCAATGAGTAGAATAGAGGGTTAGGGTTGTGGCTCATTTGAGCCCTTTATTGTCTATTAGCATTCATTTTGACCCATGGTGTCCAGGTTGTGTGGAACATTTGTGCGGCTTTGTTATTAGGTAGGGCCATGCGTTCAAAAATTTAGAATTGTTGCATCTTGTCCCATAACTGGGTTTTGGTTGGGCAAAGGGTAGATATCCAGTGCGAGGTTAGTAGGTTGCGGGCTGCTAGGATGGTGATTGCACTCAGCTGTCTGTGGGTGTTGCCAAATAGTGGTGGGAATAGCATGAGCAGATATATCTCGGGGGCTCTCGGGGGATCAGGGACCTGGAGGGCGTGTAGTGTGTGTTGTACTTCATTCCAGAGGGGTTGGATGTTAGGACACTTTCTAGTGTCACTAGGATATCGTCAGCGAATAACGCCAGCTTGTATTCATGTCCCAGGTCTTAGATGCCCCTTATGTTTGGATGAGTGCAGATTTCTTGGACTAGGGGTTCTAGGGATAGGATGTAAAGTAAGGGGGTGAGGGGACAGCCCTGTTAGGTCCCATTTGATATAGGGAATGTGTTGGAGAGAAAGCCTCTATGTGAAAACTTGGCAGCCGGTGCTGCATATAGCGCCATAATCCCTTTGACAGTCTCAGGAGGGAATCCGAATTTCATGATTACCCGTTGCATATACGTCCAGTTGAGTCGGTCAAAGGCCTTCTCCGCATCTAGTGCAAGGAGGAGGCCCCCAACCGAACTGCGCTCCATGGTGGCCAGTATGCCAAGGACCTTTTGGGTCTTACCTGAGCCCTGGCGCCCCATGACGAACCCTGATTGCCTTGTGGGTGCTATTTGTCTGTAGGGGGTGTATGTTGACTAAATTGTGTCCATTCCTCAAGTTTTTACCGGGTTGGGTGTATCCCTTTCCAGAATGTGTGAAAGAGTACAAGTAAATGAAGAGGAGGAGAGATAGATGAAGAAAAAGAGAGAGAGTGGGGAGTGAAAGGATCAGCCTGTAGTGGGGCCTGCCAGGGTAGTGTAAGGTGTGGGGTTGATCCTACGCGCCCCCTCCAACCCGAGGCCTACCGTGCTGCAACAGTGGGTAGGTCAGGGGGATCTGTCCAGGAAGGTTTTCCATGGCTCCCAGATCTTGTTAAAGGTTTTAAGCATACCCCTAACCTGGGCGGTCAGATTGTCCATTAAATGTGTTTATTTTAGTTTTAACATTACCATATCGATGGAAGGGACCTCGGTCCTAGCTAAGTGTGAGCCCTTCTGGCCGCTAAGGCTATTTTATGGATTAGTTTTTGCTCTGGTCTTGTCCATCCATCTAGTGGTCTGGACAGCAAGAATTACCCATGGGTCAGGCGTCAGTGGTCTATGGAGAATTTTCTTTATAAGTTTGCTAATCTTTTGCCACAGCATCTGTACCAGGGGGCAGTCCCACCACATATGTTTGTAGGTGCCTCTATGTTCTCACAGTCTCCAGCATAGGTCGGTTGGGGTTTTGTGCATATGGTAGAACTTGACCGGGGTGGGATACCACCGGAGCATTGTCTTATAGGATAGCTCTTGCACCGTGACACATATTGAGGTCTGTCTGTTTGCCTCCCAGATGTCCTGCCAGTCAATGCCCTCTAGAGTCTCGCCCAACTCTGCTTCCCATTGGTCTGTGTAGTTGAGGCATAAGTGTGAGTATAGCCTGGAGATGATGCCCTTGTAGTATGTTTCAGCTTTGCAAATCTTTTCAAAGAATGTTAGCTGTGTTCGGGCTGCTTTCTTGATGTGTGGTTTTTGGGCAAAGTCCCTGACCTGCAGGTACCGAAAAAAATCGGGGGATGGTAAACTTTTTTGTCAATCAATTTTTATTGAAATGTGTCTTTTTTTTTTTTATATCAGTGCATGGTTGGGTACAGAAATAAAGAAGGGACATGGTGCATATAAAATTTGTGGAGACAACTTGTGTCTTAAGACAACCAAACATTGACATTGTAACATGAAGGTATGATAGCTTAGGGAGATCAGGAACATAGTTTAAGTACACAGAAGTGTGACCAAGTGGTAGGTGAATGGTCCGGCTGTCTTCTAATTGTACCCCGGACCAAGGGGGCAGGGGGGGGGGAATAATTGGTGGTAGAGCACTCCCCTTAGTGCATGGGTGAGTACCCTGTCAACTGAGAGCAGGAGCATCTATTTATGGGTGATTAGGCTCCATTTAGTTAGCTGAACTAGGCTGAACACATGTACTGTATCGGGCTAACTTGTAAATAATAAAACTGAATAGGAAAAACAGTAAAACTAGACATAGAAGGTTCGGACTGCGGCTTCGCAACTGTCAGCATCCTCCATGTTCAAGCCCCTAGTAAGGGGGTCGGGAGCATCCCAGAGGTGGAGGGACAGCTCTCTGTGGGTCTCGTGCCTGCGAGCTGGATCGTTGTGCAGGGACTGTCTTCAGGCCCGTCAAGCCCAGTTTCTGTAAAAAAATGTGGTGCTTCGGCTGGCGTTGATATTTTGTGTATTGTCCCTTCGTGTGATACCCCCAGGAACCTGGGTAATCTCCAATGGTATTCCACCCCTGCCATTCTAAGCTGGCTGGTAACAGGATTCAGTGATCTTCTCCATTGCAGAGTGGACCTTGTAAGATCTTGGTAGAAGGAGAGTATAGCTCCTTCAAATGTTAATGGGTCTTGCCCCGTAGTGCTGTCAGCAGGGATCATTTGTCCTGTGAGGTAGAGCAGCGGACTATGACCTCTCTTGTCACTGTCGCCTGAGTTCTGCCTGAGATCGGCAGTCGGTAGATTCCATCCAGGGAAAACTTCTTTGCCTGACTTGGTGGGAGCACTGAAGCCACCAGCCTCCGCAGATAGTGAGGGAGCTCATCAGGCGTGATTGGGTCAGGTATGCCCCTTATTTTCCGGTGGTTGTGCCTTGACCTATCATCCAGGGCTGTGTAGTGGAGTGAAAGGGCTTGTTGATTAGCTTGTAGGGTTAAAACAGTGTCCATTAGGGATGACAAGCCCATCTTGAGGTCAGTGGTGTCGCCCTCTGATGCTGTTACCCTGTCCATTACAGCTTGTAAATCTGCTTTTGTCCATTACAGCTTGTAAATCTGCTTTTATCTCCATGATTGGTGTACGGTTAGCTAGAGGAGCGGGTGGGAAAGCCTCTGTGTCTGTGTCCTCAAAGGGCTCTAGGCCGTCAAGTAGTGCAGACAGTTCTAGGCCTGTAGGTGGTCTGTAGGCCCCAGACCTCCGCTTTTGTTGTTTCCCTTTAGCGGTGTGTAGGGACAGCATAGAATGCCTCTTGGTGTGCACCTAAGGGTATGCCTTTGGGTGAGTCACCCAAAAACAGGCTGTTATTTTGCTTCGCAATCGGAGCGTTGCGAGATGGCGTCTGCTCCGGCTCAAGGTTAGGCTGGGGGATGTTAAATTTGTTCTAGTTTTGAGTTCGTCATATGTGACGATGTTGTCTCCCGTGTATAGTTGGTAAAGTCTTTGGAGTCCAGCGTACTCCAGTCCCTTAAACTCCTTAGGTCTCATGCCAGGTGGGAATGTTCTATTACGCAGTATGGGCATAATTGGGGATAGTGGTGTTGAAAGTTTGTATTTCTGGGCGCAATTGTCCCAGACCCAGACGGACGACATCACCGCTGGGCAGTCGGTTCTCAAAAGTGCTCTTTGATCCTTAGAGATACAAATATAGAATTGTGGGAGGTCGGCTCCCATGAGCCCAATCTCCAGATCCACCCAACGATGTTCGTCGGGTAGTGAGTGCCACAGTGTGATTTGCGCCAACTGTGCCGCAAGGAAATAGTGGTGTAGGTATGGGAGTCCAAGTCTGCCAGTCACTTTGAGGCGATATAAAATCTTTTCCTTTGCTATACAAAGTTGTCTATTGCTTTTTGAAGCACGTCTAAGTCTTTCTCGGTCAAATATATGGGTAGGGCCTGGAATAGGAATAATATGCGTGGAAGTATGCTAATTTTGACTGAGTGTATCCTGCTCAGCCATGATATAGGTTTATCTGTACATTTCTCCATATCCTCTATTAGTGTTCTAATCGTGGTGGTGTAATTGAGTTGGTATAGTTTTGTGGGGTCAGCCAGTAGTCATATTCCCATGTATTTAATGTCTTGTGCCAAGTGGACCTGGTACGTGTCCCGCACCAGCACCGTGCCTGTTGCGGAGAGAGTTATTGGGAGTGCGCTAGATTTCCCCATATAAAGTTTATAGTTGGAGAGTGTTCCGTATTCTGTTAGGATGGTCGTTAGGGTTCGCATGGAGTCCCTTGAACGTGTCAGAGAAGGATGTCGTCTGCATAACCCGAGACCCTGAACTGTTGGCCTGCGATGTCCACTCTGTGAATCTCAGGGTGATCCCTATTAGTTTGGAGCAAGGGCTCTAATGTCAGTATGAAAAGTAGAGGTGAAAGGGGGCATACTTGTCGTGTTCTGTTGGTCAAGGGAAAGGGCCTGGTGTCCGTTACCGTAAATTTTATTTGCACTGCTGTGTTCGTGCATAGGGCTTTTACTGCCGTGACGTACAGGTCCGGGAAGCCCAAGTGTTCTAGGAGACTGAACATGGAGGGCCATAAGACTCTGCCTTCCTGAAATTATTTTTAAACCTTTGGTATCTAGTCAAAGATGTTAAAATCAGACGGTCTAAAAGCACGATATTTATGATAATGACTACACAGAGAGATATCAAAAAGCCCCCAATAAAAGTTTATGGAGGATGTATTCTGCAGACCGAATTATTACCAAAAACATGATCCAATTAGATAGATTTACATAATGGGGCACTGTGGAATAACTAATCTATAGGCACCATAATGTTGGACTGAACAGTGGTGACAATTGATTGGGTAAAGATAGTGCTTTATTTATTTTTTAAATATAATTTTTATTGATTTTCAGAAATGAATAAGATCTCAACAATTTCAAAGAGTGATGTCTTACAGAAAAAAAAGACACATAGAATGAAACAGTAGGGTAACAAATGTCAATGGACAGAGCTACCGCATAACGACATTTGGTTTGGACATTGCAATGAAGTTAGTAAATATTTAGACATATACATATTTCGAACATAGATACATTTAACCCCTTAAGGACCAAACTTCTGGAATAAAAGGGAATCATGACATGTCACACATGTCATGTGTCCTTAAGGGGTTAAACATGTCATTAATGTCATACCTAGTGGTTTTGTAATGAGTGGATGGTTGTTATTGACCCCTGTAAGTGGTTTTGGTGTGTTGAACCTCAATCACATCTAGGGTGGTGGTGATCATAGTTGGGGTTATTGTTTGTGCAAGGATTTCCTACTTTGTTTAGTACTTTGTTCATTATAACCATGGTTGCAATGAGTAGAATAGAGGGTTAGGGTTGTGGCTCATTTGAGCCCTTTATTGTCTATTAGCATTCATTTTGACCCATGGTGTCCAGGTTGTGTGGAACATTTGTGCGGCTTTGTTATTAGGTAGGGCCATGCGTTCAAAAATTTAGAATTGTTGCATCTTGTCCCATAACTGGGTTTTGGTTGGGCAAAGGGTAGATTTCCAGTGCGAGGTTAGTAGGTTGCGGGCTGCTAGGATGGTGATTGCACTCAGCTGTCTGTGGGTGTTGCCAAATAGTGGTGGGAATAGCATGAGCAGATATATCTCGGGGGCTCTCGGGGGATCAGGGACCTGGAGGGCGTGTAGTGTGTGTTGTACTTCATTCCAGAGGGGTTGGATGTTAGGACACTTTCTAGTGTCACTAGGATATCGTCAGCGAATAACGCCAGCTTGTATTCATGTCCCAGGTCTTAGATGCCCCTTATGTTTGGATGAGTGCAGATTTCTTGGACTAGGGGTTCTAGGGATAGGATGTAAAGTAAGGGGGTGAGGGGACAGCCCTGTTAGGTCCCATTTGATATAGGGAATGTGTTGGAGAGAAAGCCTCTATGTGAAAACTTGGCAGCCGGTGCTGCATATAGCGCCATAATCCCTTTGACAGTCTCAGGAGGGAATCCGAATTTCATGATTACCCGTTGCATATACGTCCAGTTGAGTCGGTCAAAGGCCTTCTCCGCATCTAGTGCAAGGAGGAGGCCCCCAACCGAACTGCGCTCCATGGTGGCCAGTATGCCAAGGACCTTTTGGGTCTTACCTGAGCCCTGGCGCCCCATGACGAACCCTGATTCGTCGTTGTTTACCAAGCTGCTAATATTGAGGTGAGCCGGTTGCTAGGTATTTTTGCATATAATTTGGCATCACTATTTAGGAGGGACATTGGTCTAAAATTTTTGCAGGTGGTAGGGGGTTTGCCAGGTTTGGGTAAGGTGGAGATGTGGGCCATAAGCAGCTCAGCCGGTAATGCCCCTTTTTGAATGCTATGTTGGTATAGGCCAAGGAGGTGAGGGGAGAGTAACCAGGAGAACTCTTTGTAATATCTGTTGGGGAGACCCTCCGGTCCTGGGGATTTATTCTAGGGCAGGTCTGCTATGGCTTTGGAGAGATTGTCAAGGGATATTGGTTGCTGAAGGTAATGTACATTTTCTGGTGACAGGGATGGTAAGTGGACATCCACCAAGAAACTATCAATATATTCGGGGGTGGGAACCGCTACCTCCCCACTCTCACTCAGATTATACAGTTTGTGGTAGTAGTCGGAAAACTCACTTACAATTTTTGTCGGGTTTATGATTTTTTTACCCTTGCTGGAGGCGGCTGATCTTTGTTTGAGCTGTGAAGCCAATTTCGCTCCCGCTCTATTTCCAGAAGCAAAGAATTTATGTTTACCTTTTTTCAATAGGTATGCAGTTTTAGCTAGTTCGAAGTCTCGCAGTTTGGATTGTGAATGAAGCAGGGCAGCTTGCGTAGTGAGCGTAGGTGAGTGTTTATTTCTGTGTGTTAGCAAAGTTATTTCTGTAATTATTTCTTGATATCGAGCTTGGCGTAGTTTTTTGGCTTTGCTTGCATGTTTTATGAAGCTGCCCCGTATCACTGCCTTATGTGCCAACCAGATATGGTCTGGGGATGTGTCAGGCTGTACGCTCTCTGCAAAGTAGTGTTGAAGGTCTTGTGCGATGTGGGAGACTATCATTGGGTCGTTGAGTAGGGATTCGCTTAGTCTCCAGGTAGTTCGGCCAGTTGAGGGGAATTGTTCAGTCAGCGTCAGTGCAATAGGGGCATGGTCTGACCATGATATAAGGCCAATTTCTGTGCTTAGCACTTTCTCTAGGGATGTGGTTTTGATTAGAAATCTATCTATCCATCTATCCTGGAACAGTGCTTTATTTTTATAATCTATTTAATATACCTCTCTGTGTAGTCGTAAACATCAACCTTTTAGACTGTCCGATTTTAACATCTTCGACTAGATACCCTCTGAATCTCTATGCTGTTGTCAGGATCGGGACAGGGATCCAACACGCAGAGTACAAACAGTAGCCAGATACGTATACCGGACCTTAGAATGGCCGGACTAACGTAAGTAGTACAGTATAGAATGGTCAAAGACAAGCCGAGGTCGAGGGTAACAGAAGACAGGTAAGCGAGAGACAAGCCGAATCAAGGGTAACAGAGATAAGCAGAGTAAGGTAAACAAGCCGGGTCAAAACCAAAAGGGATAATAGAATACACAAGCACTGAGTGACTAGAACAAGCTAGAACCACGACAGGGCAATGAGCTAATGAAAGAAGCTCTGTTAAATACCCTGTTCAGAGCAGTAACCACGCCTCCGAGGCTTCCTGATTGGTCCTGCAGCAATTGAGTGACAGGTCGTTCCGGAGGAGTGTCCTGATGACAACTTCCTGCCTAGATGCTGTAAAAGGCAGTCACTCCCTCGCGGCCGGCCTTGCATGACCGGATAGACCGTGGGGAAGGGAGCCATCAGGCCGTCTGGATGGAGGAACAGCTAAGTCTCTACCTCTTTCAGAGGTAGAGACCACAGGTACCCTGACAGTACCCCCCCTCTCAGATACGCCCACCGGGCGGAATACACCAGGACGAGAAGGGAATCGAGAGTGAAACGCCCTGCGGAGACGGGGAGCATGCACCTCCTCCTGAGGTACCCAACTTCTCTCCTCAGGACCATAACCCTTCCAATCGACCAGATATTGCAGTCTCCCCCGGGAGATTCGAGAATCAACGATGGAATTGACCTCATACTCCTCCTGACCCTCCACCTGAACTGAGCGGGGAGGGGCGATCGTGGAGGAGAACCTGTTACATATTAATGGTTTTAGCAAGGAAACATGAAATGAATTAGGAATGCGTAAGGCATTAGGCAACGCTAAACGATACGCAACTGGGTTAATTTGAGACAGTACCCTGTAAGGTCCAATATATCGAGGAGCAAACTTCATGGACGGCACTTTTAACCGAATGTTTCTAGTACTTAACCATACTTTATCGCCTGGAAGAAACACCGGTGCTGCCCTTCTACGTTTGTCAGCGTGTTTTTTAACCAGCGTAGAATTGTGCAGAAGGATTTGTCGAGTTTGATCCCACAACTCTCTTAAATTGGCAACATGAACATCCACCGACGGTATCCCTTGAGAAGAAGACTCCGAAGGAAGGATGGAAGGATGAAAGCCATAATTCAAGAAAAAAGGGCTAGAATGCGTAGAATCACAAATGAGATTGTTATGTGCAAACTCCGCCCAAGGAATCAAACCGACCCAATCGTCCTGGTGTTCTGAAACGAAACAACGTAAATATTGTTCAACTTTTTGGTTAGTGCGTTCAGCAGCTCCATTGGACTGAGGATGATAGGCAGAGGAGAAATTCAATTTGATGCCTAGTTGGGAGCAGAATGATCTCCAAAAACGGGAAACAAATTGGGAGCCTCTGTCAGAGACAATCTGGGAAGGTATCCCATGCAAACGGAAAATCTCCCTGGCGAATATCTCCGCTAATTCGGGCGAAGATGGGAGGTAAGGGAATGAAGTGAGCCATTTTAGTAAATCTGTCTACCACAGTGAGGATGACAGTCTGCTTTTTAGAGATAGGCAAATCAACAATGAAGTCCATTGCCAGGCAGGACCAAGGCTTTTCAGGAACCTCTAAAGGGTGTAGAAATCCGCATGGAAGCGAATGGGGTAGCTTGGTCTTGGTACAAACTTCACATGCCCCGATGAATTCTTTAATATCCTTGCGTAAGTCAGGCCACCAAAAATCTTTAGAGACCAGCGCATAAGTCTTGCGGATGCCAGGATGCCCAGCCACCTTACTGTTATGGAGACAGCGTAGCACCTCCAGTTGGAGAGCGGCAGGAACGAAGTGTCGATCCCCAGGGGTCTGTTTGGGTGCCAAATGCTGAAACTTCATTATCTCAGAAAGCAATGGAGAGTGAATCCTGAGATTCGTGTTCGCGATGATATTCCCCTTAGGAACTATGGAGGACAGAAGTGGTTCAGTTATAGTGGATGGTTCATATTGACGAGACAATGCATCGGCTTTAGAGTTCTTAGAACCAGGTCTATACGTAAGTACATAATTAAAGTGAGTGAGGAACAAGGCCCAGCGAGCCTGCCTGGCGGACAAGCGCTTCGCCTCCCCAATATAAGACAAGTTCTTATGATCCGTTAGAATAGTAACAGGGTGTAGTGTCCCTTCCAGTAAATGTCTCCACTCCTTTAAAGCCTTAATGACCGCTAACAATTCCCTCTCCCTGATGTCATATCTGCTCTCAGGCCCAGAAATTTTTTTAGAGAAGAAACCACAAGGGTGTAACGGTTTATCCACCCCTAACCTTTGAGACAGAACAGCCCCAACTCCTGTCTCAGAAGCATCGACCTCGAGCAAGAAAGGCAGAGTCGTATCAGGATGAACTAGAATGGGAGCTGAGGCAAAAAGTTCCTTGAGAGTCTTAAAAGCACCAAGAGCTTCCTCAGACCAGAACTTAGTATCAGCCCCTTGTTTGGTCATATTGGTAATAGGCGCAATGATAGAGGAGTAACCCTTAATGAAGCGCCTATAGTAGTTGGAAAACCCAATAAACCTTTGGATAGCCTTGAGTCCTTTGGGCAAAGGCCAGTCTAAAATAGATTGGAGTTTACCAGGATCCATTTTAAAACCTTCCCCAGAAATCACGTACCCAAGAAAGTCTACCTGAGCCTGATCAAAACTGCACTTCTCCAATTTGCAGTATAGACCATGTTGCAGAAGTTTGTGTAACACCTTTCTGACCTGTCTATGGTGAGTCTCAATCTCCTTAGAGTGTATTAGTATGTCGTCCAGGTAAACAATAACACAATCATGCTGAAACTCCCTAAGTACCTCATTAATCAAATCTTGAAATACTGCAGGAGCATTGCATAGTCCAAATGGCATAACAGTGTATTCGTAATGGCCATACCGGGTATTGAATGCCGTCATCCACTCGTGACCTTGCTGGATTCTCACCAAATTGTAAGCCCCTCTGAGATCTAACTTGGTGAAGATTTTGGAGCCCTTAAGACGATCAAATAACTCAGTAATCAGTGGGATAGGATAGGCATTTCTGACAGTTATTTTATTCAAGCCTCGGTAATCGATACAAGGTCTCAGCGTGCCATCCTTCTTCTTAATGAAAAAGAACCCCGCCACGGCCGGAGTAGAAAACCTCCAGATAAATCCCTTTTCTAAATTCTCCAGAATATACTCCTCTAGAACCGAGTTTTCCTGAACAGACAAAGGATATACATGGCCCCTCAGAGGCATAGTCCCGGGTAGAAACTTAATTTTACAGTCAAATGACCTGTGTGGCGGCAAAGAATCGGCATTCTTCTTGTCAAACACTGCCCTTAAGTCTAGGTAAAGGTCTGGTATTTGTCTCTCTGTGGACTGAGTAGGATTCTCCTGTATGTTAATATTAGCTAATGGAGAAACCTTGCACAGACACCGATCCTGGCAGCCCTGGCCCCACGAGAGTATCTCCCCTAACTCCCAATCGATAATAGGGTTATGTTCTTTCAACCATGGGTACCCCAGAACTATGGGAACGGAAGGAGACGAAATGAGCAGAAGAGATAAATTCTCCACGTGTAGGACACCAACACCTAACTCAATGGGTATGGTCTCACGAAAGATCACAGGGTCTAGTAGTGGTCTACCATCTATGGCCTCAACGGCCAAGGGTGTCTCCCTTAGCTGGGATGGGAAATTGTTTTTACTAGCAAAGGCTTGGTCGATAAAATTCTCAGCAGCACCGGAATCTATCAAAGCCATAGCCCTTACTACTTCCCTCCTGCAAGTTAAGGAAACTGGTAGCAGAAGCCTGTGATCTTTATAATTAGGAGTAGAGGACAAAATAGAAACACCCAAGGCCTGTCCTCTAGAGAGACTTAGGTGCGAGCGTTTCCCGGGCGGTTAGAACAGTTCGAGAGTAAATGACCCTTAACTCCACAATACATACACAAACCCTCTCTTCTCCTGTACTGTCTTTCCTCCTCAGAGAGGCGGGTATACCCTATCTGCATAGGTTCAGGAAGCAAAGATACCGTGGAGTCAGGACTTGGAAAAGCGGGGGCTAACCTAAAAGAAGGTCTCCGGTTCCTCTCTCGAGTGTTCTGTCTCTCTCTTAAACGTTCATCTATACGAGAGATGAACGAAATTAAATCCTCTAAATTCTCAGGGAGTTCTCTGGTAGCAACCTCATCAAGGATTACTTCAGATAAGCCATTCAAAAATACATCCATATACGCCTGCTCATTCCACTTGACCTCCGACGCCAGAGACCTGAACTCTAGTGCATAATCCACCAGTGTTTGGTTCTCCTGTTTCAGACGCAACAGTAATCTGGCGGCATTAACCTTTCTACCTGGAGGGTCAAATGTTCTTCTAAAAGCAGTTACAAAGGCGTTATAGTTATAAACTAATGGGTTATCGTTCTCCCATAATGGGTTGGCCCATCTCAGAGCTTTCTCAATAAGTAGGGTGATAATAAATCCTACCTTTGCCCTATCTGTAGGATAAGAGCGAGGTTGCAATTCAAAGTGGATACTAATTTGGTTTAAGAAACCACAACACTTCTCAGGAGCCCCACCATAGCGTACTGGGGGGGTAATGCGAGAAGAAGCACCCACTGTGGTTACCTCTAGACCTGAACCGACAGGAGAAACAGGGGTATTACGTATCTCCTCTGGTGGGTTATTGGCACGAGATAATAGAGCCTGTAGCGCAAGCGCCATCTGATCCATTCTGTGATCCATGGCTTCAAACCTAGGATCAGGAGAAGCCAGCTGACTGTTTGTACTTGCAGGATCCATTGGCCCTGTCGTAATGTCAGGATCGGGACAGGGATCAAACACGCAGAGTACAAACAGTAGCCAGATACGTATACCGGACCTTAGAATGGCCGGACTAACGTAAGTAGTACAGTATAGAATGGTCAAAGACAAGCCGAGGTCGAGGGTAACAGAAGACAGGTAAGCGAGAGACAAGCCGAATCAAGGGTAACAGAGATAAGCAGAGTAAGGTAAACAAGCCGGGTCAAAACCAAAAGGGATAATAGAATACACAAGCACTGAGTGACTAGAACAAGCTAGAACCACGACAGGGCAATGAGCTAATGAAAGAAGCTCTGTTAAATACCCTGTTCAGAGCAGTAACCACGCCTCCGAGGCTTCCTGATTGGTCCTGCAGCAATTGAGTGACAGGTCGTTCCGGAGGAGTGTCCTGATGACAACTTCCTGCCTAGATGCTGTAAAAGGCAGTCACTCCCTCGCGGCCGGCCTTGCATGACCGGATAGACCGTGGGGAAGGGAGCCATCAGGCCGTCTGGATGGAGGAACAGCTAAGTCTCTACCTCTTTCAGAGGTAGAGACCACAGGTACCCTGACAACTGTGAAGAAATAATGTGATCGATTCAGTCATGTGTATCTATAAATTATGTGAACACATAAACTAATCATAAAGTCAGCATGCATCTATATGAGATAATATCACGGATGGAGGGCGGAATGATTCATTGTAAGCACGCCCCAATATACATATAAGTAGTAGGGAAATCTCTACTCAATTTACAATAGGCGATTTACATAGCTCTGCCCTCTATCCCCACCCGGCAATGATACCAAGATGCAGGGTTTAGACGGGGGTATCGATATCACCAATACAAGAGGAGGGGTCAAAGAGCGTGCTAAATACACGCCCTCCACATGTAAGTGGGAGGGAAAGACTTTATCTGACCCAGAACAGACTCAACAGACTTAATTTAGACACGTGACACGGATGGATGCACAGAGATCCTGATTGGCTCCCTTACGTTGAAATACCCGGTCGATTTCAGTGAGAATATTTCTTTATGCTTTCTCTATCTGTATGATTTCTTTCTTTAGGTTTGTCCTCGAATAGGTTACTATTGATTCTTGAAACTTTTTTTAGTTCCTTCTCTAAGTGATTTTTATCATATCCTTTTGCAATTAATTTGTTTTTGACAACAGTAGCTTGGGTCTGAAACTCATTTAATTTGGAGCAATTGCGGCGTACTCTAGTGAATTGGCTTTTGGCGATTCCTCTGAGCCAAGGATCATGGTGACAGCTCTGTATGTGTACAAAACTATTTCCGTCTTTTCTTTTTAAAACACTTAGAAGTAATATCTAATCTGTTATTTGAAAGGGTCACATCCAAAAAGTCTATCTTATCTTTGTTCTATTCAGCATTGAATTTCAAATTATATAAATTGTGGTTTAGGAAATTAACAAAATGGGAGAAAGAGTTTTTCGTGCCACGCCAAATAATGAGTATGTCAATTATATACCTTCGCCAGCCATGCCAAGACCACACTGTTAACTCTTCCCACCTTCTCATAAAAATATTGGCATAGCTGGGTGCGAACCTGGTCCCCATGGCGCTCCCTGTGAGTTGTAAGAAAAACTTATCATCAAACATGAAATAATTATGTTCTAAAATAAAAGTGATGGCTTGTAGGATAAAATCCCCAAGCGATTTAGAAATGGCTGTGTCATTACACAAATAATGTCCCACTGCCTCTATACCAAATTTATGTTTAATAATAGTATAGAGAGAGGTAACATCCAAGGTGGCCTAACTATACTGTTTTCCCCACTCTATATTTTCCAGTTCTTGTAAAATGGCCTTTTTTCCTTAATATATGATGGGGCGTGTTGTGCATAGGTTTGTAAGAGTGAGTCTATAAAGGCTGATAAACCTGATGTGGTGGAATTAATTCTGCTGATGATGGGGCGTCCAGGTGGGGAAGTGAGAGATTTGTGTATTTTGGGCAAAAAATAAAAAGTAGGAAAACCGGGTGTGTGTTGTATAGAAATTGATAAATTTTTGGTGTGATGATACCTTCTGATAAAGCTGTTTTTCAAATAGTCTGCAGCTCCTTGTCAAATTTTTCTGTTGGGTTGTTATCTAACTCTGCACATGTATTTTTTTTCTTCAAAGATATTATATGCCTCTGCCATATATGCCTCTGTGGCCATAATGACACCTCCCCCTTTATCTGCCTCCTTTATGATGAGGTCATCCCGGTCAGCTAGATTTTTTTAAACATATGGATTCTTCTTTTGTCATTTTTTATTTTAAATTAGTTCCATTTTGGCTTATTTTGTTTAATTCCTTTTGAACTAGATTAGCAAAAGTTTCTAAATGTGACCCCTTACTATAGCTTGGATAGAATGTTGATTTGCCGCTAAACATACCCGTTTTTTGGGGGGTATTTTCTATTAATGTTGTGGTATTTGTGATAAGAAATTTAAGAAAATGTATTTTTATTGTTAATTTTCTAATACATTTTTGTAGATCTATATATAACTCAAACTTGTTAGATTTACAATTAGGTGCACATTTTAAACCTTGGTTTAATATTTTGACCTCGAGATCTGTTAATTGGACATTAGTTCAATTAAAGATACCCTTTTCAATCAGTGGTTTTTTTTTATAGGAATTGGTTTTCATTTGAGTATTCTAATCTGTCTCTGTTCTCATTCTTTTTTTGTGGCGAATCCGCCTGGAATGCTGCAAATCGATTGGTATGTTCCCAATCGTTCCTCCGGGGTTGAAAATAACTTGTTATATGTTTGTCTTTTTGTCTGTGTTCCTGTTCTAAAAAATTAGTATGATCGGGTGATTTATTGGTTCTAAGATTAGAATAATTAGTCTGATGATCTTTCGGATGACTATCCCTATCTCTACCTGGGGAGTGTTCTGAAGGAATATGATCTTTAGAATTCATATGGGATGAGTTCCTTCCCCTGTTGGAATTAGGGAAGGAATTTCTCCCAGTAGAGATATGATTTACATGAAAAATTCTTCTTTCTCCCCCCTCTATGTTTTTTTTTTAATTAGTATCATAATTTTTTCTTCTAGTAGTAAAGTCTCTTTTAAAATTACTTTTTGTGAAAGGGGTACTGCTCATATTGTGCCTGTCAGGATTAAAGAATTTCCCTCTCGGGATATATGTCCTCTCCCCACTATAATCCCTTCTTAAATTATTTCGTTGTAATCTGTTTAGTGTAGAAAAAGTATCTTTCATTTTATCTTCTCTGTCTCTTTTGTATTTTTTATTTTTAGTGTCATAAATTTTCTGATCTAAAATTTGTAACCTTTGACACATCTCCTATTTTTTAGTCTTATATTCTTTGTTGTTTATATCTATATGAAGCTCATCGTCTAGTTTTTTAGTATCCTCGTCTATTTTCTCCTTAATCTCCTTTGCATGCATGTTGGATAATTAATTTAATTAATTGCAAGGAGCAATTATAGAGAACCTCATCCCATTTTTTCATAAAGGTTTCATTGTCACATCCGAAAACAGGTATTTTCTCGATCCTCAAACCTCTAGAGATTAAACCCTCCTTTAGATAGTTTTCCAAAAATGAAACCTCCCACCATTTTTTTGTCTCAGTATTTAATAATTTTCTTTCATTCTGAAAAAATCATCCAGCCCTTTCATTGGTTCAGGTTTCTCCAGCTCGTTAAAAAAAGCTTTAAACCTTTTTTGTCTCTCTCTATGAATATTGGGTAAATAATGTGCCATGATTGTAATAGGCTAATGTGGTATAATGTGTACAAAGTATCTTAAGTATAACAAATGTAAAAAATACAAAAAAGAAAAAAAGAAAATGTCACCCAAATATATAATATGCTTGGGATACAAAAGTATATATACAAACGAAACAATAATTTAACACCTAAACATCATAGGAAAGTGAAAAAACAACACTTATCTCACTGGATATTGATGACTGTTTCCTCCAGGGATATCCTAGCAGTTATCCCTTAAAATACCATATGCATACAAACAAGAGAGGATACAGCTGCAGATCTACAACATGGATAAAAAAACAAATAATAATGTAACACTGTTAAATAAGTGTAAATGTGCTATGTATGATAACACTCACAAGAAGGATGAGAAAATATTACCCAATGGTGCCTCCCCTGATGTAGATGGGGGAGGGGGGGGGGGTCAAAACCACTCCTCCTGCTTTTGGAGATGATGAAGTTGTACTCAGGGTAGTAGAATAAAAATCCTGCTTTATTTTAAAAATAAGTATAAAAATAAAAACATAAGCTCCTATTGTACCAGGTCCTATGCATTTCGTCCTATCAGGACTTCCTCAGGGACCTTGTGGTATTAAAAATTACAATAGCAACAGCAATACAATCTCAATCAAAGAAAGCAGTATAATCCCTCCCCCTGAATCTCTCCTTTTATATTGGTGGCTAATTTTCCTCCTTGGTGTTCCTTTGGGCATTGTTAGCTTGGTCCAGCTGCGGATACTTCAATTTCCCGGGTTTCGACGATTTCGGAACGTCACTTCCGATATGGCAATTTGAATGGATTCTTTGTAGTGACGTGTGCGTTTCATGTCACGGATCTTATGCGTTCCACCTGTGACTTATACAATAGGTTTATAAGAGGTGGTAGGGTCTTTACCAGGTTTAGGAATGACAGAAATTGATGCACGTAGCATCGGAGGGGGAAGCGGAGAGCCCATCCATTAAGTGTCTTGAGGAAATGTGGACCCAATTCGGATGCTAATGTTTGGTAATATCGCGCCGTCAAGCCATCCGGGCCAGGGCTTTTGCCCTTCGGCATGGTTTTAATGGCTAAGGAGAGTTCTGTAAGGGAGAATGGCTCTTCTAATTGATGTGCTACTTCGCTAGAGAAGGTACGTGGAAGATACGAAGATGCATATACTCCCTCATGCTTGAAGGGGACCGGTCTGGAGGGGCTAAATTGTAAAGGTTGTGGTAGAAGGCACTAAAAGTTGAGGGTATAGCTTCCGTAGTGTTGCATTGATTCCCATTCCTATCATTTATTTTAGCTTTAAATTTTTTTTGGAGCTTCATTTTCAAAGCTTGAGCCAATAGCTTCCCACTCTTATTGCCATAGGCATAGCATGAGCTCCTTGTTATTTGGACGGATCTATGTGCTTTTAAGGCCAATAGAGAATGGAGTTCTATCCTAAGTGTTGTGAGCTGTTGGAAATTTTCCTGTGTGGGGGCCTGCTTATGTACAGTCTCTGTCTCGTGTATGCTTATGTACAGTCTCTGTCCGGACGCCACTTCAAAGTCCAATTGTGCCTCACCTGACTGAGCTGCTTCCAGGAGTTCATACAACCTAGTGACGGGACCCAGTGTGTCTAGGAACTTGTCCTGACAGTTACAGAGGGAATAGTCTAGTCCCCTCTTAGGTTTCCAGATGGTTTTAGCCAGAAACTGGACTATCTGTGGGTCCACTTCAGGGGTTTTAGCCACAGCATCCAGTATGATGGGTCGTGGGCATTCTGCTCTCAGTTTGTTACGACCCTCCTGGGAGAGGAATTTACGTACCCCGAAGGCTAGGTATTGAGCGATATGCTCGGAGTGCTCCCATTCAGCGAAACGCGGATGTTTTAAATTATCCGGGTCAAACAAGGGTATGTCTTTGGTGTTGCGGGCTGTGTCTGCCCCGAGCGCCTCTGACTGTGCCGTGCCACGTGTTGGTGCCGAAGGTAATTGTTTTCCCTGGAGGCTCTCGCCCTCTGAGAACTCGTCCTCATAAGGATCCGAGTATTGGACATCTGACCCCTCATCCCCCTCATCGTCTGAGTCAGACAGTATATCTTGGGCCCGTGCCCGTTTCCATTCTCTGGCCCGGAAGCTCTAATGCGCGGCTCTTGCGCGCCATCATGGACAGCCTGAGGCGTGTCAATCAGAACAGGGTTTACCTGTGTGGGGGGGGGGGGTCTTGAGAATGTTTGCGCTTGTCTAGCGCTTTGCGCCCTGGTAATGCCCCTTATGGAGGGGTAGGTGGCTGTACAGGGGTAGCGTTAAGGTGGGCTTGCTTGAGAGCCTGTGTAATGGATTGTGAAATGGTAGAGGAAATAGCCCCCATGGCTGATGTGTTGGACATGGTGGCGTCCAGTAGGCTCTGGAATTCTTCTGAGCCTATGAGCTCAGGGTCAGCCTGGGGGTCAGGGCCAGGTGTGCCCACTGAGGGACTAAGATGACTAGGGAGGTTATCATCAGACTGCATGGCAAATAAAATAAGCGCTCGCGAGCGGGTACTAGAAACATGCCAGGAACGGAGCAGGGAGTGATGATGGACCCCCACTGGCGATACCCGGCAGAGTGCGACCGGGGAAGGGAGTACCCACCCGGAAGGGGGAGGGAGGTAAGGGAAACAGGGCTGGTGATACAGCTAGTAGAAAAAAACTGTAATTAATTCCGGTCACACACAAACAAATAAGGCAAATAGGTAAAGCCAATAACAGATGTATGGAAACTAAGGCCAGTGTGAATAAATATACATAAAAAAACCCTAAAAGAATAGGGACAAATAGTACAATCCCACAAAAAGCACACAACTGGTAATAGGGAAAGTGTACTTATCTGGTCTGAGGGAGCAGCGAAGAAAGAGGAAGAAGGATGGACTGCTACACCTTATATACTAAAGGGGTGGATACTATTGGTAGCACTGTGAATATGCAAATGTTATATTGTTTTTTTCTCTTTTTGTATACATCTCTCTTCGCTGCTGAGGGATAATTAAAGAAAGACAAGCATAATAGGAGCCTCCGTATCTTTAATAAAATCCTGTCCAATCTTCCACTTCAGTGTGTGGCCGGCCCAACGCCTGTTGAAAGTTCAGTACATCTGCCAGTGTAGTGATATGCCTTGCATTGGTGCAACACCATATGCGCAAAAGGAAAGTTCCATTGAAATTTAATGTCTCTCAAGTAGGGGCCTGGGTGATGGGTCTTAGTGCTCACCTAGCCAACAAAGTGGTGGGAGACAGGTCTTGGTAGATATCAACCAGGTGTCCGTCAAATTTCAGCTCGTGGTTTTGGCAGGCTTACAAAATATTTCCTCTTTTAGTGGGAATTTGTGGATGCGGCATATAAGGTTGCGGGGTTTCTCTGGTGGAAGGGTCCGTGGCCCCGCTGCCCTATCAAACTTAATTGCTGTCTCTGGGGGCCTGGTGAGGATTTAGTTAGAGGACAGTCAATACCTTGATTGGGTCCTCCGGGGTGCCATCTGGGCTTTCTGGTACAACCCTCACCCGCAGGTTATTTCGCCGTCCACAGTTATCCACATCTTCCAACTTCCTTTGCAGGTACAAAATCGCCTCCGAGTGAAGTCTTTGTGTGGTGTGGCATCCAGACCATTGCTGTTCATTAGCCTCACGGTCATCCTCCAGGGCTTCCCCAGCTACTCAATGTTGTATCTTATTGTATCCTCTAATTTCTAATTGAATAGAGTTCAACCCTTAATGTGATACTTTTGAAGTATTGTAGCTGGAGGAATTGTATCCTTAGCCTACCAAGTTTTGAAGTTACATTAGTTTGCGGAGTATCACTTGATTTCCCAATACCAGCTAGGAATCCTCCATCTTTACGGGTATTCTTTTTATTTTTATATTTGAATGTGTATATGTAGGTAGGGATCGACCAATTATCGGTCTGGCCGATATTATCGGACGATATTCTGTATTTTCGGCAATATCGGTATCGGCCAATAGCGATACTGATATTGCCGATAATACATACCAGGACCGCTGGGCCCATTACAAACCCGGCGGTCCTGGGAGGGCCCAAAGCAAGCTCTTACTTACCTTCCCAGCAGCTCCCCTGTCCCGCGGCCATCAGAGCATTGCCACGGGTTACCATGGCAACGCTCTGCGCGCAAGCAGGCCGGGAGATTTACACAAGGGAGATGCTGGGAGGTAAGTAAGAGCTTGCTGGGCCCCCCACCACACTTTCCATGCCACTGCACCACCAGGGAATGCCATAGCCCCCCTTCCTGGCCTAGTAACAAGCAGGGAGGGGGGACAAAAAAAATAATATTTAAATATTTAAATAAAAAATGCCCTCTCCCCCCAAATTACATACCTACAGAAACACACACTCTTCATTATATAAACACACTACACAAACACACTGCATTATATACACACACTACACAAACACACTGCATTATATACGTATTTTTCGCTCCCTAAGACGCACCTCACCATAAGACGCACCTTGTTTTTAGAGGAAGAAACCCAGAAAACAATATATTCTGAACAAACTGTCCCATAGTGTTTCTTACTATGGGACAGTTTGTTCAAAATATTTTTTTCTCCCCTGTCCCATAGTGTCCCCCCCTCCCATAGTCTTCTCCCCCCTCCCATAGTCTTCATTCCCCCCTCCCCATAGTCTTCATCCCCCCTCCCCATAGTCTTCACCTCCCCTCCCCATAGTCTTCATCCCCCCTCCCCATAGTCTTCATCCCCCCTCCCCATAGTCTTCATCCCCCCTCCCCTCCCCATAGTCTTCATCCCCCCTCCCCTCCCCTCTCCTCCCTATAGTCTTCATCCCCCCTCCCCTCCCCATAGTCTTCTCTTCTCTCCCATATTCTCCTCTCCCATACTGTCCCCCTCCCCTTGTCCCATAATTACTTACCGGTCTTGTAGCGTTTCTCGGCAGAACAGGGCGCACCGCGGTACTGGAACTTCAATTTTAGGTTCCGGTTTCCGGCGGGACTGAAAGGAAGTGTGCACACTGAGCTGAGTGCGCACTTCCTTTCAGTCCCGCCGGAAACCGGAACCTGAAATTGAAGTTCCAGTACCGCGGTGCGCCCTGTGCTGCCGGCCAACGCTACAAGACAGGTAAGTAAAGCTTCATATTCGCTCCATAAGACACACAGACATTTCCCCTCGCTTTTGAGGGGAAAAACGTGCGTCTTATGGAGCGAAAAATACGGTAAACACACTAAACAAACACACTGCATTATATGAACACTACACAAACACACTGCATTATATAAACACACTACATTATATACAATCACTAAACAAACACATTGCATTATATACACACACTACACAAACACACACACTGCATTATATAAATACACTACACAAACACACTGCATTATATACACACTACACAAACTGCATTATATACACACACTACACAAACACACTGCATTATATACAGACACTAGACAAACACTACACACACACTGCATTATATAAACACACTACACAAACACACTGCATTCACTGTACACACACTACACAAACACACACACACTCTGCATTCATTATATGCACACACTACACAAACCCACACTGCATTCACTATACACACACTACACAAACACACGCTGCATTCACTATACACATATACACCAATATACCACCCAAGTGCAGCAGTATACAATAAAAATAAAGGTAATTACTTCCCTTATACTTTAGGTAGTAACAAAAGGATTCCTCAAATTCTTTGATGCAAATACAAAATACAAGATACACCTATAAAAATAAAAACAGAGAACACTCATAGGGAAACACCGCTATGCAGAAATGACCCTACTGATAATATTGCACTCACAGAGTATGCGAATAATTCAACCCCATCAATGTTTCTTTAAAGTTGATGCAGTGGAAGTCCTCAATCCCCATGGATTCATGCAAAGAAAAAAGAACTTGACATAGTGTGGCAATGTATGTACTATCAAAAGACACGCTTTAATTAAATGCACTTACAGAAAGTGAAGAGTAAAAACGCCCATCAGATATCTGTATCCCTCTATCCAGAATGGTAAGTAATAGGAACACGTTACAGAAATCACAAGCGAAGGTTAAAAGACAGCTCTACGCGTTTCGTCTATAGCATAGACTTCATCAGAAGCAAATCATATAAAAACAAATTTTACAATCAAATAAAATAATGATAAAAGTTCTGTGTCCTTAGTCCCTTTTAAATGTCCCTCTCCCTGTATTCAGCGTCAGATCCACCAGTCAGTGCATATGTAATCACCTGAGTCACCTTCCACCAGAGTCTCTGCCCATATATGGGCTTCAGCCGGGCCTTCGTGGAACGCATATGCGTTCCACTGCTCAGGGAACTGCCTTCCTTCTCAATGCGTCATTGGTCTGCTGCTGGAACGCACATGCGTTCCATTCATGGAATTCATTACACCAGCAGAGAAACGGATGAAAAGAATACATGTATCAAAAAAACTCCCATATGTAATTGAGTCAAATTACTTCCAAATGTATATACTATATTAAAAATCAACTGACATCAAATATCACATATAGAACACATAAAAAACAGTGTGCCTCACTTGTCTCTCATTCTCATTAAAGGGGACGATGTTGGAATCCACAAACTACCCAAAAAATATTGCAAACGTGGAAAATAGTAAAAAAAAAAGGGAAAATTTCAATTAATAATAATGATAATAATAGAAATAATACAAAAAAATAATCATGAAAAATAAAAATAATAAAATAAAAATGAAACTATGAAAATAAAAATAAATATAAAAATAAAAATAAAATTAAAAAATATAAAAATAAAAAATGATCAATGATAGAACATATAAAAAATAAAGAAGTTAAAGAAAGCAAATTAAATTAAAATCCACGTTCAATCCTAATGGTTGGAGGGTTTTCAGCTTATGGATCCAGTATCCCTCCCTTTGTCTGAGCTTCATAACAATATCTCCTCCCCTCACACCAAGTGATACCTGTTCAATAACCACCAAGGCAACATTGTGAATTTTAAAATGCGGACATTGATTGCAATGTATTGGAACAAAATGATTTTTTATATCTCTCTTAATGTTATTCTTATGTTCTAAAAAGCGGGTCTTCGCCTTCCTCCCCATCCTCCCCACATATTGTGCACCACATCCACATGAGAGGAGGTACACAACATGTGAGGAGGAACAGGTAGCTCGTCCCTGAATCTGAAATGTCTCTTTAGTAATGGAACTTGAAAAAGAATATGTATGGGATGGTTGTCCCCTACAGGCTTTGCAAGTTCCACAAGTGTGAAATCCTCTACCACTGATGGATTTATCCTTAGTCTTATTCTGAAAAAGACTAGGTGCTAAATATGTGAAGAAATGTCTCCCTTTTCTATAGATTATTCTTGGAAGTTCCGGTTGAGGGCCTATATACTCATCATATTTAAGTATGTTCCAGTGCTTTTTAAAAAATTTGTTTATAGCAAAAGTTTTAGAGTTGTACTGGGTGTTGAATGAAAACTCAAAAGATTTATTCGGATTGGTGGTGGATTTAACTTTATCCACCAAAAGATCTCCTCTTTTAATATCTCCAATCCTTTTTACTTCTGCATCTAATTGTTCTTTTGCATAACCCTAACTTTTATATTCAATTAAACTATTGGTATCTGTTGGTTTGAAGTATGTTTTGGTATGAATTTGGCCATCCTGAATAAAAATCCAAAAAATCTATAGAGGTGGAACTACAAACTAGAGTAAGGCTAGAGAAAAGGTATTATTGTTAAGATACAGGAAGAAGTCTAATAGTTGTTCCTCAGAACCCTTCCCTAATACAAGGATGCCGTTGATGTCACGACGCCAGAGCACCAGGTCTGCCGCATATGGATTACTGTCCCAATTGAACTTTCTTTCCCAAAAATCCATAAAGATGTTGGCATAACTAGGGGCAAACCTGGTGCCCATGGCGATGCCCTTGATCTGCAGGAAGTACTCATCATTGAACATGAAGAAATTGTGGGTTAATATAAATTGCAT
The DNA here is from genome assembly GCF_036172605.1 of Pelobates fuscus. Taxonomy (NCBI): domain Eukaryota; kingdom Metazoa; phylum Chordata; class Amphibia; order Anura; family Pelobatidae; genus Pelobates; species Pelobates fuscus. The sequence goes on along the minus strand of NC_086317.1, from coordinate 389,071,289 downwards.
GGCTTGAAGTAGGAACCATGCAAATCCTTGGCTCAAGGTTGTATCTTTGTCCAGATTACTCTTAACCGCTTGTATGCCAAGTTAATAGTCAATAACTATATATAGGGATCCTACGTCTAAAGATGCCCACATATATCCCTCATGCCACTCGAAAGAAATCTAATTGCTGTATAAGATGTTTGGTATCTTTGAGATAAGATTGTGCTGATTGCGTGTATGGCTGTAGAGAATGGTCAATAAACTGAGATAGATTAGAGGTAAGGGAGTAAATTCCACTTATGATCGGTCTACCTGGTGGATTGATTTTGCATTTGTGCACCTTCAGTAAGAAATAAAACGCTGGGATCCTGGGGCTCTCCTGATGGAGAAATCAATAGGTCCCAATGTCTATAATTTCATGTCGTACAGGTGGGGAAAACAGTATAGTTGGGCCACCTTGGATGTTACCTCTCTCTATACTATTATTAAACATAAATTTGGTATAGAGGCAGTGGGACATTATTTGCGTAATGACACAGCCATTTCTAAATCGCTTGGGGATTTTATCCTACAAGCCATCACTTTTATTTTAGAACATAATTATTTCATGTTTGATGATACGTTTTCTTACAACTCACAGGGAGCGCCATGGGGACCAGGTTCGCACCCAGCTATGCCAATATTTTTATGAGAAGGTGGGAGGAGTTAACAGTGTGGTCTTGGCATGGGGAAGGTATATAATTGACATACTTATTATTTGGCGTGGCACGGAAAACTCTTTCTCCCATTTTGTTAATTTCCTAAACCACAATTTATATAATTTGAAATTCACTGCTGAATGGAACAAAGAGAAGATAGACTTTTTGGATGTGACCCTTTCAAATAACAGATTAGATATTACTTCTAAGTGTTTAAAAAAAAAAAAAACGGAAATAGTTTTGTACACAGACAGAGCTGTCACCATGATCTTTGGCTCAGAGGAATCGCCAAAAGCCAATTCACTAGAGTACGCCGCAATTGCTCCAAATTAAATAAGTTTCAGACCCAAGCTACTGTTGTCAAAAACAAATTAATTGCAAAAGGATATGATAAAAATCACTTAGAGAAGGAACTAAAAAAAGTTTCAAGAATCAATAGTAACCTATTCGAGGACAAACCTAAGGAAAGAAATCATACAGATAGAGAAAGCATAAAAAAATATTCTCACTGGAATTCTCACTGAAATCGACCGGGTATTTCAACGTAAGGAAGCCAATCAGGATCTCTGTCCGTCCGTCCGTGTCACGTGTCTAAATTAAGTTTGTTGAGTCTGTTCTGGGTCAGATAAAGTCTTTCCCTCACCCTTACATGTGGAGGGCGTGTATTTAGCACGTTCTTTGACCCCTCCTCTTGTATTGGTGATATCGATACCCCCGTCTAAACCCCATATCTTGGTATAATTGCCGGGTGGGGATAGAGGGTGGGGCTATGTAAATCGCCTATTGTAAATCGAGTAGAGATTTCTCTACTGCTTATATGTATATTGGGGCGTGCTTACAATGAATCATTCTGCCCTCCATCCGTGATATTGTCTCATATAGATGCATGCTGACTTTATGATTAGTTTATGTGTTCACATAATTTATAGATACACATGACTGAATCGAACACATTATTTCTTCACAGCATAGAGATTCAGAGGGTATCTAGTCGAAGATGTTAAAATCGGACAGTCTAAAAGGTTGATGTTTATGACTACACAGAGAGGTATATTAAATAGATTATAAAAATAAAGCACTGTTCCAGGATAGATGGATAGATAGATTTCTAATCAAAACTACATCCCTAGAGAAAGTGCTAAGTACAGAAATTGGTCTTATATCACGGTCAGACCATGCCTCTATTGCACTGACGCTGACTGAACAATTCCCCTCAACTGGCCGGGTGAGCCCCACCACAGTGGGAAAACTCATTTTAAATCGACAACTGTTGTACCACCTGCAATGACTCTCATTGAAGAGCCACCAGGAGCGCCGGCGGCCGAAGGAAAGGACAATGTGGCTGAATGGCACAGGGTCATTAGAAGCAACCAAAGATTGCCATCTTGCATGCCAAAATGCATGTGTGGTCTCATCGCCATTTTTTGCCTAAATTGCTGGTCATATTTAAACCAGCATTGACCCCCATAAACTTTATAAGGCCCCCAAATTAAATCTAAATAAGAAAACAACGATGGGCCCGCTCTGGAAACCTCGTCGACAGAATACTAGCATAAGTTGCAAATCCTTGCAACCAATTACTGAAGGTACGGGGGAGCTCCTTACCTTTTCCACTCTCCGTCGCCTCACCGCGTTGCGGTTTATCAGCGGATTCCCTATCAAACGGGACTAACGATATGAGGTCCACATACTCACCCTTCAAGATCTTCTCCCTCACCTCCAGCGACACATGCATCCCCAGAGGGGCGATGTCACACACCGGCCCCCCTGCAATACCCTCCACAGTACCCAACAGAGGGGTCCCCGTGGGAAGCGTAGCGTCCTGCACAGCTATGCCAACCTGCCCTAAGCGATCTAATACTGAGCGCAGCAATTTTATGACTTCCCCTGTACTCCCTTGTTCTAGCCCAGAGACCCCCTCTGCCCCTAACCAAGCGCACTCCACACGGTTCTGGAGCAGGGGTCTGTCCATCAGCTCCACTTCCGAACCATCTGTCAGTATAGGTCCTGCGGCCAGCCTGCCAGCTGCCCCTCCAGGGGCCTGGCGGCTCACCCCCATGGGATCTCCAGATCTTCTGGGGTGGATGTGTGGATGAGAATCCTGCGTCCCTCCCTCCTCTCTGACTGATGATTCGCCTTCAGGTCTCCTGGAGTTATGAACAAGAGGGGAATCCTGCGTCCCTCTCCGCCCCCTGGCTGTCCAAATAGGCACTGGCAAGTTCCTCCGCCGGCCTGCTTGCACCCGCTGGCCATCTCCACTTTCGGGGGGCTAGCGGTGCTCCGTTTTGGAGTCCCCGGTTCCATCTTCACCCGGACTTCCGGGTTCGGCAGTGGCCTGTGACATCTGCACTCCCTGACCCGCAGACGTCACGTCCGCGCCACCAGCGTTCCGGCGTGCGGCGCTCCCCCTCTTCCGGCGTGCGGCCGCTCGCCCTGACGTCACATCCCCCGCAGCCGGAAAAGAAGGGTGAGGACTGCGTGACCTCACCTCTCCAGGAGCGCCATCTTGGGATCCTCCATCTTGATGGCCAGGCCCCGACCGGACCATCCGACGCCTGGAACACCTCTCCCCGCTCCTTCTTCTACTGGAACCCAGATTCCTCCGCAGCGGGCCATCCTCACTCGGTCCCGGACAGGTAGTAGCTGGTGGCACAGCCCTGGCTCTCCGCACCGGACTGGAGGACAATCTGAAAGGCGGCCTGGAACGGCGGGCACGACGTCCTCTGGTGGGCCCCGACCCCTCCTGAGACTCCTGGGCGTCTTGCACACTGTGAAGCAGTGCAGCATAGGACTCTGCGCCGTGGGTCCTCTGGAATGCCTGTAGAATAGTAAGTAGAGCCTCCCTGGGCATGTCAGGGACATGAGCCATGATGTGAAAATATTAACTGCAGCGGCAAATTCTTTAACAACAGTTGTAGATTACTATCAGCAGTTTTGCTTTTTAGGGTGACCAGAAACAGCACTGCGAGGTTCCCTCAGCGTGCTCTCCAGTGGTCTGGTAAGTATTACCCAGTGTCCTCGGTCCAGGTGCATCCCAAACATTGTATCCACTTGTCGCCATGCAGGGCCGGCCTTAGGGGTGTGCGAGCTGTGCAGCCGCACAGGGCGCCATGGAGCAGGGGGCGCCGTGGATTTAAAAAAAAAAAAATGTTTTTTTTTTTTTTTTTTTAATTTGCAGCGGGGGCGGAGCTTACCGTGCGGCGGGGGCGGAGCTAAAAGCGCCGGAAAACTGCTGCAGGGGAAGCAGGAAGGAGTCCCTGCTTCCCCACCAAACAGTCACCAGGAGCTGCACTGCCTCCACAATGAACTCCACAGGTAACTGTGGGATTGTCAGGTGAGTGTGACTCTCTGCCTGTGTTTATTACTGTCTGTGTGTGTATGACTGTCTGCCTGTGTGTGTCTGTGTGTATGACTGTCTGCCTGTGTGTGTGTGTCTGTGTATGACTGTCTGCCTGTGTGTGTGTCTGTGTATGACTGTCTGCCTGTGTGTGTCTGTGTGTGTGTGTGTGTATGACTGTCTGCCTCTGTGTGTGTCTGTGTGTATGACTGTCTACCTCTGTGTGTGTCTGTGTGTATTACTGTCTGTGTCTGTGTGTATGACTGACTGTCTGCCTGTGTGTGTCTGTGTGTGTGAGACTGTCTGCCTGTGTGTGTGTGTGTGTATATATATGACTGTCTGCCACTGTGTGTCTGTGTGTATTACTGTCTGCCTCTGTGTGTGTGTCTGTGTGTATTACTGTCTGCCTCTGTGTGTGTGTGTGTGTGTGTGTGTGTGCATGACTGTCTGCCTCTGTGTGTATGACTGTCTGCCTCTGTGTGTATGACTGTCTACCTCTGTGTGTGTGATTGTGTGTATGACTGCCTCTGTGTGTATGGCTGTCTGCCTCTGTGTGTATGGCTGTCTGCCTCTGTGTGTATGGCTGTCTGCCTCTGTGTGTCTGTGTGTATGACTGTCTGCGTGTTTGTCTGTGTGTATTACTGTCTGCCTCTGTGTGTGTCTGTGTGTATTACTGTCTGTGTCTGTGTGTATGACTGACTGTCTGCCTGTGTGTGTCTGTGTGTGTGTGTGTGAGACTGTCTGCCTTTGTGTGTCTGTGTGTGTGTGTATGACTGTCTGCCTGTGTGTGTGTGGATGTCTTCCTGTGTGTGTGTATGGCCGTCTGACTCTCTCTGTGTGTGTGTGTGTGTGTGTGTGTGTCACATACAACCAATACACGCATATCACACACTGTTAATACACCCATTACAAATATCACACATAGCATACATATCACACACAGTCATCACACCTACTATCACATACACAGACAACACAAACATTACAGCATACATGGATGATGGGGGGGGAGGGGGGGCGCTGTGAAGATTTTTCGCACAGGGCGTCAAAATGCCTAAGGCCGGCCCTGTCGCCATGCCAACCTCTCCGGGCAGCAGTCATGCTCCCCCCTCCTTATCCACTCCGGGGGTTGGCCTTTCTCTGCTGGCAGAGTATTTATTTATTGATTTATTTATTTATTTACATCATTATTTCATTTGTGGAGGCTTAATCCTGCATGTTTGGGCTATTTTGATTACATTTTGGGTTGTGCTATTGTTCAATTTACTTTGTATTACATATTTTGTTTGACAGCCTTATAGGATTAGGAATTGAGGATTCATGACATTACAGATATGTGAGTCAGACTTGGCTGCAACTAAAAGTACACAGAATTCTTTCTTGAGATTTCTGTTTGTGGTTTATTGTTTTGTAACCTGTAATTAGTGTTTAGAAAAAATAATTGGGCTTGACTCTACTGGTACTGAGTAATGATGATTTGATAAAGAAATCCGTTTAACAGAAACCATTTTCTATTGTCTTTTTTAGATATTACCAAATATTTACTAAGATCATCACTAGCTCTTCCACTAGGACCCAATTTAACAGCCATCTATATAATTTAGAAAACATTCAAACTCAATTTTGTATCTTTGCTGCAATTTCTTGGTAAGCATACATCCAACGTTTTACAAATCTGAGATCAATTCCAGATTGATGGAACAAAACAATTAATTTTAATGAGTAGAAATGTCAAATCCTTCTGGTATTATTGCAGTCAATGAACAATTGTCATTCATTCTCCCTGAGTTTCTTTTTTTTTTATTGTAATTATTTTAAAAGAATATTATTATTATTTTTTTGACCCTCCTAATGAAACAACTGACACTGACTTTTACATTTTACACATTTTTTATGGCATTGCCACATTTAAAAAAAGCTATAAGTACACGTGTGATGGGATTTTATAAAGGTGACCACCTTCTGGGGGGAGTTCGGGACCTACTATCACAAGTCTTTCAAAGGAGTGTAGATATGGACCCCTGGGATTTTTTGCTATCCAGGCCTATGGAGGGATGGACGACAATAGATCAAAAACTCTTTAATAAGATCACCCTGGCTTCCAGGAGAGCTTCGTTCCAGTCTTGGCTACAATCTAAAACATCTCCCATACAAATGGTGAGGCAGAAAGGTAAAGATAACTATTTGATAGATAAATTAAACTCCCACATCTTGAGTACTTAGACAACGTTTACTAAGGTATGGGAGACTCGGGAAAATTTACATGCAGTGTGCTCAGCCCAATAGGAATCTGGTATGGTGATTTTAAGTAGCCTTGAAAAAAAACTGTATTGTTGTTTTTGTGTGTGCTGTTCCTTGTATTTTGTAAATATGTTGGTCTTTACGGCAGCACCACTATTTAAAAATGCATGTTATGTGTGTGCCCCAATTCACATTTTTTTATGTGTAGATTTGGAATTTAGGCCAGATTCCCATTGCGCTGTGCATCTCTCATATCCACTATAGGTGACCCTTTGGAGGTGACCACAGGAAATCATAAATTGAGGAGTAACTAGAAGCAGTTTAAGCTGTAAGTATTGCAAGTTAGCATGTAAATCTCTCATGTTAAAATTAGTGTAGGAGGACCCACCAATATTGTGGTACTGTGACGTAGTGGTGGGCTTAACACAATATGGCCATATTGTGTACCTGAATCCCCATATTTGATTGCTAGAAGAGGTAAATTTAAGTAGCCTTGCACAATTTAAAACTGTGTTCATCGCTAATGAAGATTCAATTAGAACTGTTATTCATTGATGTTAGTGTTGTGACTGAGCTCATATCAGCTAGAGTTTAGTGTTGACAGAGCAGCACCTGCTTCAGACTTCGGGTTACAAGGCCCATAATACACATACAAAGCACATATCACATTTGTTTTACCAGTGACAAGTTCAGGTGGCTATTTGACAAGCAAGCAGTTACTTTGCATTATATTCTCTTCAGTTTTTGTTGTCACTTTGCTCACATCTCTTGAATAGCAGTATTTGTCTATTATCTGGAGCCTAATTTTTTGTCGGTTTACTACAACTTTTTTTAAGTGTCTTACTATTTTTTTCCACTTTCGATTTTATTGGTGTTTTCAAGAAAAACACCCAAAACACCAAAACACAAATAAAAACATTATAATTATACATTACTATTCATAGAAAGGCTCATTCATTCAACTTTCATATCATAGTAATGTATGTACCAATTATATGAAGACTGCCAGGGTGCCTTGTGTGGTGACTAGGGGTGTGCCTCATGTTACTTACCTCTTACAAGAAGAGAGGGACCCTTCCCAACGCCTCTCTTCGTTCACCAGTGGTTCTCACGCCGACCGCAATATCCCGCCTCTTTTTATTACTCGACACGGCTGCATTGACGTATTGATGCTGATGACGTCATGGCCTGACGAACATTCAAATGCGAAGGTTTTGGGGGCGTGGCTACAACCCTAATAAACCACAGTTTAAAAGGGGCACAGAGGGTAAAGATCATTGCCCTGTTGTGGTTTGTTATTGTTCCCAATAGTGCTATATTCTGTATTCTGGTTATTGACTTTTGCTCCTTTTTGACTATTCTTCCTTTTGTACTCCTTTGACCCAGCTTTTGTATTCTCGTTTACCCTGATCTCTGTAATCCTCGACCTTGGCTGGATTCTGACTACTATCTGTTCTCCTAATGTTAGTCCAGTCATTCTAAGGTCCAGTGTACGTTACCTTTTTGTCTACACTCTGCATGTTGAATTCCATTCCTGACATTACAACAGGGCCTTTATGGATCCAGCAGGTGTAGGCTCACAAGGGGGTCCATACGATACTCGTTTCTAAAAAATGGATCAAATAGCATTGGTGCTACAGACCCTAATGAACAGGTCTATCCCCGTGCCAGAAGAAAGTCGTAACCCTTCTACAACTCCCGTACCCACGTGATTAGAGGTAGCTACAGTTGGGGCTTCATCACATGTTACGTCACCATTGCGTTATGGTGGAGCACCTGATGCCTGTTGGGTTTTTTTGAATCAGGTTAGCATACATTTCGAGCTACAACCCCGTTCTTATCCTACAGATAGAGCAAAGGTTGGTTTCATTATTACTTTGCTAGTTGATAAAGCGTTGACCTGGGCTAATCCTCTTTGGAAGAATGAGAATCCACTGGTATACAATTATGTTGCTTTTATGGCCACTTTTAGACACACTTTTGACCCTCCAGGTAGGAAAGCTAATGCTGCCAGATCCTTACTTCGTCTCAAACAAGGTAATAGAACATTGGTTGAATATGCTCTGAAATTCAGGCCCTTAGCCGCTGAAGTAGCTTGGAACAACCAAGGTTTTGTAGATATGTTCTTAAATGGTTTGTCTGATGTGATATTGGAGGAGTTAATATCATTTATATAACGTATAGACGAACGTATGAGGTTTAGGCAAAACACCAGAAATCGTCCAAGAAAGGGCCTCTGTCCGTCTAGCTCCCGCTTTTACATCCCCTGATTCAATGACATTGGCAGTACCCAAACCTAGGCAATTGGGGGTAGCAAGGCTGACCGAAGCAGAGAGACAGTACAGGAAAAAGGAGGGCTTATGCATGTACTGCGGACAAAGAGGACATCTCGGCCTGTGATGCCCAGGCAGTCCGGAAAACTCCCGCACCTAGGTCCCTCTGGAGGACAGGCTGTGGGTGTTTTCTCTTTGTCCTCTTTACATAAACACAAAGATCACAGGCTTCTAATCCCCATCAACTTAATCTGTGAAAAAAGTAAGGTGCAAATTATGGCTTTGCTAGATTACGGAGTAGCGCAATGCTTCATATACCAAAATTTTGCCAGTTGAGGCTATAGATGGTAGACTACTTCAAGTGCTTGTGACTTCTCACTAATCAATCCCCTTACACATGATAACTGGAGTTTTACACCATGAAATATGTGTATTACAATGTATCACTTCCCCACACAGCCCCAACAGACTGGGAGCTATGGAGACAGAGAACTCCTTGCTATAATCCTAGCCTTAAAAGAATGGCGACACCTATTAGAATGTATTTTACTTCCACTGACTATCCTAACAGATCATAAAAGCCTCTCCAACATGGAAATGATCTGGAGTTGATCTTTAGCTCCAGAAAAGAGTGAGTGCAATATTTTTCCTTGTATTTTGCCTCTGCTTTTATAGACATACTACACTATATTAGTATTCCTGTCCCATTTTGTTTTCTCTTTTATATTGGCTCCATTGGATTACACACAAGGATTTTATTTGTAAAGGGCTGCTTCCCTGCACTCCCTGTTCTATTTGTATCAACGACCAGAAAGAAGAGACTCTAATTTGGGAAGCTTTAGCTGCTGTACATACAAAGAACAAGCACCAGAAATCTCATTTGCTGCTATATCTAGACATTTAACAGTGCTATACGAGGTTCCGGATCAAACCAGTGTCCCAATATTTAGGATGTGAAGTGAAAAATTTCTTCAGAAAAAGACTGGATCAGTTGGAATTCCCACCATATGGGAATAGTGTTTCTTGACCCCTGCCACATCTCCTCCAGAATACCCTGGTAGTCGATGTGTGTATGCATTGAAGGATGCAAGCTGAAACTAGCTACCATTTCATGATGATCTTTTATAACTGTTCGCAAAGGGATGTACAATGTGATAGACCTCTAAGAAGGCAGAAAAAAAGACAACCACACAGATGGTTTTGTTATATCACATTTTAGTGTATTATTTTTAAATGTACTCGTCCCTGAGACTATTTTATATATGTAAGCGTTATTGCAGATGGAGATTACCCCCCTAGATTGAGCTTAAGGGAAAGGGTAGAGAGGAAGCAACAGTACCAGAAAAGTCTTCTCTTGGGGGATGTTGTTGGAAGAAATTGTGCATCTACACATATCTATAGAATATATTTTAGAGGGCAGTATGGGTGTGACTATCCTGGACTGATTCGAATTTGGCTGGGACAAGTCTCCTGGTGGAAATAGGTTATGTTCAGTCCACTTTCATGTGGGCATAAATGTATCCTCTGCTGTATGTATGCTAGTGGAGTGGAAGCTGTTAGGTTAGTCATTTAGGGAGAGGTACTGGCCATTTTATTCCAAACCTGGAGAGATACTTTCAAAGTAATTTTTAAGGCTTGGAGGGGTGGTCAATAAACCCTTGGTGTAAAATGTATGAATTGGATCCTCCAAGGATCCAGGACCGACTCCTCCATATCCATTCACTGTAAGGTTCTCCATGGGGAAAAGAGGAGACTATTTTGCAGCAGTAATGCTGCTTGATGATTTGATTTTTTGCAAGTGATTGCCAGCTTCCACCCTATTCCTATACAGCATTTTTTTTTAATTGTATGCCTATGCCTTACTGCTATAAAGGAGTCTATCTTATTTTGTATGGAAATGATAAGTTTGTTTATGATTAGATTGGGAGGGTACAAAGGATATATAACAGTTTACGCGTCGCTTTGATTGTAATAGTTGTGATCCTGTCCAGCCTGGAAAACTCAAGCCCCATCTAGAGTAGAATATGTCGGCTTTAGTTGTTTTCCACTTAGCAGCTAAGGTTTATATGTGTTAATGTAGTTATATTTTTCGGTACGTTTAGTCCCAGGTACCCTAGAAAATCTTGCCTACAGTCATATGGGAATGACTGATTCAGCCATGTTAAGTACACTTACGGGAAGTATTTGAGACTTGGCTATTTTCACTTTATGTTAGGAAACCACATTAAATTCAGATTGTTTGCTGCAGGAATGGGAGGGAAGTAAGAGGATCAGTTAGAGCTAGCATAATGCCATCCACAAACATAATGCCTAGTTTTCAGGTTATGTGTGAAAAAAGATATCCATGGGTGTCTAGCTTGCCTCTTTTGTCTATTGCAAGAGGTTCCAGGGCTAGATCATATAACCTAGGGCAGTGATGGCGAACCTTTTTGAGCCCGAGTGCCCAAACCGCAATACATGCCAACTTTTTTTTCCTTAAAGTGCCAACACGGCAATTAAACCTCAATACTGAGGTTTAAGTTTAGAAAAAACAACTCGTACTGTTGTCCGAACTAATTAACAACTTTTGTTTTAAAAGAACACAACAGCAGAGAGTTCAATAATACAAATTTTAAATAATGATATAAATAGATCAAATTAAGCTTATATTTATTAGTATCTCCAACAAATGCAATACATACACACAGAGACTGCTGAATACATACACACAATCTGCTGAATATACACACAAGACTGCTGAATACAGAGACTGCTGAATACACACACACACAGTCTGCTGAATACACATACAGACAGACTGCTGAGTACACACACACAGACTGCTGAGTACACATACACAGACTGCTGAATACATACACACAGTCCGCTGAGTACACACACACAGACTGCTGAATACACACACAGACTGCTGAATACACACACACACACAGACTGCTGAACACACACACACACACAGACTGCTGAATACACGCACACGCACACACACACACACAGACTGCTGAATACACACACATACTGCATTGAGGGGTGTAGTTTAAGGGGCATTGAGGGGTGCTGTGTGTGTCTGAGGGTTTCTGTGTGTGCTGTGTGTGTGTGAGGGGTGCTGTGTGTGTGTATGAGGGGTGCTGTGTGTGTGTATGAGGGGTGCTGTGTGTGTGTATGAGGGGTGCTGTGTGTGTGTGAGGGGTGTGTTTGAGGGGTGGTGTGTGTGTGTGTGTGTGTGTGTGTGTGTGAGGGGTGGTGTGTGTGTGTGAGGGGTGCTGTGTGTATGAGTGGTGGTGTGTGTGTTAGACAGGGGTGCTGTGCTGTGTGGGGGTACGGCTGCTGTGCAGGGGTAGGGGTGCTCTGCTGTGGGGAGTAGGGGTGCTATGTGGAGGGTAGGGCTGCTGTGTGGGGGGGTAGGGGTGCTGTGTGTGGAGGTAGGGGTGGGGAGCGATGCTGGGTGTAGGGGAGGGGAGGGAAGCTGGGTGTGGAGGAGGGATGGGATGCTGGGTGTGGGGAGGGGAGGGATGCTGGGGATAGGGGTGCTGTGTGTGGGGGGTAGGGGAGGTGCTGTGTGTGGGGGGGCTGCTGTGGGGGGTAGGGCTGCTGTGGGGGGTAGGGCTGCTGTGTGGGGGTAGGGGTACTGTGTGTGGGAGGTAGGGGTACTGTGTGTGGGGGGGTAGGGGTACTGTGTGTGGGGGGTAGGGGTACTGTGTGGGGGGGTAGGGGTACTGTGTGGGGGGGTAGGGGTACTGTGTGGGGGGGTAGGGGTACTGTGTGTGTGGGGGGTAGGGGTACTGCTGGGAGGTAGGGGTACTGTGTGTGTGGGGGTAGGGGTACTGTGTGTGTGGGGGTAGGGGTACTTTGTGGGGGGCTAGGGGTACTGTGTGTGGGGGTAGGGGTACTGTGTGTGGGGGGTAGGGGTACTGTGTGTGGGGGGGGTAGGGGTACTGTGTGTGGGGGGGTAGGGGTGCTGTGTGGGGGGTAGGGGTACTGTGTGGGGGGTAGGGGTGCTGTGTGGGGGGGTTGGGGTGCTGTGTGGGGGGGTAGGGGTACTGTGTGTGGGGGGGTAGGGGTGCTGTATGGGGGGGTGGGGGGTATTTAAGTAATAAAAAAATAAAATAAAAAAAAAGTATATTAAATTAGTCCTCCTCCTTCTTACCTCTAATGAAGGAAGGGGGGGACACAGCCATCCCTGGTGGCAAGCAGTCTTCCGGGTTGGGAGGCAGGAGAGGGATCTTTGCAGCAGCTCCCCTGTCCTCCCACGCGATGCTGTGTGGAGCGTTGCCATGGTAACGCGCGGCAACGCTCCACACAGCTTGCTTGCGGGAGGACAGGGGAGCTGCTGCAAAGATCCCTCCCCTGCCTCCCGACCCGGAAGCAGAGTAGGCGCCTGCCGTTTCGGGCAGGCAGGCGCCTACTCTGCATTATTGGCGAACCTATGGCCGCGTGCCCACAGAAAGGGCCCGGCGTGCCACCTGTGGCACGTGTGCCATAGGTTCGCCATCACTGACCTAGGGGGACAAGAGGCAATCCTGTCTTGGCCCATTAGAAACTGTAAATGTGTGAGCCGAAATCTTGAATGTAGTACTGATGCTGAGGGATTTCTATATAAAAGACTAATAGCTGATAAGGAGGCTGGGGGCAGTCCGAATCATCGTAGGGTTTTCAAACATATACTGCCAATATAACAAAGGGCTTTTCGTCATCTAAAGAAAGCAGAATACATGGAATTTTGTTGGATTGAGCATGATATAAAATGTTAATACATTTATTTGTGTTGTCTTTGGTCTGTCACGTTGTCTGACGGGATGTGAGAAAACCCACTTGGTCATTGTGCAGGAGGTGATAGAGGCAAGCCCCCAACTTGTTCACCAGAATCTTTGCATATATTTTCATATTTATATTTACCAAAGAAATTGGACAAAAGTTTTGTCAAATGGTGGGTTCCCTTACCAGCTTTGGTGATGGTATGATGTGGACATGAGTAGATTCAGCTTTGGTATCTGAGTGTCATGGCACCAATCTTGCAGCTGCACATGACCGTACCCGATCGGTGCAGTCACTAAAATAAACATATAGATCAAAGCCAGATCTACCAGCACGTCCTTCCCCAGCGAGCGTGGCATTCCAATGGATGCCAGCCGCTGCCATAGCAAAAATATTTGTAGCCCCGCCTCCGGTAGGGTCGGGGGTCATGCGGACATGCGTGCACCGCCATGTCGTTGGCACGACGTACGTTTTGGAATCAGCTGATCTCTGCCCACCAATGACAGTGAGGAAGGAGCTATTTAAACCAATTTCTGTATTCCCTCTTTGTCCTCTTGTGGTTTCTATCCTATTCGGTTATCCGAGAGAGTGTTCCTGTATTTGTTATTTCTAGGTTTTTATCTTGGCTTATTCTGATGATTCTTACTTCTGGCTTCCTGATCTTTTGGCTTTGTATTCCGCTTTTGCTACTGTCTGTATCCCTGACCTCGGCTAGTTACTGGTAATTCTTTTTACATTAATTCCAGCCATTCTAAGGCCGGTAATACGTTTTATCTTGGATTATTATTTACCTAGTTTGACCTTATTTTGGTGGTGATGCACAGGAGTGTCATGGGTTTTCTAAACCAGATAGAATCCCACTTTGAAGCCTCTCCCAGTTCATTCCCTTCTGACAGCTCAAATATAGGGTATTTAATGAACCAGTTTATAGGGAAGGCTTGGACCTGGGCCAATCCCTTATGGGAGAGCAATAAATCTATTGCATATGGTTATGCTGAATTTCTTGCGGAATTCAAACTTTCTTTTGAACCATTGAGTACTAAAAAGAATGCTGCCAAAGCATTTATGCGCATAAAGCAAGGTATCCGTACAGTGGCAGATTACACCATCGAGTTCTGTACACTAGCCTCAGAGGTGGATTGGACTTACAGTTCCCTAGTTACCGCCTTTGCAGAAGGTTTGTCAGATACCATTCTTGATGAGGTGGCAGCCAGGGACTTAACAGATAAACTCAGTGAGTACACCACCTATATGATGCACATCAATAATAGGTAAGATAAAGTGAAAGAATCAGGAATAGGACCAGATGAAATAGCACTCTTCTTGCTCATCGATTTTCTAACCCTGTTGTCCAAAAGCCTCCTTCAGCTGTAGCCGAACCCGAACCCATGCAATTAGGGGTTATGAGATTGTCAGAAACAGAGAGACAATATAGGAGGAATGAGGGCCTTTTCATCTATTGTGGCAAAAAAGGACATACAAGAAATCCTGTCTCATGATCTCGGGGTTGATTGTAACGCATTACTTGAATCAGGAGCAGCAGACAACTTTATAGATGCTCACTTAGTGTCCATACACGATATACCTCTAAAGGAGAGGTTAACACCTTTGGCCGTTGAGGCCATAATGATTGACTTCTTATGAAAAAGCTCATTACACATGAGACCTTCCTTGTTTTGTTACAAAAAGGGGCCTTACATAGGGAACTAAACACCTTCAAGGTTATCTCCTCACCTTTATGCCCTACTGTGCTTGGTTTTCAATGGTTAGTCAAGCACGATCCACAAAAATGGGGAGATGTTGAAGTGGGGTGAGGAGTGTAGCAATAGATGCCTTATACCTGTTGCCAACCAGTTGAGTTCTATCAATGTGCCCACTGCCTCTCTACTTTAAACTACGGTTCCTCTTCAATATAGGGATGTTAAGGAAGTGTTTAACAAGGTACATGCCGACACTCTACCTTCGCATAGATCATGATTCTATAGATCTATTGCCAGGTACAATGCCTCCTACATGAAGTGTCTATAACCTGTCTCCCCTAGAAAGTAAAATTATGGAGTACATACAGGAATCTTTGACCAAGGGTCACATACATAGATCCTCATCTCCAGCGGGAGCAGGGCTTTTCTTTGTTTCAAAAAAGGAGGGTGATCTACACCCATTTATTATTTACTAGGCGCTCAACAAAATAACCATAAGAAATGATTACCATATACCACTCATATCTTAACTGTTTGACAGATTAAAAGGGGCTAAAGTATTTACCAAGCAAGATTTGAGGTGTACGTATAATCTAGTTAGGATTAAAGAAGGACACGAATGAAAAACAACATTCAATACAAGAAATAGCCATTACAAATACCTGGTGATGCCTTTAGGGTTATGTAATGCCCCCACTGTTTTCCAGGATCTCACCAATGATGTCCTGAGGGACTTTATTTATTCCTTCATATTTGTGTATCTGGACGATATACTAGTGTACTCACCTGATCTAAGAATGCATCACACACAGGTCAAACTGGTTTAACAAACCTTGCTAAAGAATGGTCTTTATTGTAAACTAGAAAAGTGTCGGTTCGATGAAAAGGAGGTGCAGTTTCTTGGTTACACAATATTCCCTTCTGATTTTAAAATGGATCCAAAGAAACTAGAGGCAGTATTGCAATGGCCTTTACCACACGATTTGAAGGCTATCCAAAGATTTATTGGGTTTGCCAATTATTACCGTAGATTTATCAAGGGGTTTTCTACGGTAATAGCCCCAATAACCAATTTAACATGTAAAAATGTTAAGAGCCACTTCTGGCCTAAGGAGGCTTTTGACGTCTTTGAGCATCTCAAAGCCTTGTTTCGCCACAGCTCCTATACTGTCACAGCCCCCAGCTCGCAGCCACACATGGTCTCACCCGATCGGTGCGACCACACTAAGGAATTACATGTGCAGCAGCGAGCTGGGAGCTGGACCATTGGGGCGTCCATTCCCTTCACACCCAGGATCCAAAATGGCACCGAAGACGAGGTCATGTCCATTTGTAGCCCCGCTTCCAAAAATGATGCGACCGTGCGTGTGACGTCATGACGTCAACGCACATGCATATTCTGGGGTCAGAGGCCAAGCTCTGACCAATCACAGCCCAATGAGGGTTATTTAAACCCCAAAATACCCCTGCTAATTGCCCTATCGTGGTTTGCGCTCCTGGTATCCAAGAGTGCGTTTTCCTGATCTTGTTATTGTTATTCCTGGTTTTTAACTTCGGCTATTCCTGACTATTCTAATTTCTGGTTTCCCTGACTTGGCATTCTTATCAATCTTGTGTATTTCTGGCTCCCTTGACCTCGGCTTTCCCTTGACTATTTACTATTCTTCAACATATTAACCCGGCCATTCTAAGGACCAGTTTACGTTCGGTCTGTTTTTCTATTCTATGTAGATGTTACATAGTTCTGCGTGTTGTATCATATAGTTGTCGTGACATATACTTTCTCATCCTGATTCTAGTAAACCGTTCCTGCTGGAAATAGATGCCTTTGAAACAGGGGTTTTATGCCATCCTTTCACAGATAGAAAGTCATGATAAACCACTGCAACCCTGTGGCTTCTTTTCTAAAAAGCTATTACCGGCAGAAAGGAATTATGATATAAGAAACAGGGAGTTACTGGCTATCATTTTAGCATTAAAGGAATAGAGACATCTAGTGGAAGGATCCATAGTACTTCTGATAATCATAACTGATCACAAAAACTTAGAATATATCCAGGAGGCTAAAAAGATATCTTCCAGACAGGCTAGATGGTCTTTGTTTCTGTCATGTTTTAATTTTGTTATAACATATAGGCCTGGTACTAGAAAAATTAAGGCAGATGCCTTATCCAGGCAATACGAAACAGGGGAGGAACAGGAGCAAGAGAATACTCCTCTTATACCTCCAAAATGTATTGTGGCTTCTACAGTACTTCTTTGTCTATACCTCTTCTTGGTGTTATAATAGCGGCTCAAACTCAGGCACCAAGTTCTAAACCTTCAGGAGCCTTATTTGTTACCTGCGCTCTTCCCAAATCCCTATGCATATTTAAATAAATGGAGGTTATTTAGTAACCCAAATGGCCATTAGATGAAAGCCCACCTGCCATGTCAAGGCAAACATCTTAGGTGGGTCCTACACTGACTTTTCACCTTGCTTTCTTAAGCTTCATGCAAATATATCTCTAATGAGACAGATCGGTATTTTTCTAAACCCCAACATACTTATTAACCCTTGAAAGGGAACACCTGGGGTGGGCGGCAGCATTGTAACATGTCCACCTGAGAGAGGGACACGTGCCAGCAGGGAATCCCTGGGAATGTGAGTTGGTCTCACGGCCGCATGGAAGTCCGTGCCGACCAATGGGAGACGGAGCGCCCATTCAAACTGGGTTTGCGCCATTCTCCTGGTTGATTGGCACGAGTAAGCAATGATTGGTCACATCAGGGCGCTGGCGACCAATCAGAGCAGGAACACCTGTTCAAACGGGGTTTCGAATCCTTTCTCCTGATTGGGTGGCGGAATCCCTCTCCTCCCCAAACACCGATTGGTGCAACCAAGTTTTGTGCCCTCTCTTCAGATTGGGCGGCGAAAATCCTTCCTTCCCCCGAGCGCTGATTGGCGCAATGTGGTCCTGCCCTTTCAGACGATTGGTTGTTGCTTGGTTTGGGCGCAAAATTTGAATTCGCCACACTAAACAAAGCAACACCATGGAACTAATTTCGGGGATGTACAGAGCCTTGAGCCCCAGACTTTGGATGCTAATATCTTGGGCTCTGTACATCCGATCGCCCCGTTTTTGCAGGTATCCCAGACGGGACCCGGGGCTATTTAGCAATATAAGTTTCAATCCGGTAATCCTTTGCCTTTCCGGGGCGCCGAGCCCCAAAGTTCCCCCCCTGTATGTAATGTGTTTTTATGTATGTACTGTTGGTATCTCCCAGAGCGGGAGATGGTTATCTGTAACCCAACCCCCGCTTGCCTGGGATTGTATTGTGCTGGATGGAGACCCCCTGCGGGGGTTTGTGCATAAAAAGCTGTGTACCCTAATAAAGATTGTCAAAGGTTGTACCCTGGAACTGTGTGTCATCCAGTTCCTGGGAGAAATGGGTCTGGGCATTTAGTAATAGCGGGGATAACCAGCCGGGTTACCCAGATCCCGCTACAGACATGTCCACACAAGGGCTCTACAGGTTTACTGAAATCACCACAGATTACCAATTTCTGTATGAAATACTCTGCGGAGATATTGTATTTGTACAGGGTTAGAGAGCGAATATTCACAAATATTAACAACTAGTGTACGCTTTTGATACATACATAAGGATTAAAGGAGGATAAGGAGTTGAAATGCAATGCAATGTTTATAGGCCTTAATTAGACTCCTAGCATTAATAGACAGAAAGTTATTACTCATATGTTGATAAGGAGGAAGTTACTGTGTGATGTGATCCATGGAGCCCTGAGGCACACAGGATTGTCTGGTGCAAAGTCCAAAAGGAAGGATCGTCTTTTCACCAGGTTTCCAAAGGAAACCTCATCAAACCAACAGCATGACTCAAATGTGATATATAATTCAAGGATTTTACAATTATCATGACGGAAAGTCATGATTTTATTAAAGACACGGAGGCGAGTATTATGCTGCACTCTTTCTTTATTTCCCTCAGCAGCAAAGAAACATTATTGAAAAAAAACATTAAAACAGGTCTGCCTTCCAACAGGCAATGTCCGCCTAGCAACATGATCATCCAATCAGCGCCATCCTTTCCCTATAGCTGGCTGAGTGTTGATGACCATTTCCTCTTTCTTTCTTGCGACTCCCGAAGAAACTCAAACTCGGAACAGGAAACCAGAGTAAACCAAACGATTCGTAACAAAGCACGTGATTCCAAGAGGTCTTTTAGCCAGGTCACGCTAAAGAAACAAGAGAAATATGGTAATTTCTTGAAAATTATGGGTTGTCCGCATATATATAGGTCTAAATGTCTGCAAGAACAGTGATAACTTTTCATAACAGAAGTAAGAGGCAACTACCAACCTGAGGACAACAATGGCAATAAAGTCCCATCATTATATAGTGCTCTAGAGCGATGTAGATATGTGATATCATCCCTACCGTCAAGTTGAACTTACCTTGGAAATCTTTTCTCTGAAAACTTACCTCGACCCACCACTGAGCCGTCCGAGGGTGGGTGGGTGGGATAATACTCGCCTCCGTGTCTTTAATAAAATCATGACTTTCCGTCATGATAATTGTAAAATCCTTGAATTTTATTAAAGACCCGGAGGCTCCTATTATGCTATTTCAAAGCTGTGATATCACGGCTTCTGCGAAATGCTGGATTGGTTTGAAATAGAAATTACGGAAAGTAGATTCTGCGGACCAATCAGCCGCCTTTAGTATATCTTCCAAGCGACAACCCGCCATGGAGGCTTTGGAGGCCATGGCACCGCGAACTGAATGAGGAGAGAATATGGAGGTATCAATACCTGCCAAGGACATGAGCCATTTGACCCAGCGGGCCAAGGTAGGAGAGGATACCGGAGCGTGCGGTTTACGGAAGGAGATGAAGAGTTGGGGGTTCGACTCAATCCGGAGGGATGCAGTACGAGCTTCGTACGCCCTAAGACATGCTACTGGGCAGAGGAGTGGTGTCGCGGGGAACGCTGGATACAGGACCGATCTGGAGGACGATTTCGTCCTTCGTGAGATGTCAAAGACGACTCCTTCTGGGGTGAAGGATCGGGCATTGACATCGAGAGCTCGAACGTCTGACACTCTTTTGCATGAGACTAGACATAACAGCATAACTAGTTTAGCTGAGATTTGTTTTAAGGATAGAGACTCGTTGTCTGGCCACCTAGTCAGGAAAGTTAGTACCAGGGAGACGTCCCATAGGGAGGAATAGCGAGGTAAGGGTGGCCTTGCGAAGCGGATGCCTCTTAGGAGGCGACATACTAAGGGATGTCGTCCTATTGGAACCCCGTCAATGCCGGCATGGCCGGCTGAGATAGCTGATCGGTAGAGGTTTACCGTTCTGTATGCTTTCCCGCTATCATAGAGGGAGGTCAAGAATTGCAGGACAGTTGTCACAGGAGTTGATAGGGGATCCACACCCCGTGCCACGCACCAACCATCCCATGTGCGCCAAGCAAACTTGTAAGACTGTCTCGTGCCGGGTGCCCATGCGCCCTCGAGATGTCGTAGAGTCGATTGCGAAACTCCCTCGATTGACCAGGGTCCCCGGAAATCAGCCATGCCATGAGGCGGAGGAGGCCCTGAAGTATCAGGGGGTGGGGATTCCCTTCGGGGTCCCGGAGGAGAGATTGGGTGTCCGGGAGGAGACGTGGAGGGTCTATGGCCATCTCCAGCAGAGGAGGAAACCAAGGTTGTGCCGGCCATAGGGGGGTTATTAGAACCATGTCGCCCAAGTGGCGCCGTAGGTGGAGGAGGCAACGAGGGATAAGGGCAAATGGAGGGAATGCATAGTTCCTGGTTGTTGACCAGTCTTGTGAGAATGCATTCGTAGCCGCTGCCGTGGGGTCTGGCCTCCAACTGAAGAAGGTCGGAAGTTGGGCGTTCAAGCGAGAGGCAAATAAGTCTATTGCCAGAGGACCCCACAGATCCCAAATGCGTTGGAAGATTTGGGGATCGAGGTGCCAGTCGCTGGAGTCCCGCAGGTGATGGGAGTACCAATCTGCCGTAGTGTTGTATGACCCTGGCAAATATTCCGCCTTGACCGTCATGTTGTGTTGCAGACAGAACTGCCAAAAATCTCGAGCCAAATTCGCTAGAACTTTGGATCTTGTGCCACCGAGGTGGTTGATATAACGGACAGCCGATATGTTGTCCATCTTCAGTAGGATTGAACACTGGGACAGTGTCGGGGAGAGGCTGCGAATCGCAAAGGATCCTGCTAGGAGTTCCAAGCAATTTATGTGGAGCCTGGATTCCGCTTCTGACCAGCGTCCGCCTGTGGAGGTATCTCCGCAGCGTGCGCCCCAACCGTAAGAACTCGCGTCCGATTCGATGACTACATCTGGGGCTGAGCCGAAGATGGCTCTGCCGTTCCACGCCTCCATGTGTAGGAGCCACCATTGGAGTTCTTTCTTCGCTTCCGCGTCTAGAGTCAGAGTATCCTCGTATGAGGCACCGCCTCTGAGGTGTGACGCTTGTAAGCGTTGTAGGGCTCTGTAATGAAGGGGGCCCGGAAATATGGCCTGTATGGAGGCCGCTAGAAGCCCAATCACTCTGGCCAGGTGTTTGAGCGATATTTGAGGAAAGGTAAGCACACGTCTTATCTCTTTCTTGATATTTCTCATCTTGGAGGTTGGTAAATGCAATGTTTGCGTTTCTGAGTCCACCAAGAGTCCTAGGAACTCTATTTGTTGAGTGGGGGCCAGGATGGACTTTTCCCAATTGATTATGAAGCCCAAATTCTGTAGCAAGGTTGTGGTCCAACCGAGGTGAGTATGGAGTAATGGTATTGACTGGGATAGCAGCAGGATATCGTCTAAGTATATGATTAGACGAATCCCCCGACTGCGTAGGAGCGCGATAACGGGCTTCATGAGCTTGGTGAAACACCAAGGTGCGGAAGAGAGACCGAAGGGAAGGCAGCGGAACCGCCATTTTCTTCCCTGCCATATGAATTGCAGGAAGTTTTGGTGTGCTTGCGCAATGGGTACTGTAAGATAAGCGTCTCTTAGGTCGAGTTTGACCATCCAGTCCGCTGGTTGGAGCAAATCCCGTAGGCAATGGATGCCTTCCATCTTGAAGTGATGGTAGGCTACGTAGGTGTTTAAATGTTTGAGGTTGATAACTGGGCGGGATCCGCCCCCTTTTTTGGGGACAATGAATAAATTGCTCACAAATCCTGGGGTATGCATGGGGATTTCTTGGATAGCACCCTTGAGTGCCAAGTCTTGAATTTCCTCGGAAACGAGGGTCGTGTCTATTTGGGAAAAAGCAATCTCCCTGGGTGGGGAGAGCTGAGTGGGCAGGGATACAAAATCTATGAGATATCCTTGGACTGCCCTGAGAATCCAAACATCTGATGTAATTAGGGCCCATACATGGGAAAAATGTGTGAGTCTGCCCCCTATCAATAGATGTGAAGAAAATTGAGAAGGGTAGCTTACCGTAAGGACGTCTTCCGGAAGGAGCGCCTCGTGCACCTCTCGACAACCAAGGTCTACCTTGTTGGGGGAAGAAGGTTGGAGCGGGCCTCTGGTCGTGGAAGGGGGTTCTCCCCATATAGGAGCCTCGGTTCGGGCGCGAACCTCTACTGAGTCTGCCGGACAGACGGCCCCTTGCTTTGCCGGCCCCACCAAAAACCTTTGGGTGGAACACCCTTTTTAGATTAGTTTGTGCCTTGTCCAAGGCTGTGAATGTCTGGACATAAGAGCCCAGGTCTTTTACAAAAGATTCTCCAAAAAGATACCCTTTTGCTTGGGCTCCTGGCTCAGTAATGGCCATATTTACCAGTTTGGGTTCTATTTTAATTAGGATAGATTTCCTGCGCTCAGTAGCCAGGGCCGTATTGGCATTGCCTATAAGGCATATCACTCTTTGAATCCAACCTCTAATAGTGAGGCGATCTAAGGCTTCGTCGTGCGCCAAGGATTCCTCTACGGCTTCGAAAATTTTGGTTGCCGGACCCAAAATATCCAAGACTTTATCTTGACAATTATAGAGGGAGAAGTCTAGACCTTTCTTAGGTTTCCAATTGGTTTTACTTAGAAATTGTATGATTTTAGGGTCCACCTGGGGTGTCTTACAGACTTCGTCTGGTACGGTGGGACGTGGGCATTCGGCCCTTAGCTTGTTACGTGTTGCCTTGTCTAAAGGCTTACGGGCTCGAGATGCGATGTATTGCGCCACATGCTCAGCCGGTGACCATTCCGCAGAGCGGGGGTGCCGTAAATCGTCGGGTTCGAATAACGGTTCACCCTGTGGGTCAAGTATTCTACCCTCTTTGTGTATCTCAGAACTGGGCATGCCAGTGGTAGCCATTTTAGTGGAGGGATCATGCTCCTTATCCATATCGTACTCCGACTCTAAGTCGGATAAGTCATTAGACTGATCTGAGTCTAGGGTGGGTGCACTCTCCTCATCTGAACTGAGCTCTGACTCAGTATTATCAGGCTGGGTTTTAGCCCACTTCCAGTGTCTAGCCGTTTTTGCCCGGCTAGAGGCTCTCTTGCGCGGTGGTTCAATATTCGCGCCATCCATGACAGGTGTTATACTGTCCATCATTAGTTTGGAGGAGTGCTTAACTTTTGCCAGGGCTTTGCGGCCGAGGCGTGGGGGTTGAGAAACAGGTGGTATCGCGACTGACATAGCAGGCGGAGGGACCATGAGTTGGGCCTGTAGTAATGCTTGGGTAAAAGATTTGGAGATAGAAGAGGACATAATGTCCATGGCAGATGCCAGGGCTTTGGATACAGAATTGGAAACAGTAGTATCCATGATGGCCTGGATTTCCTCAGATGCTGGGAAATCCACCTCATCCCCAGGAGTTACAGGGGGAATACCCAAGACAGTGTGAGGGTTAGTTTGTGCCCCTGAGGGGCCAGGCAAGTCATTAGAGGACTGCATATTGCTAGCAAAGAACAGGCAAATAGATATAGCAGAGTATTAGAAGTGGTATTGGCAGGTTAAGTAACCCAGCAAAGGACTTAGAACAATATATCTAGCAATAGGTAGATGAATAGTACTCACTGAGATTAATAATGAAATTTTTTGGGAGCAGGTAGAAAGGGGGGACCGTCCGCCACAACTCTGGACACCAACTCCGATTCAGGGGACGGAGTGGGCGTGTCACAGACGAAAAGAGCGCGAAAGCGCCGTTTAAAATGGCCGCCGGTGAAAATTCCGGCTGAATTGAGGGTTAAATAGTTTGCTAAACGTTAGCCGCGAGGCGGCAGAAGAATATGTGCTCAGTTAGTGCCCGGCGGTTGCGGCTGTTTACCGCGCTCGGTTAACGAAATTCCGAGCGCGGACACAGCAGCCGAGTCACAAGATGGCCACCGGAGGCGTCCCTGACGGGATGCGCACGCGCGGCTGACTCAGACAATGCCGGGATCCGCGGTTCACAGAAAAAACCTCCCTAGGATTTTGAATCCTAGGAAGTAACAAATGACCAAGAAAAAACTGGTGAATAGCGAAAAGGACTGTCAAGTTAAAGTAGTATGTGCCTATCACAGCACATTTCAATAAAGCACCACAATTAAAGGAACATGAATAAATATGTAAAAATAAAACTTTTTTCATGTATACTATCGATCAATATGAGAAGCATTCAATATACACAATTAGTATGCAGTCATAAAACAAATACAAAATTCCCACAGCCAGAAGCTGAGAGAGTTGTACTTATCTGAGGGAAAGCAGCAAAGAAAGAGGAAATGGTCATCAACACTCAGCCAGCTATAGGGAAAGGATGGCGCTGATTGGATGATCATGTTGCTAGGCGGACATTGCCTGTTGGAAGGCAGACCTGTTTTAATGTTTTTTTTCAATAATGTTTCTTTGCTGCTGAGGGAAATAAAGAAAGAGTGCAGCATAATAGGAGCCTCCGGGTCTTTAATAAAATCAAAATTACTTCAAGGAAAACTATTTACATTATTGAAACATAATTGAAAAAAAGATTTTAAAAAAAGTTCACTTATGGAGCAGAATGTCAGTGATTACACCACTGTGGTTCCAGAGCGGGAGGCTTTTTGTCTTAAACTTGTTTCTTTCCCTGACACCAGTAAATGCTATGGGCAACCATGCAACTAACCACTGAGATGGCAGGTGGAGACAGCAGCACACTGTCTGCAGATTGCCTTTCCTTGATCTTTTCTAGAAGACCAACAGAAAAGCCATTCAGTATGTTCTAAACCTGCAGATGGGTTTTAACTTGTCTTGTTCTCGTCATGCTATATAATATAAATGGCTTCAACGAAATCTGAATATGTATTTTCACTTACCCTGCCAGTGTATTGTGTCTGCTTGAAATTAACCCTGAAGGGAATTTTTCAGTGTTCTTTAATGGGAAAAAAGTAGATTGCTTGCCAAATGTTCTGCCATTAAATACGGTTTAGCCCGTAAGGTGAGCCAGGGATTTCCTGGCACCATAAAAACTTTGTTGATTGTTGTTCAAGTTGTTATGGTGCCTAAGCTGTTACTTTAACCACTTCAGGACGGAGTCAATAGTACACGTTCTGATCAAAACAAAATGTAAACAAAAACTGAAATTCACGCGATGTCTGTTCAACCGTAATTCACCACTTTCATATTAAGTGCACCCACACTTAATATATATAATTTTGTTTGGGATAGATAGGGCTTTAATTTCTCATGAATATATGTAACATAATTTATTATGAATAAAATACAAAAAAATTCTGAGAAAATAAGATGTTCTTTAAAAATTTGTAGATCTGCCTGACATTTTAGCTGTAAATGTCATAATACTGTTAGCTTTTACTGCATTAAAATGCACATATTTGTATTCAGCAAAGTCTCAAGAGTACAACAGTACCCCCCTTTAGCAGGTTTTATGGTGTTTTGGACAGTTACAGGGTCAAATATAGCATATTAAATTTTTCTGTTTATAACACATTGAAATTTGCCAGATTAGTAATGTTACTCTTGAGACCGTGTGGTAGTCCAGGAATGAGAATTACCCCCCAAATGGCATACCATTTGCAAAAGTAGACAACCCAAGGTATTGCAAGTGGGGTATGTAAAGTATTTTTTAGTAGCCACTTAGTCACAAACACTGGGCAAATTTAGCATTCATATTTGTTTTTGTGTAAAAAAAAAAGCAAAAAACAAATATTTGGCCAGTGTTTGTGACTGAGTGGCTACTAAAAAAAACTGGACATACCCCACTTGCTATACATTGGGTTCCCTACTTTTGCAAATGGTATGCCATCATGGGGATAATTCTCATTCCTGGGCTACCATACGGTCTCAAAGGCAACATTACCAAACTGGCAAATTTCAAAGTGAAAAAAATGAAATGCAAGCCTTATATGTGACTCTCTAACTTTCCAAAACACCATAAAACCTGTACATAGGGGGTCCTGTTCTACTTGGAAGACTTCACTGAACACAAACATTAGTGTTTCAAAACAGTAAAACATATTACAACAATATTGTCACTAAAAGTGCCGTTCATGTGTGAAAAATGCAAAAAACTTCACTTTTAATAAAAATATCATCGTTGAAATACAATTTACCATTTTGAAACACTAATATTTGTGTTCAGCGAAGTGTCCAGAGTAAAGCAGTACCTCCATGTACAGGTGTTATGGTGTCTTGGAAAGTTACAGGGTGAAATATAGTGTTTGCGAATTAAATTCTCTGCACTTTCTGCCTGGGTTGTCAGGCATGTCAATCAAATTTTAATTAATAAAATCACATAATTATGCTAAAAGATTACTTAAATATACACGTAGAATTTAAATTTACATATATATGTATTTAAATTCTACGTGTATACTTATGTAATCATTAATGTAATCATATATATTTATCTATATACATATATTTGCGGTTATTTTATTATATAGATATATAGATAGATAGATATATGTAGAATGTCATTCTAAGTGTATTTTGTTACCCCTATATATATATATGTATTGATTAAAAAAAACAGTTAGAATGAAATTACATATGCATGTATATATAATTTATTTTCATTTTTTTTTAAATATTAAAAAATTTATTTTATTTATTATTGTAATTATATATGTATATATATATATATATATATATATATATATATATATAATATATATATCTTATATATATATATGTAACTTCATTCTAAGTGTATTTTAATACTAATATATGTATTTATATTAATATTAAAATACACTATGTATGACGTTACATATATATGATATATGTACATTTCATTTATTTTACATGTTTAATAATTATTTTTTTACACTACCCACCAGCAAGTGGACTGTCTGACAGCACAGATCCACAGCCAGCTATAGGGGACCATTCGATCTCTCTTTGAGAGCAATCACATGGCCCCCGGGGGCCTGATTTGCCATGGGAGGGCTGCCTGGGCTATCAGGCAGTCCTCCCGAAGAGGATCGCAGTGATGGTAAGTACCGCGGACCTCCTGGGGGCTTAAGCCGTTACCGCGTTTTATGGTGCTGCAGCGGTTTTAAAGCCCATTAGAATGGGGACGGCATAGAACGCCTTAACGGTGTTAAGGGGTTAATTAAGTTGTTCCTTTATTATTGCAGTAAAGATCACTCCAATGCAGTCTCACTGCTCAATTCTCTGCTATTTAGGAGTTAAATAAGTTTGTTGATGTAGCCCCAGTTTCACATTCCTTCATATGTAATGTGCCCAGCTTTCTTAAACATTTACTATAGACTCATCTAATGTTTAAACTTACATTATTGTACACTCTCTTTAATGTAAAATGTTATATCTCCTGCTCCTTTAATATCCTGCTAGAACATGCAGGAGCCATCTGTGTATGATTAAAGGTAAATTAACAGAGCTGGAGATACAAACCGTGATGACTGAAAATTACACCCCTTTTTTTTTTCATGCAGGCTGTCAATCACAACCAGGGGATGTGTGACTAGGATTGCATAAACATGAGCAAAAGTGATTTAACTCCTAAATAGCAGTGAATTGAGCAGTGAGACTGCAGGGGCATGATCTAAGTTATTATGGCGCTTAGAGTATACCTTTAAGCTATTTCCGGTTTATATGAGAGCGGATCTGCTTCCCATATTGACCCATTTAAATGTTCTTGTGATGATAACATAATTGGTGGCAGTGGCATACTAAGAGGGGGCGGTCCGTACCAGGTGACACAAGGAAGAGGGGTGCCACCAGGGCTGGCCAGACTTGGGATTGTGTGAGCTGTGTGACTGCACAGGGCGCAATAGCAGCAAGGGTGCTGAGCAGCCGTCACAGCTCACACACGCAGGGGCCAGGAATACAGCAGGAGAACTTAGAGTTGGGGGCGGAGCCAAATCATGTGCGGGGGCTGAGCTAAATGTAGCCTCCACCCGCTGCTCTTACTGCTGCACACTGAGCGAAAGCAGGATGGAATCCCTGCTTCCCCAACTACCACATGAAAGATGTACACACACTATCTCTCACTTTCTGACAGTATGGGCTGGAGGAGTTGTTTCACTGCAATCCCTGGTGTGTAGTAGTTGGGGAAATCAACAGTATGGAACTGCACTCAATCCCTGTTAAATCTGAATCTGGGTGCAGCCAAACAAGGTCTCAGTACCAAGCCCCGTAATATGAAAGATGTAGAAAGGTCCAGGCACTTCAGGATTCAACAAAAGGCAATTTATTAACCCACAGCCAAATCACAACGTTTCGACTTATATGGTCTTTATCGAACTTGATAAAGACCATGTAGGTAGAAACGTTGTAATTTGGTTGTGGGTTAATAAATTGCCTTTTGTTGAATCCTGAAGTGCCTGGACCTTTCTACATCTTTCATATTAAGCAGCTGTTTTTTTTGTTTTTTTTTTGGGGGGGGGGGGGGGGTTGGTACTGAGACCTTGTTTGGCTGCACCCAGATTCAGATTTAACAGGGATTGAGTGCAGTTCCATACTGTTGATTTCCCCAACTACTACACACCTGTCAGAAAGTGAGAGATAGTGTGTGTCATGTGTAACTGTGTGTGTGTGTGTGTGTGTGTGTGACTGTCTGCCTGTGACTGTGTGTGTGACTGTCTACTACTGTGTGTTGTTGTCTGCCTGTTACTGTGTGTGTGACTATCTGCCTGTGACTGTGTGTTACAGTCTGCCTGTAACTTTGTGTGTGATTGCCTGTAGTTGTGTGTATCACAGTCTGCCTGCAACTGTTTGTGTGTGACTGTCTGCCTGTAACTGTGTTTGACTGTGTGCGAGTGACTATGTGCCTGGGACTGTGTGTATGTGGCTGTATTTGTCAGAATATGTGTATAACTGTGTGCATCTGACTGTCTGACTGTCTTTGCCCTGCAGTGAGCCTGCAGCTGGGATATGGCATCGGTTTCATTAATGGGCGCATGAGGGACCTGTGCAGGAATAGTAGTTATGTGGGTTTATGTCTATATATATACACACACACACACAGATATAAACACACAGACATACATCTTTTGTGTTATTGTGTGTGTGTATATAAATGTGTATGTGTATGTATTTAGTAGATAGCTCCCTTGATTGGTGTCCTTAAATACTGCAAACCCACATAATGATAACAAATAAGGGAGTTATCTACTAAACAATTGAAAGATTAACATTAAGAAAATGGCTTTTTTAATTTTGATCTGTTTTAATTTTTAGCTATTTAGCTGATAATTCCCTAAATTGGTGCCCTTATATGAGATTTCCATATTTAAAGATACCAAATTAGGGTGCTGTTTAGCAGATAGTTCCCTTATTTGGTGTCCTGAAATACGGCAATCCAACATAAGGATAGCACAGATCCCCTAGAGTTATCTGATAAACAAAGATCAAAGTTAAGACGTGTCAGACAGCCCACAACATGAAATCTGGTTGGCTAATGTGAATTCTATGCAGATTTGTTGTCTGATGCCTGCATGCACAGCACAACATGCTGGAATCAGACAGCCAATGGCAGCACATTACCCCACCCCTAATAAAGTTTTATGCCCTCCACCTCCCCCCACTCCCCTCCCTCCAATTTTGACTGTGGTATCTTATGTTCCCACCCACCCCCCTATATATTGTTCATGTATGTGGTTGTTTGTTACATTTAAAGTTGGGTGGGGGAATAGGACCCGTCCTGGGTGCCAAATGCTCTAGGTACGCCTTTGATTGGTGGTTTATGAGCGGCTAGGTTGGAAGATTTGGAGATATTTCAGCTTGCCATTCTACATGGGGTAGAGAGCTGATGAGAGAGATTAGAAGCATGTATTCCTTTACTGTCTTATACACCAAAATCATGTTTCAATGAACACTATAGCATAATGTATTCTTAACTCTATAGTGTCACCATTTCATTAACAGAACTCTCCCACTCCCCCCCCCCACCACCACCACCCCCTCACCCCCCACCCCCCATACTATGTTGCTTGGCTGAGATCATTAGTCTTGATGATAAAAGTCAATCCAATGCTTTCTCATAGGAAAGCATTGGGAGGCTAAGGCACATGCGCCAGAAAGCACCATGCCAATATGATGGTCTCTATGAAATAGCTGAGTTTTACAGAGTGACAGTTAATAGAGGCATTTAAGCCCTGTAATGTAAACATAGGCGTTACTGCAGAACGGCAATGTTTTATACTTAAGGGTTAAAATGAGGGTGACTTGGCACTTAGACCACTTCAATGAGATCAAGTGGTCCGGGTGCATATAGTTTAATCAGTGATAGGTGTCTTATTAATACTTTTTAAATCAATAGATTAAACTATGAATTGATTAAAGCAAAATACAGGTTGAGACAGTTGGGCGTAGGCAGTTTAGATTCTACTAATGCAGTGCCAAGAAAAACATTTTGTTTAGACATGCAGTATGAGGTGTGTCACATAGCAGAATATTGATGTTATTAATAAAACCATATGAATTGTAGCAACATCCTTCTTCTGAAAACCACCGCAAGTGGAAGAACAATCACTTGAAAAACAAGGAGAAGTTCTAATGATCTTTTTTTGGACTTGACCTTATTACATGTACATAAATCAGTTGCACCTACAAGGCTTGAGGGTTTTCTGCACTGTGCCTGTTGGGCCTTTCTGCTCTTAACCACCCTTTGAAATGGCTGACCAACTGAATGAAGAACAGATTGCAGAATTCAAAGAAGCTTTCTCTTTGTTTGACAAAGATGGTGATGGCGCAATCACAACGAAGGAGCTCGGCACCGTCATGAGATCACTTGGACAAAACCCTTCAGAAGCAGAACTACAGGACATGATCAATGAAGTAGATTGTGATGGCAGTGGGACAATTGACTTCTCTGAATTCCTCACTATGATGGCCCGTAAAATGAAAGATACAGATACTGAAGAAGAAATCAGAGAGGCATTCCGTGTATTTGACAAGGATGGAAATGGCTTTATAAGTGCGGCAGAGCTCCGTCATGTGATGACAAACCTAGGGGAGCAATTAACAAATGAAGAGGTCGATGAGATGATCAGAGAAGCAGATTGTGATGGAGACGGTCAAGTAAACTATGAAGAATTTGTTCAAATGATGAAATCAAAGTGAAGACTGAACAGAATGAGTTGTAGCTTCTTACATAAAGAGGTTTATTTGCCTTTCTTTGAGTTTTTTATGTATATTCAAATTGCTTACTTTACTGTCACAAACTTTGAGTACCAGCCATGATTTCCATATTATTACAATATACATTTATAATCTGGTTTCAGTCCAAAGCTGTTTAAGTAACTATTCTTACATGCAGTTCCTATTTTAACCTGCAGATCTGATCCCCATGCCATCTAAAGATAGATTTTGTCAAGGAACTGTGTATGTTGCAATGTGGAGTTAATGCTGAATCTGTGCACTAAAACATAAAACATTTATTTAATTTTTATTATTAAGCATTATAAAAAAAGCACAGATTTATGATTCTCAAATATTACAATTGTTAAGAATTAATTTACATAGATAACAACATGTTTTGGGATTTTTAACTTTTATACAACTGTAATAGTACTTATGTCTTACCATGTAATTTGAATACATTTACATATTAAATTATAGCGTGATATATGAATAATTGCAAGTTTGCATAGTTCCCTCACATGAGGGATGCTCTAATTCTTACTTATCCAGCTGTATTGCAATACATTTAATACAGCTTGTCATTTTAAATATTTCCAAGAGTGCTGAATTCTGTCTGTATCGTTATGTTTTTGTTGTTGTTTTTTTTCACGTTACTTTCCTATTGAATATACATGAAAAGTTAAGTTTAGCAAACCAATTAAACCTGTTTAAAACAGTGATGTTATAGAATACATTGGTGGATATTTTCTTTAATATAAGTGGCTTCAAATTAGAAACATAGATTTTGCTGAATATCCATTTTTATTAGATTTTTACCCATCCAGAAATATTCCATATGGAAGACCTGAAGGTGTGTACGTGAATTGAAATGCACGTTGCAAAATGTCGGTTGAAATATACTCCACCCATTGTGCAGCACTACAGAACTTGTTGGTGCTTTATAAATAATAATAATAATAATAATAATAAATAGCAAAGCTGTACCATAAGCAAACAGAGAGAATATTTCCATATCGGCTATTGTTGACTAAAATGTACAATTCAGTTTTTAATCCACCACAATTCTGTTTTTGTTTTTTGTTTTTGTTTTTTTCTTCTAACCTTTATTTAGCAATTTAATATATGTTAAACAGAATGAATGGCAAGGATAAAAGAATGAAAGTACTTTCCATTTGTATATGCACAGTAATGTGACTCGCTGTACAGAAAGAAAGTTTGTAGAACAAAAAATGTCCCAGAACAACTAATTTAAATTAAGTGACAATAATGTACCATTGTAAGACTGATATCCGGGAGCACAGTGACTACAATAAACAATACACTGTAATAAGTCAAAATCTTCAGAGAAATAAAACACAATTCTATGTTGAATAAATAAACTTCAGAGTGTCAAAATGTCATTATTTTGTTCTTTTAGTAGAAACGTCTAAAATGGATAGTACGGTATTTACACAAATTAATATTCAATGTAGTATGCTATACGACAGTATATTATATAAAAAATCCAAGTCACATGCAACATTAGATCAACCAAAATTATTAGCATTTGGGTTGTAATGGCACCAAATACGTTTTAGTAAAATTAAAATTGTAGTAGTTTAAAATACTTGAGTGTAACGAGGCAATTCAAAGCTATAAAAATATTGTTTTGAAAGAGAAAGTATCTTTGAGGCTGAACGCATATGTCTCTCATTGATGTTGTATATGGTGTATATACCAAGTCACGATATGTATACGCAATAAAATAGTTAATAATAACATTTACATAAATGTGCATTTATATAACAACTAGAAAACGCAATGAGTGGTTATATAAATAACATGTTTACTTCCAATTGCTAGCAATCAGAAACTATATTCCATTGGTATGGCTGCAATTTTAGAACTGAATTGGTCTTTGTATGTAATCATAAATATGTTTATTTTGTTTAGTTTTTACTTTCTGATTAATAATTTGCATACATTCCAATTAATAATAAAACCATTGCTTTATTTTAATCTATAGATTTATTACTTTCACCCCAAATAATATACACTTTATTATAATCCATATTTTACTAATAAGGTTGGGTTTGTAAATATATCTAATTTATATTCTGCATTGTATCAGCTAAGATTGATTAAAATATTTTTTTTTTTTATGATTATAGTAATGTTTTTTTCCAGAATAAAGAAAGGGTTGTGGTGAAATATCAAATGGAAAATTGAAAGTTTAAAAATGAGTTTTTATTTCTAAAATTTTAAATAGTAAATCACTCCCTAGTATTGGGATTCTAAAAGCAATGTGACACAATAAGGGGAGTATCTACTCCAACACAAAACAAAAGTAATGTTCAACAAAAAACATGACATAGAGGACCAAAATTAATTGGTACTAAGTTCTAACTGGGATAGAAAGTATGTCCGAGAAAAATTGCAACAATTAATAGGGTTTCTCAGAAGTTGCAGTTTCTCATAACAGAATGTTCCATGATTCACCAGATACAGCTGAATAAATTAGTGTTGAAGCTGTTAACCGGTGATTACTTTTCAGTCAGAGCAATAAAGTCTTGAAAAAATATATATAGTAATAGAAATCATAGAAATAAATTCTAAAGTTTTTTGGGGAGAGGGGATTTCCTGATTTATATGCCTATAATTATATCAGTTCAAGGCAGGCAGGGAGGGTTCAAGTGCCGGTTGGTCCCTGTTATAGTCTAATATATTTACGAACTATATCTCCCTACATATTTGACATCCGGCACTTGTTCCCTCCATGTTGTAAGCTGCAGGTAGCAAGACAAAACAGCAAGTCGTTCGCTTCTAACGTACCCCTCACTGATCACTGACACCTAGATTGAAAATAATAAAAAATGAAAGTGAAAAAAGTGCTAATATACAAATGAATATCAAAGAGACAGCATAGGGAAGTGAAGTTACATAAATCCCTATTGGACCAGAGGCTAGAGAATTTAAAGTTAAGTCAAAGGTTAAATCAAACACAAAGATAAAGCACTGCGCTTACGCAGCAGTAGCATAGTATCCAACAGCTCAAAATACATAGTAAAAACAAAGAGAACGTTACCTGCGCTCTGGCCTAAATCCCCATGTACATTTAAACAAAATGGAGGCTCTTTAGTTTTATTCGAATGGCCATTTGAATATATAAGCTCACCAGCCACGTCAAGGCAAGCCTCAATAGGTGAGTTCCTACACTAGCCATTAGATATGCTGATATCAGCCAAGAATCTCCAGTAAGACAGAAAGGGGTATTTTATAAACCCTTTAACATTTAACCCTTTATAGGGCTTCTACACATACAATAAACTTTGCTGGTATCAGACAAAGTGTAAACATCTCTAATGAGACAGGAAGGGGTGTTTTATAAAGGTTAAATCAAGTCTTAGTAGCAAATGAAAAGAAAAAACTGAAGAGAAGAATGAATCCTGTGAAGCAAGAAGAACAGCTCCCTCCCCAGTTCTACCTCATAAATGTTGAACTTAGTACAAACTTGCACATAATAATAATCACATTTTATTAATCATCAAGATAAACATCAAATAAAGGTCAGTAGAAGACCCCCTAGTGTGTCTAAAGTGATAAGAAATAATATTAAAAATTAAAAAAGACTGCTAGACCAAATGTCCTAGTGGAGAGAAGAAATCTAATATTGAGACATATCTAAATATTTTAGAGTATTGCTTCAGTCAGTGAAGATTAAATCCCAGAAAAGGGTGTGTCTAGGTCACTAACTTACAGAGCTACATAGGTTTGCAATAAAGTAACTATGTACTATAGCTATCTTGATAGCCACCCAAGAGTATTACTTCAAATGGGGGCTAAACAATGTTGCAATTTAGTAGGCGCATAGTTACTAAAGAAATGTATATACACTGCAGCCCAGGACTCCTGGAAGCATGCCAGAGTGAAAAAGAAACAACCTTGTGCAAAAGGATTCAAATGAATCTATGTAGGTCAATGGAAGAAAGGTAAACAAACAAAAATAATATATAGAATCCCAAAGTGTCCCACACCTCCTTTCGATGAGCTGACCAGTAATAGTCAGAAAATCATTGTACAGCAATTCTTAGCCCATTTAATGGCAGCCTCAAAATGTATTCAAATAAGTACTTAAAGGGACACTCCAGGCACCCAGACCACTTCTGCCCATTGGAGTGGTCTGGGTGCCAACTCCCACTACTCTTAACCCTGTAACTGTAATAATTACATTGCAGGGTTAACTCCACCTCTAGTGGCTGTCCTGAATCATAGCATAGATTTTTGCTATGCGTCGCTCAATTCCCCATAGGAAAGCATGAACTAATGCGCGTGCGCGGCAGTGCCGCGCATGCGCATTAGGTTTCCTCAGCCGGCGGGCGGGATCAGTCTCGCCCACCGGCTGACATGATTACTGGGAGGAGAGACGCCAACCCGAAACCACCACCGAGGGGACATCGGCGGGGTCTCAGGTAAGTGACCTGAAGGGGTTTTCACCCTTTCAGCTACCTGGGATGGGAGGTGGGAGGGAGAGGGTACCTGCAGTGCCAGGAAAACGGATTGTTTTCCTGGCACTGGAGTTTTCCTTTAAATGAATTATACTCAATGAATTATACTCAATTAATGAGTCACAATACCAGCTGTCGTATATACTAGGGCTAATAGCCTGAACTCTGCTGCTAGAGTGGGAAACCCCTAAAAATTACCAACATACAGGTTAGGGAGTAGTCCGCTCAAATTGGCAGCAAGAATAAGGAAATCGAAAGGACAGGAGGTTAGAGAGGATTGAAAATAAAGTAAAGGAAATAGTGAAAAATAGCCATTGAATAAACTCCTATATTTCAATCCTTATGTCTTAATAGACTAGTAGGGAAGAATACAGCCGGTAAAGAAGTCCCCCTAGCCATCAAGCCACATTAGTATAAAGTCTAGCAGTCAAAGTCTAAGTAGCCTTCTGGACCAAGCGCCACGTCAGTCTGCACCCGACGCGCGTTCCACCCGCCAGCCGTTACCCGGGATCATCAGGAATGCTGTTTTTTTCCAGCAATTATTTGCCATTGTTGATTAACAAAAAGTCTGTTTTTAAAACCATAATCATTTCATCTTACATTTATGTTTTCTTTTTGTATATATTTTCTGCTGTAGTGAAACTATCTATTGTATTGAGTAAATATTGCTTGTTAGGGTTAACTCTTTAGGATGGAGGCAATTGTACAAGTTCTGATTAACACAAAATGTAAACAAAACCTAGTGTTTGACTATATGTCTGTACTACCATAATTCACCTATTTCATTTTTTGTGCATCCACGCTTATTATATATCATTTTGTTCAGGAGAAACACGGCTTTCATTTCACATAAAATATCAATATATGAAACAATTTAATATAAATAAAATCTAAGAAAATGGGAGAATTTAAGAAATGTCATTTTTTTTTTTTTAGTTCTGTGTGGCAGTCTAACTGTGAATTTCATAATACTATTTGGTTTTACTGCAATAAAATACACATATTTGTATTCGGTGATGTCTACCGAGTACAACAGTACCCCCCTATGTACAGGTTTTATGGTGCTTTTGGAAAATTACTGGGTCAAATATAGCATGTTAAAAATAGTTTCCTATTTGTACACATTGAAATTCGCCAGATTTGTTACGTTGCCTTTGAGACCGTATGGTAGCACAGGAATGAGAATTACCCCCATGATGACATACCATTTGCAAAAGTAGACAATCCAAGGTATTGCAAATGGGGTATGTCCAGTCTTTTTTAGTAGCCACTTATTTACAAACACTGGGCAGATTTTTTTTTTTTAAATGCAAAAAACAAATATGAGCGATAATTTTGGCCAGTGTTTGTGACTAAATGGCTACTAAAAAAGACTGGGGATTTTTCATAATACTCAATTATAAATATTTCACTAGGAGGATACCGAAAGTTAATTTTTTAAATAGCCACAATAAATATTCAAAGGTTGAACTCACCAGTCAAAAGAATGATTTTGTTAGATTTGCTATACAAGGAAAACATATATATATATACTGTACTGCACATATCTATTTTTAAATCATCTTTAGATAACAAAGATTTTGAGCTAAAAAAAAAATAGTTTCCACTTAAAACATAAGGAAGTAGACAGAGAAGGTCGTTATTTAATAATAATAGGTGAATAAAAACATATAATTTACAAGGTATCTAATATATATCCTCTGAATAATTCGCAGTTAAAATTTGTAAAAAAGATTTTGAAAAAAACCCAGAGAATAAAACAAGAGGAATTGATACTAATGGGGGACTTTAACTGCCAAATGAATACTATCATACTACAATGGATAGAAAGGCTTATAGAGATAAGAAATGTCCACTATAACCTAGTAAGCTATGCCATAAGGCTAAAAAAAAACAATGCAGGAGGAACTATTATTAGATATATGGAGAATATAACACCCAATAGACCATGATTATACATGTTTCTCTAAAACACACTGTACCTACACCAGAATAGATTTTAGATTTGGTGAAAAAAACATTGTTAGTAGAATTAAAAAAAAAAAATACTAATTAAAGAATGTATTTGGTCGGATCATAATATGTTAATTATGGAGATTAAGGAGGAAGTAAAAAAGACAAGACCTAATTGAACATTAAACAATAACTTAATGAAAAAGAACAAAATGTACCTTATATAAAAAATCTAACAGATACATTAATTCAAGAAAACAGAACTGAAGACATCTTGTGCACATACAAAAGTGTTATAAAGGGACCTTTTATGAAATTGGGGGCTCTAGAAAAAAGATAAAATAAATCCAAATCCTTACCGGAACTGTATAGACTACTAGATAAATCTTCACAAAATAAGCTAAAACCAGATATAGAAACAACAAAGGAGATGGAAAAGATTCAAAATCTTAAAAATAACTTGATAATGACGAGAATAAAAAGAACCCTGGATAAAGTTAAAATTTACACGGGCAATAGAGCAGACAGATTATTATCTAATACATTTTAAAAAGGATAAAAATAACATTGATTAAAAAAATTATTGATAAAAGTTAAATAATTTTAAAACCAGAAGAAATTGGGGAAAGTTTCACAGACTTTTACCATTCACTTTATAATACTTCAAGCAAGACACCTTCATATAAACTATTTTAAAGGATTTTAAAATAAAAATTCCAAAATTTAATACGACACAATTGGAAACCTTGAATAAAGAAATACACACACACAAACATGTATTCCTGACACTATAATCCTGATGTCCTTGGTCTCCCTGCCTGTGCAGTAAAAATTTAGTTTACTCACCATTTTCCTATGCTGCGCTGGTCTCGCCGCGGCTGGCCTTGCCTCCATAGCTGAGATTGTCAATTTTGATAATCTCAGCCAATGCATTCATTATCCATGGGAAAGCATTGGAAGGCTATTGAGCATGCATGGAAAAATGCCACTCTGTCTCAATCAGCATATGGGAACATTCAGCGCCTCCATGTACAGCGTGGAAATGCTGAACACTAGTACTGCACATTGTGCAGCACTGGACTAGTAAGCACCTCTAGTGGCCGTCTGAGTCACTGCCACTAGGGGTGTAACTAGCCAGCAATGTAAACACTGACTTTTCTCTGAAAAGGAAGAGTTTGCAGTGCTAAGGCTGCAGTGGCAGGCTATAGACACCAGAACCACTACATTAAGCAATATCTGGAGTGCTGAAGGCTGCCTACTCCTGCTTAAGAGGTTACCTACAATTCCCTGCAGGCGTATAATTTTTTTTAAAAGTGCCTATTTAAGAAGAAATAAGTACTTTTATTTATTCCCTTAGTATCACTGCCCGGGTGACAAGCATGCAGGTTATTCTTCCTCTTTTGCATAGTTTAAAGCGGAAATGAGTGCTTCTCATTAGTCAGTGGCTGCTGGGGAAAGTTTAAGATTGTGGGGTGCCAGACTCGTCTCCTGGAATCTAACTCAACCCCTTAATCTGTATCCACCTTCTTCTGACCTACTTGTCTGCTTAACCTCATGTAATCAACTCCTAACACAAAACAAGGAGTCGCAAGATGAGATCCAAGATAGCCACTGAAAAAGCCTGGAAAAGAAATTAACAGCTGCAAATTTTGTTCAGCTTCACTTAGGGAATCACAGAGCACAAGGAATAGCCTAAGAGAATGCAAACATTTGCGGTCGAATTAGACCAAAAAATTAATTGTTCACGGCCGAATTTGAACAACCCTGTGGTTAAAGTATGCACCGATTGCTAATTGTGATGCATTCCGCGTCCGAATGGAAGTGCATTCGCCAACGTCGTACAATTTGCAAGGTAACCGGCATGCGAGCAAACAAGGTCGAATCAGCTCTCAGGGTGCCCCACTCTGTACCTGGAAGCAGTCGTCAGCGCGAATGAGTCCTCCGATTTGGCGAGTGTAGCCATACAGGAAGTAGGGGCATACAGCGGTTGGAGCCGCCAGAGATCTAAACTCATGCCTGAACGCCAGGGGAAGGAGGGTAAGAGGTGCTGGGGAGAAGTTGTGAGGGCAACTAAAGGGCAAACCAGGAAAGGCCACACACAGTGGCGTATGTACCGCGGTCGCAGGGGTCGCAGCTGCGACCGGGCCCGGCACTCCAGGGGGCCCGGCCGCCCTGCGGCCCCCCCGCGACCGGGTAGCAGCTGCCACGCTTTGCGGCCCCAGCCCGTGCGGCAAACCGCCGGGGCCGCATGTTAAGGGATCCATCGGGTGGACCATGCTGTCAGGGCCACCCGATGGACATGGATTGTAAGGGGGCCCGGTCTGCGCTGAGCGCTTTAAGTGCTCAACCGGACCCCCTGTGATGAGATCATCACACGCTGGGAGGAAGTGACCGCACGTCACTCCTCCCTGCATACTGAGAGCCCGCGCGGGAGGAAACAGAAAGGAGGAGGGAGTCAGAGTGGGAACTCTGACTCCCATCAGGCTGAGCCACCACTGGACCCACACATGGTAGGAAACATTTTGTGTATTTGTGTCTCTGTATGTATGTATGTGTGTATGTATGTCTGTGTCTCTGTATATGTGTATGTATGTCTGTGTCTCTGTATGTGTGTATGTCTGTGTCTCTGTATGTGTGTGTGTGTATGTGTGTCTGTGTGTATGTATGTCTGTGTCTCTGTATGTGTGTATGTATGTCTGTGTCTCTGTATGTATGTCTGTGTCTCTGTATGTGTGTATGTCTGTATCAGTGTGTATGTCTGTGTATGTGTGTGTGTATCTGTATGTATGTATGTGTCTCTGTGTGTGTGTATGTGTGTATGTCTGTGTCTCTGTATGCGTGTGTGTATGTATGTCCAGTGGTGTATCCTGGTTTTGTGCTGCCCTAGGCAGGACAAAACTCAGGCGCCCCCCTCCCGCCCACGCCACCCCCACCCAACCCTCCCCCCCGCCCGCGCCACCCCCACCCAACCGTCCCCCTGCCCGCGCCACCCCCACCCAACCCATCCCCCATCCCGCCTTCTAAATACACACACACACATTCACTGACAAATACGCACACACTCACTAACAGACACACACACTCACTAGCAGATACACACACAGTCTAACAGACACACACACTAACATACACACACACACTTACAGACACACACACTAACACACACACACACTGACATACGCACACACTAAAACACACACTTACAGACACACACACACACACACACACTAACAGACACACACATACAGACATACACACACACACACTAACAGACATACACACACACACTAACAGACATACACACACACTGACATACACACACACACACACACACTAACAGACACACAGACACACACACTAACAGACATACACACACACACACTAACACACACTGACATATACACACACACACACACAAACACACACACACACTAACAGACACACACAGACCCACACAATAACAGACATACCCACACAATAACAGACATACACACACACACTAACAGACACACACTTACAGACATACACACACTAACAGACACACACACACACACACACACAGACACACTAACAGACATACACACACACTAACAGACATACAAACACACTCACTCACTCACATATTTAATACATTATTTTTTTTTAATTTAACCCCCCCAGCCTCCTTACCTTTGGGAATGCTGGGGGGGGGGGGTATCTGTCTCCCTGGTGGTCCAGTGGCTGCTGGGCAGT
Organism: Pelobates fuscus; assembly: GCF_036172605.1. Lineage (NCBI taxonomy): Eukaryota > Metazoa > Chordata > Amphibia > Anura > Pelobatidae > Pelobates > Pelobates fuscus. The sequence continues at coordinate 389,029,581 of NC_086317.1, read as the reverse complement.
GCGGGTAGGTGGGCGGCCGGCGAGGGAGCACTTCCTCTGAGCGGTCTGCTCAGCTCCCTCGCGCGCCGCAGAGTGAGGCTGGGAGGCGGAGCCGGAATATGACGTCATATTCCGGCTCCCAGCCTCACTCTGCGGCGCGCGAGGGAGCTGAGCAGACCGCTCAGAGGAAGTGCTCCCTCGCCGGCCGCCCACCTACCCGCACTGCCCAGCAGCCCGCCGGCCGCCCAGCATGCCTTGTTAGCCGCAAGGCTAACAAGGCATTTGCCCTGGGCATTTGGGGGCGGCTTTTTTTGCCGCCCCCTGAAAAATGCCGCCCAAGGCAAATGCCTTGTTTGCCTCGCGGCTAATACGCCCCTGTGTATGTCTGTGTCTGTGTGTATGTATGTCTGTGTCTCTGTATGTGTGTATGTATGTCTGTGTCTCTGTATGTGTGTATGTCTGTATCGGTGTGTATGTATGTGTATGTGTGTGTATGTCTGTGTCTCTGTGTGTGTGTGTGTGTATCCATATGTATGTCTGTGTCTCTGTGTGTGTGTGTGTGTGTGTATGTATGTGTGTCTGTGTCTCTGTGTGTGTTTGTGTGTATCTGTATGTATGTCTGTGTATGTATGTTTGTGTCTGTGTCTCTGTATGTGTGTATGAGTGTGTGTCTGTGTCTCTGTGTGTGTGTGTCTGTTTCTGTATGTGTGTATCTGTATGTCTGTGTATGTATGTGTGTCTCTGTATGTGTGTATGTATGTGTGTGTCTGTGTCTCTGTGTGTGTCTCTGTATGTATGTGTCTGCGTGTGTGTCTCTGTATGTGTCTGCATGTGTGTGTGTATGTATGTATATATGTGTTTGTCGGGGGTGTGTATGTGTTTGTGTCTGTATGTATGTGTCGGGGGGAGAGGTTCACGGTAGGGGGGCCCACGGATCAGTTTTGCACCGGGCCCCATGGAGTGTGTGTACGCCACTGGCCACACACAGTAGCCCCGAGACCCAAGAGCAGAGATAGCACATGCAAACACAACCCTAAACAGCCCCACAACATAGATAGAGACAGAAAATTGAGATAAATCAAGAGAATACTAGGCCAAAGTTGTTTGTTTGACAGCTTCTTGATTTTTTTATGTTCTTTGCTGCTATGGAGTGAGTAAAAAAAAAGGTAATGCAAAATATGAAGCCTTCTGTAATGCAAAATATGAAGCCTTCTGTAATGCAAAATATGAAGCCTATTTTCCAGGGGTGTCAAACTCAAATTCATCAGGGGCTGCATTAGCAGTTTGGTCACCCTCAAAGTGCCGGTTGTATCTGTAGGACTATGTGTCCACTCTTTATTATCATAAATTATTACACACACACACTGACAGAGACATATACACACACTGACAGACAGACATACACACACACACTGACAGACAGACATATACACACACACACTGACAGATACATGCACACACACACACACTGACAGACAGACATATACACACACACACTGACAGAGACATACACACACTGACAGACAGACAAATACACACACACACTGACAGAGACATACACACACACACTGACAGACAGAGACATACACACACACACACTGACAGACATACACACACAGACTGACAGACAGACATACACACACACACACTGACAGACAGACATACACATACACACACACACTGACAGAGACATACACACACACACTGACAGACAGAGACATACACACACACTGACAGACATACACACACAAACTGACAGACAGACATACACACACACACACACTGACAGACAGACATATATACACACACACTGACAGAGACACACACACACTGACAGACATACACACACACACTGACAGAGACACACACACTGACAGAGACACACACACACTGACAGAGACACACACACTGACAGAGACATACACACACTGACAGACAGACATACACACACACAGACTGACAGACATACACACACACTAACAGACAGACATATACACACACACACTGACAGAGACATACACACACACACACACTGACAGACAGACATATACACACACACACTCACTGACAGACACACACACACACACTGACACACACACACTGACAGATAGACAGACACACACACACACTGACAGACAGATATACACACACAGACAGACATACACACACACACACACACTGACAGACAGACATACACACACTGACAGACACACACACACTGACAGACATACACACACTGACAGACACACACACACTGACAGACACACACACACACTGACAGACAGACATACACACAGACAGACATACACACAGACAGACAGACAGACACACACACACAGACAGACAGGTTCCGGAGGGTGGCTTACCTGGGATCCAGAGTGCTGCCTGAGGTAGTTGGGAGTTGAGGAGCTGGTCCTGCCCAGCCCCCTCCTCTCTGCCCTCTTCTTGGGAGGACTTCCTCCCAGGCTGACGCGAGGGGGCCAGCGGTAGCTCTGCCCCTGCTGGGCGCCAGCCGCGCTGTGTGCTACAGAGGGACGTGTTCATATCCCCGCCCCTCCACACAGTCCGCGGCACTGCAGCTTGGCGCTCGGCCACGCTACAAGAAGTGACCGGCAGGAGAGGGGAGCTGTGCGCTTCCCTCCTGACGGTCACCCGGACATTTGCGCCCCCGGGTGAAGGCTGGCGGCCGGCGGCGGCTACACGGGCCACATGACGAGGTCTGGCGGGCCGGATTCGGCCCGCGTGCCTTGTGTTTGACACCCGTGCTATTGTCCTTCTGAACCCAGTACAATAAGGTGATACCAATACCATATATGAAGCCGAGATTATAAACCCCTTAAGGATGGTGGGCGTACTATGCCGTCCTTGGGGACCCGTCTCTAAACGCCGGCGAGCGGCATAGCAGGTCCCCACCATCCAAGGGACTTACCTGCTCGCTGGCGATCACCCGCCGGTGATCGCGATGGGGGGACTTGCCTGGCATCCCAGGCAGTTCCCCTGCTGCTTATACTGCCCTCCTAGGCCATGTGATCGCGAGATCCTTGCAAGGACCTCACGATCAAACCCTTAAAGGGTTAAAGAGACACCCATAAAATACATAGAGCTGATAAGACTACATAGATACCTCTACTAAAGGCAGAGCTGAGTAAAATACTGTAACTGTTTCTGCTCTACTAAACATGTCAGCTACTCCTGGCTCACTATTAGCTCTCAGCACACAGTGAACACAGGGTTAGAATATCAGCACACTGATAGAATCCGTATTACCTATGCAGCGGGAAATATATGATAAATCTTCAGTGTTAAAATGTAGCCAAGAAGCAGCTTTCATGGTGGACACCAGGCAGCTGAGCATACACTATACAATGTGGGTGCTTATAGTGTTCCTTTAATACAAGCATGTTAAGCTCAAAGGCTAACACAGGCCAAATAAACAAAGTTTATGTGGGCCGCAAACAAACAGAAACTTCACTTTTCATAGAAATGTAGGTGTATTTCGAAAAGTACAGTATAAAAAAAGTTGCCTAACTGACACTGGGCATCCACATGCTCGTAGTGCTTAAAAGTAAACAAAAGAGTAGATGCATTTTAAGGAGAAGTGCATTTGCATATAACCAATGTTTCACTCCAACTGCCTTGATATATTAAGAAAAGTTTGATAATAGGACTGAAATGGTGAATATATGCTGTTCCCCTGCTGTAAAAAACAAATGACGTTTTCTTGTTTATTTTGAAGTCCGATAAGTGTGTTCTTCACTTTGGCTTAGATCATCAAACTTGATGATCTCAGCCAATCCAATGCTTTCCCATAGGAAAGCATTGGGAGGCTATTGTGCATGTGTGGCAAAAAGTTGTGCCGCCAATCAGCCATGGGAAGCGTTCAGTGCCTCAATGCAGACCCAATATAAAACACTGCCCCCCATTCTAATACAGCGCCCACAAATCCAATACATTTCCCCAAATCCAATCTAATACAGTGCCACCTCCACCCAATGTAATACACTGCCCCTTAATCTAATACACTGGCCCTCCTCCCTCCACTCTAATTGAATAAACTGCCCTCCCTCCACTCAGTTAAATATACTGCCCCCCTCCCTTCCCTAATTTAATACACTACTCCTTAAGCTAATTCGAATACATTGCCCCTCCTCCCTCCAATCTAATTTAATACACTGCCCCCCTCACCACTCTAATTTAATACACTGCCCAGCCTCCCACCACTCTAATACACTGCCCCCTCCCCTAATTTAATACACTGCCCTCCCCCACCAGTCTGATACACTGCCCGCCCGCCTCCCCCCCCACACCTCACCACTCTAATACACTGCCCCCTCCCCAATTTAATACACTGGTAACCTCCCTCCCCCAAATTATTACAGTGTCCCCTCCCTCCCTCAATTTAATACACTGCCCCCTCCATCCCCTAATTAATACGCATTCATGTGGATGTAGCACATGACATCTACCACCTACCTAGTAATTGTTGCAGAACATGTGCACCCCTTCATGGCAATGGTGTTCCCTGATGGCAGTGGCCTCTTTTACACTGCAAAAATAGCTCAGGAATGGTTTGAGGAACATGACAAAGAGTTCAAGGTGTTAACTTGGCCGTCAAATTCCCCAGATCTCAATCTGATTGAGAATCTGTGGAATGTGATGAAACAACAAATCTGATAAATGGAGGCCCCACCTCGCAACTTTCATAACTTATCTGACCTGCTGTTAATGTATTAGTGCCAGATACCACAGAACACATTCAGAGGTCTTGTGGCGTCTATGCCTGGGCACATCAGAGCTGTTTTGGCACCATGAGGGGGACCTACACAAGATTAGGCAGGTCTTTGGTATTACTGTTATGCCTGATTTGTTTGTATGTATATATATATTCACACAGACATAATTAGCTGTATTAATTCAATAGAGAAATTGCCATTGTAACAAAAGTATTCCAGTATGCAATGATTCCCTATTTATTGGACTAATTTAATATTTAAAGACACGTTTACCTCTCTTCTTCAGGTCTGGTTATTATGTATATATATATTACAGTCATGGGAAAAAGAAAGTACACACTATCTGAATTTTATGGTTTGACATATCATGAGTTCATGACATAATAACAATCAACTGTTCCTTAGCTGGTCTTAAGTAAACAAAATTAGGTAAATACGACCTTGAATGAACTACAACACATGGCATATTACACTGTGTCATGATTTATTTAACTAAAATAAAGCCAAACTAGAGAAACCATGTGTTAAAAGTAAGTACTTCGATAGGAATTAAGAGGCTAAGTAGCAGACAGGTGCTGCTAATCAAATGTCCTTGATTAATTTATCATCAGCAAGTGTGACCTTATTTATAAAAAGAAAAAAAAAGTTTTAGCAGTTTGCTGGTCTACAGTATTCAGGTGTGTGTTAACACAATGCCAAGGAGGAAAGACATTAGCAATTATCTTAGAGAAGGGATAGAGCTACGGTTTGAGTGGTTGGCATTGGCACCCCCATCTGCTCCAAATATTTACCCACTGCTAAAAGCGTAATAAACAAGCTGCAAAGATTATGTATCTGCCTGTCAGTTTAAAGGACCACTCTAGTGCCAGGAAAACATACTCGTTTTCCTGGCACTAGAGTGCCCTGAGGGTGCCCCCACCCTCAGGGACCCACTCCCGCCGGGATCTGGGGGGAGGAAGGGGTTAAACTTACCTCTTTCTCCAGCGTCGGGCGGGGAGCTTTCCTCCTCCTCTCCATCTTCCGTGCGACGTCATCGGCTGAATGCGCATGCGCGGCAGGAGCCGGGCTCGCATTCAGCCGGTCGCATAGGAAAGCATTTACAATGCTTTCCTATGGACGCTTGCGTGCTCTCACTGTGATTTTCACAGTGAGAAGCACGCAAGCGCCTCAAGCGGCTGTCAATGAGACAGCCACTAGAGGTTTTGGAGGCTGGATTAATCCTCAGTATAAACATAGCAGTTTCTCTGAAACTGCTATGTTTATAAAAAAAAAAGGGTTAATCCTAGAGGGACCTGGCACCCAGACCACCTCATTAAGCTGAAGTGGTCTGGGTGCCTAGAGTGGTCCTTTAATAGCAAGGAGGTGAAATGCTGATACGATGATGGAGATAAGGTATGCATTAGGAATGTGATGTTAAATATTGTATACGGAATTCTAATTCTGTAATTTAACAGAGTATTTTGCTTGTTTAACTAGAATTTTATTTAACAGGTGTTTACTGACATGGCATAGCTTTTCCTAATTTCTAACCATCCCTCTCCATAGGTGACTTTGTGGGATTTACTAATAGTTTGAACAAATAAATAGTAAATAGTGGTGAAGGATTTTCAAAAATGTCATATAACTGACACCTAGTGGTAGTACAGTTAAACAACATCCTTTTAAAAGTTTATGTAAGGTAACAGTAGGTTGTGGATTAAGGTAATCCTTGCAGAGGCGGCTCTAGACTTTATGAGGCCTTAGGCGAAACGCAAACATGATGCCCCACTAACAAAAAAGTGTCACATATACACATTGATGCACTGTCTACCTGTGTATGTGCCTGAGAGTGTGTCTGACAGAGAGTATCCTTGTGTGTGCGAATGTATGTCTCTGTGAGCATGTTTGTGTTTTTGTCTGAGACCCTATGTGTATGGGGTAGCTGATGGTGAGAGGGAGCGGGGGGTGTGATGGTGAGAGGGAGTGGGGGGTGATGGTGAAAGGGAGCGGGCGGTTGATGGTAATGTGAGAGGGAGCAGGGGGTGATAGTAATGTGAGAGTGAGAGGGGGTAATAGTAATGTGAGAGTGAGGGGGTTAATGTGAGAGTGAGGGGGTTAATGTGAGAGTGAGGGGGTAATGTGAGCGTGAGGGGGGTAATGTGAGCGTGAGGGGGGTAATGTGAGAGTGAGAGGGGGTAATGTGAGAGTGAGAGGGGGTAATGTGAGAGTGAGAGGGGGGTAATGTGAGAGTGAGAGGGGGGTAATGTGAGAGTGAGGGGGGTTAATGTGAGAGTGAGGGGGGTTAATGTGAGAGTGAGAGGGGGTAATGTGAGAGTGAGAGGGGGTAATGTGAGAGTGAGAGGGGGTAATGTGAGACTGAGAGGGGGGTAATGTGAGAGTGAGGGGGGTAATGTGAGGTGGGGGGGCGTAATGTGAGAGTGGGGGGTAATGTGAGAGTGGGGGGGCGTAATGTGAGAGTGGGGGGGTAATGTGAGAGTGGGGGGTAATGTGAGAGTGGGGGGGCTAATGTGAGAATGAGAGGGGGTAATGTGAGAGTGAGAGGGGGTAATGTGAGAATGAGAAGGGGGTGATGTGAGAAGGAGGGGGTGATGGTGAGTGGGGGAGGCTGAGGGTGGTGACGGAGGGTTATGCTGAGGGTGGTGATGCTGAGGGTGGTGGGGGGTAATGCTGAGGGTGGTGATGCTGAGGGTGGTGGGGGGTGAGGCTGAGGGGGGTGATGCTGAGGGGGATGAGGGGAGTGATGCTGAAGGTGGTGGGGGGAGTGATGCTGAGGGGTGGTGAAGCTGAGGGTGGTGAGGGGTGAGGCTGAGGGTGGTGGGGGTTATGGGGGATGGTGAGGCTGGGGGGTGAGGCTGAGGGTGAATGGGTAATGGTGGGGGGTGAGGCTGAGGGTGGTGGGGGTGAAGCTGAGGGTGGTGGGGGGTGATGGTGACGGTGGTGGGGGGTGATGGTGACGGTGGTGGGTGTAGCTGAGGGTGGTGGGGGTGAGGCTGAGGGTGGTGGGGGTGAGGCTGAGGAGGGGTGATGGTGAGGGTGGTGAGGGGTGATGGTGGTGGGGGGTGATGGTGGTGGGGGTGAAGCTGAGGGTGGTGGGGGGTGAGGCTGAGGGTGGTGGGGGGTGAGGCTGAGGGTGGTGATGGTGGGTGATGGTGGTGGGGAATGAGGCTGAGGGTGGTGGGGGGTGATGGTGACGGTGGGGGGGTGAAGCTGAGGGTGGTGGGGTGAGGCTGAGGGTGGTGGGGGTGATGGTGGGGAGGGGTGATGGTGAGGGTGGTGGGGGGTAATGGTGGTGGGTGGTGAGGCTGAGGGTGGTGATGGTGGGTGATGGTGGTGGGGGGTGAGACTGAGGGTGGTGGGGGGTGATGGTGAGGGTGGGGAGATGGTGGTGGGGGTGAGGCTGAGGGTGGGGTGATGGTGGTGGGGTGAGGCTGAGGGTGGTGGGGGGTGAAGCTGAGGGTGGTGCGGGTGATGGTGGTGGGGGTGAGGCTGAGGGTGGTGGGGGTGATGGTGGTGGGTGGTGAAGCTGAGAGTGGTGGGGGTGATGGTGGTGGTGGGGGGTGAGGCTGAGGGTGGTGGGGGTGATGGTGAGGGTGGGGAGGGGTGATGGTGGTGAGGCTGAGGGTGGGGTGGTGGGGGTGATGGTGGTGGGGGGTGAAGCTGAGGGTGGTGGGGGGTGAAGCTGAGGGTGGTGGGGGGTGAGGCTGAGGGTGGTGGGGGTGATGGTGGTGGGGGTGATGGTGGTGGGGGTGAGGCTGAGGGTGGTGGGGTGAGGGTGGTGGGTGGTGAAGCTGAGGGTGGTGGGGGGTGAGGCTGAGGGTGGTGGGGGTGATGGTGAGGGTGGGGTGATGGTGGTGGGGGTGAGGCTGAGGGTGGTGGGGGTGATGGTGGTGGGGGTGAGGCTGAGGGTGGTGGGGTGATGGTGGTGGGGGGTGAGGCTGAGGGTGGTGGGGGTGATGGTGAGGGTAGGGAGGGGTGATGGTGGTGGGGGTGAGGCTGAGGGTGGTGGGGGGTGGTGGTGGTGGTGGGGGGGTGAGGCTGAGGGTGGTGGGGTTGATGGTGGTGGGGGGTGAGGCTGAGGGTGGTGGGGGTGATGGCGGTGAGGCTGAGGGTGGTGGGGGGTGATGGTGGTGGTGGGGGAGTGAGGCTGAGGGTGGTGGGGTTGATGGTGGTGGGGGTGAGGCTGAAGGTGGTGGGGGTGATGGTGGTGGGGGTGAGGCTGAGGGTGGTGGGGGTGATGGTGGTGGGTGGTGAAGCTGAGGGTTGGTGGGGGGTGAGGCTGAGGGTGGTGGGGGTGATGGTGAGGGTGGGGAGGGGTGATGGTGGTGGGGGTGAGGCTGAGGGTGGTGGGGGGTGATGGTGGTGGTGGGGGGGTGAGGCTGAGGGTGGTGGGGTTGATGGTGGTGGGGGTGAAGCTGAGAGTGGTGGGGTGATGGTGGTGGGGGTGAGGCTGAGGGTGGTGGGGGTGATGGTGGTCGGGGGTGAGCCTGAGTGTGGTGGGGGGTGATGGGGAGGGAGAGCCTACCTTTCCCTGGTGGTCCAGTGGGCTCCCTGGTGGTCCGGTGGCCACTGCTCCCGGTCTGCAGCTCCGCAGAGCTGCAGACCGTGTAATCTCGCGAGATTTCAGAGCGTAGCCGTGGTAACTCGCGGCATAGCTCTGATTGGCCAATTCTCACGAGTCACATGGTCTGCAGCTCTGCACACTGCGGAGCTGCAGACCAGTGTCTGCAGTGGCCGGCCTGGCAGCCCGGAGGGGCCTCGCACCCGGCGGCATACCGGGTAAGCCGCCGGGCCCCTCCTGGTGTCAGGTCCTCGGTCACTGACCGAGGACCTGACACACTCTGCCAACAGGCGGTTTAGGCGGCCGCGAGGCCCCAGCCAGCGCGAGGCCTTAGGCGGCCGCCTAAACCGCCTAATTAGAGAGCCGCCTCTGAATCCTTGTTCATGCATACAATTGTGGTGTGAAAAAAATCGCTACCGTCATAAGTATACGCCTTTACTGGAGACATCAAAAAAAGGAATCTATATGTCCAGCTCTCTGAGAGCGCACAAGGAGAGGCAGTGCACCCCAACCTGTAATTAAAGGAACACTTCAAGCATGATTACCACTACAGTGCTCAATAGTGGTTTTGGTGCCAAAATGCCCCTCACCACATACATTTTTTTTTTTTTAAATTCTTTATTTTGTTCGGGTGTTTCAAGGCAGTTAAGCAGAGTTAAAAGACATTCGCGTTAACAAAAACATTGCAAATATATATGAGCGGTTACGTCCTTTTGTGAGTTGGCCCGTTTTTACATTATATACATCTAGGAGTTTGCTAGTAGTTCCCAGGAGTGGGGGATATTAAGGTATAAAAGGTGTCGACCACCAGGTAAGGCTATGTGTATGTCGCGGTCTATCCTGTGTGCGACTGTATGTGCGATTTATAGCTCCTGTTCTTAGTGTTTTTGCCCCCTAACCTGTGGGGCTGTGGGGGGGGGGGGAGAGGGAGGTTTACATGTTGCTCGGTTGGTATGACTAGTCAAGAACGTGACACGGGGGAGCAATGTGTGTGTTGGGCTATAGCTCTCTTAGGCAGATCTTAGTTTACCGCTGTGGGGTATTGGCGGTGAGCAAATTGTGTAGTAATGTCGTGGGCGTATAATAAGAAAATTAAAATAGAACATTAAAAGAAGCAAAATTAACATAACAGGAGGAAACATATTATAGGTTAGTGTCCCTTGTTAAGTCAGGTCACTGAGTTACTGGAACCACTGGGTGTAAAAGGGGTGACTCTGGATACGTCCCAGGTTCGGCTTGTGTCCGTCGTTGTACTTTGGCCTTGTATTCCGAGCGCCTGGAGGAAAGCAGTTCCTTCTGTGGGGTCTTGGGCCCTGAAAGTCTTTCCATCTCGGGTGACCACCAGAGCTCTAGGGAACGACCACCTGTAGGGGAGGCCAGCATCTTGCAGTGTCTTTGTAATCGGCTGCATCGATTTGCGCCACAGTAGTGTGGCCCTGCTCAGGTCCTGGAAGAACGTGAGCGTGTGTGACTCGAATTGTAGAGGGGTCTTGCCCTTTACTGCATTGAGGAGCTGTTGTTTGTCGGCTTGAGTTTGGCAGCGTAAAATAATGTCCCGGGTGGCCGTAGCCGGTGCCTGCGATGATTTGGCAATGCGGTACATGCCGTCAAAGTTGAGTTGTTTAGCGTGTTTTGTGGACATAACGGTGGAGACTAGGCGCCTGATGAAGTGGGGAAGCTCCTCGGTTGAAAGGGCCTCCGCCACTCCGCGGATCTTGATGTTCCTGTTCCGTTCTCTGTCCTCCAGGTAGGCCAATTTGACACCTTGGTGAGCTTGAGCCGTTTGTAGGTGTTGTACGGTATCATTGATGGTGGCCAAATCCTTTTTCAGATCAGTGAGGGCCTCTTCTGTCGTTTGGACCCTGTTAGTAACCGCCTGTACTTCTGCACGTACAGTTTTAAGTTCTGCCGCAAACATTTGCTGTATGTGTACCAGCAGGTTGTGTATGTCCTGTTTGGTGGACGGTGCATTCCCATCGGGTATCGCCGCAGTCTCCGGCGTGGAGGGGGTCCCTGCTGGTGAGTCTGTGGTTGTTGCAGGGCCGGGCTGTGGCGCCCCGTTGGGCTTCTGAGTGAGTAGTTGGCCGATGTCTTGGCCCTCCCTAGGTGCAGACTGGGTCTGCTTCTGCGTTTTGCGTACCATGTCGCCGTCTGGAGGGGTTTGTCTGCCGTATTCTGTGCAGGCGTTTCCCTCTGGGCTCGTTCCGCTCCAGTAGGGGTCGATGGTCGGCCGCAGGCTTTCCACGTGGTAGGCCCGAAAGCCTCGGCGCCTGGTTTTGGCGTGCGTGGGGAAAGTGAAGGGCATCCGTTTGCTCGCTGGTACTTCCCTCTCTCATCGGTGGTGAGTCTACACCGATTTTAGCAAGTTTTGCGGTAATAAAGTTTAGTTTTGCCGTGTTTTAACACGGAGCTGTTTGGAGATGCGTCTGCCTCGGAGCTCCGCTTAGCTCCGCCCCCCCTCACCACATACATTTTGTATGGAGTAAACATCAGGCACCTCTCACCATCTCAACTAACTCTGACAGAGCTGGAAGCTCCTGCTTAGCTGCATAGGAGCTTCTGTTAGATCTCCTAAGCTTCATTATCTGACGGCAGCAGCTGATCACTCTTAGTGAATAAGCTAAGTCCTGCACCCACAGGCCTAGTTGAGCTGAGAGTCTCAAATTCCCCTGTTGCTGTAGTGGAGGTGGGGAGCGGCACCCGGTGAACGGAGTGTCTGATGGCTATGGTAATGTGTCTCATTTAATTCTTCTTTAGAAAGGGTTATGATCACTTGAAGTTGACTGTTACAGTTAAAGTGTGGCTGTCATGCCAAATTTACCTTTCTCCTATTGTTTCCTCTTCTCTTCCTCTCTCGGAATCTGTCCTTTTCTTTATTTCTGATCTAATTTTCTTTAAAACATAATATAAAGTAGGGAATACTTTGTCTTATGTATTTTCCCTAAAGCTGACATTTACCTGACAGGTAACAAAATGCATATCCTCCCCCCCCCTTTTCCCTTCCCACGGTAAACCTAATATCCCCCCCCCCCCCTCCTCCTTCTCACAGTAAACCTACTGTCACTAGAAAAAATAAGTGTAAAAATAAGCTTTAGAAGTACCTTTATGGATCTTTAATTTGATCATATTTTTTGCTCCTTCTCTTATTGCATGTCACTTCCCCTTTGCTTTTTTCCTGCTTCTCGTATATCAGCTGCACTGTCCACCCATCGCCATGCTTCAGTCATTCTCTATGAGAATCAGTAATGACATGCCTATGTTCAGCATGCCCGAGCTTCGTGATGTAATTTGCATGACTGAGAACTAGTGATGTCGCGAACATAAAATTTTCGGTTCGCAAACGGCGAACGCGAACTTCCGCAAATGTTCACGAACCGGCGAACCGGGCGAACCGCCATAGACTTCAATGAGCAGGCCACAGTAGTGATTGAAAAGTTGTTTCAAGTGGACTAACACCTGAACTGTGGCATGCCGGAGGGGGATCCATGGCAAAACTCCCATGGAAAATTACACAGTTGATGCAGAGTCTGGTTTTAATCCATAAAGGGCATAAATCACCTAACATTCCTAAATCACAATGGATATGGATTGACACCTGACATGTGACATATTGACACCTTGACATATGGATTGACACCTGTCCTCAGAGACCCTGATACACACTGACAAAGAGCAGAATAGGGACTGTTACCCCTACATAGGGTCACTTGGCAGATATGGATTGACACCTGTCCTCAGGGACCCTGATACACACTGACACAGAGCAGAATAGGGACTGTTCCTCCTACATAGGGTCACTTGGCAGATATGGATTGACACCTGTCCTCAGAGACCCTGATACACACTGACACAGAGCAGAATAGGGAATATTCACTAAATGCCAAACATTGTTATACAGGGGAATATTCAGTAAATAAGGATAGGGGGGGGACCTACTGTCCTCCCCCCGGCCCCCACCCGTGAGCGGTGGGTGGGGGCCATAAAATAATGAGGGGAGGGACCTACTGTATGATGTTGTATCGATCAGGTAGTGTAAGGGTTACGCCCGCTTCACAGTGACAGACCAAACCCGTTTAACGCACCGCAAACAACTGCAAACAACCGCAAACAGTCCATTTGCACAACCTCAAACTCCCCATTTGCACAAGGTTGGATACCAAGTTAGCCATATCCCGATCCTTGTCCTCACTGATGTCATTGAAGGTCTCTTCCTCCACCCAGCCACGTACAACACCAAGGGTCCCCGAAAGGTGACAACAAGCCCCCTGGGACGCCTGCTGTGTTTGGTCTTCCACCTCCTCAAAGCCACCTTCCTCCTCTGACTCCTCTTCTTCAGACTCCTCTCTCAGCGTTGCCTCTCTCTGCGTTATTATAAGGTGTGTTAAGTAGTACTATTCTTATCAGTTTGATCCCTGTTACGAGTAGAGGACTATTTCCTTGTTTCGCCAAACCCCTTCAAAGATGGAAAAAGCGGTATGAGTGGAAGAAACGAGGAAATGTGGTCAGGTGGTGGTGCCAGCCCCACCGAGGGCTTGTACCCAGGTATGCTAATAAACTGAAAAAAAAAAAATCTCCCAAGAAGGAGATCTAAAACTGGCATAGGAAAAGGTTAGACAACTATAATAAAGTGATACCTACAAATCCTAGTGAGCATAGGTGTATAATAGAGGGAGAAAGGGAAAGCAGAGTAATGCTTCCTAATACCGTGGTTAATACCATTTGTTAAAGTAAATTGAGTAATGGACAAAAGTCTTTGTTGTATCATTTATAAATAACAAAGGGATACTATACTTATTCCCCTATAGTGGCTAATTGTGTAATAATGGTAATACTATTACCTATTATATAATATTGCCAGGGGCAAGGAAATTCCCTCTAAATAGATGGGTATAGGCAGAGAGTATGGAGACCGGAGTGATGCTGTCATAAAAAGTGTCAATAAGGTGATATTTAATAGTGATAGTTAAAGGTATCACAGACACACAGCCACCCTTTCTCTTAGCTAGTTTCCAGAAATGCTGGATAGGTAGAAGGGCTATAAAGACTCAGAGAGGTCTAAGAAGAATCCTCTAAACTAGCCCTAATCTCCTTAAACACCGTCAAGGGTGTTCTAAGCTAAAGCTCAATCTAAACGTTTAGATGACTGCCTGATTTCCCATCACAGATGCTGGCTAGGAATAACACTGTGCAAGACAAAGAGTGGGTCTAAGTGCCCATAGTGCAGTAAAGTGTCCCTAGTGAAGTGAAAAAGAGAATAACGAGCTGGCGCCCAAGAGAATAACGAGCTGGCGCGCTATCAGGGGACGTGTATATGGCATCGATTTTAGGAACCGGGAGATGGAAAAAGATGCTTGGTCGGTCCTCCTACTTCAAATTTGGGGCACTGCGCGTGCAATCTAATGTGCCACCAGATAGGAGTTGTCACGACACTCCTTAGTCAATATGCCCTCGTGCAGTACTCGCACTCACCACTCTTTCTGTTTGGCACTGTTTCTCATTTCCTTTCGTTAGGCACTACACCTGGCCCTTGTTTAGCACCTATATATTCTGGTTTCTCCCCTCACTCCTTGTCAGATCATTATCCTCTATCCTTGACCCTGTACCTGCTGTTTCCTGGCTCCCGTGATTCTGTCTCCTGTCTCCTGTCTCCTGTCTCCTGTGTCCTGTCTCCTGTGTCCTGTCTCCTGTGTCCTGTCTCCTGTGTCCTGTCTCCTGTGTCCTGTCTCCTGTGTCCTGTCTCCTGTGTCTTGTATCCTGAGTATCCTGAGTATCCTGAGTATCCTGAGTATCTTGTGTTTCCTGATCCGGTGTTCCGATGTCCTTATGGTCCTGTGTCCTGTGCCTCCTGTTCCAGTGTTCGCCTGCAGTGTTCCTGTCTAGACTCCTTCTCCAGTGATTCTGACCTTGCTGCATTATTTCTGTGTGACCTGCTTAGGACTTTGCCCCTTGATGTTCATTTTGTACTTGGTGGCTGCACTAACCTGACTAAGCCTTTGCCTAGGACTATCGTGGACTCTGCCTGCTCTATTGTATATATTGGGTTATTGTATATATTTATATATTTGTGGCATTGTCATATTTTGTTTTGTATATATTATATATATCTATATCCTTTTGGTTTGCCTTAATACATTTTCTTTATTACTCCATTTATCGTGTCCTAGAATTATTTCTCTGCTAAGTTGGTTCCCACACTTAAAGGGACAGTGCTGTTGCAGGGCAGCACCCCTTCATGTCATGACAGGAGTGGTGTGTTAAGTAGTACTATTCCTATCAATTTAATCCCTGTCATGTGCCTTTTTTTTGGTTTGGTTTTTGAAGCCACTGTGCAGCACCAGAGGCTCGGAAAATTAGGCATATACACATGCCTGAATAATTAGGTATTGTTGCAGCCGCTGCTGTAGCAGTGGCCAGAAAAATTTATGTTTGTTTCCCAGGCAGAAAGTGCCCTAAAACATTGCGGCTTGAACCCTAGTTGGTGGCGGATAAGTCACGCAAGTCAACCGGCATTCAGAGCTAAAATACAGCAGCGTGTGGACCATTTTTAGCCCAAGGCAGCTCATCTCATCAGGCCTTTTTTAGTCGAATGTATCGCCCACTGTCAGTCCCTTCGGGATCCATCCCTCATTCATCTTAATAAAGTTGAGGTAATCTAGACTTTTTTGACCTAGGTGACTTCTCTTCTCAGTGACAATACCTCCTGCTGCACTGAAGGTCCTTTCTGACAGGACACTTGAAGCAGGGCAGGCCAGAAGTTCTATCGCAAATTGGGATAGCTCAGGCCACAGGTCAAGCCTGCACACCCAGTAGTCAAGGGGTTCATCGCTACTCAGAGTGTCGATATTTGCAGTTAAGGCGAGGTAGTCTGCTACCTGTCGGTCGAGTCGTTCTCTGAGGGTGGATCCCGAAGGGCTGTGGCGATGCGTAGGACTTAAAAAGCTCCGCATGTCCTCCATCAACAACATGTCTGTAAAGCGTCCTGTCCTTGCCGGCGTGGTCGTGGGAGGAGGAGGATGACTTTCACCTCTTCCCCTGTTAGATTCCCGTTGTGCTGTGACATCACCCTTATACGCTGTGTAAAGCATACTTTTTAATTTATTTTGCAAAAGGTTGCATCCTTTCCGACTTGTTGTAATTTGGTAACATTTCAGCCACTTTCTGCTTATACTGGGGGTCTAGTAGCGTGGACACCCAGTACAGGTCGTTCTCCTTCAGCCTTTTTATACGAGGGTCCCTCAACAGGCACGACAGCACGAAAGACCCCATTTGCACAAGGTTTGATGCCGAGCTACTCATTTCCCGTTCCTCCTCCTCAGTGATCTCATTAAAGGTATGTTCTTCCCCCCAGCCACGTACAACACCACGGGTACCAGATAAGTGACAACGAGCACCCTGGGATGCCTGTTGTGGTTGGTCTTCCTCCTCCTCCTCAAAGCCACATTCCTCCTCTGACTCCTCTTCCTCACAATCCTCTTCCAGCGTTGCCGCAGGTCCAGCAAGCGATGCTGATAAGGCTGTTTCTGGTGGTGATGGTGACCACAACTCTTCCTCTTCCTCTTCACGCTCATCTACGGCCTGATCCAGCACTCTTCGCAGGGCATGCTCCAGGAAGAAAACAAATGGTATGATGTCGCTGATGGTGCCTTCGGTGCGACTGACTAGGTTTGTCACCTCCTCAAAAGGATGCATGAGCCTACAGGCATTGCGCATGAGCGTCCAGTAACGTGGCAAAAAAATTCCCAGCTCCCCAGAGGCTGTCCTAGCACCCCGGTCATACAAATATTCATTAACGGCTTTTTCTTGTTGGAGCAGGCGGTCGAACATTAGGAGTGTTGAATTCCAATGTGTCGGGCTGTCGCAAATTAAGCGCCTCACTGGCATGTTGTTTCGCCGCTGGATATCTGCAAAGTGCGCCATGGCCGTGTAGGAACGCCTGGAATGGCCACATACCTTCCTGGCCTGCTTCAGGACGTCCTGTAAGCCTGTGTACTTATGCACAAAGCGTTGTACGATCAGATTACACACATGTGCCATGCACGGCACATGTGTCAACTTGGCCAATTTCAATGCCGCCAACAAATTTGTTCCGTTGTCACAAACCACTTTGCCGATATCCAGATGCTGCGGAGTCAGCCACTTTTCCACCTGTGCGTTCAGGGCGGACAGGAGTGCTTGTCCGGTGTGACTCTCTGCTTTCAAGCAAGTCAAACCCAAGACGGCGTGACACTGCCGTATACGGGATGTGGAATAGTACCTGGGGAGCTGGGGGGGTGCCGTTGATGTGGAGCAAGACGCAGCAGCAAAAGAGGACTCAGCCGAGGAGGTTATGAAAGAGGATGGAGTAGGAGGAGTAGAGGAGGTGGCAGCAGGCCTGCCTGCAAGTCGTGGCGGTGTCACCATCTCCTCTGCAGAGCCACGCATTCCATGCTTGGCAGCCGTCAGCAGGTTTACTCAATGCGCAGTGTAGGTGATATACCTGCCCTGACTGTGCTTTGCAGACCAGGTATCAGTGGTCAGATGGACCCTTGCCCCAACACTGTGTGCCAGACATGCCATTACTTCCTTTTGCACAATCGAGTACAGGTTGGGGATTGCCTTTTGTGAAAATAAATTTCGTCCGGGTACCTTCCACTGCGGTGTCTCAATAGCTACAAATTTTTGAACGCCTCAGACTCCACCAGCTTGTATGGTAAAAGCTGGTGGGCTAATAGTTCAGACAAGCCAGCTGTCAGACGCCGGGCAAGGGGGTGACTTTCTGACATTGGCTTCTTACGCTCAAACATGTCCTTGACAGACACCTGACTGTGGGCAGATGAGCGGGAACTGCTCAAGGCGAGAGACGGAGTGGCGGATGGTTGAGAGGGGGCAAGGAGGACAGCAGTGGTTGATGTGGCTGAAGATGCTGGACCAGGAGGAGGATGGCGGCTTTGAGTTAGTGTGCTGCTTGTACTCATGTGTTGATCCCATAGGCGTTTGATGTGCGATCATGTGCCTACGGAAAGCAGTTGTACCTAGGTGGGTGTTGGACTTCCCACGACTCAGTATATTTTGGCACAGGTTGCAAATGGCATCGATGTTGACAGAGGCAGACACACAAAAAAAATTCCACACTGCTGAGCTCTGCAATGACGGCATTCTGGTGGTGGACACAGCATGCGTTGATTGGCGTGCTGTCGGGCTGACCCCGGGTGCCGATGCACGCTGTCTGACTGTGCCACTAGCTCCTTGCGATGACCTCCCCCTGCTTCCAACTCGTCTCCTCCTCCTCTCTGTCTCCCCATCTGAACTTTTACCCTGTTCTTCTTCTTGCCGAGCGGGCACCCACGTGACATCCATGGACGCATCGTCATCATCAACCGCTTCACTTGTATCTGACAACTCAGCAAAGGAAGCAGCAGCGGGTACAACATCATCATCATCACACCGTACGTCCATGTGTGTAATGCTGCCTGACTGAGACATATCCCTGTTATCTACATCCTCTGGCAATAATGGTTGCGCATCACTCATTCCTTCAAACGGATGTGTAAATAACTCCTCTGACAGATAAAGTGAAGCGGCTGTGGTGCTAGTGTTGGTGGTGGCAGCAGGCGGGTGAGTGGTATCTTGAGAGGTGCCCGAAGCTAAGCTGGAGGAGGATGGTGCGTCAAGGTTCCGAGCGGAAGCTGTAGAAGATTGGGTGTCCTGTGTTAGCCAGTCAACTATGTCCTCAGAACTTTTCAAGTTCAGGGTACGTGGCCTCTGAAAACTGGGTATTATTCTAGGGCAAAAGGGAATCACAGCACCACGACGGCCCCTGCGGGGTGGCCTGCCTCTGCCTGTCCTTTTTTTTTTGGATTAGTGGTACTATGCGTGCAAGCTACTGTGAGACCAGATATGACTGGCACTGTGCAGTGGCAGAGGTTGGCAGAGTACACACTGTAGGCCTAACACACCCACTTGAAGACAACTAACTGCTATTCAATCTATAACAGTGAAAAAAAATGTTTTGTTTTTAAATGCAAGCTATTGTGACACCAGATATGAGTGGTGGCACTGGGCAAGTGGGCACAGTATCCACTGTATCCACTCTGACACAGAAGCTGGCAGGCAGGCACCTGCAATTAGATTACACAGGAAAAAAAAGCAGACTGATGTTCTAGCCCTAAAAAGGGCTTTTTTGGAGATCAGATGAGTCCTTCAGGACTGTATTGGACACTGAATACCCTAGCCTAGCTATCCATTTCCCTATCAAATCAGCAGCAGCTACACTTTCCCTCCTCTCACTAAGAATACAGCTTCAGAATGAATCTAAAATGGATGCTGTACAGGAGGTGGGAGGGTCTGGAAGGGTCTGGATTGGCTGAAATGTGTCTGCTGACTGTGAGGCACAGGGTCAAAGTTTACTCAATGATGACGAATAGGGGGCGGATCGAACCGCGCATATGTTCGCCCGCCGTGGCGAACGCGAACACGCTGTGTTCGCCGGGAACTATTCGCCTGCAAACCGTTCGGTACATCACTACTGAGAACATGCCCACAATGCCTGCCCAAGAAGTACTCAACTTAAGTTAAACTATAAATACAGCATTCAGACACTATAACTTACCAGATCACACACACACACACACACACACAACCATTTCTTCACCACATTAGGTATCATATAGTGTCATATGTTTATTATAAATAAACTCATAAATACCTATAGAGCTTTGTGTTATATTTCTATCTGTATGTACAGTATCTCACAAAAGTGAGTACACCCCTCACATTTTTGTAAATATTTTATTTTATCTTTTCATGTGACAACACTGAAGAAATTACACTCTGCTACAATGTAAGTAGTAAGTGTACAGCCTGTCTAAGAGTGTAGATTTGCAGTCTCCTCAAAATAACTTAACACACAGCCATTAATGTCTAAACCGTTGGCAACAAAGGTAAGTACACCCCTAAGTGGAAATGTCCAAATTGGGCCCAAAGTGTAACTATTTTGTGTGTCCACCATTATTTTCCAGCACTGCCTTAACCCTCCAGAGCTTCACAGGTTGCCACTGGAGTCCTTTCCCACTCCGCCATGAAGACATCACGAAGCTGGTGGATGTTAGAGACCTTGCACTCCCCCACCTTCCGTTTGAGGATGTCCCACAGATGATCAATAGGGTTTAGGTCTGGAGACATGCTTGGCCAGTCCATCACCTTTACCGTCAGCTTCTTTAGCAAGGCAGTGGTCATCTGAAGTAATGGAAAAACTGGTGAGTATAAGTGCTCAATATTTATAATTAGCAGCAAATCACCAAAAAAGGTTCTCTCCACCCTTGTGAAGTGGATAGTAAAGATAACAGACAAGAGGTGATCAGCGCTGAAGATTATATATACATACGATACAGATGATGTTCTTAGTATATGAATCTATAAGTACAAAGCAAGAAACAGATTATGGTGCAGTACAGTAGATGTTTGTGAAGGGAGTACAAATGGGCAAAAGTACACACTTACACTTTTTAGAGCTGTCTCACCTCTCTTACGAAGGCCTGGATGGAATAATCTCTGTCTATGGATATAAGTGGAGGGTCTTTGGAGCTTGTCTTCAGGATGGAGAAGGTATATGTGAAAAAAGACAAACTAGGAAATCCAATGGTAAAGTTGTAACAGAGCTCCTTGTACCCCTGGCAGGCTACCTGTGCGAAGGACAGCTTCCTAGCTGGACTTTGGGACAAACCTCAGCACTCTTGCCCTCAGTCGCCGTGGCTTGACTGGGTGTCCTGGAACCGCTCCCTCCTGGAGCCGAATGGGGAATTAGCTCTAGACACCCCCAGGCACTGGACGACACTCAGTCCTGGGAGCTCTAGTCCTTACAAGAACTTTCCCAGTTGAATCCCCTGCAAGCTGGAACAGCAGACACAGGAGTAAATCTTCTTTCCCTCCAATAACAGGACAACACATAGTTTTGGACTGTACGCTGGAATAGATTTTAATGAAGCCACACTTATCCTTATATGACAATCCCCATGCAAGACATATGCCCACATGGACCTTGTTAGGGACAGGGACACAAACTTGCAAACCAAGAATAACACATTTACAATGTAAGGCACTCCCACACATGACACAAAATCCCTCCCCTCTGCTTGGGAGATAATTGGATCAGTAACTGTACTAATTCTAATCCAATTATCTCCAAGCACAGAAAAAACATACATTTCTAAAAAGTCCCAAAAGTACCCCAAAACACATGATCTCCCCACAATTGATAGCCCTGATCTTGGTGACCAACATATCCAAAAATCACCCAGTTCATGGGTTCAGAAATTCTATGGAAGTCATTTATTTGACCAACCACAGGCACGGTCCCAGTTCCAGAGAATCAGGGCTTGTGGTCGGTCTAGTTCGGCAGTTTGAAAATGAACAAACTATTGAACAGAGTCAATCGTTTTACCTTGGAGCTTGTTCCCCTCATCCAGATGAATGATCTCGCCGAACAGTGCCCTTCTAAGTTGAATAGAATCAAACTCAGGCGTTGATTAAAGTCCAGCGGTGTTTGGGAGTTTCTGCATCCGATTTTAGTTCAGGAGATTCATGCCCAAACACCGCTGCCTGCGTTCATGCGAACAAGATGGCCGCCACCTTGTGGTTGTCTATAGGAATTGCGGCCACCCAGACGAATAATTAGAAGACTGCAGTGAGAAATGTTCCAAGTTGTTAATAGGTGTTAACAAGCTCCAGGGTGGTCTCTGGTTCGTGCGGTTGTTTGGTAAATGAACCATATAATGCCAATCGCAAGGTCCATAGTCTGTGGGCAGGAGGCTGGCAAGCAGGCTCCTCCTGGAGCTTGGGCAAAACTCAGGTAAAAAGGGGACTTTATCACAATAGTATATAAAACAATTGGTAAAAATATCCTACTTACATCACCCAGAGCAATGTCCTGCTCTGGTATGAAGAACTTGCGGTGGAACAATCCCCGCCTAGGGATATATGCTGGAACCAAAAGGATGATGAGGGCTTTATGAAGGATGTACTCCACAGGTGATGATGTATAAAATAGTAGGTTTATTAAATAAAAAGCTGGAAACAACAGCTATATAAGTAAAAACAAATAAGAAACCAACTGTGGATAAAATAAGTCCTAACTTAGAGCGTTTCGCCAAAGGCTTTCTCAAAAGTGGAAAAAAAAAAAAGTGGAGAAAAAAATTCCACTTTTGAGAGCCTTTGGCGAAAAGCATTAAGTGAGGACTTATTTTGTCCACAGTGACTTTGGCTATTCCTGACTATTCTGATTTCTGGTTTCCCTGACTTGGCTTTCTTATCAATCTTGTGTATTTCTGGCTTCCTTGACCTCGGCTTTTCCTTGACCATTCTCTGTCTTTCAACGTATTAATCCGGCCATTCTAAGGACCAGTTTACGTTCTATCTATTTTTCTATTCTATGTAGATGTTACATAGTTTTGTGTGTTGGATAACATTGGTAGTCGTGACAATGTCTTGGCACACCCGTGGTTTCCTTATAAGGCAGTCTTTATTAGACTCATCAGAGGGGAGCCAGAGTGGCGAAACGCACGTCAGGGGCACCGAGAGGTGCACCTCCTAACCACCAAACTCAGAGTGTGCCTTCAACATCAGACCTAGCCTCCTTATCGCGGGAGTGCCTTTCTCTTCACTGAACGCTTCAGTGATTGTATTAGACTCATCTAGTCATCTAATAAAAAGTATTGGTTTCAACATCACACCTAATTCCATTATCTACCAGATATTAAGATTGGGTTGGGGGACTTAGGATTGGGTTGGGCGACTTAGTTATTAGGATTTTGGGGTAAAGGATGCCCTCGAAGGCACAATGGGATCTTTATGCCTCGTTTCCACTGAGCGGAGCGGTTCGGGTCGGTTCGGTACGGTTCGCTATTTTGAGTGTTTCCATTATGAAAGTGGCCCATACAACCGAACCGTACCGCACCATTCAGGGTCCTGCTTCAGATGCAGGGCCATAGGAAATTGTACGGTACGGTTAGGGCGGAGCTACTATACAATCCATTGATTGGATAACACGCTAGCCATTTTTTCTAAACCCCCGCATGGCCCCTGAAGGTCTGAATTGCAGTGGAAACGCTCACCTGAATAGGCTAGACCATTCTAAACCTTCCAAACTGTACCGATCCGCTCAGTGGAAACAAGGCATTAGTGAGTAGATATAGTATACCATAGTGTCTACAGCTTTCTTTCTTACCACTTTTCCTACCTTTCCCTTTACTGCAACATTGTTGCAATCCTGTATCAGAATTTCTGTATATTTGGCAACAATATCTATACAAGTTGCTGTAACTTCTTTTCACTAGGTTCTCCCAACTTCTGGCTATTAGACTCATTTTATATTAGTGGATCGCTTCATTTACTACGAATCATGTTTATGCTTCCTATATGACATGTTATTCGGAGTCCAGCCCAATAGGTGCTACCTTAATTGGGAATACCTCTTTCAAGCAATCAGTAGCACTTAGTTGTTTGTCCACTTTATACCCTGGTTCTTTTCATCTATTCAATTGTTGTCATTCACTGCAGGGAACTACACATACCTATGTCTTATTTACCACTAGAGGGCACTCCTTGACTCCATTGTCAAACAGAACAAATACAGTGTCCCCTTTATACTAATGCTCATATACACACATTATGTTGTTGTAGGTAGGATTTCTTCATGCCCCCAAAGTGCTTGCTTTCTATGTTTGTAGCACTTAGTGATGACATTTGATTTTATTGATGGCACATACTTTTTATTTAGAAAACATATTAAAAGTTAAGTTTAAGCATTTTGTTCAGAATATAGTTGCACTCTTCATTCCCTTAGTGGACATCCTTAACTACTCTTATAAATCACTTGTTCGTTGGTTATAGATAAGGGGTTACTCCCCACTTTGGAGTTCTATATAGATCTTGCTGTTTTCTCAACTTGTCATCTACTTTTTCTTCTGTTTTAAAGAAAGCTAGCTCAGACATAAAGAAAAGAAGAACAGATTCTGAGAGGAAGAAAAAAGGAAACAATAGGAGAAAGGGAAGTTCGACGTGACAGTGTCACTTTAAGGTATTGGACCCTTCACATCCAGGGGCGGGCTGGGCAAAAGGGGCAGGGGGAGGCAATTGCCCCCCAGACTGCCCTAAATCCAGAGCCGTCTTTCCAGCAAAATAAATTTTAAAAATCTCGCCCCCCCCATTGGCCCGCGTTGCTGGTATTACGGCTGCACCGGGGCCCACACACTAATGGGGGCCCACCGAGTGGCCCATAAACTTAGGGACATTTGGTGAGCATGTTTCAGCAGGGGCCGGTTGGGAGCTGTGGCACTTTAACAGCACGAACTGGCCCCTTTATGGCAGCATGGGAGGAAGTGTAGACTGTGAATCACTTCCTCCCACAGTGACGATGAGCCGAGCGGGAGAGAGGCAGTATGAGAGCCAGCAAAAAGAGCCAGACCCCAACTCTCAAGCACCCTAGCCAGCACACTGGACCCCAGGAAAGGTACCAGCAAAGGTAGTAAACTGGCTTTAAAAGTGTAAAGTGTGCGTCTATGTCTGTGTGCCAGTATGTCTGTGTGCCAGTATGTCTGTGTGTGTGTGTAAGTCAGTATGCCAGTAACAGTGTGTGTGTGTGTGTGTGTGTGTGTGTGTGTGTGTTAGTGTGTGGCATGGATGGTGAGCTGATTCAGTGGTGCAATGGGCCACTTGACTGAATTTGCCCCCCAGGCCTAAGGCTGCCAGCCCTCCCCTGTTCACATCAAACTGAAAATGGTAAAAGTTTTGTTGAAAAATACTAGAATGGTGTCATATGATTGCCTTGACATTATTAATGGCTCATCAGAGGTCACTAATGTACTAATATTATAAAATGATAGATTGGAATGTACCTCATGTTGCCTCATGGGTTTGCAGGTATGATTTGACTATAATTCTCA
Organism: Pelobates fuscus; assembly: GCF_036172605.1. Lineage (NCBI taxonomy): Eukaryota > Metazoa > Chordata > Amphibia > Anura > Pelobatidae > Pelobates > Pelobates fuscus. The sequence continues at coordinate 389,004,394 of NC_086317.1, read as the reverse complement.
TAATGCATAGCCATCCTTAATGGGGTTTGGAGTCAGACAAAAACTGCATGGATACACTAACTCAGTCCATATATGGGAACAACATTAGCAATGCAATATCACAGCAGGGGAAGATAAACATAGTAAATTAAAATAAATAGTCTGGTAATACAGGTAATAAGGATCGATACACAAAAGTAAATCTATGTAGAGTTAATTTGTCAGAAGATGATTTAGGGAGACCCATAAAATATATAGAGCCATAGCTTTAATAGAAAACACAATTACTTAAAGTATTTTTTTTAATCAAATGGCTATAGTGATAACTTGGATTATGACACCTATGGACTAATTCTCTTTCATTAAATACAGCTTTTAGACCAATACCTGTGCTTGAGATTCACAAAGACTATGCAGCCCCATGCATTTGACCTGCAAGAGGGAGCTAGGAGTCAGTTTCTACAGCTGGTTCCAGGGACTCTTCGTTAATCACAAGTTCTAGCTCACTCAGCATGATGGATAGCTTCAATTGAGTCATACAGAAGCCACTGCACAATCTGCCCTTTTCTAATCTGCCCCAGATGCATTTTTTACTACTGCACATTTGAGGTAGACAAGAAAAATGGAAATTAATGACCCTTTTGTTTTTGTTTTTAATATCACTGATTGTCTACATTAGTCATTCCTTCACTTTTTCAGGTTTATCACTTCCACCTATTCTCATAGCAGCCTTTTGCAGAGCGATACAAATATTAGTCCTTATTGGAACCTTTATGAATTGCTTGAATATATCATGTTTCAAAGCAATGAGATGACCAAAAGTACCTTTGTTCACTCCCGTAAAATAGTTCTGTTAGATGTACTTGTATGAAAAATGGTAATTATTAAGGAGGGGAGGAAGGGTGTTCCCAAACAGGTATAATGTACACTTTTACAAGAATGTGTGTAATTCAGCAATGAAAAAGTTGAAAACAGGAAGGATTCAATTATCTTGAGGTGGGGGAGATCATAAATGAACTCTTGTTATGTGTTTGTGACATACTGTAATAATATCCCAGTTAATGAGGTATGACATAAACTCTACATGTGAAGAACTCTTCCGTTCAGATGTTCAAGATCGCTACATTAACACTTTGTGTTTATCTCTTAATCACATGCACAATCATTTTAATGTCAATCAATAGAAGTAAAAAAAATGCAAAGTAAAACTTGGTTTACATGCTGGTTATGAAATATTACCACCTTGTCAAATGCTGGGGCAAGCTCCCTAAACATTATGCTGTTTTGCAAGGTCTAAAGTGGAAAAGAAAACATAGCAACTGCAAGCTAGCTCTGTATCTTGATTAAGAGAATATGTGCATTTAGATAGAATGAAAGACTAAAGTACATCTATAAACGGTGTGTGGAAATTAGACTTGTTAGGGTTTTGGTGTTGTGGAGCTCATGGTATAGGAACTGACTGCTCCGTGGAACATGGAAGTGCAAGGCAACAGTTAAGCAGTTAAGCAGAATCCAAAAGCATAAGGTCGGTCCGGGCAGCAAAGTTTGTAGGCAGTAAGATGGTCAAAAGGATCAGTAAGCAGCTCAGGAGCAATAACGCACAGCAACATGTGAGCCGTGACATGCATTGGCAGAACTAAAGTAGAGAGGGCCCTAGTGTCACTGTAATTTATTATTGCACTATGGAATATTGTCCTTTAATGTACTTTGTGTAGTGCATTAATGATCTGCCTGCCTGGTAGAGATGCTATTGTCAATGTCAAAAGAGGTTAATTTGATTGTATCGAAGGTCAGAAGTTTGTTTTTGTTTTTTAGCCCTAATTCTCTTTGGTGCTGCCTCCCCCACACCCCTCCCACTCCCCCACAGAGGTCAGTTGACAGGAGGGAAACGCCTTAACTCCACCTCTAGACCAGGCGTGGTAATCCACAACGTATTTTTTTCATCTTTGTTGCCGGAGACCCCTTGGGCACAAGTTTTACTTTGAAAACCTAAGCAAGTAAGTGTTTAGGACTTCTGTTATTTTATCCCTTTTGGTTTTATCTGTTGTTAGTGTAAATAATTAGGTTTTATTTCATCTATTTTTTTGTTTGCACTGTCACCATTTTCTTGCTCGTAATAGATATTCCTTTATTAAGTTCTGCCTTTGTCTGAAGATACTAATTAGTATTTTTGCAAATCCTTAAATATTGTGCTAAGTTATATTTAGTGGTTTTTTATTATTAAGTTTACCTGGGAGACCAAGGCACCCCATTTATGAATTGTCTTGGTGGTGGCAGAGTTAAAATAGTAATAGTTACATTATTATGTTTAAGGGTAGGTAGTGTTAAGGGGGATTTTGTCATTATTTCCAGTCTAGTGCAGACAATGGTGAACTTTACCCTTTCACCACCACAACTACGTCACGCACTCTTGGCGTAGGGTGCGTTCGTGACACCTAGTGCAAGACATTTTTTGGGCCCCCCCCCTACCAAAAGGTAGATCTCCATCTGTAGTACAACTCCTACACTCCTGTTTCCTACAGGAGCAGAGGATGGCTTCCCTGCAGTCCAGTATGTTCTGAGTCCTCTCTGCCTCTCCTGCGTGGTTGTTATAGCTGGGAGGAAGTCACCAGCTGTCATTATTACAGCATGGGCCACTCGATGGGCCCCCTCAGTGTGTGGGTAGTTCCCCCCCCCCCCCCCCCCCCCTCAGTACTGGCGGTAGTTCCGCCGCTGGTGGCATGGTCATCTTCGGGGACACTGACAGCTGCACGGAGAAGTGGATAGGAACAACGCAATTAACCAAGTTGAGAGAATTCAGTGACAGGACTTGTCCAATTGTTTGTAGGGAAATGCACATTGGCCTAAATTTTGGAAGAATGATTCATTCATCTATGAGGTGACAGAATGAAAGGAAAAGGAATTGTTTCATGGACAAAATATATACATGCAAGTCATATTGTTTTTTGTTACTTAATTGGTCAACCATGAGTTAAAGTCAAATCTTTAGGCATGTGGAGTGTGACAAGGAAAATGTGGAAGCTTTATGGGTAGATATCTGCTTGGTGCAAACGAAGGGAAATCGATTATTGGTTGGGATATGTTATAAACCACCTAATGTAAAAATTAATGAGGAAGAACAGCTGTTAGAGCAAATTGGGAAAGCTGCAAATCTGGATAACACATTAATTATTGGAGATTTTAATTACCCGGACATACATTGGATAGAGTCACTAGTACTTCAGCAAGGGGAATCAGGATTTTGAATGTGTTAAATGACACCTTCATGTCACAACTGGTACAAGCACCAACTTGAAAGGATGCTTGTCTCGATCTCGTTATAACAAACAATGCTGATCTTTTGACCAACATTCAAGTAGAGGAGCATTTGGGAAATAGTAATCACAATATGGTAATTTTTTTAAATAAACTCAAAAAAGCAAAAGCACTTGAGGTATACTAAAACTAAAAAAATGTAAAAAGCCAATTTCAATAAGATTAGGGCAGCTCTACAACATATCGAATGGCATAAACTCCTTGGTGAAAAAAAACACTGAGGATAAATGGAAACTCTTCAAACAAATATTAGAAAGGTACATTTCTCAGTGTGTACCATTGGGTAATAAATATAAAAGAAACACATTTAAACCAATGTGGCTTAGTAGAGAAGTAAAACAAGAGATTAAAAAGAAAAATATTAAAATGTAGGTACACTGGAAAAAGAGAAATTTTAAATAACAATTTTTCTTTAGTATATATTAATGAGGATCCTATGGCAAGAGATATGCAAATGATTGCTTCAAAAAAATGCAGATAACTTGTGATTGGATGACTCAAGACAAGGTGCTACAGCAGTTAAAAACAATTATGTAAATAAATAAAGCTCAGGGGCCTAACGGTTTTCATCCACGAGTACTTAAGGAGCTAAGTGGGTAAATAAGTGAACCTCTGATTTAATCTGTCAAGATTATTTTGTTTCAGGTATTGTACCAGAGGATTGGAGGAAGGCAGATGTCGTTCCTATATCTAAAAAGGATTCAAAATCCTTACCTGCAAATTATAGACATGTGAGCTTAACTTCTGTGACTGGGAAAATATTTGGGGCTATTAAGGGATAATATTCAGGAATTTATTGGGAAGAACTTTGCTATAAGCAATAATCAGCATGGTTTTATGAAACATAGGTCATGTCAAAAATTGCATTCTACGAAGAAGTATAGATCAGGGTGTTGCAGTGGATGTGATCTACTTGGATTTTGCCAAGGCATTTGATACGGTTCCTCATAATAGGTTAGTCTTCAAACTAAAAGAAATTGGTCTAAATGATTATTCTTGTTCTCGGGTAGAACATTGGCTTAAGGATAGAGTAAAACAAGTTGTCATTAATGGTAAATTTTCAAACTGGACAAAAGTGGTGTCCTTCAGGGTTCTGTTTTGAGAACACTTCTATTTAACATATTTAGAAATAATCTTGCAATAGGCATGAGAGCCATGTTTTAGTGTTTGCAGAAGACACAAAACTTTGTAAAGTAAAATGTGAGCAGGATATTGCTTTACTGCAGAGAGATTTAGATAGATTGGGGGACTGGGCACTAAAATGGCAGGTGAAATTTAATGTAGAGAAATGCAAAGTTATGCATTTAGGGGTCAAGAATGCACAAGCAACTTACATCATAAATGGTAGTGAATTAGGGATAACCACACATGAGAAGTATTTGGGAATTGTTATAGACAACAAATTAGGCAGAAATATGCAATGTCAATCTGCAGTTGCTAAGGCCAGTAAGGTTTTGTCATGCATAAATTCTCAGGATGAAAATATAATTTTGCCTCTTTATAAATTGCTGGAAAGACCTCACCTTAAATATGCTGTGGAATTTTGGGAAACTGTTTTAAAGAAGGATATCATGGCACTAGAAAAAGTGCAGAGACGAGCTACACAATTGATAACAGGAATGGAGCATTTTAGTTACAAGAAAGGTTTAAAAACATCCATACAGATGTTTAAACAGCAATTGGATAAATACTTCCAAAAACATAACATACAGGGATATAATTTCTAATTAGTGGGGTAATAGCTACTTGATCCAAGGAGATATCTGACTGCCATTTTGGGGTCAAGAAGGAATTTTTCCTAGTTTGTTGCAAAATCGGAAGCGCTTCAGACTGGGTTTTTGCCTTCTTTTGGATCAAAAGCAAAATTTATATGTGAGGAAGGCTGAACTTGATTGTGGGGATATTTATGGGATAATAATAGTAAACAGTTGAGAATTGCCCACTATTTCAATTCTCAGATCCCAAAGATCGTTATCGTGTAAGTGAAATGTATTCCATATAAATAAAATCACAATTTGTTATAAAAATATATACAATTTATTGTGACAATTTAAATAATAATAATAATATGTAACATGCGTGATAATAATCAATGAATATTCAGTATAACATGGTATGCAATTAATGGCAATACATTCCACTGGCTAACATAGCAATTGTCAAGACAATGATTTATGATGGGCTTCACAGAAAGAAAGTGAGAGTTTCACACAGAGAAAGCTTCCAGCAAATAGCCATAAAAACTTAAGCTGACAGTTAGAATACCCCTTTCAATGCTGGCTAGACCTCCTAGGTAATTAAGACCTATTCTCATGTGATTTTTTTTTCAATTGAAGATTTTTATTTCCCGAATCCGAGGATTCGAGTGTTTAAATGTTAAACAAAGAAGGGAGGGGTAAAAGGGTACAGAATAAAGAAGGGGGTGGGGAAGGGGATCGGTACAGTCAAGGCAATTAATTTGTACATGGATTGTAGCATAGTTATACAATTATCACACAGCGGTATAACATGGTAATAAAGCATAATAAAGCATTGGTATTCCTACACATATCCATCTCACAGTGAAGTCAGCCTATACTACCGGTTTATACCATTGTGACCATGGGGACTATAGATAAGAGTTGTCAGAGGACTAGGGCGTCCTCTCTACATTCTCTAATATGGGAGTAGCGATGGTTCGTGGGATCTGTAGTGTTTGTGAGGTGGTTCCCTTGGTCTCATCGTCCGTGGGTGCGGTTTGGTGGGTCATATCTACAAACGGTTTCCAGACCTTAACAGTCTGTGCTCTGAGCGTGTGGGAGGCGGAAGCTAGGAGTTTGTATTTATAATAATGCGTTATTCTATCTAGTAATTCCATTGGTGAAGGACACCTGGTGGTTTTCCAATTCTGGGCTATAAGATGTCGAGCTGCCAGGATTATTAAGGACGCTATTTTTTTATCTGCTTTATTCCAATGGGTAGGGAAGATCAGTAGGAGTGTTAATGTCGTTGTTAAGGGTTCTTGAAAGTGAAGTAATCACTGCAGGAGTGAGTGGACCTGCGTCCAGAGTGGTGATATCTCTTTACACTCCCACCATATGTGCATCATGTTACCTATATCTGTCAGGCATCTCCAGCATTTCGGGCTCGTATTGGGGTATATCTGGTGAAGTCTTTGTGGCGTGAGGTACCATCTGTATATCACCTTTTTATGTGCTTCTACATGGGAAAAACAGGAGGTTAGGCCCGAAAGAGCAGTTAGTGCTGAGAGCCAGTGTGTGTCTGTAAGTGTTGGCATTCCTTCCTTTTCCCATTTTTGTACATAGGTGAATGAGTGGGGGGTATTATAGTCAAGTGTGGTCCTATAACACAACAACAGAGATTTGGGTTTTTGTGGTGAATTGTGGCATCTAGATAGGATCTCCATCGTGTCTTTTAGCCGGAATGGTTGAATCCGGGGGTTCAGGGATACATGGGTGGAAATAACACTTTTTAACTGTAGATACTGGAAAATACAAGAGTTAGGAATGTTATATTGGGATTGTAGGGCTGGGAATGGCTTGAGTCCCTGTTGAGTACATATGTCTTTGATAACCTTTACACCGTACTTGGTCCAAGTTTTTAAGGACAACCAAGGTGTCAATCTAGTTAGCGCTTCTATCGGGGCATTTATGCAAAATTTACCCTTTTCGGTTATTGTAGCCATCAACATGTCCCAATATTTAAGCATCAATACGGAGGTGGGATAGAGTGACACTTTTGGTGGCCGGTGGATCTTAGGAGACCACAAAATATGGAGTAAGGAGTGCGGTTTGGATCTATCGGATTCCATATCGGCCCATTGAAACGTGTGTTTAGGGGCATGGTAACGAATAGCAAAGTCTAAAATGGCAGCCTCATAGTACGAGGTTGGCTTGGGCGCCCCTAGACCACCTCTAGCTTGGGTCTGTTGCAAAATAGATATATGTAAGCGTGGTTTAGCTTTGTTCCAGATGAATCTGGATATCATAGCTTGAATGGTCTTGAGGGTTTGTGGTGGTACTTGTAGCGGCAACATTCGAAAGACATAGAGGATTTTTGGTAACAACACCATTTTGACTGTGTTTATTCGTCCCAGCCATGATAAGGGTACATGTTTCCAGCGATTACATAGCGATTTACAAGTCTGTGAAAGTGGCCCATAGTTCGGCGATAGCGTCTTGTGTGTATGAAGTGCTAGCTTCACTCCTAAATATGTGATAAAGTTTTGTCTCCAGTCAAATTGAAAAGATTGTCGAAGCAGGTTAGCTTGTGGTAATGGTAAGTGGAGGGGTAGTGCTTGTGTCTTGGTATTGTTAAGTTTATAGTAAGATATTTTACCATATTCACATAGGAGAGAGATGAGGCGAGGTATTGTTGTCGTTGGGTTGCTAACCGTCAATAGAATGTCATCTGCAAACATTGATAATTTGAAGGTCGAGGGGCCTATGTCTATTCCTGATATTGATGGGTCATTCCTAATTTTATACGCTAAAGGTTCTAGGGCTAGGATGAAGAGAAGAGGAGAAAGTGGACAACCTTGCCTAGTGCCATTGGAGAGGGCGAAGGGACGTGAGGTAAAGCCTGAGTTATACACTTGCGTGGTTGGGGATTTATATAACGCCAAGATTCCTCGGATCATCTCTTGTGGGAAACCATATTTGTTTAAGACTGTTATCATATAAGCCCAATTAAGCCTATCAAAGGCTTTTTCAGCATCTAAAGCCAATAGTATGCATTCGGTTTTCTGGTCTGCAATGTGGGAGAGGATGTTTAGGATTTTCCTGGTGTTATCTGATCCTTGCCTTCCTCTGACGAAGCCTGCTTGATCGTTGTGTATGATACGGGTTAATATCGGGCTCATCCTATTAGCTAGCAGTTTGGCATATATTTTAGCGTCACAATTCAGCAGGGATATAGGTCGGAAATTTGAGCATTGAGTCGGTGGTTTCCCAGGTTTTGGTAAGGTCGAAATGTGGGCTTGTAGCATGGCTGTGGGCATGGAACCTGTTTGGAAACATCGATTAAAAAATATCTTCATGTATGGTAATAGGATATCTCGGAACGTATGATAGTATAGGTTTGTAAAGCCATCAGGGCCTGGAGATTTGTGTTTTGGTAATTGGTTGAGGGTATCAATTATTTCCTGATCTGAGAAAGGTTGAATTAGAGCCTGACATTCTTCTGAATTGAGAGCAGTCAAGTCAGTATTTCGCAGGAACAGGTCTATGTCGGTTTGCTTAGGGGAGGGACAAGCTGGTGTCTGTGCCAGATTATAAAGGTCACTGTAATATTGACTAAACTCATCAACTATCGCTTGGGGGTCTGTGATTTTTTTGCCTTGGTTTGAGGTAAGGAAGGCGATTTTAGACGTTGGGGTTCTCGCTTTAAGTTGCGCGGCCAAGGTTTTCCCTGCTCTGTTCCCGTCATGGAAAAATTTATGTTTCAATTTTGTTAAGAGGTAGGTCGTTTTTTCCATCTGTATAGTTTTCAGTGTGGATTGTAGCTCAAGAATCCGTTTAGTAGTGTTGTGAGATGGGTGGGTCTTGTTCGTGCGTGTGAGTGTGGCTAGTTCCTTGTGTATGTCTATATATTGTTTAGTTCTCTTTTTATTGTTGTGGCTAGCATGTTTAATGAACTGTCCTCTAAGGACGGCTTTGTGAGCTTGTCACAGGGTGTCTATGTTCATCCCTCCTACATCGTTTAATACAAAGTATGTATGGAGTTCTTTTTTGATTTGTGCGACCAGTTCTTGGTCATTTAAGATGTAATCGTTGAGGCGCCATGTGCGGGTCCCAGAAATGGGATATGGTGTGGCTAGGGATATTGTAATTGGGGCGTGGTCTGACCACGTGATAATGCCTATGTCCGCTTTGACTATTTTCGGAATTAAAGTCGAGGGAATAAGGAAACGGTCGATTCTGGAGTATGTGTCATGTACCTGGGAGTAATGCGTATAGTCTTTGTCTAAAGGATGTAGAGTTCTCCATGCATCAGTGTAATCGTGTGCAAGTAGCACTTGGTCTATGAGTGAAATGGAGCGAGTTCTTTGATTCGTTGTTTGTCGTGAGATTTTGGGAGAAGAAGTAGTATTTAGAGTTTGGTCTAGAATTAAGTTTGTGTCACCTCCTATTATAACGTCCCCAAATTTTTAGGCCGACGTCAAAACTAAGATGTGTTCGATAAAGGCATGGCAGTCAGTGTGTGGGCCATAGAGATTGACCAACGTATAGTGTGCATTGTAACGGATCACCTGGCACCCCGACTTGGTACCTCCGTTAATGGATGCTCCTAGTGCTTCCTGAGGACTCCAAGCACTCTGGCAGACACCACAATCACCGAATCCGAGAAACCTTTAAATTCTCCCAAGCATATGAATGCTGTAGACCATTGAATAGGAACCATATGAATAGGCTTGTACTCCTAGCAGTCAACTGGAACAGCATGCAATAAATCCTTCCCCCCAATAATGAGACGACACTTCACTTTGAGGGTAAAACAGGAACTCTCGACTGGCTCATCCAGCCTGGCTTTTATTTCCAACTCACACATACAGGCCACACCCAGGGGGAGGCATAAAAGAACCAATGACATAGATGTTACCTCCCACACATCCCCTCCCCTTAGTGTGACACATAATCCCATTATGCATACAGTGTAAAATATACTTTTACACAACTTTCATAACTTTAAAACCATACATCACATTCACATAAAAATACATATCCTCAATCAATCCATTCAGGGGAACAACATATTAAAAAATGGCATGAATCCGACCAGGGGTTCAAAAGTTACTAAAAGTATCTTTTGTTCCTTTCTGGCTGGCAGAAAAACATCCCCACAATGCACCCTGGTTTCCTCCCTTCTGCCCTGGGGTTAATTGGAGAAGTAATCCAATTACCCAGGACTAAAGGCAGACTCCATTAACCACATGGTTGCAAAACAACATAAAACACTTTCAAATACATAAAGTCACATTTACACATAACACACAGACATTTCACCTATCCCCAGATAGCTGGGATCTGCACGCACAAAACTACCGAATAGCGCGCAGATCCTACTCACACAGTACAATTGCCATGGAGCTAAAGTCTTTCCCATAGTCTTTCATTATATGAATAGGCTCCATGGTATGGCTATCTGGGGTATCACATTCCCATAAAGTCTGGTCCATAGTCCAAAGGCAAGAGGCGGGCAATCAGCCCCCTCCAAGGACACGTGGCGAGGTCGGTTTCGCCACATGCATTATTAATAGTACATTGAATTAAGAGATATCGGCCTTTTTTGTCGCATATTTTCTTCACTAGTTGGAATGCCACGTCTTTACTGACTAGGATGGAAACACCTCGTTTTTTTGTCTTGTAGGTGCTGTGATAACTGATCGGGAATTGTCTGGAGAAGAATTTTGGTTGGTTAGATGTTTGAAAATGTGTTTCCTGATAGAATGCTATATGAGCTTTCTGTTTTTGTGCTTTTAGTAAGGCCATACGTCTTTTATGTGGTGTATTTAGCCCTTTGGCATTCACCGAAATAATGTTAAGAGTCATGGTGTGTCAATGGGGGTTCTAGACTAAGTTGCTGGTCTTGCTTGAGTGGTAGGAAAGAAGAAGTAGCGGATGACTGGCCATTAAGTTTAGATTTTGTTGTAATATACACCCACTTTGTACCTCGTTGGGTCCCTAGAGGATATGAATGAGATGACATGTGCCATATATAAAAATCCTTGACTGTCCTGTTGTGACAATACGCAATCACCTTGTTGAGAGGTAGGGTTGTAGGGTGGGGGCAATAACTGGGAAAATAGAACCAACTATGTACAGTAAAAGGGTCTCTAAGGGGAGACCTGGTAATCCTGGTGTTTCTGGGCATTGAAGCCCTTATGGGGGTCGGAGGATCCCCATACATGTTGGGAGAGATCATCTCCTGTGGGTTGTTCGGGACATCTCCCAGGTTTCCAGAGGTCCTGGCATCGGTTTGGAAGCGAGGGAGAGCTAATGGCGTGTAGCGTGTTAGGGCTCAATATTAGGTATACGTTTACCTCTGGTTATTTAGGTGGTGCAACTTATCAATGTCAGTATGTGCCCAGATGCGGTTATGTGTTATACATGTGTAAAGTTACACCGTGTGTCTGATATGAGCATATAGTAACATGTGTCTACAGGGTAGAAAAGGGTTAGCAACCAAACAATGCATTACAGAACATTAAAGAAAAAAACATCGTAGAACTCAGTAATAAATAATATCATTATCAATGTCAATCATGGCTTGATTCCTAGTACGCATTTGGTGGCCCATAAAATCTTGCGGCGTTACTGGTAATATGAAAGAAAAGGGAACAACAGCAAAAAAAAAAAAGATTATTAAACCTTTAGCATGCTCTAGTCTAGCACTGGTGACTCGGGACGGAGTTTCGTGGAGCATTAAGGCTATGGATCGCAGGAGCGCAGCCAGGGTCACTAAATATCACGTAGCGCTGCAGGGTTATCCTGGGTAAACACTTGCCTCGGGAGTCTAGTGGGTCATTAAAGGAAGCGTTACCGCCATTGTTCCTCACCATGGACAACCATATGTGGGGATCTGACCCTGTTCACTCACTTTAGTTGCCATGTTTGGTTGTACGGCTAGGGGGGGGCTCATGCTAGAGGAGTGGCGCATGGGACCCAGGTTCTCAGATCTGTGATCTGCATTAACTCCATCACTTTTGCCATCATCCTCTAAAAAGAAAAAAAAAAAAGAAACTACACATGTATAACAAGTAGAACAAGGGCAAATATATGTTACCAGTCCAGAGAATCGTTGGGCCTGTATTGTGTAGATTAGTCCACTGGGCGAAAGCCTATACAGGCTTGAGTATTTTAAGTCACTTATCTGTACGTTGAGTTTCCCAGTCTTGGGTGATTTTTAGAGGTGACCTGGTCGCAGAGGATGCCGTTGTTCCATCTGTGGGACCTGCGTTGAAAGGTAAGTTCCATTCTGCCAGGGTTTTTTTCCGTCTTCCAGGTTTCCGATGTGCCTTTCATTATCGTTCCTTTTTACGATGAGGCGTGTTGGAAAACCCCATTTATAGGGTATCTCTGCTGCTCGTAGAGCACTTGTTATCGGCGCGAAGTTTCTTCTGGCTGTTAATGTGTGGGCTGAAAGGTCTGTAAACAGTTGAATTTTGTTGAATTCTTCAGGAAGGTTAGGTCGTGTTCTGGCGGCTGACATTATGATATCTTTAGTAGTGTAGTAGTGCATTCGTGTTATGGTATCTCTTGGAGTTGATGGCGGCAGGTGCTTAGTCCTAGGCAACCTGTGAATCCTGTCTAATAGCAGTGCGGACTCTGGTATATTTGGTGCCAGTAGGCGGAAGATCCGACGGGCATATTCTCCCAGCTCACTAGGGCCCACACCTTCCGCTATGCCCCTTATATGGACATTGTTCCTTCTGTCCCTATCCTCGTGGTCGGCAAGTTTAGTGAGGATTAAGTTGATCTTAGTCTCCATGGTGTCAAATGCCGACACAACGTTGTTATGAGCCGAGATGATTTCTTCGGTTTTATTTTCTATGTAGTCCGTACGGTCTCCCAGTGCTTTAACTTCTGCTCTAATTTCTTTGGAGAGTTGGGCAAAATCCGCCCGTAGGGATGCTTGTAATCCATTGAGCATCTTCTGGATTGCTGATTCTGTAGCAGGGAGATCTCTGTGGGAGACCGAGGTAATATCACTCCGTCCGGAGCTCGAGGCTGGTGATGTAGGCCTCTCGGCGCCATCTTGTGCGCGTCGAGGTGGTGAGGCCATGGCTGAAATCTATAAGTTAGGAGCCTCTTTCACCTTCGCTCGTTTCGGGAGGCGCTGTGCCATGATGCCCACGATGTAATTAGGCTTCTTGCTAGTGGAGAAGAGGGTGATCTCTCTCTGAATGCTGTTCTAATCGCTGTTTTGCGGGGATCGCTCACGGAGCCGGATCGTTCACACGTCTATCCTCATGAACGGTCAGGCCACGCCCCCCTATTCTCATGTGATTTTAAATAAAATAACATTTATACCAGCTCATTAGTCATTTCCTGGAACCATCCAATAAGAGTAATCTACCATGTTCTATAAGCAGAATTTGAACTTGCCTAAACAGATATTTTATCTTATTTTAGATCAAATCAATACACCTGGATAAATATCACGATATGCTAACATGTGATATGTCACCTAAATACATACTTATTCTAATTTCATCTGCAGCATGGAATGGTTATAAATATATACTTCTTAGTTAACTAAGATTTCTAAATATCGAAATCTGATCGTGATTTATCCAGTCATATATCATGCTATTAGAACATTTTAATTAATTTATATTAATTAAAGGAATCCAGCATATTTACCAGTTGAGTAGATATTTTCATCAGATTAGTAGGTATTCTCAGGAATTTGAATGTCATGGGTCTCTTTCTCTGTCTCCTGATTTAGCCTGCTTCCAACTCTTTGCCCCCGACTGCTTTCTCTGCATACCTCTCCTCTCTCTTCCCTTTGTCTTAACTTTTAAAGGAAAAATTCACTAGGTGATAGACCAATAGAAAAACTGGGGGTGTGGTTACCTTCCAGATAACAATTTAAGTATTTGGTCTATAGAGGGCAGTCTCGTCCCACTAAACATACCTATCCAGGAAAGAGTTAACTTTTCCTGGTGGCTATTTTGAAGTCATTTACCTTATCTTTATAGTTGTCTATAATAAAAGTGTACTGTCAGATCAAAGAGTTTCTTTAAGTTTTGTCCAGACTATGTGTCTGGCAAATTCTGCTATAATTTCTAATATGACAGTTATAACTAAGTATGACCCCTAAACTTACAATGGGATGTTTTACAATATCGAAAGTAAAAATGTAATTATTTAATCTTCTCTGTCACAAATGTCTGGGTTTAGAATTAATTATATTCCATTAGCATTTAGACCGTCTGTCCATCCCCCGTTCTCATCTCTTATCAACAGGTTTGTATATACTAAGCATTCCTTAGCTCTGGCAAAGTGGTTAGTTTTACAGAAAGGCTAGAAATTTCGTGTCTCTTTGTTAACTTGAAAATAACAAAATGGAGTCTGGTCTGTTCAGAATGACTCTGACAATATACATTTTTAATTTCTATCATAGCACAAAATGTCTGCCGATATAAATATCCTGACAGATGGACGCCAGTCTCTTTTCAGCTATGTAACTATATAACTATGTAACTATGTACAAGGAGGGCGCTCTAAGCTATGAGTCAGCAAAGCTCCCCATTACTTCCTACTCCCTTCCTCTGGGTTGTGGGATGACAGTCAGTACTAATTGAAGGTAACTGTCGATGTTCAACAAATTTTAGGAGAAAGAGGGTTGTATTCAGGATGGAGAACTGTCTAAATATGTACAGTGTCCTCAGCAAAATATAGGTCAGCAATCCAACAAAGGAACAGGAGAAAATGATAGAAAGGTGTATTACTGGATCTTAGTGTGGACAGTTGTTAATGCTTAGATAGAAATGGAAATTATCAGCATTAATACTACTAATAAGCAAAGACCAGAATAAAGATAAACAAAGTCAGGGCACGTTGGGGCTGGTACACTGGAAATACAAAGACCAGAACTAGCCAATACTCAGGGTTTGGAATTCAGCCGGGTCAAGGGAAAGTAGAAAGTGGATACAAAATCAGGACAAGCTGGGTCAGGATCAGAAAGATAATGCTACCAGAATAGTGCATGAAGGGCTGTGAAATCATGAAAGGGCACTGATCCAAAGCTGACAGTGGTTTAAGTAGGATCATACATTACAGTTTCCGTCTTTATTGTGTAGGCTAAACTAAAATGGATAAAAAGGAGCAAAGGTCGCAGTTTATATCATGTTAGGTTTGATTGATTCCATAATGATGTGACTCTTACCTTGTAAAAATAATGCTGCATTGAAATAGCAGAAACCACAACTTACTGGATGCTAATACATCAAAATTGGAAAGAAGCCTTAAAGGGACAAAGTTAAAGCGGATCTGTCACTTTTGGGGATCGTTGCATACTTCCCAATGATCCAGAAAGTGATGAATCTGGTGTGGGTCCGATGGCTGCCAGGTGCAGAGAAGGTAAGTTTTACTTACCTCAAGCTGTCCATCGTGGCCAATGCTATCTTCATGCTGATATACTTTATTTGCCAGGAGCCACGTCAGTGCTGAACTCTCATGCAAGCACGAGCGTACAGTACTGAGGTCTATGGAAGATCCCGCGAGACCCTAGAAACCTCCATGGATTAGTGTATGAATCCCACTGCCATCAATTGTGATGGTTGCTGAGATTGCATATAAGTTAACAGTGGAACTCCCCCTTTTGTCAACCTAATATTTATCATTAGACAAAGTAGTATCTGCTTCTTAATATAACTGAATTATGTTGGAATGTGCGTGAAATTCCAAAGCAGTCTTGATCAGTGTTTCATAAAAATTATATCTTTATAGAATCCTGAAATGAGAATAATGCAAGAAAATATGCAATGTTCACATTACTTGATGATAAAGAAAAATGTTTTTGACAGAGCAGAAAACAAGATTTTTTGTCTATCTGAAAAAAAATCTTCCTAATGAACGTGAAATCACTTTAGAGTGAGCTGAGTGAGAACTGAAGAGTGATCTGATGTAGATGAGCACTGTCTCAGTTGCTCTCTACCTCCTGTCTATTATTTGCTGCTGGCAAATCCTGTTCAAACATCCTGTTTTACCATGTCCTGTCATCTGGAACATCTTATAATTCATTTTATAAGTGCTGGTGCCAATGTGATTATGTAGAATGTCTACTTCTTTTCTACCAGCCTGTTAAGTCTTATGATCCTACCTCAATTCAGCCTGTTTCACTAAAGCTACAAGTTTATGAGGATACCCGGAGCTGGGTGATGCATTAAAACTTACTGAAAGTATAAAACTCATTGTATAGATACACAGCACACCTTGCTTTCACATTGTTACAGTTAACAGCCTCTAGGTGTCAGCACAGATGTAGCAGCTAAACTATGTTCACATACAACAAAACATGCCACGGTATTCAATATTAAAGGGACAGTATAGTCACCAGAACAACTACAGATAGTTGTATTTATTCTGGTAAGTAAAATCATTCCCTTCAGGCTTTTTTCTTTTCAGAGAAAATGCAGTGTTTACATTACAGCTTACTGATAACTTCACTGGCCACTCCTTATATGACTGCTATAGGTGCTTCCTGAGGCAGTGCTGTACAGTGTGCACCACAACTATTCAATGTCTCCACCCTCTGCATGCAGACACTGAACTTTCCTCATAGAGATTCATTGATTCAATTAATCTATATGAGGAGATGCTAATTAGCCAGGGTTGTGCTTGACTTATGCTGGCTCCAGGGCCGATGCAACTAATTCTGCTGCCCTAGACAAAAATCCATTTTGCCGCCACCTCCATTGCATCACAAGTTTGTTCATTTCAGTGTTTTTTGTTTTGAACAATTTATTCCACTCATTGTTCAGCGCTACGGAATATTGCTGGCGCTATATAAATAATATAATAATAATAAATAATAATAATTAGATATACCCCCAAAGAAATTGTTATTTTTGCAGCATGTTTTTTTCCAGGGCATAGTCTGTGCCAGGTAATACTCCAATCAGAGGCTTCTCATTGAGACAAAGCTTCTGTGCTGAATCTGCAAGTGCGCGCATGGCTTTCCAATGTTTCCAATAAAGCTCTAGGACTGCTCATTAAGAGAGGTGGAAAACCAAGAGTTTCTGCCTGGAATGGCCCCCAGAGAATTCTGAAATATAGAAAGAACCGGACTACAACGGCTCCACCAGTTATATCAAAATGGAGAGGTCGTCCAATTTGCAGAACTCCAACAAGGCAATCACTTAACCCCTGTGGATTTT
The DNA here is from genome assembly GCF_036172605.1 of Pelobates fuscus. Classification (NCBI taxonomy): domain Eukaryota; kingdom Metazoa; phylum Chordata; class Amphibia; order Anura; family Pelobatidae; genus Pelobates; species Pelobates fuscus. The sequence goes on along the minus strand of NC_086317.1, from coordinate 388,987,215 downwards.
TTTAGATATGTTCAGATCCGTGACTTTGCTAGAAGACCACACATTTAAACAGCAGCCCTGGGAAGGCTAACCTTCTATGAGAGGCTTTGCCTGGATGGGGCGGCCCCCAAGGGAATGACCACGCTCTTACAGGGAGTGCAGAATTATTAGGCAAGTTGTATTTTTGAGGATTAATTTTATTATTGAACAACAACCATGTTCTCAATGAACCCAAAAAACTCATTAATATCAAAGCTGAATATTTTTGAAAGTAGTTTTTAGTTTGTTTTCAGTTATAGCTATTTTAGGGGGATATCTGTGTGTGCAGGTGACTATTACTGTGCATAATTATTAGGCAACTTAACAAAAAACTAATATATACCCATTTCAATTATTTATTTTTACCAGTGAAACCAATATAACATCTCAACATTCACAAATATACATTTCTGACATTCAAAAACAAAACAAAAACAAATCAGTGACCAATATAGCCACCTTTCTTTGCAAGGACACTCAAAAGCCTGCCATCCATGGATTCTGTCAGTGTTTTGATCTGTTCACCATCAACATTGCGTGCAGCAGCAACCACAGCCTCCCAGACACTGTTCAGAGAGGTGTACTGTTTTCCCTCCTTGTAAATCTCACATTTGATGATGGACCACAGGTTCTCAATGGGGTTCAGATCAGGTGAACAAGGAGGCCATGTCATTAGATTTTCTTCTTTTATACGGGTATAAAAGAAGAAAATCTGGGGCGGAGCCTGACCGCAGGAGAGAACGGTCGCACGAGCAGGTCGCTCCAAGCAACAAACGGAGAAAAACTCGTATAACCCTACCCTGCCACCCCTTCAAAATGACCACAAGTCATAACGACGATACATGGGGCGTAAGGGGAAAAAAACAATACCAAACAAGCCTGCCCCGGGGCTCACGATCGGGGAGATGTGGAGCCACGCACGAGGCGCCAGTGAAGCCAACATGGCGGCGATGCATGGCGGCTGCTCTGACTTCTCAGAAGACATGTCTGATGACTTGGAGGAGGCAGACCGACCGCTTCCCACCCCGGTACAACGGGCAAAACGAAGCGGCACAGGAGCGAGCTCGGAACCGGTAACTACAGAAGCCCTAAAGGCGATGTTGGCGGACCTCCGAAAGCACATCCACGAGGATGTCATGGCGATACGGGCGGACCTGAAAGGCCTGACAGGCCGCATCACAAAGTTGGAGGGAACTTCACACTCCCAAGCCCAGGACATTGCTGCGCTACAACAAACAGTGCAGAACCTACAATTGCAGTCCCTACAACATGAACGCCGCATGGCGGCCCAAGAGGACTCCAGGCGCAGGCTCAATCTTAAGGTTAGGGGGGTACCTGAGGGGATACCGGACGCTGAGCTGCCGAAAGTTATGGGGCGCGTGCTGACAGCAATACTGCCGCACAAACAGGGCAAGCCGATCACCCCAGAGGAATCCTTCAGAGTCCCCAAACCACAGAGGGCCCCGGCCACCGGCACAAGAGACGTAATAGTCACCTTCCGCAGCAACAGGGATAAAGTGGCGGTCCTCTCAGCCCTTCGGGGCAAAACCCCCTTCAGCTTCGAAGCCATGGACCTGGCCTTCTTTGCAGATCTATCCAGCGGCACCCTCGCCTGGCGGAGGTCGCTGCGCCCTCTCACTTCCATCCTACAACAGCACAAGATCACATACCGCTGGCGGTCCTCCCGAACCCTGATAGTGCTGGAGGGGACCAACACACACACCGTCCAAGATATCCAAGACGCCCCAGCCATACTACGATCTCTGGGCCTGCCGCAAGATCCTCTCCCCCAAGAGGGACCACCCAACAACATTTCCCCAACCCACACCTGGGATCCGACGAGGGTCACTCCATTCATACCGCACGGCTCTACGCCAAACTCCTACGCGGCAGTCACCACTTAAGGCTTCCCGACAAATGGGATGGAAAAACGGGTTGCCCAATAGCCTTTTTGACATGCCGCACAAATGAGACCCCGACGAAGAAGGTACCCTCGAATTTATTGCCCAGCCACTTCCGAGTGACAACCACTGCCCTGGTTGATTAGCCTACAAATACAATAGATAGTGGCAGATAAAAACCACGGTGACACTACTAGTGACTTTGTTGCTTTCGACCGACAGTGGCCACACAGACCCGAAGCAGAACTCTCGGCCGACCCCACGCCTCCTTAAAGCAAATAGACTGACTTTGGAAAAGAACCCGATTGGGACAGTCTACCTCCTGAGTCGGGAGACTAGCAGGGACATTGTCCGCTCTTCCCTCTAGGACATGCACAGCCAGTTTGGACGGCTGGACCAGAGGTCCCCCGATCGAATTGGGATGGTGACCTACAGCAGTGACTTTCCGCTGAAGTGGGCAGTGATGGCTGGACCCGACACCACACAAAAAAGTGGGGTGGCAGGGTTTGGGGGTATAAAAACGTTGGTTAGAAATGTACCATACAATTTGCATCAGTTTCACTTTAATGTTGGCGCTAGATAAGCATGTTACTAAGTTTATACTACAGACAGCTTGATGTCCAGTTTACTATAGGCTTGTTATATCGGTCACGCTGCTATTAACGCAGGGCTGAAGTTAGGCCCTCGATTAACTCATACATGCTGACAGACACGCACATAGGCCCTACCATACCCTTCAAAACATTACTGCACCCACTAGCCTACCTGCCTTCAACGCTGGGTCTGACATCACTCTAGCTTAAACAAACCATTACTGCACATACCTAAAACGCGCATCTCACAAATGGGGAACAGGGTGTTACATGCACGCAATCTTAACCAAAAACCTCCCTGGCCAGAAAACAAACAGTCTGGCAAACACTGTTCTTGCTCATCATATACGGTCTAAGGATTTTATTACTTATTACCTGCATTTTATTTGTACTCGCTGGATTATATGGCCTCAGAGGCTCTAAGCCGAAGCACCGCTGCAACCATCACATAATGGGGACACTTAACCACCCCTTTAGAGCCTACGGCCGCTTGTAAAAGCCCTAACAATGACACATACACCCTCAGACGACATAGTCATAAGGGACACTACGCCACAAAGCTAGACACCACAAGACACTTCCAATGTCCTATGCTCGAAGGGAAAGCCTTCGCTACATGTACCACAAATAGACACATCAACTCTTCTACAACCTGTAGCAACTTACCGCGTATGCATCAAAACATTACCAGATAGCCGCATAGCCACAGGCACCACTCATTATGTACCACACCATACTCTACTTTGTTCTGAGCGTTGCACCTCACAGAAAAGTACCGCTCCTTGTTTAACTTGTTAACTCCATGTTTTGAAACTAAAAAATAGTGCGGTATAAACTATCCAAGCGAATTAACATATGAGGTTACTTGTCAACCGGCTTAAAAAGACTGGTACCCACTCACACACACACATCCAGCCTGTTTAACTCGAGACGTTCTCCTGTAATACCCTACTAAGCTGGAACAATTGCCTGGAACTCATTAGTTGTACTAAGCATGCTTTCGTAATAACATAATCGATATAAAAAGCTGTGTACCTACCAATACCTCTGTTTAACCTGTTTAACTCTATATTTAATGTTGAAGCGCTGGACCCTAACATGTAATCATCCAAAACTAAAAATGTGCTGTATACTCCTATGCCACGTTCTGTTATAACTGTTTATTACATTACTGCTTGGAAATGCTATTGTGGCTGACCGAGCCCATTGTTATACCACGCACAACAAAAATAAAGAATTTAAAAAAAAAAAAAAAAGAAGAAAATCTAATGACATGGCCTCCTTGTTCACCTGATCTGAACCCTTTCTTGCCAGCCACGCTGTGGAGTACTTGGACACGTGTGATGGAGCATTGTCCTGCATGAAAATCATGTTTTTCTTGAAGGATGCAGACTTCTTCCTGTACCACTGCTTGAAGAAGGTGTCTTCCAGAAACTGGCAGTAGGACTGGGAGTTGAGCCAGTGGCGGATCCAGGGGGGGGGCAACGGGGCAATTGCCCCCCCCCCCGAGATTCTCCCCCCGCCGGCTAGTGCAGGGCTGGCATTGCCCAAGTGCCAGCCCTGCAATGTGCCTGCGGACCGGAGGGGAGATCAGAGCTCTCCCTCCCCGGTCCGCAGGCACTGTGCTGGCAGCCGGCAGGGGAGGGAGAGAGGACCCGGGAGCTGTTACCAGCAGCTCCTCCGGGTCTTCCTCTCGCGAGATTTGGAGCGTTGCCGCGGTTACCACGGCAACGCTCCAAATCTCGCGAGAGTGAACTCTAGCCCTGGAGCGCGGGCTAGAGTTCACCTCACCACTGGGACCACCAATGAACCCCACTGGGACCACCAGGGAAAGAAAGATGTCCCCCCTCCTCCCAGTAAAGGTAAGAAGGGAGGGGGGACATAAAGTATATATTTATTGTAATTAAATGTAAAAAAAAACACACACATATAAAAAAAGCCCCCCCCCTATCCTTCTTAACATACTCACACATTGCCCCTGCCCCCATACACACACACACATTGCCCCTGCCCCCATACACACACACACATTGCCCCTGCCCCCCACACACACACACATTGCCCCTGCCCCCCATACACTCACACATTGCCCCTGCCCCCCATACACTCACACATTGCCCCTGCCCCCATAAACACACACATTGCCCCTGCCCCCCCATAAACACACACATTGCCCCTGCCCCCCATAAACACACACATTGCCCCTGCCCCACATACACACACACATTGCCCCTGCCCCACATACACACACACATTGCCCCTGCCCCCCAAACACACACACATTGCTCCTGCCCCATAAACACACACATTGCCCCTGTACCCCATAAACACACACATTGCCCCTGCCCCCCATAAACACACACATTGCCCCTGCCCCCATAAACACACACATTGCCCCTGCCCCCCATAAACACACACATTGCCTCTGCCCCCATAAACACACACATTGCCGCTGCCCCCTATACACACACACATTGCCCCTGCCCCCCATACACACACTGCCACCAGATACATACTGACCCCACACACATACACTGCCCCCACATACACACACACTGCCCCCCATAAACACATTGCCCCCACACACATACATTGCCTCCCACACATACACTGCCCCCCATACACACATACACTGCAATACACACACACACTGTAACTGTCACACACACATACTGACCCACACACACACTGCACCCTTGACATATACTGCCGCCCTCACCTCAACCTTCACACACACACTGCTAACACACTGTCCCCCTCACACACACACACACTGCACCCCTCACACATTGCACCACTCACACATACCACTGCTCCTCTGCCCTACTACAGCCCCATTTCCCAGAGGACCTCGGGTAAGTTGTCAAACTGTTCTTAAACAGTTGGACTACTTACTCTGGGAGGGGGTCTCGGCACTATTGGCACAATAACCACTAAACTGAGCTGTAGTGGTTATTGTGTCTGGATTATTTATTTAAATAATCTACAAGTGCCCCTCCCGAGATCAGGCTCTGGATCCGCCACTGAGTTGAGCTTGACTCCATTCTCAACCCGAAAAGGCCCCACAAGCTCATCTTTGATGATACCAGCCCAAACCAGTACTCCACCTCCACCTTGCTGGCGTCTGAGTCGGACTGGAGCTCTCTGCCCTTTACCAATCCATCCATCTGGCCCATCAAGACTCACTCTCATTTCATCAGTCCATAAAACCTTAGAAAAATCAGTCTTGAGATATTTCTTGGCCCAGTCTTGACGTTTCAGCTTGTGTGTCTTGTTCAGTGGTGGTCGTCTTTCAGCCTTTCTTACCTTGGCCATGTCTCTGAGTATTGCAAACCTTGTGCTTTTGGGCACTCCAGTGATGTTGCAGCTCTGAAATATGGCCAAACTGGTGGCAAGTGGCATCTTGGCAGCTGCACGCTTGACTTTTCTCAGTTCATGGGCAGTTATTTTGCGCCTTGGTTTCTCCACACGCTTCTTGCGACCCTGTTGACTATTTTGAATGAAACGCTTGATTGTTCGATGATCACGCTTCAGAAGCTTTGCAATTTTAAGAGTGCTGCATCCCTCTGCAAGATATCTCACTATTTTTGACTTTTCTGGGCCTGTCAAGTCCTTCTTTTGACCCATTTTGCCAAAGGAAAGGAAGTTGCCTAATAATTATGCACACCTGTTATAGGGTGTTGATGTCATTAGACCACACCCCTTCTCATTACAGAGATGCACATCACCTAATATGCTTAATTGGTAGTAGGCTTTCGAGCCTATACAGCTTGGAGTAAGACAACATGCATAAAGAGGATGATGTGGCCAAAATACTCATTTGCCTAATAATTCTGCACTCCCTGTATATTCCCACCTAGAAAATGGAGAAATGGGGAAGACTGACATATATAGATCAATGGGAGTCGGACCTAGGTGAGGTCTTGGAGGGAGTTTAATGGGAGGAGATATGGGAGGCGAATGCCACCATTTCAATAGGTGTCACTCTCCAGGAGCAAGCGTGGAAAACCATGCTTAGATGGTACACCACGCCTGTAAAACTATTTAAAATGGACACTGTTGACTGTTGGAGGGATTGCGGAGCCCGTGGAACATACATCCACATGTGGTGGGAATGCCCGAAGTTACGGAGCTTCTGGAGGTCCGTGGAGGATTTGTTGAAACATTTGACCGGCCCCTGGGCATGGACCCGTGGATCTACCTGTTAAATAGATGACTGGACAGACGAACTAGGAGAGAACAGAAATTAGTACATAAGATAACTCTGAGCGCACACCGTGCAATAGCGACCGCATGGCTCTCACCAGAGGGCCCAGAATTCCCGGGGGTAATATCTAGGATCAGAGAATGTAGAATTATGGATGACCTGATAGTGAGGGTAAGAGGGACGACAGCGGCATTTCAAAAAATTTCGGAACCATGGGACAACAGTTTAGTGGGTTCGAGCGGAGACTGACAGGGCCCATTTTTTGGGGGTCAGACCCGAATTAGTAAAAAAGACCCCTCCTCACGAGGGACATAATTATCGCGCTGTCATTTGGGGGGGCCTCCGCCCTTTCCCTAGCCCCCCCCCCCCTTCTCTCCTCTTTGCTCACCCTTTTCTGACTCTATATCTTCTTTCTCTTCCTTTTTCTTAGAATTTCATATTTTTCCTGTCTCAGCTGTTTTTTGGTCCTTCCCCTGGTTTTTCTCGGGAATGAGGCCTTTTTTCTTTTTCCAGGCATGATCACACTGTCGGAGGAACAAGGTAGCTCATGAGTAAGATTAGTTATTGAATAGAAAGGGCTACTTGTATCACCTAAATGCCTGTCCATATAAAAATATTAAAACCCTCAGTAGACGGCAGGTGCCAATGGTTTTTAAGGAATGGGCATGTATTGTATTTGTTGAACTGCATTATGTTTCCAAGAATTGTATTCAAGTTGGCTTCTGTGTAAGCCCAAAAGTTGATGTACACTTGCTATGTCTATTGAGTGAAAAAAAAAGAATTAAAAAAAAAAAGAAAAAGAAAGGTGGAAGGCAGGCACATGAACTAGAACAGCTAGTCTACCTCTTCTGTTAGCTCTGTGGAACTAAAGGAGTGACAGACAATAATTGTCCCCAATTATAAGATGGCCAATTTCTATTGAAATGGTCACTTTTAAAAACTGCCAAGAAACTGACAGACTCCAGACATATAAAGCATTTCAGCAACTTGAAATACTTTATGTATGTGGATTATTCTTCTCTCTCAGCAAAACTAGTGTTTATACACTCACTTTTGCTAAGAGACTCACACACAACTTTTCCTAATTTTTTTCCTTTACTAACAGTCTCTGTCTCTGCTTAGGCTTCTCTATTTAAATTTTCCAGTCTGCTTTCCTGCTTTTTTAGTATCTCTTACCCTTTTCACAGTTTTCCCTGAGTGTTTTTTTTTATTTTTGTCAATCTTTGTTTATTAGAATATTTTTCAAAGTATTAAGTGGTACAGAAAGTAGAAATAGAATAGCATTTAAACAACACATTAAAGTAAGTACATACATCCTTCAGGCTGCTACCCCCTCGAAGCGTACACATCAGGGGTTATGTGGCTGGATATTTACGTGCGTTGGTGGTTGGACTTCAGTTTGCATGACCCCTAGTTGTCTAATTCGCTAAGGTTTACTGCGCCTCCTTTGGAGGGTCTAGGGGGTATGGAGGTATTACAGTTCTATATTTCACCATCTGTGTCTCTGTCCTACATCCCAGGGCTCCCCCTGCCTTTTCCCTGTGTTTGTTTGTAGCGTGCGTCAGGTGTCCCGGTGTAGTCCGGGTCATGTGGGTAGCCCATCTTCTTCTGTATTAACTCGTCTGTTCTCTCTACCTATTGTCTGTCCCATGTCACATGCCCCTAGGGGGTGTTATGAGACTGTCCAACCCGTTCTTGCCTGGTATGTTTGCCTCCAGTTTACGCACCCTGAGATAGAGTCCACACTATGTGTCCGAGGCGTACCTTGCCCCCTGTGCTTTAGGCGCATGAAGGAGGAGTGAGATGACGTGCTGGTACCATTGGTCGGATTATCACTATCAGAGTGTCAGCCATGGATTGAGTTATCGAAAAGGCGGATGTACCCTAATAGGTAGGGTCGATAGGTAAGTTCCGCTGTACGTACGTGAAGGAAGAGATAGAGGGGAGAGGGAGAGGCACAGTGAAATTAGTGATAGAGGGAAAGGAAGGGGGTGAGGAACAGGCTGGGATGGAACGCCCGGTCCTGCGGGCCGCTCCAGCCCATCACGCCGCGAGCAAGCCCAGGTCCTCCACTCCTCCTCTTACCCGGCGGGTTGGTTTCCAGACTCGTCCCGGTTGCACAGGTAGTACATCCATGTCCTCCAGGGCTCGAGTCCTGCAGGAATGCGTGGGAACGGCGTTTCTGCACTTTTTTCACAGGAGGAACGCCGTTCCCCCTGCAGGCACTCAGGGGGCGGCAAAAAATGCCGCCCCCAAATGCCCTGTGTTCCCCCTGTCATGGGGGGGCCACCTGATTGCCTGCCCCCCCTCTCTCCCTGTCACACGCGGCGAGGGAGCTGTGTCCTCTATGCTCCCTCTCGCCGCGCGCCGTTTTCTGATGCAGGAAGCCGGAATATGACGTCATATTCCGGCTCCCTGCATCAGCAGACAACCCACGCGGCGAGAGGGAGCAGAGAGGACACAGCTCCCTCGCCGCATGTGACAGGGAGAGAGCAGCCCGCTGCCCGCCTCACTGCAGCCCCACTGGACCCCAGGGACCCATCCATGCCAGCTTTCCTAAAAGGTAGGGAGGCTGGGTGGGTGGGTTAATTTTAATAATTTGTATATATGTATGTCTGTTGGTGTATGTGTATGTATGTCTGTTAGTGTATGTGTATGTGTGTCTGTTAGTGTATGAGTGTATGTCTGTTAGTGTATGTCTGTTAGTGTATGTCTGTTAGTGTATGTGTGTATGTCTGTTAGTCTATGTATGTGTGTGTATGTCTGTTAGTGTATGTCTGTTAGTCTATGTATGTGTATGTATGTCTGTTAGTGTATGTGTATGTCTGTTAGTGTATGTCTGTTAGTGTATGTCTGTGTGTGTATGTCTGTTAGTGTATGTATGTCTGTTAATGTATGTGTATGTATGTCTGTTAGTGTATGTGTATATATGTGTGTGTATGTCTGCTAGTGTATGTGTGTGTATGTCTGTTAGTGTATGTGTGTATGTCTGTTAGTGTATGTGTGTATGTCTGTTAGTGTATGTGTGTGTGTGTATGTCTGTTAGTCTATGTATGTGTGTGTATGTTAGTTCATGTCTATGTATGTGTGTGTTTGTGTCAGTGTGTGTGTGTGTGTATGAGTGTATTTACGTCTGTTAGCGTATGTACGTGTGTGTATGAGTGTATGTGCTTCTGTTAGTGTATGCATGTTTGCGTGTATGTGCTTCTGTTAGTGTATGCACGTGTGTGTGCGTATGCGTGTATGTGCTTCTGTTAGTGTATGCACATGTTTGTGTGTATGTGCTTCTGTTAGTGTATGTTTGTAAGTGTCTGTCAAATCAGTGAGAGTCTGTTTGTCATTTAGTGTGTGTGTGACTATTAGTGTGTGTCTGTCAGTGTGTTTGTGTGTGTCTCTCTATCAATGAATGAGTGTGTGTCAGTGAATGTGTGTGTGTGTCAAATCAGTGACGTCTGTGTGTTTGTCACTGAGTGTGTGTGTTACTGTCAGTGTGTATCTGCCAGTGTGGGTGTCTGTCAGAGAGTGTGCTTAGAGGGACACTATAGGCACCCAGACAACTTCAGCTCATTGAAGTGGTCTGGGTGCAGTGTCCCAGTCCCCTTAAACCTGCAAGTGTAATTATTGCGGTTTCTCAGAAACTGCAATAATTACCTTGAGGAGTAACTCCACCTCTAGTGGCTGTCTAACAGACAGCCACTAGAAGGACTTTTGGGTGGTTAGGTGACCAAAAGTCGCCTAACTGATGCTGAACGTCCTCACCCTGTGCATGAGGACATCCAGCATCTGCTAAATACCCATAGGATTTTAACCCCATCAGTGTCGAGTGGGGGGGGAGGACATGAGGGGGGGGGGCCTACAGGGAATTATAGTGCCAGGAAAACAGCTTTGTTTTCCTGGCACTATACTATTTCTTTAAAAGGAGCAGGAAAAGGTGGAGTCTAAAGAGGAAGGGGTGGGTTCTTAATCAGGAAGCGGTGCGCCCTTGACAGGAAGGGGTGGTAAATTTAGATTAGGGGGTGCTCAGGTATAGTCATACCTAGGGCAGCACAAAATTAAAATACACCACTGTGTGAGTGTCTGAGTATTTGTGTGCATCTGTGAGTGTCTGAGTGCATGTGTGTGTCTGTGAGTGTATGTGTGTGCAGGCGTTTATATATGCATACGAGTGGGTTTTTTTTTGGTGGGGGGGAGTTCCCACACTTTTTCCCCCAGGACTTGACCCCTGATGTTCTCCAGATCTCTTCGTGTTTCTTTAGTCTTCCACTTACCGCCGCTATTTCGGCTTCCACTTGTCTGATCTCTTCCACTCTCTGGAGCCAGGAGGTGTCGGGACACCGTTTTCTTATACCTTGATATGGGTAGGTCTGTTCTGTTGAGTAGGATAACTGCTGGGTCAAAGGCAACCCCCCCTCCCCAGGAACTCCAGGGCCCTCACATCTTGTCCAACCAGAAACGCCGGGCTGCCTGTGACTGGGTACATCGGACCGGTCAGCGTTGTTAGGGAGAGCCGAAAGCGTGTCCGGTACCAAACCTTCAGAGTCGCCCCAATAAAGGGTTGTTCGCGTGTCAATTTTTTGGCCGTGTCTTCCAGCAGCCACACCGCTCCTGGGATATCTCCCTTCAAAGCATCTCTCTCCAGCGTTGTCCAGATCCTCTGTGAGTCAGTTTCATGCTAGGCTACAATTCTCGCCAAGTGTGTGGCTTTGTAATAACCGACAATGTCTGGTAGACTAAGTCCCCCTATCTCCTTTGGCCTCATCAGGTGTCCTAGTCGTATACGTGGTCTGTGCCCCTTCCATATGAATTTTGTCAGAGCCGAAAAAAGGTGTGTGGGAGGTCGATCGGGATGGTCTGGAAAAGGTATAGGTTTCGAGGGAGAACATTCATCTTGATGGAATTGATGCGTCCCGTCCATGAAAAATGTGGTGTAGTCCACGATTTCATATCCATGGAGAGGCGGGAGAGCAGGGGTTGGAAGTTCAGTTGGTACAGCTGGTGTAAGTTCTTAGGGACCCAGATTCCAAGCTATTTGATGCGGTCTGTGCACCAGTGAAAGGGGAAGTGTGTCTTTAGGTCGTCTAGATCTCGTGTCAGAACCGTGACATTAAGCACCTCTGACTTGTCCAGATTGAGTTTGAAATTGCTAATGTTTCCGTAAGTTTTGAATTTGGCTATAATGCGCGGGAGGGAGATTCGCAGTTGCTCTATGTAGAACAAAAGGTCGTCTGCGTAGGCCGAGACCTTATGCTCCACCCCCGTGAATCGGATTCCATGGATCGAAGGGTTGGATCGAAGTGCACATAGAAAAAGCTCCAGCGTGAGGACAAATAATATGGGAGAGAGTGGGCATCCCTGCCGCGTCCCATTCGTAATTCGTACTGGTGTGGAGAGGCCCCCGTTCACACACACTCTAGCCATTGGTTCAGAGTAAAGAGCCCGGATCCACTTGCAGAAGGGTTCCCCAAAGCCCATCTTCTGCAGTGTGCTAAACATGTATCGCCAGTCCACCCAGTCAAACGCCTTTTCTGCGTCTGAGAGTATGACCAAGGGACGGCGTGAAGTGGTAGCTAAGTGCATAAGGTTGAGGAGCCTAATGGAGTTGTCCTTCGCTTCCCTTCCTGGTATGAACACACTTTGATCTGGATGTATCACAGATGGAAGGATTGTCTTCAAACGGGTCGCTAGTATCTTAGCTAGCAGTTTGCAGTCGGAGTTGAGTAAAGAAATCGGTCGATAGCTGGCGTATTGTTCAGGATCTTTGCCTTCTTTGGGTAGAATGGTGATATGAGCCATGAGCGATTCCTTTCCAAGTCTGCCGTCTTGTAAGAGCGAGTTTAATAAGGCAGTCAGCGGTGGTAGGAAGACGTCTCTACATTTTTTGTAGTATTGCAGCGGGAGGCCATCCGGGCCAGGCGTCCTTCCCGTTTTGGAGGACTTAATTGCCCCCTGGAGCTCTTCTATGGTGATTTCCTGATCTAGAGTGGATGCCATGTCCAGTGAGATTGTCTTGTGTACGTGGGTCGAGAGGTACGCATCCATCTCCTCTAGCTGTCTGGCTGAGAGTGCCAGTTCCGCAACTTCGGAGATATTATAAAGCTTTGTGTAGTAGGTGTGGAATAGTTCTGCCATTTCCGACGGATGTTCGGAGTGACGAGTGGGCCCTACGCGGAGTCTATGTATGTGGAACCTCCCTTGGGGTTTTTTGAGCATTTTCGCCAGAAGGCGCCCACACTTATTGGAATGTTCGTAAAAGAATCGCCTGGATTTTTGTAGCATGGAGAAGTGTTGTTGAGTGATGAGTGTCACCAGGTCCTTCCTAAGCGCGAGGAGCTCGCGTAGGTCTAAGTCGCTGAGGGTTAGTTTGTGACGTAGTTCCACGGTCGCAATCCCGTCCAGGATGCTCCGTATTCGTTCCGCCCCGACTTTCTTCTTGTGCGCCCCAATGGAGATGAGAACCCCTCGGATCACACTCTTGTGGGCCTCCCATATAATAGTCTGGCCAGTGTCTGGATGGGTGTTTTCCTTGAAGTAGTTAGTCAAGGTTTCTCGAACCGTGGTCCGGACTTCGTCATCCATCAGTAGTGACTCGTTCAGGCGCCATGTTCGCTCCCTTGGTTTGAAAAGGGGGGAGGCCATCCGGAGGGACACCGGTGCGTGGTCAGACCATGTGATGTGTCCGATGGTTGAGTTTTGGAGTAAGGTCAAGTAAGTTTGGGGGAGAAAGAGGTAGTCTATTCTCGTGTACGGTCCATGCACCGCCGAATAATATGAGTAGTCCCTTGTCTCCGGATGGAGCAGTCCACTAAGTGTAAAGTCTGCAAGGCTTTCTTGATAAATCTAATACGCGGATATGTAGTCGCACTCCTTCCCCTTGACGTGTCCATGGAAGGGACCAATGACACGTTGAGGTCACCTCCCAATATCAACAGTCCTCCCTGAGTTTTTTTTTACCCCAAATGGGTCTATTCAGTAAGTGTTGGGTTGAAACAGAGGCTAGAATAGACAAGTTGGAAAAGTCCCCATCTCACCTTAGTTGAGAGAAATTTTGACCTATGTTTTAAACTTTTAGAGATTTATCAAATCACTGTTTTGAGAAAGAACTGATGTGTCTACCTGCTTGTTTTTTTTGTTTGTTTGTTTTTTGTAAGACAGACACATAGTAAAAGACTGGCAACAGGGAATAGAGACCTATCTATATAAATACACTGCCTAATTGTGACAAACTCTGTAATTTCCCTTGCCCCAGTTATTTTCCCTGCATTTGGTAGTTTGATCTACTGAACACCGACCACCCCCTGACTCAATCAACTTCAAAGTAACCACAAAGTTAGGTGCTCTCTGTGGGGGGCTGCCATTCATATAACCGAACAACACGTGTGCTGGAACACAGCGGTCATTTCGTCTCCCGAAAACACGCAGCGGTATTTGGTTGTCGAGTGTCTTGAACTCTAAGTCAGAAACTCTAACCCACGAACACTGGTAACATTGTACCAATGCCTGTTTCTATTCACGACAAGCCAGGAGGGCACTATTCAGTGAAAAGGTGCACAAAAACTAGATGAACAATCGCTACCCATGAGCCAGGGTAACCGTTCGGTATTTTGTTCGTTATGGGACGTGAGATGGCGGCTTAGTATACTGAGACTAAACCCCCCACAGGAGCTGATCGTACAGATAATGGAGCAAGCCACAGCAGCACAGACAGCAAGGAAGACCAGAGCGGGCATACAGCAACAAGATACAGCATCACTGCCAGGATCCATTAATGGAGGACAGCAAAAGAAGGTGAACTATGTTGCATTTAAAAATTTAACAGATGGGGAGATGGATATCGAGGCCTACATACAGGATTTCGAAAGACAGTGTGCTCTGGTGGACCGGATAAAGTAAATTGGGCAGCCATCCTGAGCAGCAAGTTATCAGGCAGAGCTGCTGAAGCAGTACCCGACTCAGACAAACAGGACTATGAGCGGCAAAAGACATTTTACTGGCCCGGTACGCTGTAACACCCAGAGCATATAGGAGGAAATTTTGTGGATTAAGCTAGAAAAGGACTTTCCACATGCACCGGGCAGTCAAGAACTGGATGCAGGGATGCCAAGCAACAACCTTGGATGACGCACTACAACTGTTGCTGCTGGAACAGTTCATTAACCACATACCCACAGAGATCCGAGACTGAGTGAGAGATCGTAAGCCTGGAACTGTGGAGTAGGCATCAAGGTTGGCGGACGAATACTAGGATGTAAAGAAGGTAGAACCTAGCAAAAGATTACCTCATTCAGGCTGTCCTACTTGGCACAAAGCACCTGACCCCCATTCAGACCCGCTCCCTCCACCCTGGCACCCACACCGGCACCCTTCTGATGCACCGGGCCCTTGTGCCATGGATGCTGCCAACCCGGGCATTTTAAAAACAATTGCCCAAACCATAATAGAGGAAGCTGGGAACACACACCACCTAAGCCAGTTCAGACCGCAGCCCACTGTTACCAGCAAGATTTTCACCCAAAGCAAAGCTACCCAGAGGAACTGTGGTCCTACATGAGGGGAAACCTGTCCAAGTTGCCAGGGACAACCAAGAACACCATCGGCAGTGGGGAACAGTAGACGGACAAGAGGCAAGGGAGCTCCGGGACATTGGCGCAAGCACACAAGGTCAAACCCCAAGCCCGGACCGGACAAACAGTAGCAGTGAGGGTGGCAGGAGGTGCCATCCACAAACTCACAACAGCTCGAGTTCATCTCAACTGGGGTTTAGGGGCAAAGCACCACGAGTTCGCCTTCCAAAGTTTGAAATCAGCGCTAAGCGAGGCACCTCTACTGGCCATACTAAAAAGTTTCTCATCCACACAGATGCCTCCATGTTTAGGCTGGGAGACGTGTTAAGTCAGTGGGGGATGACGGAATGGAGCACCCGGTGGTCTATCTCAGCCAAAATCATTTACCACGAGAAGTCCGCTATGCCACCGCTGAAAAAGAATGCATGGCTCTTGTATGGGCATTAAAGAAACTTCAGCCCTACCTCTATGGTTGTCCCTTCACTTTAATGACTGACCCCAACCCCCTCATCTGATTGAACAGGGTAGCTGGGGATAACCCTCGCCTTCTGCGCTGGAGCCTGGCCCTTCAACCCTACAATTTTACAATCCAGGCAAAGATAGGCAAACAAAACGGCAATGCGGATGGATTATCCCAGCAAACCAAATTGGAGCCTTAATCTAACCTCCCGGACATCCCCAAGCCAACCTGCCAGGGTCTAGGCGGGTATGCCGCACCATGGAACTGGGGGGGCAGCAATGTGACAAACTCTGTAATTTCCCTTGCCCCAGTTATTTTCCCTGCATTCGGTAGTTTGATCTACCGAACACCGACCACCTCCCTGGCTCAATTAACTTCAAAGTAACCACAAAGTTAAGTGCTCTCCTTGGGCGACTGCCGTTCGTGTAACCGAACAACACGTGCACTGGAAGACGGTGGCCATCTCCCGAAAGCATGCAGCAGTTCTTGGTCGTTGAGTGTCTGGAACTCTAAGGCAGACAATCTAACCCGCGAACACTGGTAACTTTGTACCAACGCCTGCTTCTATTCCCGACAAGCCAGGAGAGTGCTATTCGGTGAAAAGGTATGCACAAACTAGATGAATAATCTCTACCTTTGAGCCAGGGGAACCGTTCGGTATATTGTTATCTTTGGGACTCCTGAAAGTGACCGGCTGCTACCACTTTTCTCATGGAACTATTTTGGGCAGAAGCCACGTGTGCGGTCGGTTAAAACTTTACCCTGGTGGCGACTTGCCTGTATTTGTGGGATCTGAGCACTATTTGGACATATCCGGGGATATAGGACTTGTGGGGGTCTCTCTTAATATTATGCATGTTTTGGGGTATTTTATGTTTTATATTTTGTACCTCTAGTGCCTGGGAGATAATTAGTATAAGCAAAGTACACTCCATTATCTCCCAGACACAGACGCCTTGGCGTGTTTCCCTATACCTTTGCTGGAGACCCCATGTTGGGGGTCTGTGTATAAAAGTGGGCCATCTGGCCATAATAAAGCATTCCAGCTGTACCCTTCATCAAGTCTCGACTGATGTTTGGGTATGCGAGCGACAAAGCCCGCAAGCAACAAATCACTTGATTTTTTTCCACCAACCTGCTTGGATTTCAGGAGAGTACGAATAGTGTACTAGGCTAACGGGCTATAATCACTTAACCCTCTAGTCCCTTCGGAAGAATGCGAACAAACGTACTATATGAAGTAAAAGGGGTTCGTTACACTAATACATACTGTAGATCCATACCTCCACACTGTCTATAACATTCTATAACACACACAAACTGCCAAATACATACACACACAAACTGCCTTATGAACACATTGTCTAATACATAAACATACAACTACATTATACATACATACACACAAACTACCTAATACATGCACGCACACGTACACTGCCAAATACACACACTGCTGAATACAAACATATACACCAACACACACACTACTTTATACATACATTGAAATATATCATGATTATACATGCAATACATACATACAAACTGTCTCAAACTCACACTCACTGCCTTATACATACACTCACACAAACTGTCTAATAGACACACACTGCCTGACACATACACACAGCAGACTCACATTCTCAGGTGGTGGAGCTGGGGGAACTGGAATAAGCCCATTCAGGGGGTGTGGTATCTCCTTTGCTGCCATGCTTGCAGTTTGTGTCTGTGGTCCATCCCACAGGCCGTTCAGGAACAGGACACAGGGAGCTCTGATCTCACACTGTCCTTCTCTTTAAAGGATTGCTGCCTGGATTGGAGGAGGGGTCTTTACACGAGAGAGCATGGGCAGGCAGAGTTAGAATATTTGAGGCTGGTTAAGGCGGGGTTTGTGTATTGTGGGCAGACACAATATTTGAGGCGGAGTTAATATAACATTATTGCTACAGTTGAAGCTGCAGAATTACCATGAGGAGCAGAGAGTAGGAGCAGAGAGGGGCTGGTGCTGGCAGATCTGTAATATTTATCTGTAATTTTATTATGTTTTTATTTTATATGTTATTATGTATATAGCGCCATCAAATTCTGCATTGCTTTACAATGGGTGGATGAACGGACATGTAGCTGTAACCAGACAAGTTGGACACACAGGAACAATGAGCTTACATGCTAGAGGGAGTGGGGTAAAGTGACACAAAAAGGTAAGGATAGTATTAGACTAGTGACAGTTGCAAGAGAGGAATCAGTCAGGAGCTATTAACAGTTTAATTGATACAATTTTATGAAGAAGTGGGTTTTTAATGATTTTTTGAAGGTGTGGAGACTGGCTGAGCATCTTGTGTATTAGGAAGATAGATAGATGGGAGCACCATTATGTAGAGATTTGAAAGCAAGAATCAGTATTTAAAATTGAGCCCTATATCTTACAGGAAGCTAATGTAGGGATTGACAGAAGGGTTAGGCGTGGGAGGTGCAGGCGGACAGGAAGATGAGCCTCGCCACCGCACTCATTATGGACTGTAACGGCGCAAGTTGGGAGAACGTAAGACCACTGAAAAGCGGATTACAGTAGTCAAGGCAAGAAAGGACAGTGGAATGGACCAGCACCTTAGTCGAATCTGGCTTTAAGTAGAGTCGGATGCGTGCAATGTTTTTGAGATGGGAACGACAGGATTTGGCGATAGACTGAACATGAGGCTTGAAGGAGAGGTCGGAGTCAAAGAAAACACGTAGGCAGCGATCCTGCGTGGTGGAGCTGATGGTAGCACCGTTGACTTGGAGGGAGACAGACACAGGAGTAACAACACTTGAGGGAGGAAAGACTAGCATTTCAGTTTTGGTCAAGTTTAGTTTAAGGAAGTGGGCAGCCATCCAGTTAGAAATAGCAGAGAGGTAGTCAGAGACACTAGTCAAGAGGGACGGTGAGAGATCAGAAGATATTGCGGAGGATGAGAAGAAGCTGTTG
Source organism: Pelobates fuscus (assembly GCF_036172605.1). NCBI lineage: Eukaryota > Metazoa > Chordata > Amphibia > Anura > Pelobatidae > Pelobates > Pelobates fuscus. The sequence goes on along the minus strand of NC_086317.1, from coordinate 388,968,510 downwards.
ATGAGTGTCAAAAGCCAGGTCAAGGAGAATTAGGATAGAGTAGTGACCACGAGATTTTGCAGCAAGTAGATCATTGGATACTTTGGTCAGTGCCGTTTCCACAGAGTGCTTAGTGCGGAAACCAGACTGAAGCGGGACTCACAGAGAGTTGGACTCGAGGAAGTTTGTGAAAGCATTGTGATAGGCTTTTGATCAACAAGCAGATCAGTGGCAGAGCCAGCAGCAGCAGACTGGAATAAAAGTAAGATTTTACTATATTTAGGGGGGCAATGTGGGGGCCAGGGTGGTTAGATAGTGTTTTAATACTATAGGGTCAGGAATTCCTATTTGCTCTGACCCGGGAAATATATGTAATTGGTGGAGTGTGCTCTTCTTAAACGCTTTCCTCCTTTGATAGAAGCAGAACTTGAGGAAACACATTTCATTTAAACCAGTTATTTATTTTCTATCTAATACCCAAGTTGAATATTACAAAAATGGGATATTACCTGATAGTTCACAAAAGCCAAAGTCTAAAAATGGTGGGAAAAGCGCTAGACCTAACTGGATTGCCAAATCTTCACCATTATGAAGACAGGACACCTCAATCCACAGGTTAAGGATAAATCATATTTACTTCAAAGTGAGCATACACAGGTAGGAGAGTGAAGATTACTATAACTTGCCAGTGAGGCGCAAAACACGTCATGGTGATCTTCACTCTCACCTCTGTGTCCTAACCATATGCACACTTTGGAAATAAGATTATTTAAGGATTGAGGCGACTTTTCTTCATAATAAAGGGGAGATCTAGCAATCCAATTAAGTCTAGTGTCTCTATGCAATTGTGTAATCTGCACGCCTCTCCTGGGATTCAGGTACAGCTTGCTGTGCTGTACATTGTAGCAGGTCCTTTTGTTGTCCTATAGCGATACATTTATTTATTTATTTTCACTCCGTTGTAGAGAGCAACATCCCTGGGTCATAGAAACATAGAAACATAGAATGTGACGGCAGATAAGAACCATTCAGCCCATCTAGTCTGCCCAGTTTTCTAAATACTTTCATTAGTCCCTGGCATTATCTTATAGTTAGGATAGCCTTATGCCTATCCCACGCATGCTTAAACTCCTTTACTGTGTTAACCTCTACCACTTCAGCTGGAAGGCTATTCCATGCATCCACTACCCTCTCAGTAAAGTAATACTTCCTGATATTATTTTTAAACCTTTGTCCCTCTAATTTTAGACTATGTCCTCTTGTTGTGGTAGTTTTTCTTCTTTTAAATATAGTCTCCTCCTTTACTTTGTTGATTCCCTTTATGTATTTAAATGTTTCTATCATATCCCCCCTGTCTCGTCTTTCCACCAAGCTATACATGTTAAGATCCTTTAACCTTTCCTGGTAAGTTTTATCCTGCAATCCATGAACCAGTTTAGTAGCCCTTCTTTGAACTCTCTCTAAGGTATCGATATCCTTCTGAAGATAGGGTCTCCAGTACTGTGTACAGTACTCCAAGTGAGGTCTCACCAGTGTTCTGTACAATGGCATGAGCACTTCCCTCTTTCTACTGCTAATACCTCTCCCTATACAACCAAGCATTCTGCTAGCATTTCCTGCTGCTCTATTACATTGTCTGCCTACCTTTAAGTCCTCAGAAATAATCACCCCTAAATCCCTTTCCTCAGATGTTGAGGTTAGGACTCTATCAAATATTCTGTACTCTGCCCTTGGGTTTTTACGTCCAAGATGCATTATCTTGCACTTATCCACATTAAATGTCAGTTGCCACAACTCTGACCATTTTTCTAGTTTACCTAAATCATTTGCCATTTGGCTTATCCCTCCTGGAACATCAACCCTGTTACATATCTTAGTATCATCCGCAAAAAGACACACCTTACCATCAAGACCTTCTGCAATATCACTAATAAAAATATTAAAGAGAATGGGTCCAAGTACAGATCCCTGAGGTACCCCACTGGTGACAAGCCCAAGCTTCGAATATACTCCATTGACTACAACCCTCTGTTGCCTGTCACTCAGCCACTGCCTTACCCATTCAACAATATTGGAATCCAAACTCAAAGATTGCAGTTTATTGATAAGCCTTCTATGTGCAACAGTGTCAAAAGCCTTACTGAAATCTAGGTAAGCAATGTCTACTGCACCACCCTGATCTATAATTTTAGTTACCCAATAAAAAAAATCAATAAGATTAGTTTGGCATGATCTCCCTGAAGTAAACCCATGTTGTCTCTGATCTTGAAATCCATGTGTTTTTAGATGTTCAACAATCCTATCCTTTAACATGGTTAAGGGTCCTAATATATTTTACACAGTATTGTAAGTATGTATAATAAAAAATGTCGTAATCATTAAAGGTAAACTGTTTATGTAGAGTATAGCAAAATTTGTTAAAGCTGTAGAAATAATGCAGAATATTGTATTTTCCGCATTCTTCAGGGTATTTCACACGTGTTTCGGAATTTACTGCACTATAATGGCATTTACCATACTCCCACAGGCTTTATTTTTTAGCCTAGTCTCTAATTTTTATTCATCTTATCGTCCTAGGTCCCCAGGCCTCCACTGATGTCTGTGCCCACATTGTTTGGTAAGCAGTCATCAGTCATTGCTCTTGAGATGTGAAGAGCGCTGTGGGGTCTCTTCATCCATTCTATGGAGTTTGGCAACAACCCTTAAACCTGCAGGGGGGATGCAAGCATGAAAAGTCCAACAAAACATCGAATAGAAGCATGATGCATGTCCATGGGTTGGAGGAAACAGTGGCTGCTCTGTTTCTTTGGTGAATGAAAGCATATTTTAAGCTCAGACGTAAAGAAAAATGAAACAAAAGAAAAAACACCACATTATAAAGATGGCGAAGAATATATAATCTTATTTAATAAAGACATAAGATCATTATTTTCAGGATTTGTGACAAAACCATGGCTCATTATTTTCGCAAGTTTATTACTGTTCTGGGATTCAATGGATTATATTTAACTATTTTGTAAGAACATACATTGTTTTTGACTCAAGTGCCAGGAAGGGGGCAAACACCAAGACATGCACATTTAAAACCTCGACTTTAAAAAGTCAAGTTAAAATGGGTGATGATGTAATGATGCTGTGTTTCAATAACCACAGTGTCATTAAACCAATGCAAAACAGATATGCTACTGACAGAAGCGCAAAATCGTAAGGTTAGGATCAGCAGGGGCCCAGTTGAACTGTTAAAGGGCCATAGCACCCAACTAGGCCCTGCTGATCCTAACCTTATGATTTTGCTGTTCAGTCAGTAGCATATTTGTTTTGCACCTGTTTTGCATTGGTGCTGATACAAGCCCACCGGGTGGCCCTAAGTGCATGGGGCACCCATTGGGCCTCCTTAGTGTGTACCGGTGACCATGGGGTAAAAAAAAAAATTCTTCAGGGCAGCAGGGCCAAAGGGACAGCTGCTTTGGGCCCCCAGGAGTATCTGAGCCCGGTGCAACTGCCTTGTTTGCCCCGCTTTAAAGACAGCCCTGCATACAGTACTTTGACTTAAACTTGCTATTATTTTAAAGAAAAAAAAGTTTTTTGCAGAGCAAATATGTGTATTTTGTAAGTAACACCAATAATTCTGGAACCCAAGCTGTACCTTAACTCTAAGTCCCCTCAAAATTACAGTGTGGGGTACACTGCTTTGTGTATGTATTGGATACAGTGCAGTAGTAGTCTTTTTCAACAGAATCTTTTTTTTTTGTTCAAACTTACTCTGTTTATCTGCAACATTATTCAAATGTCATCATATTGAAGGGTATTTTATATTGACTTTTTAGAGTTGTGATTTTTTTTTTATTTGTATTCTTTATTTTGGCAGGCGATTCATGACAAAGCAGTAGTTTCATTGTATAACATTGGACAAGCATATTCAAGATTTGCAAACAATGGTTTCTAATGTAATCACCCAATCTTTACTAAAAGGTAACTATTTATAGGCTAGTGATGCCCAGGAGCAGAGTTAGGTAGTCGAAGTGTCGGCCATCTCAAGCGGTTAAACAGCTAGTCGGTAAGACTATGTATCTATGGTATTAGCGTTTCTCCTAGGTGGTGTGCAGGCCACTAACCTATGAGACAACAGGGGGAGGGGGTATATGCTTATGATACCCTGCAACATTATACACATTGAAAGCTCGAAGGGGTGGGTTTAGGTTCTATTGCTGCACTAAGTCGTCCACCATAAGGCGGCTGTGTGAAACAATAACATGTAAACTTAATCACCTGTACAAAAATAACATTGGCATAAAAGTATAAAGTAGAACTGAAACATTTGGTGGCTTAGATATGCTCAGCGATATTTAGGTCAGAGAGTCTCGTTCTCGCCCTGGTACAAAGTGAGTGATCACAGAAACATCCCAGATGGCTGGTACGCGTCAAAGGAGTTGCGTCAGGTATGCTCAGTGCCTGGAGGAAGCCCAGGCCCTCTGAGGGACTCGTTGCCCGCAGGGTTTTCCCCTCTTGGACTACGGTGATGGATCTTGGGTAAGTCCAATGATAAGAAAGTCCCGCGTTTTGTAGTACCCCAGTTATGTGCTTCATAGACTTCCGCCACAGTAGTGTGGGCCTGCTGAGGTCTTGGAAAAAGGTGATGCTGTGTGATTTAAAGGAGAGTGTGGTTTTCCGTTTTACTGCTGTGAGGAGCCTTTGTTCATCCGCGATGGTTTAACAGCACAGGATTAGGTCTCTAGGAGCTGCGGTGGGGGCTTGTGAGGATTTTGTGATACGGTATGCCCTGTCAAAAGCAAATTGTTTGGCAAATTTTGTAGGTAGTATGGTTGCAGCTTCCGGTGGGAGCATGTCCGCAACCCCACGGATTTTAATGTTGCGCTGTCTTCCCCTGTCACCCAGCTGGTATACTCGGCTGGATAGATTGGTTTGTAGTGATCTTAGTTGCTGGACAGATTCACTCAGGGTAGTAAGCTCTTGTTTAAAATCTAGTAGGTCCTACTCTGTAGCGTGAACCACAGCTTGCACTTCTGTCTTGACCAGATTCAGGTCTGCTGAGAACATGTTTTGAAAGTGCATGAGCAAATTGTGGATGTCTTGTTTTGTTGATGGAGCTGTTCTGTTGGCAAAGGCTGGGGCTTTGGCTATCACTATTTTTGCTGCGGGCGGTGAGGCTGTAGCTTCAGGCTGAGTCACAGGCATGCCTCTAGTGCGCGTGGGGGTCACCAGCATCTGGCTGATATCTTGCCAATCCTTAGAGGTGGGATGAATAAGTTTCTTGCGCACCATGTCAGACCCTTCGGGAGCTTGATAGAGGGTCTGCTGGTACGTTACTGTCTGCGTCCAGGTAGCCCCAGTATCTGGCACTCGGCACCCGTGCGGCTCCCGCACGGTAAGCCCGGGTTCCCCGCTGTCGATTTTTGGCACTCATTCGCGGGAAAAATGAATCGCATCTGCCGGATCAGGACTGCTTCCCAGGTATGATGGTGGTGTTACTACTTGGATTTAACACCCGTTTTCGATGTTACAGATTGTTTTTATGGTGGCGTACTCGGAGCTATTGGAAATGGCATTGGGCTCAGTGTGCTGCTTGACTCCGCCCCCCCCCCACCCCGAATTATGATTTTCAAAGTTAATCAAGATAAGAGGTTTTGTGTAATCTGATGGACTTGTAGTACCATCTGCTAAATACTTTACATATATTTTCTTTTATTAACACATATATTTTCCTTTATTTATATATAAAGGGTGGAGCGACTTGTCAAACTTATTTTTCTTGTGGTGGTGGACAACCATATATTGGGCCTACTAGAGTTATCGTGCCTCCTACGTTCCTCGCATTCCCTTTTCATTTTTGAAGTCTCATTAAGTTGGCTCCATTTGTCTTGTTGACTATTTCCTTGTCTTTTATGTCCTTCCAGTGGTCCTTGTTTCCCTAGATTCCCTTACTTAACCCATGTGTCTCTTTAAAAGTCCTTTCCCCTGTTTTCTCCTTATGAGCCTACTGCAGCTCTCTTTTCCCAGTCTGTCCTAAATATCCCTCTTGAGCATGACATGATGTACCTAGTGGAAAGCAACACAGTTGTCTGTCTATCAAAAGATGCTTAAATCTACCATAGACTGGGTTATAGGATGAGAGGTATTAATTTATGAAGGCAGTTTGTGTGAAGTAAATGTTTTTAGGATTTAAGTTTCTGCAATTTTAGGCCTTGGTATTTTTGTTGTTTTTCTAAAAAAAAAAAAATTCTAAAAATGTTTTTTTTCTAAAATGGTCAAGCCGCAGTAAAAGTCAAATGTATCAACTTGTATAGAACTTCAATATTCTGTTTGGCTGCCAGTATTTGACCTTGGTTATTCTCTGTCTCACACTCCAAAGACTACTGCCTGCACTGACCTCAGATAGCGACCCTACTACTGGGGAAGGGGAGTGCCATTCCCACAACCTTCGTTTGACCTTGAAATATGTTTGTCCATTAGCACAATGGTTGCCAATTTAATGCGGCTTGGATGCAGGAACAGTGTAGAAATGGAATTGTAGTATAGCTTATCCCTCTGGATCTCTAGACAGGATTGTCATCTGCTACTATTCTGTAAACTTTTTACTGAATTTTTACTGATCAGAGTACATCCCTTCCTGCTTAGACCTTCCTGGACAGTAGTAATGAGCTTACATAGTCTGAAAATGTTACACAATTGCCCAATAAGAATTTTCTAAATCTGACCCAATAATGTTTTGTTAGAGATTGGTAGAATAGGCTTTTTCTTGTTTTCTGATGTAACCACCAAACACCTAAATCGCTGACTCTGTGAATTCATAGATTTGTATAAACCCACAAATATATGCTCGGTACATTACCAGCACACAGTCACATAATAGCAAACTAGTCACACATTTGCTTTGAGACCAGTCAGTTTCCTGAACAGCAACTGCATTATTCTAATATGTCCTGAGGCGCTTACATCTTCTGTGTCAGTGGCCTCTCATCTACATTTTAGTGTGGGCATTCAAGGGCTTTGCTCTAAACATCTTTTGTGCAGGTGTTACAATCTGTTGAAAATCTTCTACTCAGGGAGTTCATAGCTGTACAGTGCTCAGGAACATGTTATAAAACAATGTTTTAGTGATTGATTGGTTGATTGATTGGTTATACCCTCATTGCAAAATTCTATGGTAGACCTGAAGAATTATATTACATCTTTGTTTGTTCCATGTATATTTCAGGTCTTTGGTCCTTATAGCATTGCTAGTACGTTTTTTTTTTTTTAAAGTTTTCAATTAGGTTGATTATTTTTGTCATAGACTCTCCAAGGCACTGGGGATATTGTCCATGTTTGTAATCCCTGAACTGTGAGGTACAAACTGTAATGAAGATCCTTTTCATAGCAGTGATTTTTACTCTGGTGTTGTGTCTGCGTGTTATCAATGAAAGATTGTGTGCATGGGTGAGCCAAGGGTCAGTGACATCTGGGTGGAGGACTTTTAGTGTCATAAATGTAGCTAAATTGTTCTTCCTTTTCCACATCTCATTCCCCTCCTTTTATACATTCCCTTTCTTTTTATACATCTTTCATTATAATGTGAATCACAGGAAACGTAATCCTCAAAAATCTAGAGAATGATTGGTATGATGATTAACCATAACAACCGATCTTCATGGAATACACTTACCATTTCCAACATCCGGAACCAGCCTTCAGATGCAGATTTCTTACAAATGTGTATATGGGGCTTTTTATTTCATTTGTGTATGAGCACCTGTGTATGAGGTTTGAGGGCCTTTATATAGTGTGTGTGTGTGTGTGTGTGTGTGTGTTTGTGCATAATGTGAGAAATGGTGGTTGGGTAGATAAATATAATTAAACTGGGGCTGTAATGAATTTTTCGTATTAAACTTGAAAAATTGCACATATGGGCGGGGCTTGGCTGCAATGCTGAGTGGACAGAGGATCTTACAGCTCTGGCTGTTTTAAGCAATATTCTCAGAAAAACAACTGTGTTACTGACCCCTTATATTATAGTACCTGTGTTGGAAAATCCTGAGGAACATTTTGATACCATGCATTCATTCTCTACAGACCTGGAAGTGTTGCAGTCATTCCAGTGCAGCCTACAGCCTACTTTACCATTTTAGACAGGAGAGGCCGATAATCTCCTGCACTCTAAGTCCTCTTCGACTTCTGCCAAGAGCCCTGACTGCCCCTTACGTCTACATCAGTGGAGCTTATCCTGATCCCCACCTAAGACAAATGAGTTATTGAGCCTTACTCCTATTATCGCACATGGATGGAATATTTCCAGGCATGACAAGATGGTTTCCAATTGTAACCGAGATGGACCAGGAATGTGGAAACCCTCTTACACATATGATCAACTCAAGCTGCTGTCTTGGAGCATTATCTGTTAGCAATAGACATGGGATTCCTCATTTCAAATTAGTTTAGCCTATTGTCCTGTGGGGATTCTCCTTTAAAAAAAATGAGGTTGTTGAGCATGTAACATGTATAAACTATGTTTTATGCAATTACTTCAATAAAATGAAAAATTTACACACAAAAATTACACACAAAATACATTTTTGTGATATTCAAGCATAAGTAAAGTCAGACATGATGTTTTCATGATCTATCCTTCAGCCAGATTTTTTAATGCAAAAATAAATGTAAAAATCTAAACGCATGACAGACAGTTTGTTCTGATACAGCATATACATAACATTCTTGGAACAACGCAGCAGATCAACACGGAGCAGGAAAGTAAGTTTTCTTACCTTTTAATGGAGGCAAGGAGGGACAAGCCATCTAAATGGTGGTTTTAACACTATAGGGTCAGGAATACATGTTCCTGACCCTATAGTGTTCCTTTAACTATGTTCTAATTGACACATTTCTTACATAAGATATTATATGCATACTATAAACGTACAGGAGTTTGCGTGTGTGTGTGAGACTGTAGCTCCCATAGGATCCATACTAATGGAAGAAGATCTTCAGTTTCCCTCTACTCTTTGTTCTTTCTATCTGTCTGTTATTATAAACTAGAAATGTTCAGCCATGGTCTTCAAGCTATAATCGGACTACAATCCCCAGATATAAAATGTATTTCAAAAACAGCTTGAGGACCACCCGTGTAAGAATACTTCAGTGATGGCAGACATTTAAAAAAAAATCAAAAAGCATCATAACCAATACGGCTCGCTGGGTTGGTTATTGTACCAGGAATCCTTTTGTGCCATCCCATTGCAAACAGGCAAAGCATTTTCAAATAGTTTGATACTTGGTGAGCCCCATCCCCACCCCTGGCTCCTACTCACAAATGGTGCTAAAGTGTAAGTTTCCCTTCGACGTTAAATATATAAATTTTGCCCGTTGTAGTTTTTATGCTGTAAAGAGTGGTTATTTAACATAAATGTTAGATCAAGCAGCCTGGCACTATCACATAGAGGTTTGCAGGTGCATTCATTTAAAATGTTATTTGTAGTAAGTACATCACCGATTTTAATAACTATGTATTATTGCTCTTATAACATAATGAACTCTATGCATGAACCACTAGGGGGTGGACATGGAAACAGGTATTGCATAGCGTTCCTAACATTGCAGAACAAGAGCTGGAATGATTAACCCCTTAAGGACCAAACTTCTGGAATAAAAAGGAATCATGACATGTCACACACGTCATGTGTCCTTAAGGGGTTAAGCAGGCAAATAGTACTTAGCATTATCATTCCCTTGCAAAACAGCAAGTGAACAATAATTTACGAATGTGCATTAGGTTCGGAATTATATTAAAACTGTTGCTTTGTGAATATTCAAAATCACATATTTTGTACAGGATTCAAAATGTGAAAGCACTGACTTTAATCTGGACACTGATTACATCTGGGCTAAATATGAGAATTGCCAATGCGGTCAGAATTCGATATTTTCCCCGGATTTTGTCCATCCGTACAAAATCTGGTGTTTTTCGTGAATAACCCTTAAAGGCTTAAATGTAGACTATTTATTCAAGGAATTTCCTAGTTGCCTTCCTAAGTTCATCGGATATGTTAAAATAAAAATGGGATTTCACAGATTTCTTAGCTGTAGTGCAACAGAAATGGCATCCTCTTATGAATATACTCAAAAGGAAATGGCACAAAATATACAGTTGCTTCTGGAACAAAACCTGCTTTAACCCCTTAAGGACCAAACTTCTGGAATAAAAGGGAATCATGACATGTCACACATGTCATGTGTACTTAAGGGGTTAAAGATTTTGTAAAAATATTTACATTGAATTTGTTTTTGTCTTTAATAACTCCTCCTTCACCTATGGATTTTTAGTTATTTAGAAAAGTCACGAGTAAAAAATGTCACCAGGCAACATGCAGTGTTTTCATGAAAAAGAAGATAAGGGTGGCACTTTCTGAGACAAAATAAATGCAAATCTGAAGGGTTGCATTTTAATAAAAACATCAAATAACAAACATACAGCATCCAAGTATTATTTTACCTCTTTCTTTTGCCTGCATAGTTGTTCCTAAATGACAAGAAATATGGGAATTACGGTAAGTGACATTGCAAACAATGCAGATTTTAGTTTAGCACATAAAGCCTCACTTATCTTTCCCTTTATTCCAGAACAAGTAAGTATTCATCAGTCAGATAAATATACCCACCCCCACTATACTCCCACATTGTACAGAAGCTAAGCTGTAGGCCAAACAACAGCATTATAGTTGTCTATGGGGTAAAAGGTAGATGCTAGGGGGGCGGGGCCTGACCGCCGAACAAGCTGGTCGCACCAAACCAGAGCTCCGTGTGAGAACCGGCAAAACGAACGGCACTTACCTACACATATCCCACCGGACTTCTCAAACAAAACGGCAGTGTAGCGGTAAGACCTCGAGGCACAGACAGCCGGATCGCCGGACTCGGAGAGGCGACCTGACGCAGAGATAGGGTTGCGGCCTACCAAAGGGTGCAGGCGCGGGAGAGGCGGCCGACCTCCCCGCCCGCGGCTCAGCGGATAACGCTGCAATCCCCAGGACCCCGATCTCCCCCCCCGGCCGGTGAGGGACATCCCGGCAAACTCAATCAAGCGACTGAACCAAACACCCTAAAAAGGTGACACACGCGACTAGCAACCCCAAGAGGCGACTGAGGACCAGCCAAAATGGCCGCCCAGCGAGGACAAAGAAAGGGGAAAAAGGTCAGCCATAACCCATCCCACCCCCTGAGAGCCCTAGATCAGCTCTGCCTGAATTTCTGCACGATACTGTTGGATAGGGGGGTGACCTACCAGCGAGCAGCACGACTTGTGGCCTCGTGGATTAGGCCAACCACCCGCCGACGCCACTATGGGTACCCATATCTGGCCTTTCAGGCGGCCGCGCAGACATCAAACGCCGGCATGGCAGGCCGCGGGGCCACACAAACTAGGGGCACATACCCGCCTCCGTCCACACTAGAACGCGACACCCAGGCAGGCCGCCCTATGATCCAGCGACAGTTCCCCCAACAGCAAGACCCCACTCCTCCTCAGGGCACTACTAAGACCCACGCTTATGAATCCAAGACTGTATGCCTTCCCGGGCAGAGAGCATCCGGGCACTACACCCAAAGGTGCTGGCCACACAGGCGGAGAGCGGCAAAACGACGACACACTTTGACGACCAAGACTCACCGCACCATCCCGAAAGGGACGACCCTGGACCAGAATGGACCCCAGGCTCGTGGCAGGAGGGCACCAGCTCTCACAAAGATCCGGGGCAAGAGAGGAGACCCGACACCTAGACACCACGCACCCTCGCTGCTGGGTTGGAAATCCGACACACACCCCAAGCTTGACGCCCACCATGTCTACGGCAGGGTAACAGCAACTCCAGTACACACCAAGATTTGGGGATCGGCACAGCCTCACACCACCAAATCTGTTCGGCTCCAATGCCCCCCGCGACAACCCATCGAGACCGTTTGGCCACGGCATGATGCCGAGAGGCTTCCTACTACCGTGCGACGGGCCTCAAGGACTGGCGTAGGCTGAGGGCCTAAGGCGGACTAGCTACATGTGTCCCATACCTAACTGACACTTCGCAGGGATACTTGTGGCTCCTACCTACAAGGTGGCCAGGTGCACCACTGGACTGCCGAGGACTCAGTTTCCCCTTCTTTTTGTTTTTGTTTTTGCCACCTGCATCGCTCATTGAGATGCTACTTACCTCGGCATAGTGAAGCAGGTACCAGCGGACTGTAAACTCATATAAGGGAGACTACTATAAGCACTAATCTGTGCTCCTCAGGACTTTTGTGACTACATTTGTTCCCAGCGGTTTTACCTTAAATAATGAGTTTCAGCATGTCGTTTATTACACAAGTTATTATTATTATACATTAGCAAGTTTCAGCAATGTCGTTTATTACACAATGTCTCATGACCTGCAACCTCACAGTACACCATACCTAAGCGATATTTTGCACCTAGCACTGTAATAACTGGTCTTGTCCACTAACCGTGCAAGCCTAGCCTACACACCTCACTCTAGGAATGCCTATTTTGTATGTTATACACTTTTATTTTCCCTTTTTTTTTTTTTTTTTTTTTTTTTTTTTTTTTATGATAAACAGCCTGACTTAACTCTTAAAGTCCTAAAATGTTAAAAATGTGCAACTAACGACAGGCTAAAGTTAATGTATAGTAGACATACGTAATATGACTGGTAACATTTTATTTTAAACATAACATTTGTTGACACTTGTTGATTTATACACTGCAGTGAACTGTTGAACTAACATATTTAATTGTGATTTACTTGAGAGAAGCTATAAATAATCATTTACAATCGCTATTGAATTTAGATAGATTTAGAATCTATGTTATAATCTCACTTTATAATAGCGATAACAAGCATGTAACTACTCTTGTCTTTGCGACTTTTAAAAAAAGCGACGACATCCAACATATATATTACCTTTAAGCTACTGAACCTAATCGATTGAAATACTCGCTATTGCTGACCAGCTTGCACCCAACTTGATTTTGCTGATATTATTTTATGTTTTGTTTACTTGTCGACGTTAAACCATAATGTATAACAAACAAAAAAAGAGGCACGAATACTATGGAATAGTTAGTTACCATTGTTATCGAACCCTGTACTGTATGCTAAATGCACATCTCCCTCTTCTTATTCTGTATCCCAACTATTATGCCTCAATAAAAATACAGATTGACAAAAAAAAAAAAAAAAAAAAAAAAAAAAAAGGTAGATGCTAGAGGGAGGATTTAGAGTACTATGTACACTACATGTCTTCTTTGCAGACTGCAATAAGCCTGTATAACATAGATGTTCATGTAGGGATTGTAAATATATATGAGTATTATAGCCACATAAAGCATTATTTTTACATTCCGATTGGTTTTTTGGCATTTGACTGTCTTATTTATCTATATAATTTAATCACACATTAATCTCACACGTGATATATATCACATTTACGAGACAAAATTATATATGCTTAGGAATGTAGATTTGTACTGATCAGAGGTGAAACCAGAGACCACTGGGCCCTGTCGTGCAAATATCTCTGGGGCTCCCCTCATGTGACTCACCCCCCCCCCCCACCCCCTATGTGTCTCATGCCCCCAGCCCCTTCATGTGTCTCATTTCCCCCCAGAGATCCTCCATATGTCTCATGTCCCCCAAAAGCACGTCCATGTGTCTAAATCCCCCCAAAACCCTTCCATGTGTCTCATTTCCCCCCAGTCCCTCCATGTGCCTCATTTCCCCCCAGCCTCTCCAGGTGTCTTATTTTCCTCCAAAGCCCCTCCATGTGCTTCATTCCCCCCTGCCCCTCATGTATCTCATTTCCCCCAAGCCCCTCCATATGTCTAATTTCTCCCCAAATTCCCTCCATGTGTCTCATTCCTTTCTCACCATCCAGCCCCCATGTGTCCCATTGTCTCCTCCCAGCCCCACCATGTGTCTCTCCCCCACTCCCCTCTGGTACCTGCTCTCTGCGGTACCTGTCTAACTGGAAGTGCTCTCTCAGTGAGCACTTCCTGTCAGACCGTTTGGTCACGCTACAGCAGCAGGAGAGGAGCAGCACAGCTGGGGCGTACGTTTCCACGCCTGGCCTCATCACTAAGGTGCCGCCGTGCTGTGAGGAATACAGGGAGCAGGGATGTGAGGTGACCTCATTTTCACGCCACTTCCACACAGGCTACGGCATGCTCCAAAGCCGATGTACGGCCAGAAGTGCTAGTGAAGCTTGGCAACACTATATGAATTGACCGGTAGAAGAGGAGTGCTGTGCGCTCCTCTACTGCCAGTCACTTGGACATTGCGTCCCTCGGGTGCTAATAAGGGCTGGGAAAAGTGTTATTGCTGGGTTGTTGCAACTGTTTTTGTATGGAGGATGTGTGTGAATGTAATGGTTTATTTGTGTGTAGTGTTTGCCTTTGAATGTGTCTGTATGTAGTGTCAACATTTGAATGCAGGGGTGTATTTATGTGTACAGTTGGTGTTAGTATGTGCATGCATTTCAGCATTCAAAGACATACAGATACACAGAATGACACTCATTCAAACACTGACACACACAGATACACAGAATGACACTCATTCAAACAATGACACACACAGATACACAGGCGCACACACCGACACACATACAGAGACACACAGACAGTGGTGTATTTTGGTTTTGTGCTGCCCTAGGCATGACAAAACTCGGTAGCCCCCAGCCCCAATCTAAATGTATCTTCCTTTTTAAAACCAACACGCTCTTTGCCTGACAGACACACGCCCTCACTGATGCATACACTGATATACACTCACACTGACAGACAGACATACACACTCACTAGTTCACAGCTACACTCACTGACACACACACACACTCACATTCACTGATGAACACACACATTTACAGACAGACACACATACACACTCACAGACACACAAGCATACACTTACTCAGTGTCAGAAACACACCAAATCAGAATCAGACACACACTGAGACACACATATACTCACTGACAGACACAAGAAAGTTAGTAGGGAGGAGTCGGGCAACTATAGGCCAGTAAGCCTTACTTCAGTAGTGGGGAAAGTAATGGAAACCATGTTAAAGAATAGGATTGTTGAACATCTAAAATCACATGGATTTCAAGATCAGAGACAACATGGGTTTACTTCAGGGAGATCATGCCAAACTAATCTTATTGATTTTTTTGATTGGGTAACTTAAATTATAGATCAGGGTGGTGCAGTAGACATTGCTTACCTAGATTTCAGTACGGCTTTTGACACTGTTGCACATAGAAGGCTTATCAATAAACTGCAATATTTAAGTTTGGATTCCAATATTGTTGAATGGGTTGTAGTCAATAGAGTATAAAGGGTTGTAGTCAATGTAGTATATTCGAAGCATGGGCTTGTCACCAGTGGGTTACCTCAGGGATCTGTACTTGGACCCATTCTCTTTAATATTTTTATTAGTGATATTGCAGAAGGTCTTGAATTTAATTTAAATTTAATAGAGCAGCAGGAAATGCTAGCAGAATGCTTGGTTGTATAGGGAGAGGCATTAGCAGCAGAAAGAGGGAAGTGCTCATGCCATTGTACAGAACACTGGTGAGACCTCACTTGGAGTATTGTACGCAGTACTGGAGACCGTATCTTCAGAAGGATATTGATACCTTAGAGAGAGTTCAGAGAAGGGCTACTAAACTGGTTCATGGATTGCAGGATAAAACTTACCAGGAAAGGTTAAAGGATCTTAACATGTATAGCTTGGAGGAAAGACGAGACAGGGGGGATATGATAGAAACATTTAAATACATAAAGGGAATCAACACAGTAAAGGAGGAGACTATTTTGAAAAGAAGAAAAACTACAACAACAAGAGGACATAGTCTTAAATTAGAGGGACAAAGGTTTAAAAATAATATCAGGAAGTATTACTTTACTGAGAGGGTAGTGGATGCATGGAATAGCCTTCCAGCTGAAGTGGTAGAGGTTAACACAGTGAGGGAGTTTAAGCATGCGTGGGATAGGCATAAGGCTATCCTAACTATAAGATAAGGCCAGGGACTAATGAAAGTATTTAGAAAATTGGGCAGACTAGATGGGCCGAATGGTTCTTATCTGCCGTCACATTCATGCTCCAATCTGTTACTTACATAGAAAGCCTCTCTAACCCTTCCACACCATATATATGTCAAATTTGCGTGCCGATTCCCAAATATCAAATCACACCTTCCCATCCAGCAAGTAACTTTTCAGCAGCTAACATTGTATCACTCTTATTTATCAATTTAGTGGTGACCCACCATGGGGAAACACAACACCCTCCCCAATTTATACATATATTAATAAACAAAAAAACTCTTTATTAAACCACAGTGGCACGTTGGTCACAGTAGTTTAGGATCTAAGAAATGGGGGGGATTAATATATTGGATGTGTCAGTAACAAAACAAGATACAAATGGTCTTTATTACACATAGACCAATCCGATTTGTGCTTTTGATAATACATACACTCCTAGCAAGGTAGACTAAACAGCTTTATTTGATGAGTTCTCCAAGGCAATCTTCATGTCTAATGAATAGCATGCAAACAGCATTGCATATTATTGTTATTAATTATTAATTTATTAGCTGACCCACCATGGTTCCCCTTTATAGGACTAGCAACTGAGCAGCATTAGTCTTTTACGACAGCGAGCAGCCACCTGCGCTAAGCCCTGCATTGGCTGAGATTAATCAGCTGATGCTCTTAGCCAATGAGCAAGGAGAGGCAATGAGAGGGCCCTTCTACGAATTTTGCACTGGAGCCCAGTGGTCCCTAGTTACAAAACTAGCCATAAGTATACCAAATACATGAATATTATCTACTAAACATCTCACTTATTTGGTACCTAATTCAAGGACTTATCTGCTAAACAGCTGAAAGATGCAGCTGTGGCTAAGATCGCAGAATTTAATTTGTCCAAATGAAATTTCAAAATGAAAATAATGGCTGAACTTCATCAGAAAACTAGTGAACTAATCTCTGATTTTGAAGACATATGAGTGTCTGTGTTATCATTTTTACCTGCCACTTGTTTATCATTATCTCATTATCTTTTTGCACTTACCGTCTGCATCTCTGTGTAACAGGCTACTACAGTAATTACATAGTGGTCACTGGCCGCCATTTCGACTATTTGCAATTGTAACAGACAATAATCGAGTCGTCCTTCATAGGAAACATATTATTCACCTTTAAAGGACCACTATAGTCACCCAGACCACTTCAGCTCAATGAAGTGATCTGGATGCCAGGTCCCCCTAGTTCTAACCCTGCAGTTGAAAACATAGCAGTTTCAGTTTCAGAGAAACTGCTATGTTTACACTGCAGGTTTAATCCAGCCTCTAATGGCTGTCTCCCTGACAGCCACAAGAGGCGCTTTCGCGCCTTTCCTATGGGTGGGTTTGAATGCGCGCGCGCCTCTGGCCGTACATGCGCATTTGGCTCCACAAGGGAGCAGACGACGGTGAGGGAGGAGAGATCACCAGCGTTGAGGGAGTCCGGCGCTGGATTAAGGTAAGTGGCTGAAGAGGTTTTTATCCCCTTCAGCGCTGAGTAAGGGGAGCCCCGAGGGAGGGGGGCACTCAAAGATCCTATAGTGCCAGGAAAACTGTTTTTTTTTTCCTGGCACTATAGGATCCCTTTAACGCTTTATCCTCAACTGATCTGGCACAGTGTTTCTCAGCTTGTTCGAATTTTCTTAACTACATTTTGAACTCTAGAAAGGTACTTTTCCATCACCCTGCGGGACATGTATGGCAAATGATTCAGGCATACCTTTTGCAATCAGCAATCCACCCACATTTCTTAATGCTGTAATATCTGTTCTGCACATATAACATAGTCCTTCCCGCTTTAATATGCACCTTATCGAAGGGACGTTAGCTCAGTCTACAAACTATTTGGGGCTTTCCCTTACCTGCAAAATCTCCCAGTATTTGTAGCTCTTTTCTTGCACCATCAGCTGCATCCCTAATGAATAAAGGAAGACTTTTATTACTTAAGAATTGAAGTAACTCAACAAATGCTTTTTCATTCTTATGTTTATCTTCATTCTCACCATCAGTATAATCCAGTTCATTCAGGAGGGTTTCCTTGAGATCAGCGATAAATGGCCCAAGAACGTTGTCTTCCATAATTCATAGTTCTTCACATATCATCAAAGAAAAGCCCACTCTGCATGCAATAATGGAGGAACACCACTATACATATGTTTAGCTCTTCACAGCTCCACACTGAAAAAGAAAAGGCAAGCCAACAACGTTATTGTACTATGGACATGAAGACTATGGAGAGCACCTTAGGAGTATATCTTAAAAGATGCAATTTACTAAATCATTAAAGGGTTACAGGAACCCTTTTTAACATAACTTCTTTTTTTAAGTCAGTATGCCCTATCAGGCATTCCTACCTACTAAAGAACCTGAATAAGAAAATGTTAAACTTACCTGTAGGCCAGCATCAGGTGAAGCTCCAGGCGCGAACTCCACATCCAATCTGCCATTATCAATGGTCTTGTGTGGTTCAATCAAATATTTCCGATAAAGAAGCAATTCATTGTACCATTATTACCAACTCAGAGCACATGTGCCCACTCTAAACAACGAAGACACAGAGCGAGCTGGGAAACAAGAAGGGAATGAAGGGAGGCAGGGACAATAAAAAAAAAGGTGGGTATAGGGAGGAAGGAAAGGCTGTGCTTCCTGGCAACATATGATAAATATTCACAGATTGATATTAGGCCTAAGTCATATGTGCCAGGGGTGTAACTAGCCCTGGCACAACAGGTATTATATCTCTAAATGTGCACATCCAGACTCCTACCACCGTGACTACTTTAAATCATTGAAGTGGTCATGGTCTTTGGAGTAAACCTTTAATACAAATTTAAAGAAAACAAAGTATTACATAAAATGTTAACACAAGGTTATTTTCTGTTTTCATATATTTATTTAAGACCACAAAACACTAAAGTAACACTCCAAGCAGGGGAGGGAGATCTCTGATCTTCCTCCCCGGTCCGCAGGCACATTGCAGGGCTGGCCCTCGGACAATGCCAGCCCTGCATTAGTGGATCCGCCACTGCCAAGCACCCCTGCACCATCCCGTGGTAAGCTGTCATCACGTCAAACCATTTTAGTACGGTGTGTTTATGAGTTTACAGACTTGAGTCATTCATACACTGGGTGTGTTGTTGTTTTGGTGAATAATTCTGCATTGTATTGTTATTATCTGGCAACAAGTTATTGCATTGCTTATTAGCATTTTACTGCTACTAGTTCTTCCAGATTATTTTTATTAGATTATTTTTTGTGTAACCTCCATGGTTTGGATTTTGACACCATTCTTACATTTTTATGATCTGGTTCAGTTTTTTATTGTATATTAATTACATTGTTGCATTCCTGTTCCCCTGTCACTGTTTTTGAAGAACGTTGTTTCTTTAAATGTAAGCTGGGATAAGACATGGGACGTTGAACGAAATCCATATTCCTGAGTTCGAACTCTGCGAAACGTGCGCTCTCCTGGCTCCGTGTAGACGTCACACACTGCCCTAGCAGGTATTGTAACAGTGGATCGGTGTGCAAGCCATTGATTCGATTTTGTCCAATCACAGAGGCCGTGGGCGGGTCCTGGGATGACTTTCTCTTGGCTGTGGAATGTTGAAGAGACAAGTGCTGTCAGACTGGGAAAGTGCCGGGCTGCGCTCAGTGCCAGCTCACTGGAATCTAGAACTCAGGACATCACGGCAAAGCTCTGCCCAGCTGGCAATGCCAGAGCTGCAGGTCTGACTCCCCAAACTCTGGCCTGTCCTCACCCTCAGGATGCTTTCCTACTACTGGGATGGGAGATGGACTGCTGTCATACTGCTCTCCTGCCTCGCCGTGTGTACTGCTACCAATTACAATGGTAAGTGTCACCTGTCACTTCATAGGCAATGCAGTGTGTGACAATCACTGCCAGCCCTTGTGTCGGGAGCTTTTATTGATGGACTTATCGTTGCAGTCATTGACGCAAACCTATATGAGGTCGAAAGGCGAGATCAAAAAGCGTACATTTCACGTGCGCGACGAAACTATTGAATGTCACATTGCATAGATTGACACAGTGTGCTGAGTGACTGATAAAACAGTTCCAAATGAATGTGTGTACACTGCATCCACCTGTGTGACAGTCTGGTGTACCTGTGTGACAGTCTGGTGTACCTGTGTGGAAGTTTGGTATACCTGTGTGAAAGTCTGGTATACCTGTGTGGAAGTTTGGTGTACTTGTGTGGATGTATGGTATACCTGTGTGGAAGTTTGGTGTACTTGTGTGGATGTATGGTATACCTGTGTGGATGTTAGGTATACCTGTGTGGAATGTTGGTGTACCTGTGTGGAAGTTTGGTATACCTGTGTGGAATGTTGGTGTACCTGTGTGGAAGTCTGGTGTACCTGTGTGGAATGTTGGTGTACCTGTGTGGATGTTTGGTGTACCTGTGTGGAATGTTGGTGTACCTGTGGATCACCTTTGGCACTTGATCTGTGTATCCCCATTGCATGGCTAACAGAACACCTCCCCCCCCCCCCCCCCCCCCCCCCTCCCCAATGCAGAGGACCAGGGTCGGGCTGGTTACAGGTTGTTCCTGTTGCTGTAGTTCAGCCATTTCCCAGGGTGATTCTGTTTTGGTGGGAGTGTGGGATCCAGGCCTTGCCAAGCAGAGGTCATTCTGCGGACCCTGTGACTGTCCTGTCTGGGCTTTGCATCACTGAGCGCCAGCTCTGATCCCTGGCTTTTCATGTGGCGTCAGATGCCTTTGAACTTGCTCTGGGGAGCAGTGGAACCTGTTTCTTCCCCCTGTTTCCTTTGATGCGATTGTTTTCGCAATTTGCTTTTTCTTACTGACCCAGTAAGGCATTGTGTAAATGAGTTTCGGAAGGTGTGTCTTAAAGGTACAGGCGGGGTATAGTTTTAATCATAGGGATCATCTACCTGTTACAATCAATCCAATAAACAACACTGCATTCACCAGTGAAACATACCACAGAACCTGTTTATTTGATTTCGTCATTATTATTAAAGACATTTTATTTGATCGTTCGTTACTAAGTGACAGATAGGGAACATATTTTAGAATTACCTAAGGCAAAATTTAGACAGTTCTTTTTATTTTAGTTTCGTTTCTGCATTTACTACTATCCAGCCTGGCTCAGGAAAATTACTGGAAGCTTTACTTGTGATTTCATGTGCTATGCCTTCACTTCAGAAGTTTGGTGATACATAAGGTGGAGATATATATGTGCCCATTGTTCTAAAACTACAGCTTCCATTATTCTTTGTCATTCTAAAGAAATCTAAAATCATAAAAAGCATCATGGGAGTTGTAGTTCTAAAACATCTGGGGATCTACCAGTGTATGTTTAGCTTTATAAGTGTCTGTTAGAGGTATTTATAAGGATGGTATTTTGATTATAGGGATGCTTAATTGGAATAAACTGTTAATAGTAGTACTCAGTTGGCAAAAGAGGGATAGTAGGTGTTACTGAACTGTAGAATATATAGTAATTGTTTTGTGTAATTCACTATTAAGAGTTGTACCTGACTGGCAAATGAAAACAACTTTAGATATTATCAAACCTCAAATGTAAATAGGGAGGTGTATACTAAAACATGCCAGCACACAAAGGATTTTGCAACTCAATAGAACTTTTTTTTTTTTTTTTTTACTGTAATAACAAAACGCTTACAATTTCATATATTAAAAAAAAGTATGAATATGCAAAACTAATTGGGCATGTCACAATACATAGACTAGTCTATACTGAAAATTTGTTACAGTGAATGGAAACTGACCTAAGTGACACAATGAAATCTATTCACTAAACAGTGAGATACTCTGTGAAATCCAGTTCAGGATAGAAAAAAAAATATTTTTTTTATTTGCATATTATTATTACTTTAAGTTATATAACACAAACTGACTGTGGGGAATTCCCTTTAAACCTGTATTTTTAAGGATGCATAACATCACAAATGTACTCCCCTTTTTGCAGTAAAAAAAAAAACAAAAGTCATTTTAACATTGTACATGAATAAGACAACAATAACAAGACAACAACAATGACTCTTGTAATAAAAGCCCTGACTCAAAAACAACCTCTGAGCTTTCCTAATCTTTGTGTTTACAGTGCTAATTGATAATACATGCTTAGTATTACTTTAAATTTAGTAGTTCTCTTATTATCTGTTTAGATATATTAAACGTGTGCATATTTATACATTGGGGATGAAATCAGGTTTCAGCAGATATTGTATTAGATAGGGCAATGCAATCACTGCCATGTAAACAAATATCATCTTTTGTTTACAAAGCAACAAAATGGCCGTCTTGTGAGGTTCTGACTAGGCATCATTGGAACGATTATGTTAAATAGCTAAAGTGCCAAATGTCAGAATTCACTGAGTGCTTTATTAATAATAATAATAATTAAAGAAACACATAATTGTAATAAACGGAAAACAACTACCATAATTCTAAAATGTAAGCAGAAATAACCAAGCTGTGACTATAACTAATGTGCAGATATTTTACAAATCGTCTATTGTCACTGACATTTGCAATTTGGATAACCATTCACTAAATTTGCTGTTCCATGAACAAGTCCCGTAGGGCTATTCACTAAACTGAGAATTGTCATGAATTTACCAGGGAATTTCACATTGTACGCTATAAGAGCTGAACTGGACAGCAATTTATACTTCATTGAATACATTTGTGACCATTGTAGAAGAATAGAGGTTCAGCGTGGCGTATTTGAGAACCTAAAGTGAAAGGAGAATGATATTTAACATGGAGACCCTCCAGTAAGTGGATTTAAACATCCGCCATATGATAAGTAGGATCTGTGATACATAAGTAGTTGGTAATTATTAACTAAGCTACAGTCACAAAGAAACAAGTGGCCTTTATATCTTGTCATTGCCAGAGGGCAAGCAATCAATGTATGAGACACTACATTATAGGCTTCAAATGCCTGAAACAGCATTGAATTTAGTATTTAGCATTTTCTAAATTCATAAATTCAGGTTGCTAAATGAGACTTTGGCCTATCTGCAATTACTTAGCTACCTACAATCATATTATTTTTCCTAAATATTTTACATAAGAAGAGCCGTTTGCTTAATATAATCTGCAGGATGAACCAGACAGACTCTTTGCACACAAACCCTAAGGTAGCACTAGCAAGCTTTACAACCAAGGGAGCAGAGTCCAATCACTTCTCACTTAGCAAGTAACTTAAGGTAACATTGTCAACCGCCCTCTCCCTGAAAAACAAGTATTTCATAAAGATAGAATCTTTGTGAAATACTCGTGCTGACTGTGATGGAATGTGACGGAAAAATCACCCCAGGTTCAGAAATGGCAATTTATTGAAGCCCAATGTAACCTAACATTACGACTAATCTTGACAAAGACTGCGTAGCTCAAAACGTTGTGTTACATTGGACTTCAATAAATTGCCATTTCTGAACCTTGGAGTTCCTAAACCTTCTTTACTTTATGCATACTGTTATTGGGACCTGGTGTTTGGTCCTAGTTTGGTTGCACCCTGACTCAGAGTAATGGGATAGAGTGCAGTTCCTTATTGTTTTTTGAAAATGAAATTTCAACCCAGTCAAGAGAGATACTGAGACAAAAACTATTTTGCCTCTCTATATTTGCTATGCCTGCCACTTCTAGACACGGATGGAGCTACCACTATCTAGAAGTGTATATCCCCTCAACCAGTTCAGGGATTGGCTTTATCTATGGAGTATCATGTGGTCTTGCATGATCCTCCATAGACCTCAATGCTGTACTTTTGCGCATGTGCAAGAGTTCAACCGTGACATTGGCTCCTGGTGCTGATGCGACATGAGCTGAAGATGATCCGCCAGGAGAAGAAGGCAGCCTCCAAAAGGGACAAGTTCAGACAGATAGTACTCACCTTTGGCTGAATCCCCCCACCCACCCTTGGCCACTGGACCCCCAGTGTCAGTTTCACTGTCAAGGGTCTTTGAAAATTTTGCAAAGTCCCCACATGATGACAGAGCTGCTTTAAGTGTTCACATTTTTTGCACAGCCATTTGATTATTCAGTGTTCATTTTCCTACAGCAGAAGATATTTGCTTGGACTGTAATGTTTTGTGACCCTGAAGACCTTTCTGAATGTCTGTGTAAGGATATAATGTCTAATGAGATTCATACCTGCATCAGGATGGAGGGGTATAGACTCAGGGAATGTTTTATAGCTGTACATGTTCTAAACCTGTGGGGGTTTATTCGTTAAACATCAAACTGTTGCGAATTAAGAACTGTATTGGACAATTCATAAAAAAAAATGTCTGTGACCATAGTTGAATTGGAGAATTTTTCAGTTTTGCAATTTGGGTTTCAATTTGCTACAGTGTTATTTTTAGTGAATTGACCTCCAGAATACAATGAATATAAAATGTAACCAGCGAGTTATGGTGAGTTATCTGTGTGTATGTGTGTGTGTATATATATATATATATATACTGTATATATATATATATACCGTAGATAGATATACTTTGGAGATGTTTTCAACTGAGCTGATTTATTGCTAAATGTTCAAGACTCATAACAAATGAACACTACTTGCTGTTAATTGAATACACCCCTTACACTGTAAAAAAAAAAAAAAAAAAAAAAAAAGCAGCACCCTTCTCATCGTTATTTCTTTCAGTATATTTAAACCGGTTGTTACGTGTATGTGATTCATTTTAGTTTTTTTTAGCTTTACTAACATTCAGGGATCTGTTCAAGGGTTATTTACTAGACTCAATGGTTGGTTACTAAACTCCAAATTGTAGCAAATTGAAATCTGATTGTTAAAATTGAGCCTAAAATAGTCATGGTGACACTATAGCTGAGTTAGACAATTTCACTAATCACCTATTTTATCGTAATTGTTGCAATTGGAATTTCAATTTGCTACAATTCAGAGTCTTAGAATAACCCTGTCAGCAATTTGACAACTAACTCACATCTAGACCAAAATAGCAAGGCGGAAAGAATAAGAAGTCTCATTTGCATTGTAAAACTTTACACATTATGACTATGAGAAACATAAATTTTTTTATGTAAGTTTGTTGTCGACTCACCACAGCTCAGTTTTTAGTGAGTAAACGCCTAGATTGTCATTCCTTTTGGTCTGCTGCTCTTGATTCTCGAAAATGGCAGAGCTACAACTCAAAATCAGCTTTGTTTTCAAAATGTACCCACAAAGGTACTTAATGGATTTCTTATGTACGCTGAATAATAAATGTGGATATGATAGCAGGATATGCCAACAAGCTGACAAACTTTAATCCACAAAACGAGGGTTCACTGTCCTATTTGTTACATCCTTGCTGCGCTGACAAATGCAATCTTATATAACGTACAATGAATGGTGGAGTAACCCTGTGGTGGTCTAGTGTGAGGGAGTAAGAAGATTGTTTCCCTCTGCTCGCTAGTTGGCTGTGCTGACTTCATAAATGTGATATGGGATCGACCATCTTCATTCATCTTTCTATGAAATGTAGCAGTGGACCAGTAAAAGGGGTTCTGTTCCTCACACTAGACTAGATCAACAAATATTGTGGCACCTGGGTTCAGAGAAGTAGCCTGAAAAAGTCTCAGCAAGGGAATTCCGCTGATACTAAATTGTGCTACTGACATTGCACACACTACCATTTTTAGAATATGCTGCACATACGATCTATTGATAGTGTAGCTAGAGACTGGCCTTTTAATTTAGATGCATTCTTCACAGTAACAATGTTGTGATATACCTTTTGCAGAAATACCATTAATAAAAGTGATATAGGGCCACTCTGCGTAGCTTAGAACTGAAACAGGTTGAAAGAAATATGATAATGCTGTCAAACAAGATTTTTCTCAAACCAGACTTCAAGGACCACCAAAAACTCACTGTGAGGTTTTATAACTGTTTCTTTTATTGTGGTCACCTGGCTTTTGGACTACAACTCTTCTGTCTTCCAGTTAAACTCACCTCTGTACTGTACCATGGGAAAGAACCTATTTCAAAAACAGTCCTAGTGAAGTGACCAGCAGTTCTGATCAGAGGCGGAGAAGGGGCAACAAGAACAATGTGTCTTTGCGATGCCCATGATTATGGATGGCAGCTCAACTTATGGGTTTTTAATTGCAAGAGGGGTGGCATGGCAACGACATGTTTCCAAACAGGCTGCATGAATAGTATTTCATTACGTATATAAATGAATAACAAATAGCTTCACTCCGCTACGGAAAGATTAAGGACAAGTGTTGCAAGCCAGCAGAGCAGCATGCAAATAATGATACGAGGAAATAATAAACAAACTATCTGCTGATTGGGAGCATTGGGTTTAGTATGTGCACGGAACTGTCTGCTTGGTAAAATACAACCTCCTCGACCACAGCAGTAACTAGGTCAATGATTGTTAACTTTTGGCAAACCAGGTATAGCTGTACACAGTCGAAAGGTTAATCATGATGGAAATGTAGGCCACAAAATTAACCAACACTGGACCATGCTTTAACTGGATAAGCATCATCGGATTTGAAATCTGACGACAACATATGTTGGGTTTGGAAGCCTGTGAACGTCCATTTATTAGCTTACAACAACCAGCCATAACTATTGGCCATATACAATTATTAATATACCTGAGTACTTTGTTTGCACATCATTTCATAAAACATTTTCTCAAAAAAAGCAAGGTTTTTTATTAATACATAGTGACATTTTGCAGATGCATTCATTAACAAAGCTGGCTGCAGCACACTTCAAATCGTTTACTGTGCTATTATATTCTGGAGTATATTTGCTAGGCTGTTAAAAGAGTTTCAAAGAGCAGATGAAACCTGTGTCACTTTAGTAGTCTGATTGAATATGAAAATATACTATTTTCTGTGTTTTCATTAACGATTTTATTTAGGTTATATTGTTGCATAGTTAATTAAGCGACAGGGGAAAAAAAGCCTTTTGTTGATCCAAAAAAAGGCAAAAAATCTAGTTTGAAGAGCTTTCCAATTTATCCCAGCTGGGAAAAATTCCTTATCGTCTGTTGAATGGCAGGCAGATCTCTCCTTGGATCAAGAAGCTGTTACCCTACATACCGTCTTTCCCCGAAAATTCCCCGAACATAGGTTAGCGAACGACTGGGGTTTATTTTCGGGGTAGGGCTTATATTGGGCGCATTCCCCGAAAATAAGCTTGGGCTTATTTACGGGGTATGTCTTATTTACGGGGAAACATGGTATTAAATATCATATCCATGAATATTATATTTTTTCAAAAAAATCATCCTGTCACTGTTTAAAGTGTGTATAGACTCTGATAAAACCACCTCTTAAGGCAGTGCATTCTGCCACATTCCACATCTTTGTTGGAAAAAACCCTTTCCTTTGCCTTAAACTAAATCTCTAATCTTACAGTCTAAATGAATACATTTCCAGACAGTGGTTTGTATTGGCCCTATATCCAGGCAAATATGGTGACCAAACCTGTCATTTAATTCCAGATTTTGATGAAAGTGGCATTGATGCTGATATATGGTTTAGCACAGCATGCTCTCTGGTGAAGCTATGAATCCAGATATACATCTCTTGCTGTGGCAGGATTAAAGAGTTTATAATTTGGTCTAGTGATCAGCCATCTCTTGCTTTGGGAAGTCACAACTGGGATAATTCTTCTTCCATAACAGGTGCACTGAGCTGTGAGAGTTGCAATATGATTCTTCCTTTGCGAAATACTTCTGTCATTGAGACATCAGTATGTGCAGGGGTGTTTGATGGGTGCATTAAGAGTTGTAAAATAGTTCCTTAATGGAATCTTAAACAGCAACTGGGTTTGCACATTGTAAGAGTAACTGTACCTCCTAAAACCTCATTTAACCTCTAGGAAAGCATTACAGGCTTCTGGCAAGCAATGGTAGTTATTTCAATTTTAACACATGGCTCGCATTAAGTTCATGAAAGCTATTTAATGCATGTTAGTAAATCACCTATACAATCTAAAGTTCATAGTTGCCTAGTGTCTCTTACTAACAGATTGTTAGATGAGAAAAATGTTGATTGGTGCTGTACCGTTTATTTGTGTTCAATGATAGAATTCACAGTCTCATTTCCAAAAAGATAAATACAATTATAACCTGACATTTTTTTTGCATAAGTTGATTCAAAACAATATGCCCAATTTTCAATATTATTTTCAGCAAAGTATAGGAAATTTAGCTGTAAGTGGTCTTTTAGGAGCTGGAAATTTTCTGTGTGGAGGTGGCCATCTTGGAATTGCATTTCTCACCAAAGACAGTTACTGTGTAATAAAAGGTATGCCAGTAGCCAATCATTGCCAGGGGTTTCCATAATGAAAGCTAGTGAGGTCCCAGCATTCCATTGTGTTTAGAAGAAGAAATGTTTGTTGAATGATATGTATTACCCAGGTCAAAAAGTTTATGGTTGGAGTATTTAAGAAGCGTAATAAGCGTTCAAAACCACATGTGACATTTATTCCATTTATTCTAATAATGTGATATTGGTTGTTCTGTTGCTCAGTGTCTGTATGTGATTGAGGCTGGTTTTATGATGAATATTGGCATGTTTTGAGTTTAAACTTTCAAACACAGGATTGCTAGTTCTGCAGTAACATAGAAACATACAAATGTGACGGCAGATAAGAACCATTCGGCCCATCTAGTCTGCCCAATTTTCACAATACTTCATTAGTCCCTGGGCTTATCTTATAGTTAGGATAGTCTTATGCCTATCCCACACATGCTTAAACTCCCTCACTTCAGCAGGAAGGCTATTCCATGCATCCACTGCCCTCTCAGTAAAGTAATACTTCCTAATATTATTTTTAAACCTTTGCACCTCTTATTTAAGACTATGTCCTCTTGTTGCGGTAGTTTTTCTTCTTTTAAATATAGTCTCCTCCTTTACCGTGTTGATTCCCTTTATGTATTTAAATGTTTCTATCATATCCCCCCCTGTCTCGTCTTTCCTCCAAGCTATACATGTTAAGATCCTTTAACCTTTCCTGGTAAGTTTTATCCTGCAATCCATGAACCAGTTTAGTAGTCCTTCTCTGAACTCTCTCCAAAGTATCAATATCCGGTACTGCGTACAATACTCCAAGTGAGGTCTCAACACTGTTCTGTACAATGGCATGAGCACTTCTCTCTTTCTACTGCTAATACCTCTCTCCCTATACAACCAAGCATTCTGCTAGCATTTCCTGCTGCTCTATTATAGTGGCTGCCTACCTTTAAGTTATCTGAAATAATTACCCCTAAATCCCTTTCCTCATATATTGAGGTTAGCAGGGTATCAAATATTCTATACTCTGCCTTTGGGTTTTTACGCCCCAGATGCATCCACATAAGTACAAGTATCCACAGTACAGCTCTATCTCTCTTAAACAGATTCTAATCCTCAAAATGCTACTAACTAACCACTTTTTGGCATATTGCACCTTTAGCTAGTTGTTAGCACATTTCTTTTATTGATTTTTTCTTTCTCCCAGTAACTGGTATTCATGTTAAATCTGGAATGTAGGCCACCCTGGGTGTGTCTGTGTGCCAGTATATTTTTTAGATCATTCCATATTGTTTACCTATATTTTCTGACCACCATTAGAGAAGGAGGTATGACTTTACATAGAAAGCAGATCTTGCTCTGGTTCTATGCTGTTTCTCTTCTTTCTACTTTCTTACCGAGTGCCCTTCAATATTCACTGACCGGTCGATGCATAGACACACAAAGGGCCATCTCAACAGACCAAGTGCTCACTTGACTAAAGATTTCTCGCTATCCGTTTCCTATTATCTGGTATGCAAGCAGTCACATATGGAGCTCTTCAAAGAGAACGTGACATGCTCTC
Source organism: Pelobates fuscus (assembly GCF_036172605.1). Lineage (NCBI taxonomy): Eukaryota > Metazoa > Chordata > Amphibia > Anura > Pelobatidae > Pelobates > Pelobates fuscus. Next base: position 388,938,563 of record NC_086317.1, on the reverse strand, counting down.
TTGGGAACTTGCTTGATATCTCCAATTAAAGAATAATATATCACCAATTGTTATCTTCCAAATACAACTCCCTTTTCTCTTACACAAGACAGTTTGATCTCTGCTCTTTACATACACTTCTAAATCTCTGCAACTTTCCTCATTTATTCAAAAAAATTGTTGTGTATGTGAGTTCCAACATCACCAATATCACCAAAGAAGGTTGGTTAAAACATATTTATAAAACCACATAAACTAACAGATTGTACTGTCATCAACGAGAAACACATATAAATTAATCTCAGGGTGAATATTTGCCACATATTCGCCTATTTTAAAATTGTTGACCTCATATCTCATGGTGTAGACAGTTTGCCATTTTAAGTAACTCACTAGGTTATATTACTGTATTTTCTGACTGTCTCTACATAATGTTAGCTCCCGATTCCCTCTGCTTAGTTCTAACTATCTCTTCAATCTGTAACTCTGCTAAATTGTTGTAGCCAAGCAATGGAGAGCAGCTATCCCCTTGATGTACCAAATAGCATCTAAAATAGAAACATAGAAACATAGAAACATAGAATGTGACGGCAGATAAGAACCATTCGGCCCATCTAGTCTGCCCAGTTTTCATTAGTCCCTGGGCTTATCTTATAGTTAGGATAGCCTTATGCCTATTCCACGCATGCTTAAACTCCTTTACTGTGTTAACCTCTACCACTTCAGCTGGAAGGCTATTCCATGCATCCACTACCCTCTCAGTAAAGTAATACTTCCTGATATTATTTTTAATATTGTGTATTTAAAGTATGGAAAGCCACTCTGCTTATCTACAGGACACAAACCCACAATTGTTATGTACGTGGCAGCAGTGGATTTTACACATGGAAAAACCTTGATACACTCACGCTCATTCTATTGCTGCAGCTACACTACTTGCCTTCCTAATGTCAATGTCTTAACTGGCCACATACCTCTTCTCCCCTATTTTCTGCGCTGTGCACTGCCCTGGAAATTTATTTTCTTTACATGTGCTATTTTACTTTATTATTTATGTTTTTTTTGTACAAAAAAACTGAGCAGTGTACATTTTCACCATATTTTGGGCTGGTACATACTTTGTGCTACTTAAATAAAAACTACCTAAAAAAAGTTACAAAAACAAAATGTAAAAAAAAAACTTTTCTGACAATTTGCCATATGATAGGTACTCTCCTCTTTCTTTGTTCTTTCCATTTCTTTATCATTTTGTAACATTCTTACCGCGGTAAGTTTTCCTCCATTTTCCTCCACCATAGCTTTATGAAAGTGTGATTGGAGAACAAATCCAATTTATTATGTTAATGTACATGATGAATGATGATGAAAAACAGGTGAGGTAAAGAGATAATTGTTAACCAGCCATCATCATCCTTTTAATTTGTGTCCCTTTTTACATTGTTGTGGTTTATGGTAGTGTATGGTAGAATAATAAATTACATTTCCACTTTTGTTAACCAACTTTATATAAAGTTATATTACTAAAAGTTAGTTTTGTCATTAGTCTCTCTCTTTATAAGACAAGATGAAAATCTAACGTGCATCTTTGTTCTGCAGACGTTAGGCATTACTATGGAGGCAGGGAGGCTTTGGGGGCTGAGGCACTTGACATGGGGCTCTTTAGCTAGACTTGGATCTCTACCAGTGGTGGAGAGGGCTGGAGAATATTTTTAATATTTTTTTACATTCGGCAACTGCTTCTGAAAGCATCTACCTTTAATGAAATGAAATGGCCAGTGGTATAGTGCTCAGTCAAATTTCTTAGGGAGAAGAGGTGGTGCCCTCCAGGTGACTTTTGGGAGGGGAACACTGGCAAACTGAACTTTGCCGCACATACTATATTAGTTAGGTAACATGGTGGTATTCTGCTGCTTATGCTTTTGTGAAGATTCCAGAGAGAATCGGCAGTATGCTGTTAATGGTTAGAAAAGTAAGGGTATATCATGACATTTCCCTACCTCTCTGTTAGTGTAGAGGTCATCACATTTTCCTTTGGGCTAAAGGCACAGGTGTTTTTTAGAACTTGTCTGAGTTCCTGCTCTAGACACATGATCATCTGCCTGTATATCTGTAAGGCTGCAACTCCATCTTCCACATGTTTTTATATTGTCATTGTAACCTTTTACGGTATGTAGCCAACCTTCAGAATGATACAGTTCTACTGTCCAACAACACTACGTTTCATTTGTTTGTTTAGTCTGAGTGCTAAGAACAAATGACCTGATATGAAACCTCCCAGTAGTACCACATTGTCCGTGCTAATTATATTTCCCACTGATGACCCTATTTTACTACCTATGTACCAACAAAATGTGGCATAGGCGCTAGGCCATCTATTAACCAACAGTCTGTGGGGAGAGCTGCCGACTGCTAAAATCCACAATTTCTTTCCCAAATTTTGTTTTATCCAAGTTCATCCACCGAGAAAGGCTCTTTTGTCATGACAATGTTAAAATAAAACGAAAAGACCAAACTCGTCCAGTGGGAGGAACTTTGGGGGGAAAGTGACATTGACTTTAACAAATGAATCATTCGGCTTGTTCACTCACTGGAAAGTAATGTCATTGTTGGTACATATGTGATCTTAGTAATGGGAGTCTAATTATATGTGGGGGGGATAGAGGGATAGAGGGGGAGAGGGGGGGGGGGGGGGGGGGAGCTGTGCATTGCTTCTTGTTCTTGTTTCCAGTCCTTTCTTCTCTTGTGATACTTTTGACATCTTCACCTCCAGGTGTTGTGATAGATAGAGAATACTCTGGGAAATTAAGAGCATAAAGAATGTGGGACCAGGATAAAATGTGAATCTTTATGTTTGTGTGTTTTATTGCTTTCAAAAATGTAGCATTATTGACATGTGCTAATATAGATTTGTTTCTGTTTTGTAGTATTTTAAACAATGAAAGAGAAACACACTTTCCCCTGCTGCATTTCTATGTAATCGGCTCAGCTATCTTCCCCAGATGTATATGCCATTTGGGGATATTTTTTTCTATTATGTCATGTGAATTCAAACATCCCATTGTACAGCACTGCGGAATTTGTTGGTGCTTTATAAATAATTATATTAATCAGGTACACAGAATCTTGGGACTTAATTTGTTTGCACTAAATTGCCGTTAATACCTTAAGTTACATATGTTAATGTTAAGATTTTTCTAAGTACAATTAACCTTTTAGGTTGCTTTTAGAATTTATCCTTGCCTATTAAGGGCCAGTTTATTTATAAATGTTTGCATTTCAGAACGTGCATGTTTGTATTGTTATACATTGTGTCCAACCACACCTCACACCTGCAGTCGCTATTTTGAAAGCACTTTGTCAAATTCACAGCACAACTGGTAATGTGATTGGAGAAGAGTGGTGAAAAAAAGTTGGGCATCTAGGGTGGCTAAGCTGACTGTGTTTTAGGGTCTTATTAACTGTCAATTAATTATGATTGTGGATCTCTGAGCAATATGGCAAACACTTTTTGTTTAAACCCCTGGCCTAGAGGCCAAATTCATTACAAATTATGTGTTAATTTTTTATTATCTCCATGTTGCAAACAGCTAAGGAGTTATTTGGTGTTAACAGGGAATCAGATGAATGAACAATAGCGAGAAGAATTTGGGGTCCTCAAGCTGCCATAATGTCTTACCCCTATCTATAGTAATTTAAAGTCACACCAAGCTGGGACTCTTTCACTCAAAAGACACTTTGTAGAACAGACGCATTCTGCTGTCCTCATGTCTATTTTTACCATCCAAGTGACAAAGGATCCGAGCTCAGTCTGTGTGCTCTCTCCCCCTGAGCGCATCTGAATCATTGGCCTTTTATGAAGTCGGAACACAGACTCAGTTTAAGAAGCTGCTTACGCCCAGCAAGGCTCAGAATGTAAAAAAACATGTTTATTAGGCTCTGCATCAGCTACAAGGAAGCAATTGATTTCAAGTAACTTCTTGGACAAAAAAAAATGCAGACCTCCTGGAAGTCTATTGAAACAGCAGGTGTTCTGTGTACTGAAATAGCTTAACTCTTTGTCACCAGTGACTGAGTATCTCATATATACTGCATGGTGACAATCACATGATTTTCTTGAAATTGTTTTTTTTTTTTTTGTTTTTTTTTTTTTTTAAAAACCCACATGAAAACACAAAGGTGTATGCAACGTATTGCTAGCAATGTAATGGATATGTATATAGTAATCAGGACACGTTATTACATTTTTTTAACCCTGCCATTTATTTTGGAAATATCTTGCTATCTCATAAATTCGCCAAATATTATTTATTTCCTTCACATCCTTTCCAGATCTAGCTCTCTCAGAAAAAAAAAATACAACCTCGTTTTTTGGGATATTACTTGTTTGCCACTACACCGTCAGGGAAAATGTATCCATACTTACTGTAATTTTCTTTTCCTGGTCACAGGCCATGGCAGCACAACAATGGGTTGCTCCTCCCTATCCCTAATTAGACAGGAACTAATTAAAAGAAATTTATATATACCACCTACTTTCCCCTCCTCCCTCAGTCTTGTTACTAGCAATATCCCTTGTGCTGCCATGGCCTATGATCAGGAAAATAAAATTATGTTAAGTATGGATACATTTTCCCTTTTCCTGGCCATATCCATGGCAGCACAACAATGGGTAATACCCAAGCAATAACCAAGGGAGGGAAGAAGAAATAAAGAAACCACAGACTCTGGAATATGGAATGCAAAGTGTATTGGTACCACAAACCAAGTGACAAACACCCAAACTTCAGGAATCAAGGGTTTCATACATAAAGGCCACTTTTAGCAAATTGGTCCAAATGACCGTCTCTGACATCTATTCGGTAATGTCTGATTAAAGTATTAGCTGAGGACCAAGTGGCAGCTATACAAATCAGCTCAGGAGAGATATTGGCAGAGGAGGCCCAAGAGGAGGAAAGGGATCTTGTGGAATGGGCTTTGAGTCCGTCAGGGACTGGTGCCTTGGATGATAGCTGATACAATCCATCTGCTAAAAGTAGATTTGAGAGCCTGACTGCCGTTCCTACATCAATTATTAAGGACAAAGAGACCTGGAGATGAACGCCAAGAAGCAGTCCTGTCAACATAGATTCTGATGCATCTCACCAGATCTAATGAGGAAAGATCTCTGTCTTCTCCATTTACTTGTGAATCCGAATGCAGAGCTGGGAGAATAATTTCCTTGTTAATATGAACTGTGGAGGTGACCTTCGGTCTAAATTCTGTGATAGTACAAAGAACGACCCTGTCTTTATGGAAAACTGTGAAGGACTCCTTAGCCGCCAGAGCATGAAGTTCCGAGACCCTTCTGCCTGAGGCCAAGGCCAAGGCAGTTTTAATGGAGAGAAAATGGAAAGACACCGAATCCAAAGGTTCAAAGGGGTGAGACTTCAGTGCTTTGAGAACCAGAGGCAAGTTCCAAGGTGGAGCGAACGGCTTAATCGGTGGCTTGATCTTTAGCACAGCTTTAAGAAACCTAGCCACATCTGAATCAAAGGCCCATTTGTGGTTAGTTAAAGCTGACAAGGCTTATATATGAACCTTCAAGGTGTTGTAACTCAGGCCTTTATCGAGAACTTCCAAGATATCCCCTGTGGAAAGACTCTGGATTGAGACATCCTTCGAGGTAGCCCAGGAAGAGAAAATGTCCCAGATTCTATAGTACACGTTCGAAGTGGAACATTTTCTTGCCTTGAGCAGAGTGTCTACAACCGCTTGAGAGAAGCCTTTATTCAATAGCCTTTCCCTTTCAACCTTCATGCCATCAGGTTGAGGGAGGATGGATCCAGGTGGAGAACAGGCCCTTGACCTTCGGAAGCCTCCAAAGCAGTTCTACATAAAGGCTCTGTAGGAGCGGAAACCAGGGTCTGCGAGGCCAAAAGGAGGTTATAAGTATGAGGGCGACATTTCATTCTCATTGTCCTCAGGATGGGAAAAATCAGGGGAAAAGGAGGAAACGCATACCCCTTGAGGAATTGGCAGTTGCTGGAAAGGGCGTCCCTCCCCATGGCTAGAGGATCTACTTTCCTGTTCTTTTGTTCTTTTGTGAAAACTGTGAAGGACTCCTTAGCCGCCAGAGCATGAAGTTCCGAGACCCTTCTGCCTGAGGCCAAGGCTGGCATCCGTTGTTATCACTATCCATGAATGTTCTCCCAGAGGGAAGCCCTTGGCTAAGGAGGCTCCGTCCAGCCACCAAATCAGAGAATTGTGAACTGATAACAGAGTCTTGATGGGTTGGAGCAGACTCTTCGAAGAGAATTAGAGGAGGAAATGTGCTTAAAAGCTCCTCATTCTCCACTGCGCCCACCTTGTTAGACCTATCGTGGAGGACATGGAATCCACTAGACTCATAGCCTTCTTTGCCGAAGTCACCTTGGACGCTAACATTTCCAAAACCTGTTTCCGTATTCTCAGGATCCTCTCTTGGGAGAGTTGAACCGTTCCTGCGGATGTGTCGAACAGAGCACCCAGGTATGTCATGGACTAACTAGGGCAAAGATGGTCCTTTTTGACATTGATCCTCCAGCCGTGATGTTGCAAGAACTGAAGGCAAATGATAGCGTGGGAGGACAAAGTGTCCTTGTCGTCTGCCACAATCAGGATGTCGTCCAGATAATGGAAGATGGATATGCCCTGTTTTATCAGCTCTGCAATGAGAACAACAAGTATTTTTATGAAGGTCCTTGGAGTCGTCCTGAGACCAAATGGCAGGGCTCTGAATTAGAAATGACCCTCTCCCACTGCGAACCTGAGGTATTTCTGATGCGTCAGGGCAATAGGGATGTGGAAATAGGCATCCAATAAGTCTATTGACAGCATCCACTGATTAGGAAAGACAGCCTTCATGCTAGATTGTAGGGACTCCATTTTGAACCTGCGGATGTGTAAGTGTCGATTCAGGCTGTGTAAATCTACAATGGGTCTCCACCCTCCTGAGGATTTCTTGGTTAGAAACAGGTGAGAATAGAAGCCGTGAGTCCTTTCTGACTCCAGGACATTCACTAGGACCCCTTCTTTTTGTATTGATTAAATTAAGTCTTTTCACCTCGTCTCCCGGCCACTTCCTGATTTGGAAGGATCTGAAAGGGGGTTTTCTGCAAAATTCTAGAAAATATCCTCTCCGGATGATATCTAGAACCCAATTGTCGTTTACGGATTCCACACATGCCATGCGGAATTGGAGCAAGCGGTCTCCAACACCACCAGACAGGGAGATGAACCCGTCACAAATTCCTGGAGTTCTTGGCGGATGCGGACCCTCGAGACTTGCCTCCCCTAGTGCAAGGCTGACCACTCCTCCAGGATTGATTTCTTCCATATTCCCTACCTGGTCTGTAGGAGCTACTATCTTGAAATGGGTAATAGTCCCTTTTGGCACAAAAGGGTCTTTTGGGCATGTGGTCTTGAGGCAGAAAGGCCTTTTTACCTTTGGCGGCTTGTTTAATACAGCCATCCAGGTTCTTGCCAAATAACATGTCGCCATGAAATGGAAGGGAGCACAAGCTGCCTTTGGAGGAAGCATCAGCAGACCACGATCTGTTGGTGTCATTTTGTGTAGCGAGGAAGAATCAAGAGTTTGAGGAATTCGAATCTTCCCTAACCATCTGCAGAACCGAAAGTCAAGGAAAGATGCCAAAGGAAAAACACATGTGCGTTCAAAAATACGAACGCTAAACCATCGACCGGATGGATGCAACCTCTAGCACGGTAAGAGAAAATAAAATAGGGACTTACCCCCCAAGGAGGACAGAGGAAACGGCAGAGGGAGGATGGTAGCAGGGAGACCTCCAGGCCATCAGGGCAAGTCCAAAAACCAAAGCATGTTTCACACGTCCAGATCCATATCCACCTGTCCACAGCTACCCCTAGGGTCACCACAGCATAAGGGAACCAGGCACAACGTCTTGCTGCCTCTCAGGTTACTGCAAGTTCAAGACCCCCAGTCACTAAAGGGGTTTTTCCAGGGGCTCACCTTTGCGCAGTGCTATGTAACTGGAGACTTCCCAAGGGAGAGAGGCTGAACTCCCAAGGGGCCAGAGGAACAAATCCCCAGGTAAGCCATAAAAGAAAAATAATATTTCCAAAAAAACACATGTCCTATAGAAATAGGACAGGAACAAAAAGACTGAGGACGGATGGGATAGGAGGTGGTATTTATAAGTTTATTTTAATTAGTTCCTGTCTCATTAGGGATAGAGAGGAGCTACCCGTTGTTGTGCTGCCATGTATATGACCAGGAAATATACATATATAGTCTCAATATCTTACATTATGAAATGCGTTTATTTGCATCCTGAAGTCCCCTTTACGGAGATTTAATAATCTACAAAGCAGTGTCTTGATTGAATGTTGCTCTCTTACTATGTGATTAGAATTGTTCCTAAAAGAGGTGCCAGCTGCTTTAGAAGAGAGCACCAGCCAGAGAGCAGCCCTGCTGTGTACGTCAGCAATGGTTTCCTGACACACAGTGTCCCATGTGATTGTCTTATCATATATTGCTTGTAATGTTAGACTATCAAGCTTGAAAGTATTTATGGGTCTCTAAGTACACAAGACCAGGGTGTGCAGAACACTGTGCAGTGGTACTTAAAGGGTAAAGCTGGCAACAGACTCTAAAGCTTTTATTCAGAGTAACCTGCTGTATTAAGGTGTGCCTGCATACAAATATAGCTGTCAGTCCTCATGTTGTGTGATATGAACACACCTCACCCCCACCCTAATCTCTAGTAGAAATATCCAGAGAATAAACACAATGGATGAGGTCATGTTACTCAACGGTATGATTATAAAAAATAAAAACAGAAAAAATTAATTATTGTCGGTTATGGTTACCCTTTTTACATATCCTGGCAACCTGTTTCTCTTTGCTGTCCAAGTTTCATTGTTTGTCACTTAAAATACAAAAGGATCTAAGTTATACGCTGAAGTTACAGGACAAGATGAATACATTGTGGTTTGTTCACTAAATCATGATTTGTGCAGCCTAGACAAGGGAATTGCAAATTGTAGTCCAAAGTAGTCAAACTTAAAACATTCGCACATACCTCCTAACATTGGGAGGTGTGCAACCGGGACAGGTGAGGAGGCCCATTGAAGGGGGCATGTCAGGCTGGCATCCAGTACATTGGCCTGAGGAACAGTCTCCCGCCTGGTCCCCTACTTGCAGGACATACTTGTAGGATCCTAGTGCCACTGCATAGAGCGCATCTAATGATGCACTCGCATTGTGCTTTCCAAGGACATTTTCTTGGTGTCTCCAGAAGTAGAACGGAATTAGGACAAGAGGACAGGACACCAAAATTGGGACTGCTAAGAGCCCTGTTCTCCTGTTTAACATCACTGTTTGGCCTAAAATGTTTCTGATTCTTGTCAATTCTCCAAATTTCTCTGTTAATATATGAACCTGAATTATCTATAAAAAGAAGAGAAACCAGGCACTCGTACATTCATTTTTCCAAATTGCATGCTTTTCATCAACTCCATGCTTCTTTCAGACATCATGTTTTAATACTTACTACTGCATTTCAGGAGATGGGGTGGATGCTACAAGCTTCTTGCTCAAAATGAGGTTTATTCTTGAAAGGGACACTATCATCACCAGAACAACTACAGCTTATGGTATTTGTTCTGGTGATTACAAATAATATAAGCTGTAGTTGTTCTGGTGACAGTGTCCTTTTCATTAAGTGTTCTTGCATAGCAAGACCACTTAATGTTATCTCACATATATATTATTATAGCCAAATTTGCCACCCTAACTCCTCCCACAGTTTTTACACTACATAGACAAAAATCTACCAAAACATGCAGATTGTTCCCGATCGGATTGTTATTACTTTGTGGAACGTTTCGCCAAATGGTTCACGGAATATCGTCGTTCTTCTGGCGAAATTTGTCCCATAGAAATGAATGGCAAAGCTAGAGTGGGAGCTGGCAAAAGTTGAAAAATCAGGACATGATTTCTAAACTGCCACCGCTCCCTCATTTTCAGGCCTACCTACTCAAATCTTATATCAAAACGTTCAGCTATCCCTGCTGCCACTAAAAATGTCCTTATAGTTTTCACAATATGACCATTTGTTTGCAACTTACGCAGTCCATTGACATTCATTGAAACTCCACTCTGCAAAGCTCACATTTGAAGGGCAATTTCTAAACTGCGATTGTGCCTTCATTGTTAATATCTCAGAGACCTACTATACATCAAAATGTAGGTTTGGGTCTTGTGATTCTCACAATATAAAGCTCTTCACTGTAGGATTTATAGTTTTTAAAATACGACCGTTTGAAGATGGCAACCGCCAAAATATTCTGACCTGTGCCAGGCTGCTGCAGCAGCAAGTGATGTCATAGACAGGGCCTTTTGCACCTGCTAATGTTTTTATAACTGTATGTTTTAATGTAACTGTGAAGCACTTTGGGCAACAACGTTGCAATTAAATGTGCTATATAAATAAATAATAGTTACTCCACTCACTCCAGTTGTAGACTACTGGTGGAGGCAAGAACACTTCACACAATTTCCCCAGAAATTGTAGCTTTTCTAGTTACCTTTACTGCAGTAAGCACTGTCTTTTCAGAAAATGCAGTGTTTACATTCAAGCCTAGGGATACCTCCACTGGCCACTCCTCAGATGGCTGCTAGAGGTGCTTCTTGGGGCAGTGCGGCACACTATGCAGCACTGCCATTCAGTGTCTCCACCCTCTGCATGAATAAACTGAACTTTCCTTAAAGAGATCCATTGATTCAATGCATCTCTATGAGGAGATGCTGATTGGCCACAGTTGTGTTTGCCTTGTGCTGGCCCTGCCCATGATCTGCCTCCTTGACAGTCTCAGCCAATACTATGGGAAAGCATTGTGATTGGTTCATAGAATCACTTCTGATGATGTCAACCAGCCTTGCAGATCAGGGGCAGAAGCAGCAGCAGCTATTTTACTATATTTAGGGAGGTGGGGGGAGCAGTCAGTGCTAGATGGTGTTTTAACACCATTGGGCCAATAATACATGTTTGTGTTCCTGACTCTATAGTGTTCCTTTAAATCAGGAATTGTAGTGACTTGAAATCTGAATTGTGAAATGCATGCTAAAATAGCCAAGCTGTGATGATACAGTAGTTGAATTGGAAAATTTTGCCAAACTAGCTCATGTCTTGCATTTTGCAATTTGGTTAACGAATAACACTAATTTCTGCAGTGATTTCATCCTTTCACATAGTAGCCACCTAGCTTAATCTGTGTCTGGAGAAAGTGTGATCTCTTGGTGTGAGCCTAGAACAATTCATTCATTCTATCTGTGGACAATTTCCGTGAGCCATTAATGCAGCAGTGCCATGTCATTTTTACTTACTACATACAGGCATTTTTAGTAATGTTTTTTAGAGGTGCTGCAAAGGATTCTTTTCCAGAAGCATGCTTTATTGAATTACTGCGCTCATTCTTGTTTCTCTACGTTACTATCATCTATTGCTGTTTGTTTTTGAGGACACAGAGATTTATATACACAGGAAATTGGTGCACACACTTGCTGGGAGTTTGAGTAAAGGAAATGCCGCAGGCCTTTGAAAACGTGGGTTCTGTGTGAGATAAACAAGTTCCTGCCTGCCTTTCTCACCTGTCAATGGGAGCATAGTGTGATGGGTTAATGGCCATTCTGCATGAAGCCACACGGCGATAGTTAATAAAACGCGACATCTACTGTACAGTTTATCATTATTGTTTTTTGTGCAATATCGCTTATTACCCCAGGGAATTCACGTAGAGTAGCTAATCATAAGCAGTCCATCTTGCTTTTATAAATGCTATATCATTTTGTATTTTAAAGGACAGATAGAAGGGTAGGAAGACAGACAAACAGACCGACAGAATTTGTCCATCATAAACAAAGTAAAACATAAGATGATTTATTTTTTATTTTTAGTTACAATTAAAAAAGACATTGTGACATAAATGTTTGTTTCTTCTTAAGATTGACCTTTAAGGTGCTTCATGTTTCTGTTACAGGGAATGAATGCCTGTAGGTCATTGTATTCCAGGGGATAGGGCTTGACACAATAAATAAAAGCTTTCAGTTGGGACTAATAGCCTATTGTCTTCTGTTAACTCTATGAGATTAACGCAGGGTAGGTATTTTGCAAGTCAGTCAAACCTATACAAAATTCAAGTACCAGACTCGATTGGAGGCCAAGCTGTACAAGGCAAACACTAGTGCAGGCTCAATTCTCCAAAAGTAAATCAAGAAAGATACTTAAGTTGGACACTTCAGTCAATGGCCTTCTATATACAAATACCCCTTCTTCCAAGCAAAATATGTGGCAGACCAGAATATTCTTCATGATTCATAAGCATGGGATATTTCATATTAACCACGGAACCTTCACAACATGTACTAGTTCTGAGGGCACAGTGCTAACCATTCCTTTTATATGTGTGTGCTGTAAGCTCCAAAACCAGATGGACATATGTGTCCTCTTGGAAAAGAGTCCCCTAAACAGGGATAGGCAACCTTCGGCTCTCCAGATGTTTTGGACTACACCTCCCATGATGCTTTGCCAGCATTATGTGTGTAAGAGCATTATGGGGGATGTAGTCCACAACATCTGGAGAGCCGAAGGTTGCCTATCCCTGCCCTAAGAGAAACCTAACCTAACAGTATACAAAATGCCAGAGCTAAACATGCTTATTCTAATTGTGTCCTCATTGCTAGTGTTCATGTATATGCAGCACTTTGCAGCTTTTCAAAGTCCATGCTTTTAATATGGGTCCCATTAACGTTAATGGGAAGTCTGCCTTTACGTGAATGTTTTCTCAGCTGACATTGAATGGAATCATAAATATCTTGATACATGTTGAGCTGAAATTTGCAGGAATTATACAAAATTCAAAGGTACAATCAAGGGGGCATTTGACATTTTTTTTCTCCTTTATGCATTATAGAAATAAGGTGTAAAATACCAAAGTATTTAACCACTACAGCTCCCCAATGTGGTTATGGTGTTTGCATGCTCCTGGCATTGTCCCCATGGTTTTGTTTCAAACAGTTTTCAAGCAGCCCAGTCAATCAATGCCACTCATCTTAGCGTGTTTTGAGATTTTCTCTGTGTTTAATAAAAACCCAAAGATTCCTCATATATTCTCAAGTTTGCAAATATCCAATGTTGATTAAATCTAAAACTAAGAGCCTTTGCTGTTAATGGTATTACTATTCATTAATGTATAGTCATCCTCATTTATGTATGCTTTATTTGTGTTGAGACAATAAACAATGAGGAAATTGCGACCTACATATTATGAATCACTGTCTAATGTTCTCTAAAGACGATTGTAACACCTTGCTGTTCACAAGATGAGTTATATGTGTATGAACAGTTTACACATTACAATAAATATATCAAAGCAAGGAAACACCTAGAAAAAAGATTGACACAACGTAATTAGCCTGGAAAGATGGATCCCCCAGTCTCATTAAAGTTTGTTAACCACAACAATGGCCATTAAAGTGCAAACTCATTTGTCAACATCTAAACAAACCTTTTAGGTGAGGTCTATGCTAACAATTTAACTTGTTGCTTTCATCTAAAAGGCAAAAGGGTACTTTTTTTTAACAAACATACAAAGTAATTAACCATAAACAGGGCATAAATAGGATGAGTGGCAGCACACAAGAACGTATAATAGGTATGGCTGATAAATACTATAGTCATTGATGTCACCTCGGAGCAGGGACCTATTAGCCGCGAGGCAAACAAGGCATTTGCCTTGGGCGGCATTTTCCAGGGGGCTGCAAAAAAAGCTGCCCCCCAAATGCCCAGGCAAATGTCTTGTTAGCCTGGCGGCTAACGAAAAATCTGGTCGGGCGGGCGGCGCTGGCGAGGGAGCACTGATTAGTGAGGTCTCTGCTCAGCTCCCTCGCGCTCCGAAGTGATGCCGGGAGCCGGAATGTGACGTCATATTCCGGCTCCCGGCATCACTGTGCGCCGCCCAGCAGCCCCACTGGACCCCAGGGAAAGGGACAACCCCCCCCCCCCCCAGCATTCCCAAAGGTAAGGAGGCTTGAATGGCGATTGAATTAAAAAAAAAAAAAGTGAGTGTGTTAATGTGAGTGAGTGTGTGTGTCTGTTAGTGTGTGTTTGTTAGTGTGTGTCTGTTAGTGAGTGTGTGTCTGTTAGTGTGAGTGTGTGTGTCTGTTAGTGTGTGTGTGTGTCTGTTAGTGAGTGTGTGTATGTCAGGGAGTGTGTCTGTTAGGGAGTATGTTACTATGTGTGTGTCTGTTAGTGAGAGTGTATGCGTGTCTGTTAGTGAATGTGTGTGTCTGTTAGTGAGTGTGTATGTCTGTTAGCTAGTGTATGCATGTCTGTGTGTGTGTATGTGTGTGTATTTAGAAGGTGGGGCAGGGGTGAAGGGTGGGGTGGCATGGGGGTGGGTGGATGCCTGAGTTTTGTCATGCTTAGGGCAGCACAAAACCAGGATACACCACTGCCTCGGAGTAGTGGGAGTTAGAGAGTGGGGTTTTATTTTTGTGGTTTCTTTTGAAATGCTGATTGGAAATATATTGTGCTGTTCCCTCTGCTACCAAGCTAAAAAATTGATGTCAAAGAAAATCTGCTTCACTGCATGTCCACACACTTGTGCATGCTAAAGGCGAATTTATGAAAGCACGACCAGTGACAAGTTGATTTCAGAGTGAAGCCATGCATATGGTAAAAAAAATTACAAATAAAATCAGCCTTTAATAAATAAACCTTAAGTGTTTCTAAAGCATATCTCCCACTAATTTCACCATCCATTTACCACGTCTGTCAAAACAGTGCATTATAATACTGAGTATTGAGCTATGGTGATGATGTGGTCATATGAATGCTTGAAATTTAACCTTTAGAATGAATGGGAAGATACAGGTAAGGCCGATTTAGGGTAAAGGTTAGAGGTATAAGAGTTGGGGTCCAGGTTAGGCTCCCATATATGACCTGCATTATTGTAAGAGGGTTTATAAATTTAAGTATATGCTATAGAATATGCAGTCAACAAGTATATAAATATATAAAGCAAAGTGATATCAAGCAAAGGTTGCAAAAATAAACAAAAACAAAAAAGACTTTTCAAAGGACAGTGTATTGAAATGTTTTCAAAGAATCCCAGTACAGTGCACATCCCCTCCCAGCTGCATAATAGTGCACTTTAGCATGTACACAAACTCGCCCAGCAATCTATAGAGCAAAGTACAACAAGGAAAAGAATGAGGGTAGTGTGGGATTAATGAATAACAAGTGAATCTTCAATCAATGTAGAAAAATGACTATGTTTTTGCAGTTCTTGTTTCTTTACCTGTCTAAGTGTCTATACTATTTTTGTTCCCTTTTGTTGGTCTCCCTTTCAGCCCATAGCCCCTTTATATAACCGTTGAAAGTGGCCCTGTCAATGTTATGTATTTTTGGGGGGGATTTCTTTCTATAAGCCTCTGGTATATTAAGGATGATTATACTCACTGCCTAGCCAGTTGTTCTTATTAATATGTATTATCTTTTCTTCCTTGTGCTTGATCTCAATACCTGGGAGCAGCAATTTAGGTTTTCTCTGCCCATGATATCTGTAATTTTCCCTTCTGTGGGATTGATTTACTGATGGATTATGGGTAGAGTTTATTGGTGTTTGGTGGTCTGAATGTTCTCACACCTTGGCCTGTTGGTGGGGGCTTGGGGCAATCTTAAAAAACACATTTCTAACTAAGACACTTATGAAGTAAAGAGGGGTGGGTCTTTTAACAAAACAGCAACTGCTGAGTTTGCATACAACTTGCAAATTAATAACGTTGTTATGGTGCCAGGATGCCCCTTACTTTAAGGAGGTAAACTGTTCACGTACGGTTTAACCCCAACGGCTGCCTCCAGTGCCAATCTTCAGCTCCCACAGGCGAGAACGGTTTAACCCCTTAGGGTAAAAAAGCACCCAGGGTGCCTCCAGGATGCACCATAACAACTTAATTTAGATCAAGTTGTTATTGTGACTTTGATATTATGGTCCACTGTTTGCCAACTAACCCTACGTGATTGTTAGTAAACAGCTGGATTTTTCTCTCCAGATATGCTATGTTTGAGGTCTTTCATTAAGCAATCACTTTTGATTTTCTTTTGTATGCCAGTGATTCAAGATACCTGTTCAGTTTTTTTGATCCCACTGTTTTCCCCCTTCTATTTCTTTCTTCTATTTCCTTGACCCCTGAGTCCAATGACAATTTTTCTTTATATATACTGATAAGGTGATGAGTGTGTTTTGGGGATAGGACTGTTGAGTCCTACAAAGCTATCCATTGTAATGTGTCCGCTTCTGTGACTATCTTCAAATAGCCTCAGAGCGGAAATTGCAGCACATCTGTGGCATATCTACCCTTCATGTTCGCTCACTTATCTAACTTGCGTGACAAGTCAATTGCCACGTTTTATTCAAAGAAATAACAATCTTTTTTTTCCCATGCTTCAAAAAAAAGCCTTGTCTTCTATTTCTAGATCTTGATATTTTATAAAAATAAATATTTAATACTAAGAGAAACATGCCTGATGTTAGTGTTATCTTATTTAATACTTCTAATGCAATCAATGTACAAATGAAGAGTGATATGTTATTTTGCCCTTGGTCAGTGGATGCTTGTCTATATGTTCACTTAGGGCAGTGCTCCATCAGTTTTTATGTGAGTAAAAAGTTATTTGAAGTAGTTTAGAAACGCTAAGATATGCTTTCTGGAGGAGAGGGTGCTAAGTAAAAAAAATATGGGGAAAAAAGTGTATAGATTTTATTCTGCAATAGGCTCAGTTCTGCAGGGCCTCTCCCCACTCATTGTAACATTGATTTTAGAATGTACAGGTGTATTTGTTTATAGTGTGAGGAGATTCTGAGATGTATGCACAAATACACATACACACACTAACATACATGCAGATACATAGACACACAGATACACACTGACAGAAAGATACACAGACACACAGCTACACAACTGACACACACATTGACTCACATGCAGATACACAGACACACAGGTACACACATGCAGATACATAAATACACAGTCACACACTGACATACAGATACACAGATACACAAGCACACATACAGATACACAGACTAACACACAATGACACACATGCAGGTCAAACGTACACATCTTCAGCCACAATCCAGTTTCCTACCTTTTGGGTGCAGGGGGTGAATGCTGCTGACTGAGCCTGTTAGGAGCTAGGTACTGGCTCTCCCAAACTGTGCTCCTCTACTCTGTGTATTGTCCTCCCTTCTGCGCGACTTGGTGTTAGCTGGAGGGAGGTCATTGGCTTTCACTCCCTCACCGCTGCCAGTACATTATTACAGGAGACCAGTCGCACTGTTAAAAGGCTGCAGAGCAAGACCAGGCCCCTTAAGATACATGCTCATTGGGTCACTCACGGGGCCCCCTTTGTGTGTTTTGCCCAGTGCAGCCTGGTACAATTCAGTTCTTGCTTTTATCATTGTTTATACAATTGCAGTGAGACTATCTATACACTAAAACGGCTTTATTAAGCAAAAGTTGTTTTAGTGCCTATAGTGCCCCTTTAATCTATTTTGTTTTTATAGGAAAAGGAATCAAAAAGTGCAAAAAATAATGACAATTACAAAAAATGTGCAACAATTCATCAATCATTAGAGCACTTCAGCAAAAATATAATATCCAATCTACAACACTGTTTGTTTCAGTTATAGGGAGTAATGTTTCTTACAGTCTTATCTGTGTCTGCTCCTGAGACATGTGTATGTGTTATGTAAAGCCTCTTGGCAAATGGGTATGGATGGTATGTAAAATGAATCTAAACTGATCCTCTCAGCAGCTTCATGCATTAGTCAGTAGATATGGGATGTTGTCCCCCCTTGAGCAAGTGGCATTGTTGTCTATACTCATAGTATGGTTTAATTTATTGTACAAACAATCTTATTAAAATAGATTTGTAAATATATTGTATATTGATCCCTAGCATGTATTCCAAACCTGTGAGCATCTAAACTCATGAGTAAAAAAAAAAAAGTTTTCTGAAAGGGTGTAGTAGGGTTGGGGGGCTACCACAATATATTCTATAGAGGCTACTATAAGAAACCAACCTTAATCAAAAGGGGCTTGGAGATGATTTATGTGTTTTGACATGTGTAAACAATAAATGAAAGAAGATAGATGAAAGTGATAGTGTCATCACAAATGCAGGTGTCTGAAAATAACATTTTCAAGGTGATAGAATTGCCTGAGTGTTTTAATCCTGTGGGTTATATGATGCAGATGTCTTTTGCTGAAGAATTTTAGAGTAAATATTTCACTTTAAATTGCTAAGGAAATGTGTCTTAAACTTTGTACCTCTTTCTAATACTTGGTGTATTCTCCTTTGCCCCTAAAACAGCCTGAATTATTCATGGCATTATTTCAGCAAGGTTCTTTAACGGGACATCATAGGCACCCAGACCACTTCATCTCATTGTCCCCTTTGACAAATTATATCCTAACCATCTATATATCTATACAGAAACTGAAATTCAGCAGACCAGGTGTAGCATATCCTATCTTCTAACTGTACTCGCCCCAATAAAAGTAGAAGAACCTGGTGTAGTTTCCAGCTGATGTAGCCCATCCACCTAAAAGTTGAAGTGTTGTTCTTTCAGAGATGTTCCTCTGCATAGTACTTTTGTACAATGTGGTTGTTTCAGTTACTGACGCCTTTCTGTCAGCCTGGTCTTTCTTCTTTGAGCCTCTCATTGACAAGACTTATTCACTTTCCACCAATTAGATGTTTTGTTGTAACTCACACCATTCTCTGTAAACTCTAGAGATTGGTGTGTTTGAAAATCCCTGGGAATTTGCAGTTTCTGAAATACTCAAACCACCACATTTACTACTAACAGTCATTCCACAGTTAAAATGACTTATACCAAATTTCTCGTAGATTCTTTTGGTTTGAAAAAACAACTGGAGCTCTTGCATGTCTCCATGATTTTTTGTATTATGTTGATGCAACATGATTGGTGGATTATATGTTTGCATTAATGAGCAATATTACCTTGTACTGGGGTCACAGAGTGTATAAACACAGGCTTTCCTGTCCCTTGGATAGTGGCACAGCAGCATAATTCTCAATAGGCTGACGAGGCCTAAAATGGCATTTTTAAAGTGAGGCTGCATACCTGTAATTTATACATATAAATATTGGTTTTATTTAGTTTTGTTATTTGCTTTTAACTCTACTGCCCAAATACAAATACAAATCTCTTGTCTGCAGCTTTGCAATCCCTTCCCTTTTAACCCAGCCCAGACTTTCTGTGGGTGTCCAATCACAGACTTTCCATTGCAGCTCCATAAGACGTCTTGTCAAGGCAGGTGCTCTGAGCAATTGCTGCCTCTTGGGTTTAGCTCCACTGAGCTAACCAAACCAGGAAGTAACAGAACAGGTTATCTGCTTTTACAGCCAGGGTGTGTAACCAGGTTAATTTATAAAAGTGCCAAATTCTCTCGAAATCTGCTCTTTTTGTAAAATGAAAGAAAAAGAACACACTCTTAATACGTAAAGCCCTTTAGCAAGCTGGAGTTCTTTAGGGGTCCGGAGTGTCACTTTAACTCCACCAAACATTTGTCAGCTGCTTCTGAAGCAGCCACCCTGTTTCAAATAAGGATGTTCTCTTTCCTTCTCCCTGGAAACTCCCCTCTTATAGCTCGCCTTCCTCAAAATAATACTCAGGGGGTGCAAGGTTTTATAACTTATAAGCTCATTTTAAAGTCATTAATAAAAATATGATGTCTGAGAACAGACTATAAACAGCTGGACTTCGTGGAAATAAATGCATTGCTGTGTCTTTCAGAGTAATAATACAGGGAAACAGGTATCTTAAATACCAATCACACTGTAGTAAATATCTATAAAAAGCACCAACTGGGTAAAGATTCTGCACATAGATCTCTTTCCTGCAGTAAAAGAAAATAAACTGGCACAGTCTCTCTTAGACCACCGTCCATTCCCCATCAAGGTGCAGGAAATATCCCCCCAATGAACAATCACTATTTTTACATTGCTTACCAGACTTGACCTAGTTTAGCTTGTTTCAGGCCTACGCTGTAAGGCTGCATGTTGTCACCTGGGCAAGAGGCCATGGTGGTGGTAAGGGTGGGGGGGAGAGGGGGGGGGTCATTCTGCTGTATAGTGTTTATAAAAGTTCACATGCTTAGCATTAGCTTGCTTATTAGGTTTATAGATTTAAAGGACATGCCATACACCGTAAGCACTACAGCTTATTGTAGTAGTTATGATTATAGGAAGCAGTCTCTGCAAATTTAAGTTGTCCTTTCTTTATTTTCTTCACCCCTAAACTCTGAGTCATTTTGTACCTTTGCACCACCAATTTTGATGCTGGAGAGATATAGGTATTTATTTACCAATACTTGGGACTCCCTTCTGCCAGTTTGGGACAAAGTTACCAGCCCTCAATGACAGATTAAATTGCGCAGTCATCTGATTGCTGTTATATAGATATTATATTATCTATTATTATTGTTTGCTTTGTGTGTTTTTATTTTAATTTAGTTCTGTGAATTCAGCACTGTTCAGCCTTAGCACACAAAAAAGGATCACATAATTTGTTTGGTTGGTGCTGGATCTTTGGGTTTTTCTACATTAAATGCTGTTAATATGCAGGATACCTTGCCTAAAGTAAAAGGTTTGGCAGATTCAGTCAATAACTTCCAAACTCATGAATATCTTTCTAGCAAAAAGCAAGCAATTTACATTTAGCTTCTGTAATGAAAAAATACAACTGATTCCAGAGTTAAAAGGAATTTGGTACATATTTACCACATAATTCATAAAACAAAATAAACATTGTTCTATTGCTTTTTTCTTTTGAATTAACAAACAAATGACTATGTTACAGTATAAAAAAATCTGCAACAATACTGTTGCAAATATTCTCATAAAAAGGCACTCCAGGTCGGAAAAGACCCTTCATTTTTCAAAGCGTTGTGCAGGTAAATAGCAGAATGGGGATTTGTCAAAACAAGAGTTAGCACACCCAGTGGGTTCATCTAGATTTTGCACTTAGAGTGCCTTTTAAAGCAACACTATAATGTTAGGAATACAAGTGTGTGCTCCTAACACTATGGTGTCCTAGTCACCAATGCTGGCAGGTTTAAAAGATGAGCTTACTTACTTTTTCTCCTCGCAGCATTGAGATCGATTATCTCAGACAATTCAATGCTCTCCCATAGGAAAGCATTGGGAGGCTTGTGCGCATGCGCCACAAAACACTGCCCTGAGCCAATCAAACAGTCTCTCTTTCTCTCAGTTTTACTTTACTATTTCACAGGCTTCTATTGTTTCTCGGAGTTAACCCATCAAAGAAAGCATTGCCTACAGAACATTTTCAGCTGCCGGATTAATACTGGGGGCACACGGCACCCAGACCACTTCATTGGTAGGCAACCTTCGGCACCTCAGATGTTTTGGACTACATCCCCCCTAATGCTCTTACAACCATAATGCTGGCAAACCATCATGGGAAGTGTAGTCCGCAACATCTGGAGTGCCGAAGGTTGCCTACCCCTGTCCTATAATATTCCTTTAACTCACCAAATTATATATTGTCTTTCTTACTTAGTTATTTTAAATAAATTTATTTGACACAGGCTCCTGACTGCCAGCATCGACGGATTGCAATGCAGAGTGCCAGACAATACAAGCAATGAAGTTTGTCCTGCATGCACGATATCTAAAATAACATCAATGTTTATTTCAGGAGGGTGAAAAACTGGTGAAAATACTCTTTTTGCAAGAACCAAACAATGATATAAACACGTTATTCATGACGGGCAATGTAGGCCAAATACTCCTACAACTCTTAGACAACCAATTTTTAAGGGATCAAAGTAGTATTCCAGACATAGAAGGCCAGTGATAGGCTTGTGGAAAGAAGAAATATGATATTTTCTGTTAGTGCATCTCCTGAGTTGTATGCTAGTTTCCTTTCTATCTCACTGTAGAGATGGGCTAACAAACAAGGGAGACTGAACACAGACTACTCTTTGTAATCTGGAGCTACGCTGCCGAAGTGTGTATGTTTGGCTCCCAAGCAATGAAATTAATGAGATTGTAAACCACATCCTACATTTCAAATGAGTAATACACAGATGAAGGGTTTAATCTCTTGTGCTTCTTTTTGCCAGAGTTGAAGGTCTGGAGAGGACACAAGGTCTGCTCTGTTTTCTTGTCACCTCCAGTGCAGGACAGGCAGGGACACTATACAGAAATCCTGTTTCTTATCTGTTGACCCAGGAATGCCACCAAGCTCTTAAAGTGACAGCATTCAATAAAAGATTTTCCCTCAGGCTTCAAAAATGTTTCTTTTAATTGTAGTGAAGCCTGAGTTGGATTGTTCTGTTATGGGTACAAACACCATTGCAGATAAGTACATATAAACTGACTCAATAGCACATAATTCCTCGCACTTACTGAACACTGTCAAGGTTATTCATTAAATACCGAATTTCAGCTAATTGAATCTGAATGCCAAAAATTAAGGTAAAATAACTGATTTAAAATATTTTTCCAGCGTGACTATAGACTCACCTCGGTTATTCTAGTCTCAATCCTGCCATTCGCATGCAATTTGCTAAATTCTGAGTTTAGTGAATAACCCTGTGTATGACATTATTATTCAGGGGCTAATTTAAAAAAAACACATTTCAATGGATTTGGTGATTTTCCCCCCAATACAATTACAATATCGGATGTATTTACTCAGATAAGAATTGCTGGCAATCCAAAGTGAATTCAAAATAAATTTCAAATTTAAGACTATAACAGCTAAAATTGAAAAATTCTCTAAGTCTTCCAGTTTGGCTATTTTGGTCTAAACTTTGAAGTTCACTTTGAATTGATTTCTGGACAATTCTCACCTCAGTGAGTAGCCCTTGAACAAGACATTCTTCATTGTATTTAGATGCAGTATTTAGTTTGCAAACTGTTTGGAACAAGGGCCATTGATTAATGCATTTGCATGACATATTTTATTATATGTAAAGCAGCATGTCCACCTTCTTAATTTTATTAACACTACACAAATCCCCTGCACTATCAGCATGTTTTTGCTGCCCTAGGATGAATTAATATAGATGATACAGTGGAAGGGAATCTCACTGCAGAGGGAGAGGGCTGTTTACCAAATTAAACAAAATGGTTTAAGGGGAAAAGGGAGATGTCATTAAAACAACTCCTTAAGCAGAGTAAATGGTGAGAACCGCACTCAATCCCAACGGCCAAGGGTGCTCCAGAGCAGGACCAGCAATCCCAGGACAATAATCCAAGAAGAAAAACTCACAGGCACTCCAATTTCAAGCCATAGGCAGTTTTATTGTGGCAGAACTCCTTAAACCATAACAACTACAGTAAGCCATAGTGTTTACGGCCCTTTGAATGTCTCTTTAGTAGGTGATCCAGGCCTTTCTCATCTGCTACACATCAAAAGAGGGAAAAGGCAGTGAAATAGCTCTCTAGAACCCATTGTGCTGGTTCCGTCAAAGTTTTAGAAGTTCAGTGTTGAATTCACTCCTGCTGTGTTTTTGTAATGCCAGATTATATGGGTTAATTATTCCTTCATCCAGAAACTCTATCTAGTGCATCAGCTATGTGGACATTAAATTCCCAAATCTGACCCCAAAACTGAAAGATTCTTATACAACTTGAAATAATAAATCATTTTACAATTCTATTAATTGTAATTTAATTCATATGCTTTAAAAAAAAAAAATAGACACAAACTTTGGCAAATTGGGAAAACCATTTGAATTATAGCTAATTTGGGCAATTCATGAATGTCAATTCTGGGCTTTAATTACACCCTGTGCAGTGATAATACTGATTAGAAAATATAAAATTAATGTGGGCTCATTCAGATCTGAAACTCTAGTTTAAAGTATCAAGAAAAAAAAGAGAAGTTTTAGCTTGTTAGAAAAACTAGTGCATATATCCACTGGTATTTTTACAGATTGTTTCTTGATGCAGGGATGAGTGGGTTAATCCATATCTCCAGCGGACTAGGCAGGCATACCAAACTACATCTGTCAGCTGGCTCCCAGGACTAGCTGTGCTCAGGAAGGCTACAGTATAGCCAGGGAGTAGACATGCTGCTTATCAACTTCATGACCTCTCCTCCTCCCTTCATAGTGGCACCTATAGCTGACACATACCATGTTTTTAAGAACTAGACTATGCAACGGGCCTGTGGAAAACAGGGCATTAATTGTTTCTCTAGATTGATGCAACCAACCTTTGTCAGGCATGTTTAATATTGTTTGGAAAGACGTTCAAAGACCTGGCATTCAAAAGATGCCCAACGCCCAGGCAGCCAAAGTGTTGCTTTTTATGTTTAACTGACCCCAGACTTTGATAGGTTAACCCCTTAAGGACGGAGGGAATTGTCCAAATTCTGAACCAAAAGGGTTCTCTTTAAATGCCCTAATACATATTATATATTGTTTTTAAAAGGACAGAAAGGGGTTTCTTTCGTATCCTATAAGTATACCTAACACAACATTAATTATCAATAAAATGTTAAAAATGGGTAAAAGTGGGAAAAAAAAAACAATTTTTTCACCATTTTGCTTAAAAAATGTTTTGCTCATCAAGTGCAACTAAATAAAAAGAACTCAAAACTGATTCACACATCAGTTCTGTTTGTTAAGTGTCTCACATAAGATCTAAATATTTTTTTTGGTTGTTAACGCTAACCCTACCCCTAACCCCTGCACTTACTCTAACTCTAAACATACACCTACCCTAATCTTACAACTAAACTTAGCCCTACACTATCACTAGCCCTAAAATAGCATTAACCCCTAATTTACTCTAACCCTACCCTAGCCACAATGCTAACCCTCAGCAGAGCAATTTCCCAGCTCACACAATACGGAGTACTCTGTGAGCGCTCTCTGCTGGGTGATTGCAGCATGAGAGGAAGATCTCCCTCTCATGCTGCATCTCTAGCATGCTATCCCTGCTGATCACACTGTGATTGGTTAAGGACAACTTTCAAAGCCCAGCACTAATCACAGCAGCGGAAGTTTATCATTGCCCTGAAAATATGGATAGATTTGTATGGATAATGAAAAGGTGAAATTCCAAATAGCTTATTGACACCTAGTAGACAGGCTTTGGGTTATTAGGTTTATGTCAATTAACTTAATTAAAAAGGTGTGATAAAAAAAACTAGTGACTAGTCTCAAGTACTCCTTGTACCATAGCCACCACAGTAAACTGTAGTGCTTATGGTGCCTAGAGTGTATATCCCAGTGGCTACATGTCCAGTGCTGCTCATATATTTTCTTGGTTGGTGATAGAGCTCTTAGATTGTTTGTTAGGGGTGCAGAGTAAGAACCGCTTGGTAGGTTACAATTGACACTATGGGAAACAGCAATGTTTTGGGCTGTAGGAAACTCATTCTGCCCATAAGTTAATTTTGTTGACAAACATAGAAACTTATAGTATTGTTTGACTGTATAATATAGATGTACAGCAAAGAGTTGCTCAGTTATCTTTCTTCTGACCTGCATGAATGTATTTAGAAATAAAACACGCTGGCTTTGTTCTCTTGGACTGTGTCACATCGGTAAATGGCTGTGTGTAGGTCACAGGGTCAGCTAAAATGTCTCGTAGTAGCTCCATCCAATGACCACAATTCAATCCATAACCATTATTAAAAGGTGCTCTCTTTGGCCATTTAAATTGCTGGGAGATAATGGTATTGAACTGGCAGAATGTGAAACAGCATAGTATAATCATTGTTACTGTACCACCTTCAAATGTCTTCTTGCTTTACTGCCAGCCAATTCCTGTCATTGGTACCATGGGACACAGCTCCTTCAGCAGCAGTTAATAAACACAACTTTTAAGCTCTAATTTACAAAATCAGATAATATTGTCAGAATAATATAGAACGTGAAAGATGGCTGATACACCAGCAAGGTTACACATAGGTCGACAAAAAAAAAGAACTTGTTGGTGTGTCCACATCAAGGTGAATGATTCATTATTTTGTAATTATTTTTAGAGCTGCATGCGTGTCCAAGATAGGTAATGATTTATGCCAAGATTTAACAAAATTTTGGTGGCAGAACTATAATCGTATTAATTGTCTTCATCTTATTGCATATTTTACACACTGTATCCTAATAAACATCTAACCAGGAAAAATAAGATATTTCCCAGCATCTGGAAGTTTAAGCATTACTGTCCACAAATCTAACACTAAATCCCCAATCTAATGTTTTTTTTTCTTTACATATTTTGTTATGTTTTATTGTCTAATTAAATACAGTTGACATTGATTATTGACATTGACTGAAGAGCCTGAAGTGTGAATAGCTGTATTTTGTGTGAGCACATATGTTTTTATATATATTTATAACAGGAAAAAGCCAGGTGACTTTTCAGACTGTTTAATTTATCTAGAAAGGAACTATTGCTTTTCCAGAAGTTATACAATTGAAAAGTTTCTGAAAATCACCTATACCTTGTTTACACGTGATGCTGTGTTTTTTTTTATATACATTTATTATAAAAAATTTAGCAGATGCCATCAAAGTCCAGTTTAGTCCAGGCGCAGCCAAGGTACACTTCTTCTCTGTGTTGTTTGTCTATGCTGACTGTCAGGTGGATGGACAGAGCCTATAGCAATGATTGTCAGGCAGCTGGTGGAGGCACCCAGTTTATTTTCTATGAGAAGCATTTGATTGGACCAAGATCACCCACACTGGCGATCTCAGAAGAGGTGGAGTGTCCTGGTACAGGATTACAAATGAGTTTAAAGTCATTTTGTACTTTTTTTTTTTATTATTTAAAAGAAATGTGAGCAGTAACCTAAAAGGTGAAAGGAACATATCTAACATTAAAAAATATATAATTTTAAACCTAGAACGTTCCTTTAATTTTCACACCTCACAAACAGATGTAGAGCAGTGGTTTCCAGCCCAGCCCTCAAGTACCCCCTACCAGTCCAAGATTTATGGATTACCCAGTTGTGTCTTTCTTTTAAAAAAAGAAAAAAACACCTTTAGACACAACAGGGTAATCCATAAATCCTGGACTGGTAGGGTGTACTTGAGGACTGGGTTGGGAACCCACCCCTGATGTAGAGGATAAGGAAACATAATGTAAAAAACCCTTGAATATGATAGTTTGAAAAACTATTTATAATACATGTTCCCATTATTTTACCAGCATAGTGTTTACAATAAATTTCAGTGGTAGGATTTTTATATAGGACTGCTTAAACTACTTTAGAATATATTCGAGTTAAGGCAAAAAAAACCCCCAAAAAACTGTGCTTAGGGTTTTTTTTTTATATTTACCCTCATTGTGAATAAAAATTATAATTGAGCAGCACCTAATATTCAAAGATGAAATTATACCTTGCCATCAGAACCTTCTTTTTCTTCCATTTTTAACATTTCACTATATCTATAATCACAAGAGTTTAGAATAGATGATGTTCTAGAGTACTGAATTGTATCAGTCCTACTTCTGAACTATAATAGCAATGGGATAATGTATGCAGTGATCAATCAATGTGTAATTACATTTGTTCATGTTCGTGTTTACTACAAGAGTTTCAAAGCTTGTGCATGCTCTTTAAGTTAAGAAATAAGTTAATGTATGTCCCATCCTCTCCAGATCCATCCCCTAGAGTCCCCCATCAGATTCCTGCATTCCTGCATCCTGCCCTGGGCACAATGAGAGGCTGTGTCCAGGCTCAGAGAAGGACACATTGTGTCATGCACAGAGAGGAGCAATTCTTCCTGGGGACAAGCAGAGGCGGGGTAGCATTGCTTGGAGACTTGTCAATGTTCTGGAGTTTCTTTAGATTCGTTTTTAACGTCTGACCTTTCCCAGTTCTGCGTCTGGAGGGGGGGAAATCACCCTTG
This sequence comes from Pelobates fuscus, assembly GCF_036172605.1. NCBI lineage: Eukaryota > Metazoa > Chordata > Amphibia > Anura > Pelobatidae > Pelobates > Pelobates fuscus. The sequence continues at coordinate 388,910,581 of NC_086317.1, read as the reverse complement.
TCTGTCATTTTGCCCAAGCTTCTATTTGATTTGAATTATTAAGAAAAGAAAGGAAAAATTGGAGAAGGGGGTTGGGGGTGGAATTTAAGAGAACCATTTCCATAATTAGATTGTGCTGCTGTTTTATTGAGAAGGAGGGAAGGGGGAAAATATTTAGACAGAAAAATAGGAGATTTGTTTTGCTCTTTTTTTCAGTAGAAAAGATACCCCATTTCATAGTACAGTGGTCAATTATGCTGCTTTGCAAACTGTATGAGACCAGTTATAATGGGACAATCCTGGGGCATTTAACCAAGACTGAATTGTATATGATGTAAAGGGTAATAAATTGTAATTTTGCACTTACTTAAAAATTGAGAATTTATCACTTGGCATGATCCTACATTGTCTCCAGTCCAGGCACATAACCATTCTCCAAGACCCAAAGCCAAGCTTGTCAAATAATAGCCCATTTAGCAAATTCGACCACATAACACCCTTCATTATGCCGGTTATTGGATATTAACAATGGGTTAACAATGGTGATATGAATGGTCTTTTTCCTTTGGCACAAAGGAGTGTGTTATGATCCTGAGATCACCTAGTCTCATGAAACATTCAATAACTAAGGAACGAGGACTTTTCCATGTAACAATTGTGTAATGTCATGGAAGGAATAAGAAAGTTAATTTTTAAATTAGTGTTATTTTATATTAATGTTTAGTTTGGTTATAGTTGCTATTTAGAACAGGGTTGGCTATGGTTAGAACCCCATATCTTGCAGAAATACACATCCCATGAAACTTTGCCACGCATAAGACTGTGAGTCTCCAATTGACTGCTCTTGATTTGTCAAATGCCTGATTTAAAAAGGATCACCTCCCCCTTCTTTTTCATTCTGTAATCCATATTGTTCGTTACACCTAATATCATAAAAAAATTTCTAAATAAAGAATATATAAAAAAATTTAAAGGATCAGTCACCACAATTCGCATGACACCTGTTTTTCTAAACATGAGTCAACAAAATATTCTACAAAGCTTTTTCAGACTGTCTCTCTTACAAAAGAAAACAACCCAAACACTTGAACAATATACTGTATATGGATATTAAGACTTATAGTAAAATACCTTCTCACATTCACAAAATGTGTCTCACAGAGTGAACTTTGAGTAAGTATATCTGTATTCTATTCTGTGTGTACTTTCATGAAGAGTGTGTTTACATCCTCAAAATGACGCCTTAGAAATGGATACAAATACAACAAAACTGGTGCACTGTGTACAATACTCCCAAATAAGCATGACATAGTTCAGAAATTATTTAAGATATTAACATGAAATTGTTTTTTTTAGTGCTGGCCATAGCAAATAAAGAGAGAAAACAAAAAAGGCAGTATACAATATGTTAGAACACCAGCCTAAATCTTTAGACCATAAATATGGAATTGCATTAAAGATAAAAGAAAAGAATCAATGTTCATCTCATGATGATTTTTACAAATCACCAGTTAAGACTTTACATGCATAAAAAGAACATTTGTTAAAACACACATAAAAAGGTTCACATTTAAAGGGACAGTCTACTACCCAAATACTAAATAAATACAAGTAATTGTTTAGTGGATACACCCCAATGAAAACTTGCGTGCATTTAATTATGCAATTTGTCATTCGGGCTATATCTAAAAAACCGAATACAAAAACTGCAGTTCCCTTGTCTGTTGTCTATTGCATGTCCTCCTCTACTAACCCCGCCTACACTTTCTGTGGCTTTCCAATCACAGACTTCCAAAAGCAGGAAGTCTTTGAAAAGCATGTCCTTTGGGGAATTGATGACTACTGAGTCTAGCTCCACTGAGCTAAACAAACCAGGAAGTAACAGGATCTGTTGTCTGCTTAAAAGCCAGGGGTGTGTAACCAGGTTAATGTATAAACTTTTTACAAACTGAAACAAAATATGAATTACTCTTTCACACATAATGCTTTTCAGCATGCTGAAGTTCTTTAGGGGTCTGAAGTGTCCCTTTGAGTTTAAAAGTCAATTTAATAAGTTTAAAAGTCACCACTCATGTTCAGATTGATGGGTAGTGTCACAGTTAAGTCATTCTTTTTGGTCTCACATTTTTTAATACATTTTTCGGGCATATAGCCTGCCTCTGTAGGCAGAGCATTATAAACACTACCTTTTCTGAAGAAAGCAGTCTTTCTACTGCTGCTTTATCCACCTTTTAGTGTCTATCCCTCGGAAAGACGCTATATGGACTTCCTGGATGAGTTCCTGCAATCTTTGCAGAACCTAGAAACATAGAATGTGACGGCAGATAAGAACCATTCGGCCCATCTAGTCTGCCCAGTTTTCTAAATACTTTCATTAGTCCCTGGCATTATCTTATAGTTAGGATAGCCTTATGCCTATCCCACGCATGCTTAAACTCCTTTACTGTGTTAACCTCTACCACTTCAGCTGGAAGGCTATTCCATGCATCCACTACCCTCTCAGTAAAGTATTATTTTTAAACCTTTGTCCTTCTAATTTTAGAAGGCTCCTCATAGTGATACACTGATTCAATGCATCTTTATTAGGAGATTCTGATTGGCGCAGCACAGCAATTTGCTGTGCATGTGAACTAGCCTCCCCAAGCTGCTCTATGATGAAGCATATGATTGGTTCAGATAATCAGGATGAGTGGGGATGGCCACACAGAGACCAGAGTGCCGTGGGATAGAAGGTAAGCTAAAATACTTTTTGAACCCTTGAGGGAAAAGGGGTCTCACTGATCTTAGTGGAGAGGAGAACACTATAGCATTTGGAGTTCATGTTTGATTTCCTATTACTATAGTGTTCATTTAATCATGAAGATATGCTTGTAAATAATGCTTTCTTGTAGCAATGTATTATGCAATAATAGAATCAGGAAATAACATTTGAAGTGACAATCAGTTCTATTTTTCCATGATTACATGAATTTAAAATTGCATTTGATTTGACCTTGACTGTAGAGGTCTAAAAATAATTACTGGTAGAGATGCCATAGAGGGGCTAGCTTCATCACTTTCAGCTACATGTCCTACTCTAATTGACTACCATACATCTGTACCGATGTGCTGTCAAGGGTTCATTGTTCAATTTAGCTACCATTTATATTGCATTCAGAATGCATTAATATACACTCCCAATACATGTACATTGACAATCATTTATGTGCATTGAGAATCATGCATGGGGCCTGATGGGGGCTTTAGATATGGAGGGAAAAAGCAGGCTGAATAAATTAGTAGTGTTTCTACATTGGGCAATGAACTCAGAATTCCACGGCAGGAAACAAATGAGCTTCACTGATCTCAGGGATAATCATTTCTGCTTGATTACCCCTTTATTTGTAGATTATACAAATTCAAAGTTGGAGATTTATATTAAACGCTGAGTTTAATGTACCATGTTTGGTATCTTCAATTCCTGTCTGAACAGTCAACAGATTCTCTATTCAATAAGCAGCTTCAGTTTCACCTTATTTGACCCTCGTTGACCTCAGTGAAGAGTAAGAAGCAGTGAAAAATAAAATAAAATATTCTACTTTGTGAAGAGACATACAATGCCCCATGTATTACTCTAATTTAATCTACTTGTGCTGCTGTTTTTTCAGCTGTAGACCTGCAGTTTGGGGCAACTGATATATAATGCATTTTTTATGCTTTATTTCTGTATTTTAAAACTACATTGAGAAAACAATAAATATACATGAACAATTAGCTCAGAAAAGCTATAGAGTAACAATGGTAATAGATGAAAGGGATGAGGGATGGGTCGTGAAAATACTGCCTGGCATAGCCACTATATTGACTTCCAAACTAGGGTCTCTAGTGGCCGCAGTGTGAATTTCAGCTTTCTGGTCAAAATTTTATAATTGAATATATCGAAAGAAGTCAGATGGGGTCAGCACAGCTCTTGAGCTTAGGGTATCAAAAGCCAACTCCTCCTCAAATAGATCCCTAAGCCCTTGTAGACCCACATTCTCCAAACGGAGATGGGACCATCCCGGGTGGGAAGTCTCTAGTCCTCCAAAATAGTGTCATCATGGATAGGACTAATGTCAATTTACATTTTATAGTGTACTTGTTCCAAAGCACCAGGGAATTGATCATTGCTAAACATAGTGTACACAGTAAAGGATGGCTTAGGGAGCCAAATAAAAAATTGGGGAAGGTCGGAAGAAAACAAGTCAGACTCTAGGTAGAAATAGATTTTAAACACTATGTGCATTAATACTTTTTTTTTAAAAAAACATTTGTTATTTTTGTAGTGCAAGATGATAGTTACAAGCTGTTTAAGGACATTTCAAGAAGAAAATATATTTTGATAACAAGCGCAAATGAGATGTCGAGTATACTGCACTTTTTTTTTGTAAATTAATATAGAGGAAGAAAAAGGACGATAGGATGCAATGCATATAGCTCACATTAGCAAGGTTTGTAAGACAGTGTTAGAGCATAGGTAGCTATATACCTGATATTATGGAGCACAGGAAACAGGCTAAACTTTAATATAAAACAAATGAGCTGTGAAACCACTGGGTATTCATGCTAATAGCAGTGTAACATCACTTAGCAGAAAATTCTGCACTAGAAAGCAGGATGGTAGCAAAGGTTGATTTCTGCCTGCATGGATTTCTGCCTGAAGTGGGCTCCAGGCACATTGATTCTGAACCCGTCCTAGGAAATCTCTTTTTTTGTTACCAAACACTAGTGCCTCTCTATATGCAAGGAGGTCCATATAGAAATGGACAAATAGTCCTTTTGAAGAGGACAGGTTTAAACTTGTTCAAGGTTTCTATATTCTGATCTGTACAAGTTAAGTTGCCCTAACTGTTGTTCCAACAAGTGCCAAGTGTAAGTACGTTAATGTCTATAACATTCAACCAATGTTGAAAATCTCTCTCTGTGTTTCTAACAGTGTGTTCTGGGACGATGAATGGTCTCAGCGTGACTGGGGACAGTAGCTACCAGCAACTTACCTTGAAGAACATGTACAACAACTGTCAGATTGTGATGGGGAACCTGGAGATCGTACTTATTGATAACAGTCAAGATTTGTCTTTTTTGAAGGTGAGATATAAAGATAACTGATGATTATTATGCTTTCTTAGTTCATTTAGAAGATATTCAAGTACTAATACACATAAGCAAAATGTGTTGGGCACATCTCCCTGATATCAGCACTTTGGCTTTGTTGATGTGTATGGTTGATAATTTACGGGTTTTCTCATTAAATTCTAATTTATTAGACAAATTATGAAGAACAGTTAGTGGAAAAGTTATCTTAGGATGGTTCAACTTGAACCATATACCGTAAGTTAAAATCATAAAATGCAGGCGACCTGAAATTAACCCTGATTGTCTCTTGATGCCAATTGGCTATTAAGCAATGTTTCTTGAGAGGAAGCTTGAAAAAAGTCTGCTGTCAGGTAGCAGTCAATCAGCATTAAGGATGAGGAAAACTGGGGGGGAGAGGGTGAATTCCCGCTGTCATCATTAATCAAACAAAAATAATAATGTCATATAACAGGGAACTCCAAGCACCATAACAAAATACAGCTTGTTGTAGTGGCTATGGTTTTAATTTTCAGGTGCTGTTACATTTTGGAGAAAATCTGATATTTCATAAGATTAAATTCTTCTATCCAATGTTCTCCAATCTTAGATGATACAATACAGAAATGGTTTCGACATAGCATCAGACCAAATATTGCTTGGAGTTTTCCATGAAAAGTGATGATACATGGCAGTGAATCAGATTAAACAGCAAAAAAAACATTGCACTTCTACTACCAACTACTCGTCAGTACTTAACTCACTTATTTTTTATGTATTTTGTATTTTTGGCAGTTTTTCTTAGTACGGTCAAAACCACTGCTCTATTGTATTGCCCAAATGTGAAACAGGAAGATCCTTTACCTCATAATAACTACAGCCTGTAGTGGCTATGGTGCTATAGTGCCCATTTAATTAGGAAGGTTACCTATAGTATGAATGCTAAAAGTATCAGTGTGTAAGTATTGGCGTTGAAGCAGTCCCTGATATTATTTTCCACTCCCAAAGCCCTTCAAATGGTGGGGGTGTACAAATTGTTATGTTTCTCCCCAATGCAATGATATTTTGGAAGGTGCTTTATTCTGATTAGTTAGGAGACAAAATAGGAGATGATTATTCCCCATCCCTCTCTATCACTAGCAAAAATCCCTCATATTGGAATTCTGAATGAAAGTCCCAGCAGTGGGGTATTTAAAGCTGTGATCGTTTTACTTAAAGGAACACTATAGTTACCTAAAGAAATGAAGTAGTTTTTGTGTGTAGATTATGCCTCTCAGGTTTTACTGCTCACTTCACTGCCATTTAGGAGTTAAATCACTTTGTTTCTGTTTATGTAGCCCTAGCCACACCTCCCCTGGCTCTGATTGACAGAGCCTGCATGAAAATAAAACTGGTTTCACTTTCAATCAGATGTAATTTACTTAAACAATTGTATCTTTTTCTCTGTAAATTGAACTTTAATCACATACAGGAGGCTCTTGCAGGGTCTAGCAAGCTATTAATAGCAGAATATAAGAACATCTAAATTAAACAGAACAATAAATAATAAAGAAAGGATAAATTGTAGATGGCTTTACAGGAAGTGTTTAGGGAGACTGTGCAAGTCACATGCAGGGAGGTGTGACTAGGGTTCATAAACAAAGTTATTCCACTCCTAAGTGGCAGAGAATTGAGCAGTGATACTGCAGGGGCATGATATATAGTCCAAAACTGCTTCATTAAGCTAAAGTTATTTTGGTGACTATAGTATCCCTTTAAAGCACGGTCATGTTTTTCTTTTCCTTTCCTTGTGTTCCTTGTATCATGTACACTCTCCACCTTGCCTTTTGCCATTTATTTTTATTTACCGGTAATTATTATCTTTTCTTTCTTCTGTCGGATATCAGTACCTGGGTGCCTCTATTTTGTTCAGCTCTGTCTATGATGCCTGAAGTTTGCCCTCCTGTGGGTTCTGGTGTGTTTTGGGTAAATTAGCTTAGCAAGATCATGCTCCCCATAAGAAAAACATATCCCTACTGTATCTTATGTAAAACTAAAAACACTGAGTTTCAAAATTATAAAAAGAAAAAACACAACGGAAAACAGAGGAACAAAAAAGTCTAATTTAAAACAAAACATGGAAGGTAACAGCACTGCTTTAAAAATTTCCTGCAAAAAGATTTGAGCAGTTGCATGATTGCAATGTAAAATAACTGAGACAAACGTTTTAGACCTAGTTAATAAATAAACTGTCTCATACTATGAATAACACCAGATCAAATACTAACATGCCTTTTAAATTTAAATATAAGCAATTGACCAAAAATTCGGCATGGCAAACCTGGTGTACCATAATACATATCACTAAGCAACTAATCCTGAGAAACCGAATCAGGAACAATGTCTATAGCAAAATACAGGCATAAACTGCTAACACATGGCCGTCATCAAACAACTTCATTCTCAAGCTCTGCTCATGCATGTGACAAGCCATTGCTAACATATAAGTAGATAAATCTCACCTGCATCTATATATAGCTGAAATAGCTAAACACCACTAGCATACAGAACAGCTGGTTGAATGTATGAGTGGTAATTCACATTGATGTTAACAAACTAGGCTAATGCTCATCAGTCAATCTGGGGGCTCTGAAGTCTTACGTTTGGTTTTCTGCCTGGGCAGCAGTTACAAATTGTGTTTTATGGTTGATAGCCCTTTCGGAAAGCATGCTGTAGGTACATCGTGTATTAGTTTATAAATGGTGCCACACAACCTACTCTTGAAGAGTGTACGTATCATTTGACAATGTGTGCTCTCTTGCTAAAATAAAATGTGTGTGACCTGTTTTTCAGGTTCATTCTGTTATCTCATAAGTAATCTGGAGGTGTAAAATGTTAGTGAGTGTTTGTCTTTCCAGTGAAAGAATGTGGCCGAGGCCAGTCCTGTTTAACCAGCCACCATGCCTATATATTTCATAACTCCTTCCTCCTCCCTTCTCCACCCATTAGATTAAGAACTACAAAGCAACTGAGCTTGCGTCAGTGGGAAAGGTTTAATGCTGGAGCATCAAATATTTTAAATGAGTCAGTTTGGTTACTATGAACTAAAAATTATCATATAGCTGATTGATCATGATGGGAGTTGTCATCTAACCATACCTGTAATAGTATGAGGGCATAGCACAATGATAATAATGATAGCACAGTGGAGTGAAATACTTTGATTAAGGCAAGAATTAAAGGGAAACTCCAGGCACCCAGACTACTTCTGCCCATTGGAATGGTCTGGGTGCCAACTCCCACTACCCTTAACCCTGCAACTGTAATTATTGCAGTTTTCCTAAACTGCAATAATTACCTTGCAGGGTTAAGTCCTCCCCTAGTGGCTGTCTGTTAGACAGCCACTAGATGGCACTTCCTGCTTCATAGCACAGGCTTTCTGTGATAGAGCGTCGCTGGACGTCCTCACGCTGTGTGAGGACCTCCAGCGTCGCTCAATTCCAATGCTTTCCTATGGAGAGCTCTAATGCGCAGGCGCGGCATTGCCGCACATGCGCATTAGGTCTCCACAGCCGGTGGGCGGGATCAGTCTCCCCCGCCAGCTGACGTAATGAAGGGGAGGAGCGGCGGCGACCCGAAACCTATCGCCGAGAGACATCGGCAAGGTCTCAGGTAAGTCACTGAAGGAGTTTTCACCCCTTCAGCAACTAGGGATGGGTGGTGGGAGGGAGAGGGGACCTGCAGTGCCAGGAAAACGGATTGTTTTCCTGGCACTGGAGAGTCCCTTTAAGTTCAAGGACTAAACATGATGGGAGTTATTGTGTCCAACAGAAATTAATCTATATATGTGTGTGTGAATTGGTAGGGAGCTGCTTCAAGAGCTCTGTATCCATACTGAGATAAATGTTATATATAAGATGGCTTAGGACATACCGTATCAAATGCTGAATTTAATAATAACAAATATCAACAACAACCACAAACCAACTTACTCTGGGAAACAAAACGATAATATTTTATGTCTACGATTAAATCTTTCATATACTACTGCATATACTAGAAAATGTGTCCAAAAGTGACATTACTGGCATACTATACATGATCGTGAAGCTTGGAGCAAAGTCCAGGGAAAAGGACTGAATCCAGTAAAACTTGAATAGCTACTGTATGAAGCAGTACAGACAATGGAGGTGGGGAGCATGCTAAAATACACTTTAACTCAATATGAAAAACAACAGAACATAGTATTGAACACCTGCCTATATACAAGTAGAATGATAGTGCTAAAATGGATGGCACAATCAAAATGGTGGATTTACAATGTCAAGCAGGTGTCACAAGTAGTGTTTTCAAACTACTCACTTACAAAGTGTGAGCGATTAGGAAATTAAAATTAAAAGGACACAATAGTCACCGTAACAACTTTAGCTTAATGAAGCAGTTTTAGTGTATAGATTATGCCTGTGCAGTCTCACTGCTCAATTCTCTGCCATTTAGGAGTTAAATTACTTTGTTTATGCCAGCATAGGCACACCTCCCTGCATGTGACTCACACAGCCTAATCAAAACATTTCTTGTAAAGAGTCATCTAATGTTTACACTTCCTTATCTTGCAAAGTCTGTTTAATTTAGAATTTCTTATCTCCTCCTCTGTTAATAGCTTACTAGACCCTGCAGGTTCTAGTAAGTTCAATTTACAGAGCAGGAGATAACAACTTTTAAAGTAAGTTACACCTGATTGAAAATGAAACCAATTTTGTTTTTCAGCAGGCTGTGTCAGTCACAGCCAGGGGAGGTGTGGCTAGGGCTGCATAAACAAAAACAGAAGTGATTTAACTCCAAAATGGCAGATAATTAAGCAGTGAGACTGCAGAGACATTATCTATACACCTAAACTGCTTTATTAAGATAAAGTTGTTTTGGTGACTATAGTGTCACATTAATGGTAACTTGGTAACTTTAATGTTAAATTTGAATTAACTACGAATTTCCAACAATTTATACTCTAGTGAATAACCCTTTTAGAGACTAAACTAAAGCAAGCACATTCTCTATTTAAGTTTTCTCAGGTGACCTTTGGTCTGTAGTGTATTATATTATGCACATCTTTTTAAAAAGCCTTTCTTGCCAATCTTACAACACCAAGCTTGCTTAACAATTCAGATGGAATGAGCAAGGAGATAGCAGGAGGGAAAATGGGGGTCTCTCTTCTTTACTTCAGTGTACTATAAAATACATTCACTATAGAAGCTGAGGTCTAACTGATATTAGTAAACTCCAGATTTTACATTTAAAAGAACACTGTAGCATTAGGAATACATACAAGATCTGTATTCCTAATGCTACAGCTGTGATGACCCATGTCATTTAGGCCAGTTCCCCTGTATAAAGCAAAAAATAAATAAATACAAATAAAACAAATTACTTATCTTTTCTCTAGAGTCTCCCTCGGTGCTGCCGTGACCTCTTCCAAGGGTTCCTGCACCCTCTCTTGATTTTTTTTAATGCTTTATAAAACATAAAAAGACCTGAGACTTAGATACATATTCTCCATTTGTCAAAATCTGGCCATTAAAAGGATCTACCTATTTGAATAATCCATTATTTTTTTTCTTACAATGCAGTTTTAATGAGATGTTATTGTTATATTGTATTAAGATCATTTTTTAAATTCACTTCATAAATTAATATTTTAATAACCTTTTTTTAATAATTTGTATTGCTGTTGAATCCCAAATAACAGTATATTCAGAATGATCTGATTTTGCTGGTTCCATTTTCAGTCCATTCGAGAAGTGACTGGGTACGTGTTGATCGCAGTGAATATTTTTACATACCTGCCTCTAGAAAACCTGCGTGTCATTCGAGGGAAAAACCTTTACGATGAAAAATATGCTCTCTACCTGGTGCTCAACAATCAGGTTAATGGCACACAGGGGCTTCAGAAATTGGGCTTCCACCAGCTTACAGGTGAGATTACTTATGTCTTTCTTTAATTGCTGATTCATTAAGCTATGTCTGGTTGGTTATATGTATGCTTACCTAGGTTCTGTTTGGATGCCTTGTTTACAGGTGTGTTATACTTAAATAGAATATTAAGAACAACGTCAATATCTATATAAAATATATAGAACTACTTTAGTTATTGCCACTTATATATTATGACTTTTCTGTCACACAAATGCACATTTCAAGACGTCATTATTATTATTATTACTGGTATTTATATAGCACCAGCATATTCTGTAGCGCTTTACAATATAATTAGAGCGGGAGATTTAACAATAAATAGGACGATTACAAAAACTTATAGGAACAATAGGTTGAAAAGGACCCTGTTCAAATAAGCTTACAGTCCAGAGGAGGTGGGGTATAACAGTAGGAAAGGAGATGGCAATCAAGCAAGGTGGGAGTGAGACAGGAGATAGCATTCAAGCAAGGTGGGAGTGAGGCAGAAGGAGAGAGTAGAATGCTGCCCTTTAGGAGAGAGCAAGGGACAGGTATGTGAGGTAGAGGTTACTTTGGGAGGCCATAAGCTTTCCTAAAGAGATAGGTTTTGATGCACTTTTTAAATGATTGAAGAGTAGGGAAGAGTCTGATGGTGGTAGGCTATACCAAAGGAAAGGAGCAGGGCCGGCCTTAGGCATTTAGACGCCCTGTGCGAAAAATCTTCACAGCGCCCCCCCCCCCCCCCCGTCATCCATGTATGCTGTAATGTTTGTGTTGTCTGTGTATGTGATAGTAGGTGTGATGACGGTGTGTGATATGTATGCTATGTGTGATATTTGTAATGGGTGTATTAACAGTGTGTGATATGCGTGTATTGGTTGTATGTGACACACACACACACACACACAGAGTCAGACGGCCATACACACACACAGGAAGACAGTCATACACACACACACAGACACACAAAGGCAGACAGTCTCACACACACAGGCAGACAGTCAGTAATACACACACACAGAGGCAGACAGTCATACACACACACGCAGACAGTCATACACACAGACAAACACGCAGACAGTCATACACACAGACACACACAGGCAGACAGTCATACACACAGACACACACACAGAGGCAGACAGTAATACACACACACAGAGGCAGACAGTAATACACACAGACACACAGTGGCAGTCATACACACACACAGACACACACAGGCAGACAGTCAGTCATACACACAGACACAGACAGTAATACACACAGACACAGACAGTAATACACACAGACACACACAGAGGCAGACAGTAATACACACAGACACACACAGTCATACACACAGACACACACTGAGGCAGACAGTCATACACACACACACAGACACACACAGGCAGACAGTCATACACACACACACAGACACACACAGGCAGACAGTCATACACACACACACACACACAGGCAGACAGTGATACACACAGACACACAGAGGCAGACAGTCATACACACACAGACAGTAATACGCACAGGCAGAGAGTCACACTCACCTGACAATCCCACAGTTACCTGTGGAGTTCATTGTGGAGGCAGTGCAGCTCCTGGTGACTGTTTGGTGGGGAAGCAGGGACTCCTTCCTGCTTCCCCTGCAGCAGTTTTCCGGCGCTTTTAGCTCCGCCCCCGCCGCACGGTAAGCTCCGCCCCCGCTGCAAATTTTAAAAAAAATAAAAAATTTTTTTTTTAAATCCCGGCCGGCTGTGCGGCCGCACGGCGCCCCCTGCTACATGGCGCCCTGTGCGGCCGCACAGCTCACACACCCCTAAGGCCGGCCCTGGAAAGGAGCCACGAGAAGTCTGGCAAGCATGAGTTGGCCGTATGGGTGCGAGCAGCGGACATGAGAAGGTCATGGGCAGAGGAGAGAGACTGAGAAGGGGCATACCTACGGATCAGTGAAGAGATATACGAGGGACTACAATTGTTCAGTGCTTTATAGGTGTGGATTAGTACCTTGAATTGACTTCTATAGGATACAGATAGCCAATGTAAGGACTAGTTATACAATTGTGGTTTGACTTGGGAACCTGGGTATCAACATTCACATCTCAGAGTTACATGTAAACCACCTATCAGTCCATTGCTTTGATTTGTGGCATTTAAACAGATATCTGGCATCTGTTGCATGAAATCAAAACTATTTTACCGATATGTTCAGGTCAATGACCATTTGAGTTATAGTCTATATTAGTCATTCATGCAGTGACTAACATTACAAACAATCGTGAGCCTGTAGGGGGCCTGCGATTTAAAGTTGACCCTGAAGACAAATTACTCAGTGCTTTAGTTGAGGGGTGTGGGCGGATAGCTATGAAAACAGAACAGTATGTAGTATTTCTGGTTTTAAGAGTGAGGCTAACGTAGGTGCACCTTACAAATAGTTCTAGCAAAAATGTTTTGTAGAACACATTGACAGAAGTCTTTATTTTATTAATCTGCTATGTTATTTGGGGATTACTGCTCTCTGGTATGTGTTTAAAAAACTGTTTAGTAAGGTTTAAGGTTAGGGGATCTTTAGCATTAAGGGTACTAAAGGTTGAGGGGACATAGAATGTAGATGGCTTAGGAATAGGGGTAAGTGTTGACAGAACATTTTATAGTTCAGATTTTAAAAGTGAATCTTTATTTAGGTAAGTTTCCTGCTCCTTTACGATGCAGTAGTGTTATTACTGGAACATTATTTTTAAACCTACTGTGTTTGTAAAAATGCGTAAAGCTCTCAAAAGTCACAGTTTCTTCAAATTAAAGCTGGTGACATGACTGATAACCTCCCCAATTAACCCCTGTCACTACCCATCACCTCCTACAGCCCTTATTATTGAAGAGTGTGACGCACAGAAGCTCAGTACTATAGGTCAGAGTGATCAAATATAGCCATACACTTGTTGAGCGAATGGCTGGATAAGGTGTATGGGAAATGCAATCCACTAACAATCCGAGGTCTCTATTTGACCAACCCTTGTACAAGTTATTTGAGCTCAGCACCCTTTGGAACTTCATTTACCACGATTGTAATTTCCATGATGCTCAGATAGCAAGTCATCTTAGTATTGTCTTTAACTTGGCTGTTATTATGCTAGAAAATGTCTATCACTGGCCCCAGTGGCTCCAGCATCCTTTCACACAGTCCCAGACACATAACAACTATCCTGGATTTAAGACTTTTGCTTTATCCTCTTTTAGTAGTGACTTTATTGTTTTACAGCTGATAAAGTTCTGCCACTTCTATGGTGTTTTCGAACACAGGACACAAACAGATAGGTATGCGATCCTGTCTATATCTCAGGATTAGCACACTGGTTATACAGGTTCCAGCAAACTAAACCCTGGCTAATGTACAACACATTCATGATTGCAAATAGTCGTTTATTCCCATGAGAAGAAAGGAAAACAGATTTTTTTTTTTTAAAGAAAGAAAAAAAAAGAAAGGCAACAGTTTCAAGATTGTATCACAGTCTGGATTATCTCGTTTGCACCTGATGTTTCTAATGAGCTAATTTCTCATATAACGAGAGAACAAAGCACTCTGGAAGTCTAATGGCATTTGGCACGTACTTAGCTTCTTTTCTGTGAAAACAGTTCAGTAGAATAAAATAGAAAAGAGTACACAATAGAGTACCGTACTACTGTTTAACGTGTCTTGCTCTGGCCTGAGCAACACCAGCTATCTAAAGACCCCACATTTTTCAGGTAAACCAGAGCCTTTTCTCCAGAAAATGTGTCAGTCATCTGTAATAACTTCTGAAAAGTTTTACATCACAAGAGTACCCCAGCCACCAGACAGTAAATTGACCTTTTTTATTATTATTATTATTATTATTATTATTATTATTATATTTATATAGCGCCATCAAATTCCACAGCGCTTTACAATGGGTGGACAAACAGACATGTAGTTGTAACCAGACAAGTTGGACACACAGGAACAGAGGGGTTGAGGGCCCTGCTCAATGAGCTTACATGCTAGAGGGAGTGGGGTAAAATGACACAAAAGGTAAGGAAATATTAGACTAGTGACTTTTTTTATTTTAAGAACAATAGTTAAACTAATTTCTCTCACATGGTATTTTATATGATTTCACTATGTAAACCCCAAATTAGGCATATAAACATGCGTTTTCCCAGCTGCCCATAGTATATGAACAAGACGCTTGGCTTTTCTGATTAGCCTTCTTCATATTTCACAGACCAACAAGTAAGTCTAAACTTGTGCTTTGTGAGATCCACTGAGGGACACCTCATCATTTCATCATGGAGGGGCTAATACTGGTTGAAAAATAAAAGCTACTATCTAAAAATGAGCTCTGCTTGATTCCAAGATAAGTAAATGGCCTATAATGGGAGTTTGTATTGGCTGTGGTGCCATCTTAAAGTGACCTTGGCCAGGAGATAATGAAGCCCAGTTACTGCTGGGATATTTGAAACAAAATAAAAAATGATAAGGACCACAAGTGAACAATAAATTGAACAAAGAATTTCTGGAGTGCAATGCTCAGACACTGAAACACCACAAACACAGAAGTCTTCACTTTTAAACTTATCCTTAAACAATGGGAACATACATATAAACACCAAATAAAGAATGTAATATAAAAATTGTTACTTTTAAAGTCTAACAAATCCCCGTCCACATGTAGATTGTGAGTCTGTCCTCCAAACCAATTACATTTAGTGAGGGAAAAGATAGCACTGTACAGAAACTCTACCTCAAGGGCACTAAAACCACAACAAGAAAATAAAGCTACTATCAAGACTGCTACTATCAAGTTTTCAGTGTTTACAGTATATAGATTAGTAAGGTGCAGGGTCTACTCTAACTTCATATTTGACAACATAGGCAGAGTAACTGAAGTGCCAACACAACCTTTACCCTGGGAGAAGGAAGAGGGCAAACTAAGTACAAATATTGGTAGTGCATTGCAAGTACATATTTCTGCAATAGAAGGAAGAGATCCTAAAATGAATTGTTGCAAGTAGCCTTCAATTGGAGGCAGTTGCCTTGGCTTGCCTTGTTATTAAAGAGGGCTCACATTTAACAAATGAGTAAAGTGTTGTTGGTCAAGATAGTGTGAAGATTTGGATGGGATCTCTGAATGCTGGGCATTGGGAGGATCAAGGAGAGATCAGTATAAATTTTAGATTATGCTAACTTTGTGTACCTATAATCTTAATTTTAGTAATGACAGGAGACAAATATTTTGCATAACTCTTTTTACTATAAAATCCAGCAGCACAGATGAAACAGAAAACAACCAATCAGAAACAAGTATCCCACTCTATAAAGGACCCTGTCAGCCTGATCACTTCCTCTTTCTTTGTAAAACAGTATATCACAGTCTAGAACAAAACCAAGTCCTTAAGAACAACAGAACAATCGATAACATCCAGAATTCGAAAATAGGTGACTGGAAACTCAACGGAAATAGATCCATTTCTGTGCAGAAGTCGATCACACTGAAAGGAAACAAAAAGAAGTTAAAGGCATCTGAAGTGACAAGATGTCCTCATTTAACCAACCATCGAAATCCAGACAGATGACCAAAATAAATATGACATAATTAATTAGTTACTTAATTTAACTCAATATATAACCGGATCTATATGCTCAATTAAACTGGTAGTACTAACGACACTAAATCTTAAATATAAGCTACACTAGTAAAAACAATTCGAATAATGTGAGAAACAAAGACCCAGGGTGGGAAGCAGAATAGGGTTGGAAAATATTTGCCTCCTGTCATTACAAAAATCAAGATTATAGGTACACTACGTTAGCATAATCTACAATTTTATCACATGACAGGAGGCTTCATAGTTTGCATTTTTAACACTGAGAATGTAGAAAAGTGAAAGAAGCGTGAGAAGATTGCCGCGCGGCGGACCGAGTGGACGCCGAAACAAGGTGCTACCCCAGCCATGGACAACAACCATTGAATCTACCTAGCTAAAGTCGTGGTCGTTACTAGTTTGTGGGGTTTGACATTGGAAATCAGGAGTTGTCCTGAAGGAGAAGTACGTAGCGAATAAGTATTCTCTACATATTTCAAAAGAGCATCCACAACACAAAGTCGCGGAGCCTCCCGGAAAAACGGATAGGAGACAACGGTAGAGTCCGACTTAGTACGTCACGAAATAGAAAACGTGACACCATCTGATAAAAAGGAAAAAATGTTGACGTCGAAAGCCCGTATGTCCAAGATCCAATGGAAATAAATTGGACACAACAGAAGTGTCAGCTTAGCCGACAGTTGTCGTAGAGATAAGTTGGTATTGTCTGGCCATTCCCGTAGGAAACGTAGAACCAAGTCCACATCACAGAGTCGACATTATTTAGTTGCCGGAGGTCTGGACAACTTAATGTCTCTCAGAAGGTGGCACACTAGGGGTCTTGCCCTACTGGGACACCTTGGAAGGGAATGTGAGCCACCGAGATAGCCGAGCACCACGTTGATAGATCGCTACGAGCATCCCACGGAGAACAGATGATAGGTAGTTCAGAATGACCGGTACAGGTGTTGTAAAGGGATTCCAAAGGATTCCAAAGGATTCCAAACACCAACTACACCAAGCCTCCCAGGCGGAGATGTAACATCTCCTAGTGCCAGGGGCCCATGAATGCCATAGAAGATCTTTAGTCTCTCGCGATAATCCGTGGACCGAACAGAATCCCCGGAAACCGTCCAAGCCACTAGTTCCATCCTTTCTTCCACCATCAGTGGGTGCGGTTTCCCGCGGGGCCCTGAGAGAAAAAGGGGCGACTAGGGCAGTAGAAGTGGATTGTCATACTAGAGTTCCAGAAGATCCGGGAACCACGGCTGGCTCTGCCACAGGGGTGTGATGAGTAATAGGTACACATTGCCGTGTGTAATTGAACACTCTTGCTAGCATGGAGAAAGGTGGGAAGGCGTAGGATCCCTGACTTGGCCAGGTTTGAAGGAATGCATCCACTGCTTCGCATTTCGGATCCGGGAGCCAACTGAAGTACATCTGGAGTTGACGGTTGGTCCTGGAGGCAAATAAGTCCAACATTAGCAGACCTTTGAGGGTTTGCAGGTCGAGGAAAATTGAGCCATCTAATTGCCAATCGCCAATGGCAAGAGAACCAATCTGCCGTGAGATTTGAGGTCCCTGGCAGGTATTCCGCCTGAAATGTGATGTTGCGATTGAGACAGAACTCGTGTATGTCCTTCGTCTCCTCCATCAGGGCTCGGGATCGGGCTCCATGGAGGCGATTGACATATTGCACTGCCAAGATATTGTCCATGCGAAGCAGTATGCATCAGTCGGAAAGACCCTTGGCAAGACTGCGTAAAACAGTATTATTAACATTATTATTATTATTATTATCATTAAAAAGTTTGCATGAAAACGTGATTGAATTTCGCTTGCACATAAAAAGAGACAAGTTATACGCCATGTTGTCTATGCGAATTCTGGATGCATCCAATGATGGAGTTTACTTTCCCTGCTATTTTTGTAATTAACAATATTGTAAATGTACCACATTACTATTTTTAAAACTTATTTATGCTCTTTACCCAGAAATCGTTAAAGGAACAGTTCACATAACCAAGAACGAGCACCTATGTTTCACAGACACCATTGACTGGAAAGATATTCTACGAGATCCTACAGCAGAAGTAGAGATTAAAGAAAATGCTAAAAACTGTAAGTCCATGCATAGATAATCCGGATTCTGCTGCCTATCATAAGAAATATCTTGTTGGCAAATTTCTCTGGAAAGTAACTAAGTCAAGACCAGAGGTACTGACCAAAAGTTGTTTGTTGATCTTACAAGGACATGACAGCACCTAGACCACTTTATCTCATTGAAGTGTTCTGTTTAAAGTACCCCTGTCCCCTTAACCCTGCAATGTAAACATTGCAGTTTCAGAGAATATTGGTTTGCATCCCTAACGGTATAGTGTTCCTTTAATACAGAAAGCAAAGGCGGGTATCAGCAGTGTCTTGCAGACATGTATATGTCAAAAAACACAGATATCTCCAGGAACTTTAAAAAAAAAAAGCTATATATCACGATTTTTAAGTCAGCATTGATTCAAACTAGTTTTAGCTCAACAACTTAAAATTATTTCCTTAAAATTATCAAAGCATAAGAAGTTATTTCCCCTAAAGTATCTGAGCGTCAGCAAGATAAAATTTATTATTGGCAAATATTGGACCATGGATTAATATCTGTTGAGGTTTTATATGCTGCATACTTTCTTCTTTGGACAAGTAAATGTCTAGAAAATGCTAAATCTTAAACTTTACATACTGTTGAAGCTGTGTTAACTTAAGAAGGTTAAAGGACCACTATAGTGCCAGGAAAACAAACTTGTTTTCCTGTCACTATATAGTCCTTAGGTCCCTCCCCACCCCCCACCCTCAGGGCCCACCCTACCGCTGGGCTGAAGGGATTAAAACCCCTTCAACCCCTTACCCTAATCCAGCGCCGGGTGACCTCTCCTCCCCCTCCGACATCAGCTCCCGAGTGGAACCAAATGTGCATGCGCAGCCAGAGTCGCGCGCGCATTCAAACCGCCTATAGGAAAGCATTACTCAATGCTTTCCTATGGACGTTCTGCGTGCTCAATGCGATTTTCGCATTGAGCGTTGCGGAAGTGCCTCTAGCAGCTGTCAGAAAGACAGCCACTAGAGGCTGGATCAATCCTGCAATGTAAATATAGAAGTTTCTCTGATGTTTACAGCTGCAGGGTTAAAACCTTGGGGACCTGGCACCCAGACCACTTCATTGAGCTGAAGTGGTCTGGGTGACTATAGTGGTCATTTAACAGCAGCTAAGTGGTTGCTCATTCTGTTCAGTGAAAAAGATTTTTCATTTACTCAAAGTTAGTTAATATTATCTACACTTTTACAGCCCCATGCAAATCATCTCAGCCTTGACTATTAACATTTTATTACTTGTTCCAGAGTGGCTAACTTTTTTACCACAAGGCTGTACTTGAGACATTGCTTTTGTATTAGTGCTTTATTGGTAAGGACATTTTATGATATGTAAGCTTTTACACTGACTGAAAACAACAATGCAGCATCATAAGCACACACGCAGACTTACAGGCATCCATTTTCTAATGCATTATATATATAAAATTTGTATTTTTATTTTTTTTAAATCTTTAAAATAAATGTGCGCAGTGACAGTTCGGCTTCCATCAGAACACACACAAAATGTGTATTTACCATTTTAACCCCTTAAGGACCAAACTTCTGGAATAAAAGGGAATCATGACATGTTACACGTCATGTGTCCTTAAATTTTGCAAGTTATCCTTCCCTTTAGGGAAACAACGTCAGTAGTTTACTCATTTACCACTGGCAATAGATTTTTCATTTTTTTCTCATTCCAACAATTATCTGGTGGAGCACTGCTCTAAGTATCGTTTTTGAACAAGAAAATGCTAGAGTAATTTGCTTTACTGTACCGTCCCCTTACGACCTTTATGGTCAAATGTCACATAAGCACAATTTGGTCACTTAAACCCTTCAATTAAATGGCATACCTTGCTAAATTAACATTTAAGCTTGATATAGCACTGCTGGTGCTTATTCATCGGGTTATAACAGATTGTTATAATGGAATAGATTGTCATTGGTTCTGGCCAAACACAATGTTAATGCATTTGGTAAGTTATACCCTCATATTAATGCTGTATTTTCTCCCTGTTCAAATCACTTTAATTTTGTTTAAAAAAAAATACAAAAAAATATTTGAAGCTTTCTGCAGCATGATCTCATTTCCCACTACACGCCCTATAGCCATTCCCCCTCTTTTCACAAAGCTACTTCCTTATTAGTAGTACTAGCTACGTGTGATTGACCAGTGTCTGAGCTAAGTTGCTGACATGACTCCACTCACTGCCAATCACTGTTATCTGTCCCCTTTCCCCTCACAATTTTGAAATACTATACAGATAATAAGATGGCTGTTGAGTGGAGGCAAGTCAGCACCTCAGCTCATACTGACATCACATTGGCTGAGGTACACTGTATACCTTCCAACCAGAACTAGAGATTTGAGAATATAAGGCCAAAACTTATCAACTGCACTTAAACGATTACTCCAGACATCATGACTGCTTAAATGCTTTGGAGCTCATAGTGCCAGAGTCTGTATGTGCAGAGTTTAACTGTATGTGCATCATCATGGGGTGTCATCAAGCAACCTGGAACTAGAGTTCCAGAACAGCTAATGTCAACTCTGTGCAAATTTCAATGCACTGGAACTCATTAATTGTTTGAAAGTGGTAAGCTGTTACTCTCAGGCAATAAATGAATAGCAGGATCGCCTTCCAACTTCTGCAGCTCTGCAGAGGGCGTATGTTGTAAACCCTGCTTCACAGCAGACCAGGTGCCCAGCAGGACCAGGTAAGAGGCCAAACATTTGTAAAACGGTTTGCCACATTACTGGGGAGCGGCACCCTACAATCATAAACACTGTAGTGGTTGGAGCAACCCTTTAAGTTGTGTTGGTGCTGGAGTGTTCCTTCAAGAAATTCAATTTCCTTAAGCCAAAACAGAATCTGAGCTGTTTTATTATACATATAATAAACAGACTACAATAATGTTTTTATTCTATGTAGAGCATTGAAGTTCTCTCCAAAACAATACTGTTGCTGTTTTTCTTAACGACTCTGATTTAGGCATATTTAATCATTGGCAAGCTTAACCGGAGTCTCTGCCATAATGTCTTATCTATATTGTTAAGATTATGTAGGTCAAGGTTTCTCTATTGAGATCCTGTAGTTTCTGAGACAACAAGTAGGTCTCTCTGACTACTACCGCCTCCTTTTTCGTTCATTTAAACAAAAGCTGTATTTGATTTTGATCTCAAGAACTTCAATAGTAAATGTGTGTGAAATGTTATAGCTACATACATCTCCAGTCTTGTGTGTTTGCTGTGTATGGAGAGGGTGTGTGCTCTTAAGAGTATATGCAATCTCAGTTATGTGAGATAGGTAGGTACCTATGTTTTATTAAGTTTTTGTTCCCTATTGAAGTGGATTTTAACACGTTTTTTATATTAAAACTCACATATGTAAATTAGTTTTTAATTTGTAGAATGTTGAGCAGAATAATTAAAATACTTGGAGATTAGGTGCAGTCCGAATTGACATTTGGACAAATTTAGTCTGATTCGGTGCATTTTCGTTTTTCCTAAATTCTTACTGTAATTTATTCAAATTCCAAATAAACAAAATAGAACAGCTATTTGGTTCATTCATAATTAGTTTTTGTAATGGCTACTGTAAGTTCCAGCTATGAATCCCTTTTTTTTTTTTCTTTTTTTTTCATTGAAGAGACATTATAGACACATTTTCTTTCCCTTCATTGTAGGGCTTCCCTGGCAATTTTTAGTTCAGACTAAAATTATTTAATCCAAAACAGACTTGCTCCCCATAACAAAGTACCCTACTCTTTATGTTGGCTTAAATAAAACTTATCTGTTC
Organism: Pelobates fuscus; assembly: GCF_036172605.1. NCBI lineage: Eukaryota > Metazoa > Chordata > Amphibia > Anura > Pelobatidae > Pelobates > Pelobates fuscus. The sequence continues at coordinate 388,888,061 of NC_086317.1, read as the reverse complement.
TCTCTCTGTTCTCAGATTGCCTGTCCAAAGCTGCTGCAATATATCATTCAGGCTGTTTCTCTCCTCTCTCCATGCTGCAACTCTCACACAGAGCGTGCCCTCCTCCCTACTTCCCCTTGCAGGCATTGCTTTCTCTTAAGCTAAATTACAGCAGGAGATAAACCCAGGGGATAGGTGTCAATCGATATCTGCCAAGTGACCCTATGTAGGGGGAACAGTCCCTATTCTGCTCTGTGTCAGTGTGTATCAGGGATCCTTAGGATAGGTGTCAATCCATATCTGCCAAGTGACCCTATGTAGGGGGAACAGTCCCTATTCTGCTCTGTGTCAGTGTCTGGGGGGAGTATCTGCAGTAATACAGGGTGTCTGGAGGGAGTATCTGCAGTAACACAGGGTGTCTGGAGGGAGTATCTGCAGTAACACAGGGTGTCTGGAGGGAGTATCTGCAGTAACACAGAGTGTCTGGAGGGAGTATCTGCAGTAACACAGGGTGTCTGGAGGGAGTATCTGCAGTAACAGAGTGTCTGGAGGGAGTATCTGCAGTAACACAGGGTGTCTGGGGGGAGTATCTGCAGTAACACAGGGTGTCTGGAGGGAGTATCTGCAGTAACACAGAGTGTCTGGAGGGAGTGTCTGCAGTAATACAGAGTGTCTGGAGGGAGTATCTGCAGTAATACAGAGTGTCTGGAGGTAGTATCTGCAGTAACACAGGGTGTCTGGAGGGAGTATCTGCAGTAACACAGAGTGTCTGGAGGGAGTATCTGCAGTAACACAGAGTGTCTGGGGGGAGTATCTGCTTGTAACATTTATATGCACTGAAAAAAAAATTATTATAAATTGAAAAAATAAAATAAAATGGTTGCAGCTTCCGAATGAATCTAAAATGGATGCTGTCCAGTAGGTGGGAGGGTCTGCTAGGGAGGGTGTGCTGCTGATTGGCTGGAATGTGTCTGCTGACTGTGAGGTACAGGGTCAAAGTTTACTCAATGATAAAGAATAGGGGGCGGACCGAACATCGCATGTGTTCGCCCGCGGTGGCGAACGCGAACATGCTATGTTCGCCGGTAACTATTAGCTGGCGAACCGTTAGGGACATCACTAGTCATCGTCACTATGGCTGAACTTAATGGACGCAAGTCTCTTTTCAGCTATGTAACTATGTAACTAATTATGTAACTATGTCAATTGTCTATGTAATTTGTACGATTTATTATTTGAATAAAATATGGGATTTCTCTCAAATATCAGGCAGATATGGTTATGATTGTATTATTGGAAACAGCACAATAAAAAAAAATGTAAGAAAAAAAATACACATGTCTATGGTTACTGTCGCGGGCTTATTTTAGGTGCTATAAAGTTCAACCCCACAAGCCCTTTTAATAAATATTAGCTCATGCCAACAGAGTGCCAAGACAAACCCAACCTTGGCAAATCTTGCTATCGCTTATCCTATTTCACGAGGCCAGCAATCGTTCCATTTCTGTTCAAATACTTTACAAAACACAGACTAGCTTTTCTAGTTTCAAACAATAATAAAAAAAAAATTGTAAAATAAAGAAAAAAAATACTAAAGATCATGGCTCAGGGCAGTTTGATTAATTTAATGGTGAGCTTCAATTGTGTATTAAAATAGAATATGACTAATTTTCTTACATTGAACATCATAATTTCAAAGGTGTAAAGAGTAAAACACATTAAATAAATTTTTAGTTTACTGGAATAAAGACCCCTAGCATACATTCACTTACATAGACTATAACCATGCACATGATAGAAAACCGCTAGAAAAAATATTATACTCTGATAAGGGCTTATAAAGAGTCCGCTCTGCAGTGTTAAAAAATATTCATAGTTTTTTAACTGCTAAATGACCAGTGGTGGAATAATTCCATCAAAAGAAACCAGACTTTAAAGATCCTGTATCCAAATTAAAATCATCCAACTCACGTAGCCACTGCAGGGGTGTGCAGAGATCCAAATTCATAATAAGCAGAACATTCCGTACTGGATTAGGGTCTTTAGGGACCAGACCGTGGTGATGCCATTAAATATAATTGGCACTTAAGGTGTTAAATTATATGGGTTTGTTTTCTATTTTAACATCTTGGCAAAATTACTAGACAAATTTTGTTTCTAGGCATTTATTTTGTTTTATATTGTTAGTGAAGTGTTCCTCTAAGAGACCTCCCCTCTTATGTACTCAGAACTGTATTTTTGTTTTCTGTAACCTTCATTGGTACCTATCCATCAAATTTAGTTTAACAGCAATTATCTCTGGAATGTAAACAACACTCTTATAAACAGAGCTCCACTATAGCATGGTCAAATGAATCTCAATTATTCATAGAGAATTGATTGAGATACTTTGATTATACCCCCCTTATCAGAGGGAAGGTGTGCTTTTTTGCTTGCTTTTATTTCTTTATGGCTTATTCTTCCGAAATTAGCACTGCCAAAATCATGTAAGCAAGGAGATAAGTGCCTGGGATGGAGAGAGGCCTTAATAATAATCTTCACTGATCCGCAGGTATGCCCCTTCTCCTGTCTGCTGCTCGCACCTGTATAGCCAACTCACACTTGCAGGACGTCTTGCGGGCGGCTCCCTTCCTATAGAATAGCCTACCTACTGCCAATAGACTCTCCTCTAGTCTTCAATTATTTAAAAAGTGCCTCAAAACCCATCTCTTTAGGAAAGTTTATGGCCTCCCATAGTAACCTCCTCTACCTCACATACCTGTCTCTTGCTCTCTCCTAAAGGGCAGCACTCTATTCTCTCCTCCAGCTCTGCTTCACTCCACCTTGTTTGATTGCTACCTTCTGTCCTGTTGGGATTTACACCCCAGCTCCTATAAACTGTAAGCTCGTTTGAGCAGGGCCTCCTTCAATCTATTGTTTCTGTAAGTTTTTTAATTGTCTCATTAGTTGTTAAATCTCCCCCTTTGATAATATTGTAAAGCGCTACGGAATATGCTGGTGCTATAAAAATACCAGTAGTAATAATAATGCTGCTGGTGCAGACTTGGGTCAGGCTTACAGTTCCCCTCAGTTTAATTATGGCATTAACAGCATTCACACATGAAGAAGAGAAATTGTGCAGAAAGACAAAACTTGCATAGTTCCTGATTGCTCAATCTGTTTCTTGCACAAAATCCAGACTGAGAGAGTTGTAGTCCAAAGTACACTGGACAAACAGGAAGTGGGTTCAGGAAATACATCCTGTGAGCAAACACAAGACACTGATATCTGTATAATCCATCAGGGTTATTTACTTTACTAAAATGAGAATTGTTGGGAATGCAAAGTGAATTTCAGATTTAAGGCCAAAATAGACAGACTTAAAAAAAATATCAGTTATATGTTCAATTTAGCTACATTGGCCTTAAATTGGAAATTCGCTTTGTATTTCTGACAATTCTCACTTGTGAATAATAGTGAATAATCCTGTATGTCTCCAAATCATGCGTGGCAGAAATGCCTGTTTTGTTTCTTTAATTAAGCAATTATTTGATTTTATGTATGATGATATCCATGTCTCTACTGCCTACTACTACTGCATCACAGGTTTATGGGTCTTGTAAAGCATATGTTATATATTTAGGAAAGTTATTAGGCAGATAATGAGAAGATGGTAATTAATTAATCACTGTTCTCTACAGGTCAATCATGCCACTCCACCTGCGATGGAAAATGTTGGGGTCCTGGAGAAGAAGACTGCCAGAAATGTAAGTCTCTCTAAAGACACTCTGACTTATGACACAGATGGCTGTAGATGAACATGTGTTTATATGAACATTCTCAATTTTCTTGAAAAAAAATCATTATGCTAGGGAATGCCTCACCAAGTAGTCCGTTTTATTGTAATCTGGTTAAGGTTCAGCTATGGAGTTCAGCTTTTTCAAATAAATGTCAATACTGAAAATGTAAATATGTACATACTGCTAACAGAATAATTATAATTTTTTTAAGTGACTAAGACGATTTGTGCGCAGCAATGCAATGGTCGCTGCTATGGCAGGAAGCCCACAGAGTGCTGCCATGATGAATGTGCAGGGGGCTGCACGGGATCCTCAAACCTTCAGTGTGTTGTAAGTATCTGTCCCAGAATGTAAAACATTGGATGCCCTTCATGCAAACACTTGGCTATAACATAAATGCATTGTATGTCACGCAGGCATGTCAGCACTTTAATAATGACGGAGCCTGTGTCCCACATTGTCCACCGCTACTGATTTACAACCAATTCTCCAATCGTCTGGAACCCAACCCAGATGCCAAGTATCAGTATGGAGGAACTTGTGTCAAGAGCTGCCCACGTACGTACAGTCAATGAAAATACATGATCTATATGTAGACAGTGGTGCGGGCAGTTGTGGGAATTATTTTATGTAAATCTTAAAAAACAGTTGTTCCCCAGCACAGTCCTTAATGTCCCTATTTGAACAGAATTGGGGGGAGAAAGAACCCTGAATCCTGAGAAAGGAGGTTATGGGAACCACTATTCTAGAACATGCAGGTTCATTCTTGTGTATATATCAATAAACAGACAGTGATTTAGACATGTTGAAAACAACCAGGAGCTGGAAGAGATTGTGTCCACTAAACATGACAGCACATTATAATGCTACTCTCTGAGTACACAATATGTCCATACCTAATGCCTCTTTTTATTTAAACTTGTAAGATTATCGAACTTGGTGAAATCATTTTTTCATAAAGTCATATGATTACAACAATATTGTTTAAAATAATTACAAAATAAAAATCCTGGCAAATGTATGCTTTTGCTGCTGTCTGATGGGCGCTCTCTGTTTTCCAGGTAACTTTGTGGTGGATCAGGGTTCCTGTGTCCGTGCTTGTCCAAACACTAAGATGGAAGTGGAGAAGAATGGGGTGAAGATGTGTGAACCATGTTCCGGGCTGTGTCCTAAAGGTAACTTGCATCAGAACAACAACGCTAGCCATCAAAAGTAATAAAGATCAAGATGTTTAATTGTTATTGAATTGCAATTATTAAAATACTTAGCAAAGAGCCTGTTTTAGCTCAAAGATAGCTGTAGATCCAGAGGCAAACAATTCCTTGTTGTAAGCACATGGAACTCATATTGGGCATAGTATGTTCATTCTGCATAATTTTCATTATCTGATGATATTTCTTCTTCCACTTTCTATAGCATGCGAGGGGACAGGACTCGGGAGCAAATATCAGACAGTGGACGCAAGCAATATTGATAAATTTGTCAACTGTACCAAAATTCTGGGAAACTTGGATTTCCTCATCATTGGTTTAGAGGGGTAAGGTGGTACATGTCCTAAATGTTTGCAGTAGAATATAGCTACTCAAAGGGAAGTTTTTGCTGCAGGTGGTAGTTGCATCGACTTAACACAAGCAATTGGTGGTGCTGGCTGAATGCTAGGAAATTTAATTTTAAGCAATTTAATGACTTACACAATGTCTTGGAATAGGAATAAGAAACAGATATGTTATGTAATTTGGGATACAATGCAGATAAAATGTGAGATCCCTCTAACATATCCCCAACCTGTTCTGCCTTTCTATGAGCACAGATCAAGTCCACACATTACTGCTGCTCTTTAATACAATCATAGCTGCCATTAATGGCAATACTTTAATGCCAGAGGTTTTGTGAAACCAGTAATGCCAAAGTGTCACAAGTTGAGTTTTTCTATTGTTGGTGTTGTAATTGTTATAATCGTGCCTATACATTGCCTATATTTATGGCATTGAAATGCAAAGTTTGGATTGAACACGTTAAATTGTTTGAATGGAATTCATTTCCTTAATGTCCGGTTCTCATTTTCTATTTATACTATGCTTACTATAATTCCTACACCTGAACTTGAAGGTTCCATAAGTGTCCTGGCCCAACGCAAACTAACAAACAAAAGGAATGGTGCAGTCAGAAGCACTGTGGTAACACACACGTCCCTAGCATATGCCCAGCTTCTGTTGGTTACTGCTGTGTCTCATCTCCTACTGATGTTAATAGTCCATTCATTTTGAACTATATATAGATGTCATAAATATTACGTGCATGTTAACTCCCTATGGACCAAATGAACATTCATTCTGGGCTATCATCACGATCTGGGTGGTGCAGAAGAAGATCCCATGTCCTGATTTGTTTTTCAGTTTGGCATTACTTTTTTAATGTTTATTAATTTAATGTTTAGAACATGCCATGTCAGCTTTGGAATCGATTTCATGATGACAGAGTGAAGAGTTTCACAACTCAATTATCTTTAATTTGGTCATAATTTATCAACCATGCTGGCATTTTAAATTAGTTCTCTTACTCATATTTATTATTTCAAGGAGTTGTATTTGTACTTTTGTCTCTCATACTCTCAGGTGTCCTTTGCAGATAAATTAATTGTCACTCAAGATACGTGACTTTTTCCTGTAATAGGAGCATAGGGTTGATTACAGCATGTGCCAGTTTAAAGAATTAGCTGCTTTTAAGCAGATGCATTTCACTAGCCAAGTGGCCATTTCATTTTGCAATTGTGGAGGTGTTAGTGGCAGGTTACTTTATGGATGCTCTAAGTAATTTATAATACATAATGCATTTATACAGAACAATCTGTATGTTTAACCCATAGCGATGTATGGAGGGAAGTGCCACCACTGGACCCCAGCAAGCTAAAAGTATTTCAAGCAGTGCGAGAAATCACAGGTAAGCAAGACTATGGAAATATAAAAGAACCTTGGGTTTTTATTCACATTATTTCATATTGAAAATAAAACTTCCAAGAAAGAATATTAAAACAGAACCTTTGGAATTGTGGGAGCTATAAGGTTTACACTAAATGATGCAGCTGAATAGGTATTGGACAAATAAAAAAAAAGCATCTTCCTGCTGTTTATTGCCCTACCTCATCGAAGGTTTCTTTCATTTGTTCTTAGGGTACTTAAACATCCAGTACTGGCCAAAACATATGAATGACTTCAGCGTGTTCGCTAATCTTACAACCATTGGAGGTCGAACTCTCTACAAGTGAGTGGAATTTACTTCTCCTTCCTTTTTGCAGAATGATATTTATTAAATGCATCATTTACTTATATATAAATATGCCTGTCTGTTTCAGATAAAAATTGGACTGTTTAGTAATAGTAAATATAGACCAGTCTCTGTGTCTCTCTGTTTGTGCTCTTCTCTCCTGCTATAATTTTATGTCCCAGTCTGATCCTGCACAGTGAGATTGGATGTGTATTGCATAGTGACTATATATGTCTGCTGTCAATCCAGCTCTGTGCCCTCTGCCCTCAGACCTAATAATCAAGCTTCTCTTGTACATTGCAGCCGGGGTTTCTCACTGCTGGTGATGAAGAACGATAACGTGACGTCTCTCGGGTTCCGTTCACTGAGGGAGATCAGTGCTGGGAAAGTCTATATCACAGAGAACCAGAAACTCTGCTACTACCATACCATTAACTGGACATCTTTGTTTCTAACTCCCAAGCAGAGACAGGAAATTAAGAACAACACACCTGCATCCAAGTGTAGTAAGTCTCCTGCATGGTGTATGCATTGTGGTGGCGCATTGTAGTCTACAGCAGCTCTAAAACCAAAATGTGTCTTTGTCAGTTTGTTTTCTTTTTATTCCATCTTATTTTTCCAAATTCAGAAAAAGCATTCTGATAGAAGGTCCTAGTTATAGTGGAGTTAATGTTTCACCACAATGCTGGAGCCAAGAGAGGCCCACATGCCTTTTACAGTGAGTTAAACATAAAGTAGTAGAGAAGTCAAATTAGAAATGCCATGCTTTGTTCCAGCTCCCCCACACATCCATTGCGATAAATGTGTCACACACTCGTGGCCACTGGAATGTAAGGGGGGGGGGGGAACTAAGAGTTCAGGCATGACAATTCTGCACTGACTTGCATTGTACTAATCACAGTATGGTGCTATACTAGTCACAATGTTAAGTTCTCTATGAATACTTTAGAACTATGTCATTGATGTGATTTGACTTAATATTTGTGTGCCCTTTAAGGTATGAACAGTTAAAATTAGCATATGCCAAAATATAATTCACTGGCTTTTCATTAGTTGGCATATTGTCATTTTAACCAAGAAGTTGTTTATTCCTTAAACCAGGATTGAGTAACAGTCCATAGTCTTAGCGGACAGTTGGGTAGTTAGACGGTTGGACAGTTGTAAACATATATTACATACTGTTGCTCTCAGTCTACTTCAGTTTTTTATGTCTTGTCATGGTCCTCAGTGTTTACACTGCATCCCTTCTCTGATTTAATTTTAAAGAATTAATAAAATTAAAACAAATAACTCACCTTTTCTCAGAGTCTCCTTCTGTGCTTCCGCGACTTCCTCCTCGGGTTGCGTCATCCTATGTTACGATTTGAGAACCAGGAAATAAGATTCCCTGCTTTTGTACCCAGAGGGCTTGGAGGTTTGGCTTGAGGCCCTCTTCCAAGCCCTCAAATTAGTGAATTAAAGGGTTTTGGGGGGTAGGAGAATGGGACAGGACTATAGGTACTATGACAACTTCAATAAAATTAAGTTGTTAAAGTGCTTACGGTAAGTGTCCCCTTTAAGCAGAACACCAGATTTTTCTCTTGGTCCATCCTGACACACAGGGCCAGACTTATTTTAAAGCACGCAAGAGCGTTTAACTGGGTGATTGAATAGCATCTAGTTAATTTGATATAACACCTTTTATTATCAGTTCTCTGACAGGTGATATTTGTATTTATTATTGCATGACCTATTGTGGTATTTGAATGTGCCTGTACCTAGAACATATATGATAGTTTGCATAGGTAGTATTTACTGAACCTATCTGGTGTCCAGTGGCCAAACCCTCTACATTACCTTTGTAAATAGGTTGACGTAACTTTCCTTGTTTAATTGTAGTACAAGAAGGAAAGGTTTGTGACCCACTCTGCTCGTCTGCTGGATGCTGGGGACCTGGACCTGACCAATGCCTGACTTGCAAGAATTACAGCCGAGATGGCATCTGTGTGCCATCCTGCAACTTCTCACATGGGTGAGATCTACAGCCCAGAAAGAAATAAGCAGCTTATTATATTATGTGCTATTCTAATTGTAAACATTAGCATTATTACCATTGATATAGTGTTCTGCATTATGTTACACTTTTACTGTGGGTCTACAAAACAGGACACAACTGACAAGTTAATATGAACAGAACTGAGTAAATTTAGTAGATAAGCTTTTGGACTTTACACTGAAAGGATCACTATAGGGCCAGGAACACAAACATGTATTCCTGACCCAATAGAGTTAAAACCACCATCTAGCCCCCCTGGGTCCCTCATGCCTTCATAAATATAGTAAAAATCTTACTGTATTCAAGCCAGAAGCTGTAACTCTGCATGCTGTCTGCCTAAAAAAAAAAACCAAGTAGTCTGCTGACATCATCAGAAGTGGTAGCCTGATCCAATTACAATGCTTCCCCATAGGATTGGCTGAGACTGACAAAAAGGCAGATCAGGGGCAGAGCCAGCATGATTCAAACACAGCCCTGGCCAATCAGCGTCTCCTCATAGAGATGAATTGAATCAATTAATCTCTATGAGGAAAGACCCAGGAAGGATCTCTAACAGCCATCTGAGGAGTGGCCAGTGAAGTTATCACTAGGCTGTAATGTAAACACTGCATTTTCTCTGAAAAGACCGTGTTTACAGCAAAAAGCCTGAAGGGAATGATTCTACTCACCAGAACAAATTAAATAAGCTGTAGTTGTGCTGGTGACTATAGTGTCCCTTTAATTCAATTGATGGATTTATGTATATTTACATTTCCAACTATAGATATTTACTGACATAGGAGAAGGGGAAATTATTTGATTACCTTAGATGAGATTTGATTACCTTATTTGATTACCTTAGATGAGGTAAGACTAGTTTTGTATCCCTGTACTTCTTCTTAGAGGTATTAATCCAATATGTGTTTGATTATGCTGGAACAGCTTTTAGCAATACAATCTGGATTTTAACTTTGCCACTGTAAAAATAAAATTAAACATAATGATAACATAATAGTAATGTGAAACCTCTTTTGATCTTAAAGCATGTCCTTTGTTATCTGTAAAGACTTGCAGAGGACTTCACATTGACCTTAATAAGTGGTTTATAATCTTTTATTAACAGGAATTCAAATTATATACATCCCATTAGCTTGAAGACCCAATTTAAATTTAATAAAGTACATTTTATAAAATAAAATACTCCATTAGAATCTTCCTATTGTGAAAGGATTTTCCATTTTACTGAGAAAAGCATTGATACCACAATAAACAACTTATTGAGAGAACTTACCTGGAACCTGGATGAAATTGTATGTTCCAAAGAGGAACAACTAAATTAGCACGGTACCTAGTGTTGGGCCATAACCCAGAATTTAGACGGTCTGCCTTAAATAAACATACATATGATAAATATTTAATGTGTAAAGTATAAACATGTTTGCAATATAATGTGCTGAGCATATGCAACTAAATATGGTTTCAAGCTTATGTACACATATTATTTTTATTGAAATAAGAACATGTATTTAGAGAAAAAGTGGAGCCTTTTATCTATCTGTAGTTAGGATTAGGATCAACATACCAATAGAAACCAATATAATATATTGCTATTTGACTTTTCATAGCATGGCACTGCACCTTGTTTAATGAAAAGTAATTTTGGTTTATGAAATCCTTTCCTCATTCTTCTCTTTGCAGTGATAACAGAGAGTTTGCCAGTGTTGGGCTTTGCCAACCCTGTCATGCAGAGTGTTACATGATGGAGGGAGGTTTGGCCTGCAATGGAACAGTAAGTCCTGCACATGACAATGTAATAACTTGATTACTCATTAGATTTATGTGTCTCTCTACATTGCTTGTATTCTATACAATTCCTGCAGGGTCCAGATGCTTGCTTCAAATGTGCAAACTATCGTGATGGGCTGAACTGTGTGAACAAATGTCCAAATGGGATATTTGGAGACAAGGGTCCCATTTTCAAGTATCCTGATGATATGAATGACTGTCAGCCATGTCACGAAAACTGCACACAAGGGTGAGTGTCAAGTCTGGACAATGGTCTTCTTACAAATCAAATAAGAATTATTCACCACTCCTAAAAATGAAAGGTGCAGGAAGTGTAGATCTGCAACATGTTTGGGCCACACTGTGTGTGGTTTTTTGTTGAATTACAATGCCAGCCTATATAGTAAGTCAAGAAGGCTAGGTAGCTAATGGCTGTCTGAGCATTGTGGGAATTTTATTTCAATATCAGGTTGGATGATCTTTGTTGGCCAGGGCTCTCAAAGGTTTTTAAGCTTTTTTCAGTGATAAAACTGCTCTAGTACCTTTATTATTTTATAGAGTTCAGACTTAGTGAGTTTTATTACACAGGGCCTATGGAGTACCATAAAAAATGAGATGCAAGTATCTTGCTTATCAAGCAACATCAGTCAGAGATACACTTAATACCTTTATACGAACATCTTACCCTATTAGATAGATGCCATTATTTTTTGCTCCGGTGGCGAAACTGAAGCGGCGCAAAGCAGGGGCCTGCTTATCTCCACACTTCATTAGCTATGGGAACCATGTAGCAAACTCCATCTACAGCAGAGACCTTCCATGTACATCAGCATTTATATGGCACTGACTTGCCGGACTCTGCACATGGGAAACAGATCCCAGAAGCCAGTAAGGGCTCCTGCAGGAACCAGGGATATTGGCTCTATATTACAGAGACAGGTGCACAACAAGATGGCTGACTCTGAAGGCCATGAGGCCACTAGCAGATCAGATTATTTACATTCAGCCCAGGTCTCGGAGACTGTCACAGCTTCCCCAGGCGTTGATGAGGGTTCTGCCCTAACTATTAAACAGGGGACTTGTTCCAAGGCATTCAGAAAGTAAATGCTGTAGATATAGCAGTTGTTAAAAAAGAGATCCAAGCAGTTATAGATCGAGACTCAAAGGAGGACATCTTGTTTTATACAATGGTATGTCATCTTTGAAGGACTCCCTTCATAACCTCCACACCTCACAAAATAATCGCAACATACATGTAGCAGTATTTGAAGATAGAAGTAGGTGTTGCAATACAAAATTTCAGAATATCCCTGACACTACAACAACTATATCACTACTACAATATCACCACTTATGCTGTCTGGTGTCCTCTATCCTACCTCCAAGCCAATCCAAAAAGGTTACCATTCAAAGGATATACAGAATTAGTAAGTCCCCGCAGGCACCAGGATCGGTCTTCTGTGATGTGTTTACCCAGTGCTCAGACTACCAAAATAAAAGGCACATTATGATGGCTTTACAAGACGAGAGGCCATACACATTTGAATCGTCTCAGCTCACAGTTTACCAAGATCTCACCTGAGCTACTCTCCAATGAATGACATCCAATTGCACAATTACAAGCCGACTAAAAGAGGCCAGTATAACTTACCATTGGTCAGTGTCGAGGTTTCTGTCTATAAGCCACATCGGAACTGTACTTAGGATTTCATCTGTACAGTAGGCTCCAACATTTCTTGAGACACTGAGACTGATCACACCACCACCGGATTCCTCAGGACTTACAGGCAGTCGGACATGGGACCTATCAATACTAGTCCCTTTTGTATCTGGAGAAGGTTGGGATATGATATTGGAATATGGGGACTTGACTTCTAGGAACCAAATTTGCGATCTCCACTCAGGAAATATAATGTTATGATACATTCAGTTTTATTTTATATTATTCGTTCCTAGTTGCTTGACATCATGCTCTTGGGTTGGTCAAGGGTTCATGTCATGACCCAGTAGCCTTATGCTACATACAGCTCTAACTGCCATTACCCCTTCCCCCCTGCTGCCCTATGGTAAGGGGTATTCAACTCCCTTGAGCCTATATCTCCCAACCCATACTGTAGCTGAAATCACAGATTTCTACTTGTAACCCTTGTACTCTTGTATACGGGGGGCTCATGGGCAATTCAACGTGTCTGATTACACCAGAGAGAAATTCAGAAGGTTTAAACACAATTATTTTGATATAGCAATCTCAAATGTATCCTGACTCTTCCCTTCAAGATTCTAGTGACCCACAATATCGTGTTGTACTTTATTTCTATGTTATACATGGTTTAATAAGTTGTTCTTGTAGCTGTGAAACTTTATTTTAAATTTATCTTCTACTTAAACAAAAAAAAGTGACATTTATACTATTTGTGAATTGTTATCATACAACCTTATTGCGCAACATTACTAAAGCTTGCATTGAATCATATATCTCAATGAAAATTAAAATTTTGAAAAAAACAAAGAACTGAGCTGTGGTTTTCAGTGTAACCATATTATAAATAATATTATAATAATAATATGTTCTGCTGTATGACAGGGAAGCATACATGTGCCTCCTTCTTATGGGAGAGCAGTTTCTCACTGATGAGGCATTTTGTGCACTAACCAATCTCGTTTCTTGTCTAACAGGTGTACAGGACCGGGAATCAAGAATTGCAATGGCATGGCAGTACATGCTCATGAAAGGTAACCATTCCGAGCATATCTTCATGTAAAATATATTCATTGCAGGATCACTATTTACGTCAGCTTTTTACAAAGTAAAAGGGCACAATGCCCAGTGCAAGCAAGTGCCAATATCCTCCTTACTTTAAATAGTTAGTATTGAAGGTGAGAAATAGGCGCATTGAATATCGATCTGCAAAAAAAACTATTGCTAAGACTGCAAGCTCTACTCATAGACTAGAGAAGTTAAACATAGATGGTACTATGTTTTAAATAACCATTTTTTAAATAAAAGAATAATTTCAGTAGGTAATGGAAAAAATGTTAACGCAGGCTTACAAGTATTTACATGTTTATTTATTTATTTATTTTAAACATTTACATGAACATTTCTCATTTTATCATTTAAAGGAAGTAAATAAAACATATTTCCCAACCATATACCACAGCAAAGTTAGGTGAATACAAACAACTTAACATAACTAAGAGTCCATTTTTAATCCCATAGGCTGACCCAGAGAGCTTGCAGTTAAACCCAGCACCAGATTGCTTGTTTAATACAAGATACCCACATGTATTGCAGTTTGCCCAATGCCAGAATATGCCCATGCAATCCAATATACGCATTGCCTTAGGCACAACAGCAAATACAAACAATTCAATGTATAAATTATACTGTATAGTATTTAAAACATGCAACTAAATCAAAACATATTTAAAAATTACAAACACACTGGGCTTCACTAACCCCACTATCTACTCTATCAGCGGACATAATTGTGAGATGAAAGGCAAGTGAAAAGAGAACAGTTTAACATTTCCCAGCTTTGTTATTAATACAAAGGCTTTCTCTGTATCCCGAATAGCATTAACTTCCCTTGATATTTGAAAAAGAAAATAAAGAATGCATTACTATCCTTTTGTATGTGGCATGGAATCTCCCTAATCTACCTGGGTATTTAGTGTTAGATTGTGTTATTTATCTTTTTACCATCCGTAGAAGCTACTATAATACAGACAGGTTCATCACTTATATGTAATAAATGGTATTGCAAAATGGGTGAAGTATGGGTTTGTTGTCTATTTTGTTTTTCTTATTCAGACAGAAGGTCTGTAAATTGAGGTGTATAACGTTCTAATTTATAGAATGTTCTGTAGAATCAATATGGTCCTGGCTTCCGGGCACAAAATGGTGTGTGACATCACGCATGTGTGTTTTTATGTAGATATATCTATACAGCCCAGTCTGGAAGCGAATATACAAACAGCAATATTCTACAGTAGTGTTGTGCTAGTAATTGGACTCATCACACTCGCTCTGTCATACTAAATTTGGTTTGCAATATTTTTAAAAGTACAGCTGACCCTTTTTAAGTTGTAAAATAACTTTATGCACATGGATACCAGTTTACGTACAAAAACTCTCACAGTAAGACAATTATATGTGAAGACATCAGTAATGAGCTTCATTATATTAGTCATCAAGTGACTCAGATGTGAATAAAGAAAGTTATATTTTGTAGGTGTCTCCCAGTTAAACACAGTGCTAAAGGGATTGAACACATAATTTTTATGTGCATTGTATCTATATATGTATATATATATATATATATATATATATGTGTGTGTGTGTGTGTGTGTGTGTGTATATATATATATATATATATATATATATATATATTTATTTACATTTATTATTATTATCTAGCACTAACAAGCGACTGACAGACCTTCCGAACTGAGGCATGTTCATGTAAAACTTGGAGGAGGCAATTTATGCACTCTTTGGAAATTGCAATACACATTACAAACTCATCCGGATTAGTTTATTAATATAATGCATTGTTTATCTAAATGTATAGGTAAATACAACTCCCCGGTTTTGCACCCTTTCTTGTCAGAGGTGCCTCATTCCAGGGCCTTAGTTGATCTTGTACTGCTGAGAGCCCCAGAAGGAAGGATTTCCCAAGAAAGTGGGATAATCCTCAGCAGGCATTCGGTTGCTAGGATAGGACCTGCCAAAAATGGGGTACATTGGCGTAGTGGCATGCTTATGCAATGTACAGTCATATACTGTAACTAACCCTCAATTAGGTGTTTATAAAAAAAAAAATAATATCTATAAAATTATGTGAGCTTTAAATTTGCTGTCTGGTGAATAAGTGATTTCTTATATGATATATATGTGTGTGCATGCATGTGTGCGTGTATGTGTAAAATCACAAATGAATAAGAATCTTGTAACCTCCCTTTCTCAAGTATAAAGCATTTCTAAACAAATACGACACATAGAATTCAAAGTTGAATTATGATACTGGGGTTAAAGGGGCATGAGTGCAGATAAGACACAGGTCTGATAACATTTTCTATCACTTTGAAAGTTTTTAATTTTGAAATAATTCCGGTCTCTGTGCTTGACTGCCATCTAGGGGCTTCAAAGCCCAAATGCACAAATATTTATAGTATGTAAATTCAAATAGTAGCCGTATTAATCTAGCGATTTAGATGTAACATATCAGCTTATAGTATGTTGTAATACTTTTTATTGTACTAAACTGTTAAAAAAGGATAACTGTTTTGTTTTTTTGTTTTGTTTTTTTTTGCGGTAAAGGTGCATGTTATAGTATGGTAGTTGTAGGCCATTTTTATGTGTCAGTCATCTTGTCATTTGACTAACCCAGTCTTTGTTTTCCTTGCAGCAAGACTCAAACAGTGGTTGCAGTGGCAGTAGTGGCATCTATATTTGTTGTGTGCTCCTGCGTCATCCTTATACTACTTTACTGGAGAGGGATAAAAATCCGTAAGAAGCGAGCAATGAGGCGATACTTGGAGAGAGGAGAGGTGAGTGTAGTATATCATTGGAGTGATGTGGGGCAATCTGGGAATAATGAGAAAAAATTTAAACTAGGTGAAATTCACTCTAAGTAAACCTTTGTTGACAATCACAGAGGTCAGATTTTTCTTGTAGTTGGCCACCAGGTTTGCACACATCTCAGGAGGGATTTTGTCCCACTCCTCTTTGCATGTCCTCTCCAAATCAGTAAGGTTTCGAGGCTGACGTTTGGCAACTCGAACCTTCAGCTCCCTCCACAGATTTTCTATGGGATTAAGGCCTGGAGGCTGGCTACGTGACTCCAGGACCTTAATGGACCACTATAGGCACCCAGACCACGTCAGCTCAATGAAGTGGTCTGGGTGCCAGGTCCCCCTAGTTTTAACCCTGCAGCTGAAAACATAGTAGTTTCAAAGAAACTGCTATGTTTACACTGCAGGGTTAATCCAGCCTTCAGTGGCTGTCTCCCTGACAGCCACTAATGACCGCTTCCACGATTTACACTGAGTAAATCACACTTATTTGACGCTGGACGCCCTCACGGAGTCCAGCGTCAAATAAGATCCCCATAGGAAAGCATTGAGTAATGCCTTCCTATGGGTGGGTTTGAATGAGCGCGCGCCTCTGGCCGGCCATGCGCATTCGGCTCCACTCGGGAGCTTCTGCCGACGGGAAGGAGAGGTCACCAGCACCGAGAGAGCCCGGCGCTGGATTATGGTAAGTGGCTGAAGGGGTTTTAACTCTGAATCATTCAGATGTTCATTGGCAAACTTCAGACAGGCCTGTACATGTGCTTTCTTGAGCAGGGGGACTTTTGGGGCGCTGCAGGATTTTAGTCCTTCACGGCGTAGTGTGTTACCAGTTGTTTTCTTGGTGACTATGGTCCCAGCTGCCTTGAGATCATTAACAAGATCAACCCGTGTAGTTCTGGGCTGATTCATCACCGTTCTTATGATCTTTGAAACTCCACGAGGTGAGATCTTGCATGGAGCACCCGACCGAGGGAGACTGACAGTTATTTTGTGTTTCTTCCATTTGCGAATAATCACACCAACTGTTGTCACCTTCTCACAAAGGTGCTTGGTGATGGTCTTGTAGCCCATTCCAGCCTTGTGTAGGTCTACAATCTTGTCCCTGACATCCTTGGACAGCTCTTTGGTCTTGGCCATGAAGGAGAGTTTGGAATCTTATTGATTGATTGCTTCTGTGGACAGGTGTCTTTTATACAGGTAACGAGATGAGATTAGGAGCACTCCCTTTAAGAGATTGCTCCTAATCTCAGCTTGTTACCTGTATAAAAGACACCTGGAAGCCAGAAATCTTGCTGATTGATAAGGGATCAAATACTTATTTCACTCATTGACATGCAAATAAATTTATATATATTTTTTACGTGTTTTTCTGGATTTTTTTATTTTTATTTATATTTTTGTTATTCTGTTTCTCGCTGTGAAAATACACCTACCATTAAAATTATAAACTGATCATTTCTTTGTCGGTGGGAAAACGTTCAAAATCAGCAGGGGATCAAATACTTTTTTCCTTCACTGTACATCTTAAACCACTCTCATTATTATATACATATTACACTATATTTTGTCATTTTATTGTTTCAGCTGTATTTCTCCAGCATTCAATTTTTCCCTTTAATAAAAGTCGATAGGTGTGTATTTTACTATAATAGCGCCACACTGGGTTTACTTAGCGTGAATTTTACCTAATTTGCTTTTTTCTCTGCATGTTTGTGTGTCAAGCTAGAGGTCTTCACATGTGTGTTGTAGCTGCTATTTGATTATTATTGTTTTTACATATATCTAAGTGCCTTTAATTGCACAGTGCACCTTGTTTTAATCTGGGAATAAAGACTGACTGAGGAGAAGAAGAAAAAAAACAGTTTTCATGAGATACTTATGTATGAAACAGCAAAATAAATACAAAAAACAAGGACATGTTTCATATTTTTCTCCTATTTCCTGACGTAAAGTAATGCATACAGTCATCCACGTCTGTCAAAATATTTTTTTAGATTTTATTTTTATCATAATGGACCATATAAGTGCATGGAGGGTCACAGCAGTGACCTATGCCTCATTACTGAAGACAGATGTCAATTCTGTAGTCTTATATTGCCTTATGTCTACAGAATGTGGGCAGTGACTGAAATATTTTAGCACACAGATGGTACAATCATGGGCCCTGCCGTATAACTTAATACCCAAACAGATATGTTCATCTTTAAAAATAAGCATCTACAATACTTAGCCACCAGTGTGTCCAAGCTGAGACAACAGTGGGAAATAAATGTATTTTGCTTCCTTATTATATTTCAAATGACGCTCCTTGTTGATCGCAGTCTGCCCAATTCTAAAACGAGCTGTCACTGGAAATTTAATTTTGCAGATTTATATATGGTCCTTTAATATATTTAATTTAGGCCATCATACAGCTATTGTAAAACACAGACTGTAAAAAGCTACTGTTTCCTATAAATTTACCAATTTATAATACAAGCAAACATAAATACGGTAACTACAAGGAAGTGCACATCGGAACAGGTCCACTTTCTGGTCAATTTAGATAGATATAACCATTTGGTGTAAAGTGCAACTCTTATCCTCATTACAGTGTATGGACATGATGGATACATCTGAGAAAACTAACACAGTGCAAGCACGAATATTCAAAGACACAGAGCTAAAGAAACTCAAGATTCTGGGAACTGGGGTGTTTGGGACCGTACACAAGGTAAAACACCATGGCTTGGGGCTTTCACAGAAGACACATGCTTTTTCTTTTAACAATAAAACCATGATAGAAAATACTATAGTGTTAACCACTCAGTTCTTCCCGTAGAAAAGGCATGTTGCTTACACGATTTGTCCTTTGAAATATCGTGTGCATGCAGGTTCACGGGTTATTTTAGAGGGAAGAGATTCTATGATTAATTGTGACTCATCTATGTATCACTGAAAGAATCGGGATGACAAGCCAAGTTCTATATAATGAGAGTAGATGACTGGATGGGGTTGAGAAATGGTTAGTGAGGACAATTGGCATCGCAAAAATGTAAAACAGATCAATTCTGTTTTACTCAACTTGCCAGCATGCTGCGTACACTGGTTCTTATCACATTCCAGCTGTGAAAAAGTATCAGATAGTTATGATTGTGCTCATCATGAGCCATTAACATGTCAATAATTATCTAATGAAAGATTGTGTTTGACTACATTTTTAGTTAAATCTCCCAGACCAGTTGCTACAATGAAGTTAGATCCAGCCTCAGCATGTAATTGCAGTGAATACATTGAACACACCGCCTGACTCTAACCATATTTTAATTTACAGGGTGTATGGATCCCTGACGGAGACTCTGTTAAGATCCCTGTCAGTATCAAAGTCATTCAAGATCGCAATGGTCGCCAGACTTTTCATGCTGTTACAGATGTGAGTCACTGTTTAACGCTATTGGAGTTCAAAGCAGTATCACAAACTGTCCACAAGAATAAGAAAAAAACACGCTGATGCTTCTCATGTGTAATGTGTACATTAGCAGAAATGTGTGCCTACCAACCCAGAGAGGGGGTACTATAAAAAAATAAAAAAACACTGTGCCAATGCATTGGATAGAAGCGATTTGAACAGTCTTGACATATTATAGCTACAGTTTATCTGTAGTGGAATTAGTACCAGAAATATAGTCCAATCAGGTTGTACTCCCTCACAGAGTTTTATTCCCTATACATCGTGTTGTCGTGGGTTGGCAGCTGCGTTGCACAATTTAGACCAAAGCTTAGACATTTGGACATTCATTTTGCTCCTGGGTTGACAAACCACCAAAACTCCCTGTTTAGTAAATAAGCCCACAGTCTTTTTCAGTAGCAATATGAATGTTCAGGCTTTTCAGCTGTCACCAAATTGTCAGTTAAAAAAAAAAAAAAGTAAGCCGAAGGCAGCCAGAGTTAAATGTATTGAGTGTAGGTGGCAGGTGTGGATAACATTTTTTCTTTAATAAACACCAGTTTCAGTTTATCAGAGCCACATTCTCAAGGCAGGCTTGGTTACCTGTTATCCCACATATTTACATTATATATCCAAGACAAAAAACAATATCTAAAAAATGTCTAGGCTCTTCTCATTTAACTCTTGGATCATTCACATTTATTTGTTTTGATGATTAGCGTTTGTGCTAACTATGTTGGGAAAACAGATTTGTAACTTTTTTTTTTTTTTTTTTTACTACTTCATCAGAATTAATCTCTCTGGAATAATTTCCAATAATTGTGTCAGGATTTATATATTCATTCTTATGTACATGGTTATTGTCAATCATTCTATACTATTTGTCTAGTTATTACTTGTCAAAACTACCTGTTTCCGACCAATGCTGTTTAGTTTAGTTTTGTCTAGACATTCAGTAATTCATCTGTACTGATTTATAACTATAATAATTTGCATACTGATATATTTTAATAATACTAACTCTTTGGTGTCCCTGCAGCACATGTTGGCAATGGGGAGCCTTGATCATGCCTACATAGTACGTTTGTTGGGGATCTGCCCAGGCACACAGCTACAGCTAGTTACCCAACTCCTGCCAATGGGCTCATTACTACAACACGTGCGCAAAAATAAGGAGACAGGCACCATAGGACCTCAGCTGTTGCTTAACTGGTGTGTGCAAATCGCCAAGGTAAGACTGAAAAACTGACTGGAGTATCATGATGTTTGCAAAAAAAATGCATTTGTGATGCTTAATAGTTGCAACAAATATATTGAATGTCTCATGTTTTTCACCAATTCCTTTTAAAACCTTCTAAAATGACTGATTTGTGTAATTGATTTGACTATTTGCCCTAATTCTGCTGTCCTTATTTTATCCACCTTAGGGTATGTATTACCTAGAGGAGCATCGAATGGTCCACAGGAACCTTGCCGCAAGGAACATCCTCATGAAGACTGCCAATCATGTTCAGGTAGCTGATTTTGGTATAGCAGATCTGCTTTATCCAGATGACAAGAAGTATTGCTCCAGTGAGGTCAAGGTACATTTGTCATTATTATTTTTTTTTACCTTACATTAATTTGGTGTTCTATTCGAAAAATCATTTCTTTCTTTTTATGACTTGTGTAATATAAGAATATGTTTTTATTAGCAAACTCATGCTTTAGGTATACATTAACTATTCCACAATAACCTTCAAATATGGGAATTCTTATACAAAAGATATAATGATTAACAGATCACAAGGGCAGGTCGGTGCAGTAGGATATATTGGGAGGTCAGAAGTCTAAAAAATATCATATATTGGCTGTTAGGTCTTAATCATATTTAAAGGCAGAATTGTCATATTTTTGAGATATCCTATGGACTGCCAGGGGGCTTGCGGTACCCATGCAATAGAGCGCTGCTGGTTTGCACATGGCTACAGAATCCTCTGAGTGAGGTGTGTACACAGTGTGTTTAGCAGGTTATGTTGGGAAACTGCCTAGTTACAGTATGCTTTATGATCCTGTAAAGCAGAGTTGTCAAATTGTGCCTCCCCATTGCTGTTGACGGACAATAATCCCTATAATACTACTTTTTTGTTGAAGATGTGGGGGGGGGGGGGGGGGTGGTATCCTTTCAAGTGTGTCCAGAATAGGGTTTCTTAAACTTTCACCCGTGTGTTTTCTTTCTTTTTAATATTGTGCTGATGTTTCTTTTGTTTTTGCTCCACAAGCAGACACCAGTTAAATGGATGGCTCTGGAGAGCATTCACTTTGGAAAATACACTCATCAAAGTGATGTTTGGAGCTATGGTAAGTAAAAATCAAGCTTGAAGATCTGTAAAAAGCTATGCAGTTATTGAAGACTTTAGCATTAAAAGTGTATTAAAAGCCGCTTAAATGGGTTATTTGAATGTATTGCTCTTTATATGTCATTATTCAAACCTGGCCAATAACTGTTCTTGACTGTTATTTTTCAGGGGTGACTCTGTGGGAGATGATGACTTTTGGGGCAGAACCATATGCAGGTATTCGCCCAACAGAGGTCCCAGACCTTCTTGAGAAAGGAGAACGACTCTCCCAGCCACATATCTGCACCATTGATGTGTACATGGTAATGGTGAAATGTAAGTTTCTAAAGTATCTTTATGATTCAAGCCGCCCAGCCACATATTCTTAATTCTTGATCCAGCATCAAGAGAAATAAGTTGAACTCTATCTTGAGCAAACTCTTTTTATTTTTATTTCCCTTTATTAAACCTACAAGGTTGGATGATTGATGAAAATATTCGCCCTACTTTCAAGGAGCTGGGCAATGAGTTTACCCGCATGGCCAGAGATCCTCCTCGATACCTGGTTATAAAGGTGAGATTTATCTGTTTAAACTTAAAATGTATCTGTTAATATTACATGGTTAAACTCCTTTTAGGTTGCACATACAAAGGTGAAGCTAATAGCAGTATGAGTTCATTTTCAATACTTTCACATTCCATATAGCTTTTCTATAAGTAAGAATTTTCCACCAATCTTTTCATGGGTGCTCAATGAATAAACTCTAGACAGCAGATAGAGGTGGAAGGACTAGTTAAACTGCCCACATGAAATTATAATGCTTTCTTCTTGAGATTACAGTTGTAAAAGCAGGCTAAGGTTTCTCGGGTCGAGGTAACAGAAGGTTTACGTTGATTCCACTTTGCTCAGTCACCCAGAGTTTTACATGAAAGAAGCATATAGCAATATGCAGTAAATTGCTAAGAAACATTTGCTTTTATTCTAGGATTCCTGTCATTATTGGTCATCTTAAATTGTATTTATTTGGATAAGTGAGACACCGCAACATTTCGACCCCTGAAAGGATCTTTGTCAAGCTTGGCAAAGACCCTTTCAGGAATCGAAACGTTGCGGTGTCTCAATTATCCCAAAAAATACAATTGAAGATACTTGGAGTGTCTGGATCTTCTTTCTACCACTGATATCTACTCCCTGGGGCTGGGGCTGGCCCTTAGTCCAGATTAGTTCCCGGATATTCATGTGATTGGAGTGCGGTTTGTTTTTTTTTCTCTTGTTTTTCTCTTTTTGCAATTATTGGTCATCTTGGCATTAAAGCCGGCATAAATTATAATTACATCTTCCTGTGTGTATGACTGGTATCAAAGCATCTCTCTAATAATTTCTGTCTTGGTGTTCTTCTTCAGAAGAGAAGGTTAAATATTTTCAATATGGGAATGCAGTCATTAAGGCTTTTCAGGATATCAATGTTTTATTAGATACAAATCATATGGATACTAAAATATCTACATACAACATACAAGTAATAAATAAAATGTAAGCAGGTCATCCTGGCAAAACTGTGTGAGCTGGGTCAGTGAGTTCATTAGAATAAATGCTACACAATGTCATGAAGTTTATTGATATAGTTTCACAATTGAGATTGTTCTACCTAAGCAGTTCTTTTTTTCTCTCCCATAGAAAGACAGTGATGCCCTACAGTCTCCTCTTCTTGGAGAGCAACCACCACTTAATGAAAAAGAAGGAGAGTTTGACATAGACACAGACACAGATCTCGAGTCTGAAGAGATGGGCCCTCAGCCGAAAACACCCAGCACACTCAGTACATCCCGCCAGAGGATTGACTACGCTCGGGTGAGGAATTTAGAAACCGTAGATTCTATAGCATTTTTATTACACATTAAATGAGTGTATCCACAGTCAGGGGCGTATTAGCCGCGAGGCAAACAAGGCATTTGCCTTGGGCGGCATTTTCCAGGGGGCGGCAAAAAAAGCCGCC
Source organism: Pelobates fuscus (assembly GCF_036172605.1). Classification (NCBI taxonomy): domain Eukaryota; kingdom Metazoa; phylum Chordata; class Amphibia; order Anura; family Pelobatidae; genus Pelobates; species Pelobates fuscus. The sequence goes on along the minus strand of NC_086317.1, from coordinate 388,863,921 downwards.
CCCAAATGCCCAAGGCAAATGTCTTGTTAGCCTTGCGGCTAACAGACATGCCGGCGGGCTGCTGGGCGATCGGGCGGCACTGCCTGGCGGGCGGGCGGGCGGGCGGCCGGCGAGGGAGCACTTCCCCTGAGCTGTCTGCTCAGCTCCCTCGCCAGCCGCAGAGTGAGGCTGGGAGGCGGAGCCGGAATATGACGTCATATTCCGGCTCCCAGCCTCACTCTGAGGCCGGCGAGGGAGCTGAGCAGACAGCTCAGGGGAAGTGCTCCCTCGCCCGCCCGCCCGCCAGGCAGTGCCGCCCGATCGCCCAGCAGCCACTGGACCACCAGGGAGGAAGAGACACCCCCCTCCCCAGCATTCCCAAAGGTAAGGAGGGGGGGGGTTAAATTAAAAAAAAAATGTGTTAAATATTAATTTAAAAAAAAAGTGTTAGAAATAAATTTAAAAAAAACGTGTTAAAAAAAAATAAAAAAAAAATGTGTTAAAAAAAAAAAAAAAAGGGTTAATATGGGTGGGTGAGTGTGTGTCTGTGTCTGTTAGTGTGTGTGTGTCAGTGTTTGTCTGTTAGTGTGTGTGTCTGTTAGTGTGTGTCTGTGTCTGTTAGTGTGTGTGTGTGTGTGTGTCAGTGTTTGTGTCTGTTAGTGTGTGTGTCTGTTAGTGTGTGTCTGTGTCTGTTAGTGTGTGTGTGTGTGTGTGTCAGTGTTTGTGTCTGTTAGTGTGTGTGTGTGTGTCTGTTAGTGTGTCTGTTAGTGTTTGTGTCTGTTAGTGTGTGTGTCTGTGTCTGTTAGTGTGTGTGTCTGTTAGTGTGTGTTTGCCTGTGAGTGTGTGTGTATGTTAGTTTGTGTCTGCTAGTGAGTGAGTGTGTTTGTCTGTTAGTGAGTGTGAGTGTGTCTGTTAGTGTGTGTGTGTTTCTGTTAGCGAGTGTGTGTGTGTGTGTATTTAGAATGCGGGGCGGGGGGAAAGGTTGGGTGGGGGTGGCGCGGGGGGAGGGGGGGCGCCTGAGTTTTGTCCTGCCTAGGGCAGCACAAAACCAGGATACACCACTGTCCACAGTGTATATATTTTAGTACAAACATATATTTTACTTTGCTTAGTGTGCTATCTAGAGCCCGTTCTTCTGCTTGCCTCATTATTATAAAATGGATTGTTTTACTTATAGCTTATGTATAACTCATGCAAACCTTACTGGGATTTAGATCTATTTTACGGTGAAAGGAGATTTGAAACTGGGATGTCCAACTTGCATCTCACAAATCTTTTTGAACTACATTTTTCGTAGCTATTTTATCTTCATAATTATTTGCAAATATTAGGCAGAGAATTGTGGAAAGTTTAGCACAACAGCAGGAGGGCCGAGTGTGGATACACCTGAAGTATAATAATTGCACCAAACAGAAACATTTGCCTGTACAAAGAGCAGACATGACATACAGCTGATAGGCAACACACTACTTTGCATGTCAATACTTGTTGTTTTATATCACCAATGCATTTTTAAAGCTCTGCTGAATATGTTGATGCTACATAAATGCTAATAATAATAATAATAATAATAACAATAATGCATTAACTGGAAGAAGTGAGGATTGGCCAGTTGTAAGACTTACAAATCTAACATTTGGTGCATTATCTAAGGTTACCTCCTGCTACACAAAATTCATTTGAACAAAAGCCACTTTGATAAACTTTTCTACTATCTGGTAATTATAAAAAAAAAAAAAAGGAATATGTCAGCTTCAAATTAAACATCCCAATTAACACATTTCCCCTATTGTTTTATTTACATTGAGGATTTCAACTTTGTTTTATTGAACAGTGTTTTAAGTACCTGGTATATGTAGCGCATAATTCTTAGTGATGTCTGACAGGCCCCTGTGTTGGTATGAGTTTGTACAACCAATGTTTTATATTGTAACAACGGATAAGACAATCTTAGATTTAGCATTATGAATGCAGGTATTGTTTGGAAATTCACTTATTTTGGTTTTTTTACTAGTTTGGTTGGATTTGTGTTTTTCAGAGTCAGAGTGCATTGAGCACCATTGCAGGATACTTGCCCATGAATCAGAGCCTCACTAGTGTGAATAGAAAGGTAAGTACTCACTTTTAGTCCAATATAATGGCGTTTGTAACCATGACAATATATTGGGCAAATGCAATTGACATGATTTGAAAAGGCAAAAGCCTATCTATATAAGGTCTCACAGCTGTAAATGCATACCAAAGGGAAAAAAACACGCCATGAGGTCAAAGAAACTGCATGCAGGGCTTAGAGACAGGGTTGTGTTGACGTACTGCTCTGGGGAAGGCTCCTAAAAAATGTGGCTGCATTGAAGCTTCCCAAGATAAAAGTGGCCTCCATAGTTCTTAAATGTAAGAAGTTGTAACATCCAGGAGTATTCTTGTTGTTGTCTGCCTGTCCAAATTTAGCAATCAGGTGAGAGGGGCCTTGGTAAGAGAGGTGACCAAAAATCCAATGATCACTGTGGGTGAGCCACAAAGATCATTTGTGGATATAAGAGAAACTTGCGGGAGGACAACTATCACTCCACCAATTGTCTTTAAAACCCTTTAAATACACACTTTTTTCCAGCACGAGATCCCACTATGCTGGCTCTATCTTCGCCTCTCCTACATCAGAACTGAGGGGTCACCTAATGCACATGTGTGGCGTGCGTTGCACAAGCATTATGCCTACCCCATAGGAAAGCATTCCATCAATGAATTTCTATGGGGGATTTGTAGACGCTTGATGTCCTCATGCAGAGCATGCTCTAGTGGCTGTCTGGAGGCATTCTTAACCCTGCAGTATATTTCTTCGAAACTGCAGTGTTTTACATTGCAGGATTAAGGGGACAGAGACAGTGTACCAACACCACTTCAATGAGATGAAGCGGTCTGTGTACCTATAGTGTCCCTTTAATGAAAACCTGTCCAGAGTGCTCAGGACCTCAGACTGGCCCTAAGGCTCACCTTCAAACAGGACAATGACCCTAAGCATAATACAAGACAATGCAAGAGTGAATTATGGAAAACATTTTGAATGTCATTTAGTGACTTTGCTGGAGCCCAGACTTGATTCTAATTGAACATCTCTGGAGAGACCTGAAAATGTCTAACCACCGACAGTCCCCATACAACCAGACAGTGCTTGATATGAAGAGATGAGTGGCAGAAACTACCTAACTCCAGTTGTGCAAAGCTCGTCAAATCATACTCAAAATGAATTGATGATTCAAACGCTGCCAAAGGTGCTTCAAATAAGGAACAGTTACTTATGTCAATGTCATATTGAATTTATCCTGTTAAGTATATTTGCAATGCTGTCAAAAATCTGTTTATGACATGAAATAAAATAATTTAAACAATTGCAGCATACAGCTGCAACATAAAACATTGTGAAATAATGAATATTTTCTGAATGCACTGTGTGTAGTACATTTTTAGTAGGTTCTGCTATATACCAACCTTATAATGATTGCTCTGAGATTAACTGATTTAGGACATCCAAAAACGAGTAATAAATTGAATGTATCAACATATGCTGTGAATAAATCCCTATTGTTTTCACCTTCGTAAGGTTTTTTTAAAACGTTTTGGGCTTTAAAGTTAGTATGAAGTGGAGTGACCTGAATTTTGTATATTGTAACTATTGGTCATCAGTGATATATACGTTTATCTAAATCTGTTCTGTTGTTCTTTCTTTAATTGTTGTTTCTGCAGAGTACTTTGCATCGTGTCGACCCAGGCCATAGATGGGGTTCCCGTAGAAGGGAAGATTCTCTTGGTCGTACAGTGTCAGAGTCATCAGAGGGCTGCTGTACTTCCTCCGACATGGAAACCGCTGAAGAAATGTCATTCGGTGGAGGTAGCCTTAGCCGTAGTCCCCGTTCCCGTCTGGACAGTGCATATCGTTCCCAACGGGAGAGCCTTCTTGCTGGCACCCCTGATGAGGATAGTGAATATATAATGCCAGAACTCAGCCAAGGAGGTATGTGCACATGGTCTCAAATTACATTTGCAATTCACTGTGACCTGATTTTCATAATCAATACTTTTAGTGTTCTTCATTGATGTATTTCAATGAATGAGAATTTTAAGTTTAATTTACACTATTTGCTAATGCTTGACCATAATATGTATTTAGAGTGAGGATTCTGTGCAGGTTATTGTAGAATAGGGACATGTAATCAGCTAGTGTCTCCATCTTCCACTTGCTGATATGAAACTGAAGAGTAGAGTTTGGGACATCTGGGCAATTTTGAGCAGACATATAAAGTTTTAAATTGTTTTGCCATGTCCTTTAATATATGTTAGGATTGCCCAGGTCAAACTGGAGCTTTACTTTTTGGTTTGTTCTGAAAGCGCTTACTTGACGTCTAAACAGTCTTCTTTTTCTTCTGGCATGAAAGCTACTTCACATGCTTTCATCTGAGAACTTAAATGCATTGTAATGGATGCATGAATAAGCCAAATAGTGCCTGGTAATGTTTGTACCAGCACCTTTTATATACTGCCCTAATCACAGTTTTTCTAGGACAATGGCTGTAAGTCCTAAAATAAAAAAATGTCTGTTTCAGAGCTATTCCTTTTTTCATACAGATATTTCACAAGATGGAACCTTGATATCTGAAGCATCTGGATCTGTTACACCATGCCAGCCTCATGGAACAGATGATGATGAAGAGTATGAATACATGAACAAAAAGACACAGCCCACCACAGCTCCAGCAGAGAGGCTTGAGTATGAGTACATGGACATCAGAGGTGCGGGAGATACTAAGAGTGAGAACATTTCCTCCCCCAGACTAGAGGAAGACAAAGATGAAGATTATGAGTATGGTAATAAGGAGGATTATGAGTACATGAATGATCAGGGAAAAACCAAACAGAGCCAAAGTCATGAAGAGGATGAAGTAGAGGAGTACACATATATGAACAAAGGGGGCACAGTAAAAGAAGACAGCAACAGCTCTGAGGACAAGCAGGGCTATGAAGAAATGAACTTGTTGGCTAGCCGTCCTCAGTCATTGGACAGATCTATTGCAATCCCACAAACCTGTCACCGAGAGGCACTTCAGAGGGGATACCTCCAACCTTTGCGGGAACTAGAAGTAAAAGACTGTGCATTTGATAATCCAGACTACTGGAACAGTCGCCTGTTTTCTAAGAATGATGTTCAAAGGACATAGGTTTTGGAAAATAGCTTACTTTTTCACCACTTGACCTTTTTGTCAAGAATTCAGGTCCATGCACAGTCAAGTTGTTATGTTCAATCCTGCTTTAATCTCTTCAATTTTAGGAAGAGCTGCAGAAAAATGTGTAATTGCTTCCAGAGAACTGTAGTTGTAGGATACTCTTAAGGAACTGTATATGATTTTAAAAGTTTTTGGATAGTCAACTGAATGTTAGTCCCTTACAATTTCTGGAAATAGATTTCTTATGATATTGTGGTAGACCCAGGTTTCTTGTGTTTCTGGGTCTCCATATCATGTGGTCGAATTACTCAGACATCTAACATGTCTGTTAAAACACTAGGCCTTTTTTGAAGTGCAGTGGAATATTCCAATAGTGGAGTTCAAACAGCAAATTAGTTGGTTTACATTTCCTTCTTTTGTTAGTAACTCGGATGTACATGTTTTGTAACGATGCAGCAATAACCCTCTGATATCAGCCAAGTCCAAGCAATAACAAATGAGTGGTTTAATTATATATTTTTTAAATGATGCGAACATCAGTGGCTACGCAGGTAGGTGAGGGCCATAATAGTGTCAGGTTTACATCTCTCTTACCTCAAAATATATTCTTCAGAAAATATATCAAATATTTATACACTGGTTATGGTAGATAAGACATTTTAAACAGCCCAGATTTACTTTATTACAGTCATACAAATGATTACTTGCAGGGTTTGGTATTGAATATGTAACACTTTTGTACTATTTGATATCTGTCAGGCCTCTGATTTACATTGAATGACAGTGGTAAAGAAATTCTCCTTTTCGTGATGCCATGCTACAATAAGATGTGTATAAGAGGGGAGAGCAAGAGACTTAGACACAAAGGGGGTAGGACTTAGGGGGGAAAGGCACAGTAGGTGTATGAAACACTAAAGGGGTTTAGCCATTCAAAAGGGGATAAGAAACACAAGAGCTGGTAAGAGACCACAAAAGGGGATAAAAATGCAAAAGTGTGAAAAAGAACGACAAAAGGAGGATACGATACACAAAAGGAGGCAAATAGCACAAAAAGGTGGCAAAATACACAAAAGGGGAAAAAAGATAGATAAGAGAGGCAAAATGGGGGTTAATAGACAGACAAGCCTACACCAACAAAGACGCATTTTGGTGTACGCCATAATGCGTCTTTTCCTATTAAGCCGAAAAATCCTTGCACCAATGCTGAGTAAAGTACTATTTACAAAATTTACTTATTAACAACTTATACAGCTAACAGTAGATTTAGCTAGTCATATGAATATAGCAAATCCACTGTTTTGCAATTTGACTTCAGAGGTTACTGAGAACCCCCACCCAACTTATTCACGGCAATTCCAATTTAGTTAGACTTTTTGGTACAAATCACCATATACTTACTTTGAACCATGTAAGATTCCAGATCCTAAGGGTTCCCATCAGGTTCAGCGGGTAACTTAGACAAAGTTGGACCTCACTAATAGGTAGGTTTGGTATAGCATGATCACTTCCCTTCTTTCGTGCACACTCCAGCTTTAATCCTAATGAATTTGTTAACATAAAAACTCTATCCTCATGTATTTTCCATATATATAATAATTCTAGATTTGGAAAGCAAAAAGCAGATCAGCAATCTTCCCTAAACTACATTTTCTATTTGTTACACTGCCATACATTGACCTGCATTTCTCCTCCACTAACCGATTACTGTAACTTTTTTCAATATGTTATTTGTATGGAATGGATAGAAGGTTAATAAATGCACAAAGGTATTACAGTACTTGAACAAAGGGAAAGCAGTGAACGTTTTTACTGTCCATCAAAAAGATGCATGCATATATATTGAAGACGTTATTCTAATGTTATAACAGCATTTTTTTTTTTTAAATTAATGTGGGATTTGCATATTGTTAAAGGGACATTATAGGCACCCAGAAATGGTCTGGGTTCAGTGTCCCTTTTGCACTTATTGCTGCAATGAAACTGCAATGCTTACATTGCAGCTTTAAGTGTGCCTCCGGTGGCTGTCTACCAGACAGCTGTCAACCTGTCTACCAGACAGTCACTGGGGGGCGCTTCCTGGGTCGAAATGGACCTTTGGTCTGGTATTTGTCGCTGGACATCCTCACGCTCTGCATGAGGACATCCAGCGTCAGATTTTCCCCCATATGAAAGCATTGACTTCTCACGGGACGGAGGGCCGAGGGACACCAGCACTGGGATAATGTAAGTAGATAAAGGGTTTTTAACCTTTTATTTACCGGTGGTGGAAGGGGTGGTGGATGGCAGGGGGAGCGATAGTATCCCTTTAATAGAAGAATGGTATACTCTTATCACTGAATGCAATGTTTTCATAGACTTCAGTGGAGTAATTGCTATTCAGTAGCTTTTCAAGAGAATCCTGCTGTTGTCTGAAATTGTCCAATAATTAAAATAACAAACCCAAAACCTAGAATATACTGTGCATGTACATATCACTTTCATATGAATATACTTATCTTCCTTGAGGCCAGAGGAAGAATACTGACCATGTTCATAAAATAGCTTTAAATCCTGCCGTGTGAAATTATAAACAAATAGAAGTCCTGAATACATAGGTTTTAGAGGCCAGATACAATGGGCCAACTATAAAGACACCAATTTGTTATTATCAGCAACACAATTAGACACTGTGGCCGCAAGACATAACAATGAATGCTGTGTTTGTCTGAAGACAATGTGGGCTTTCCACAGAAGTTGTTTTGTAATTTGTACACTAAATGAATTGTCTTTTATAACTAAAGTTAAACATGTTTATAAAACTATGAAATATTTTTATTTGTATGTCTGTATGTTGGAGATTATTGTAAAAAAATATATTTTTTAAAAAACATAAAACAGAGGTGGTGTGAGTGACCAGGTGACAATTTGGAAATCGAGCCAAGACCACCATATGTACTGTATTGAATTTGCATTGGGTACTTGTTTGGGTATGACATTTTATGTGAATAAAAACATTACAAAAAAATAAAAACAAAAACAGGCACTAATCCATTGTGCTTGGGTAAGAAATGTAATGCATGCTGCATCCTGTACATGTAATAGGTTATATAATATGTATTGTAAGCAATTCAAGTACATTTTACATTTTAGACCATAATAGCCAAACTCAAAACACAGCTTAACACACAGAGAATTCTTCAATTTTTCATTAAAAAAAAGTAACTTTGAATTTATTATAATTCCTCCTTTACTAAATAACTCAAAAAGGCATGTTCTATACTTGCTCGTTCAGTTGTTAGCACCCAGCATGTCTAGCATAATATACAGTTAAATACAACATATAAACCTATGTGAGTATAAATTAATTTACACAAACACTTATCAGACTACATACCAAGAACATACTGTACATTTCTCTCAAAAAACAAGTCCCTGGCAACTGAGTTTCCAGTACTTACTATTTTTTTTGTTTTGTTTTTTACATCATTTTTTGTAATATAATTGCTATTCAGAGTCTATTTTTGTACATTATTTTTGTACTGCACAGACAATAAAGTGTGTGACAGTTACTTATCATATTTGTGTAAAACTGGAGAGCAGAACAAATTTGTTTTTAATAAAAATGCTGTATATAAAATAAAAAACTATACTAATTTTGCAATATGCTTCCATTATTGTAGCTATTTGTATGTGAAATAAAATGTATTTTGTATTTGCTTTTCATTCACGGTTGGATAACTGCGGCACTACTTTGTTTACCTGAAGAAAGATTAGTGGTGAGTTTTAGAGACACTCACGATATAAGAAGAGAATATATTCAGACCTAAAGGAACACTTCCACACCCCAAAACAACTTGAAGCTGCCATATAAAGCCTCCTAGTATTGTGGAGGCAGAAAGGAAAGGCGCTGTGCTGTCTGGCGCTGGCCTGGAGCCCCAGCAAAGCAGTTTAACCTCTGAAATTAAGATGCGCCCAGATGCTCCTGCCGCTACAATAATATAATAATAGATGAGCTTACAATGTTATGGGGTGGGAGTGTTCCTCTAATCTGTCATAAACACAATATATAGTCTTTGAGGAACTGGTGCCAGGCAGCGCAATAACAAAGTAAAAATGTTTTATGGGCAAAGAAGGCAGTGTGAAAAGTTGCAACGGACATGACTGTTTCTTTTGCTCACTTTTCCTGAGCCTGACACAAGTGCGGAAATAGCGGCAGTGCAGCCAGTACAACTGCTCCAGGGCCTTTGTGGATCAGGGAGCCCGCTCCAGGGCCTTTGTGGATCAGGGAGCTACAAACACGTCCCTGCATCCAAACATCAACACTACACCTGCTTTTTAACATCAACTATATGCGCAAACATTCACACACATACTCCTTACAAAACATACCTAAATTCACACACATAAAACTCTGAAAGGATGGGTACAGCTGACAAAGCATCATCGGAGTTGTACAACAGTTGAGATCTACCATTTGGCAACCTCTGCTCTGTAGAAGAAGGCCCATAAAATGTTTTTGCACCATGGCCTTAACTGCATTAGTTCTGCCACTGGCCTTGCATTCTGCACTTTACCCACTTTTCTGCCACACATTTTCTCTCACTTTATTCGTTCATCTCCTCCCTCGCCACTCCTAACTTACATTATATTATGTGTGTCCCCCCCTTACACAAAACCATTGTATTCTCTGCCTTCAAGCAGAATATCACAAACACATCTCATATATTTCGCATGCACTATGCCCTTCAACTTTTTTTTTTTTATAATTAGCTTTTGTTTTTCTTCTCCATTGACTTATTCTTCCTTATACTTCCCCCTTCCTCATCTCCAGCCTTAACCCTTCCTCTTTGTATTTTCATAGCCTAGAACTCACTTGTTTGTGATACCTCATTGTCCATCTTTCCCCTAAAATGTAGACCTATTTTTTTTAGCCATTCAGCCCTAGACTTATCTTCTATTTTAACACAAATTTCCTAATAAATATTTCACTCCCACTCCATTTTTTGTCACACAGTTGCCCTTACACTCTCAATCATAGATAGGTTTAAAAAATGTGTTAGTCGGATAGCGTCTGCCTGCGTGCTCTCTATCCTCATCTTCAGGTTTGTGGGACAATTAAAGTTTGATCTGACCAATGGCCACTCATGCCTCTCACTTATGTTCCATGGATGAGGGGTTTAACAGACATATGGCAAACTGCCAGGAGTGCCCAACATCTGACAATGTAAATCACAAGACTCCACTCCTCAATGAAAAATGACCACTGGTAATACAATACTTTCAATATCTTAATTTTCCTGACTGACAGACCGTTAGAAATGCTTTTCTGCACCTTCCATGACCACCCAGCAATATTTTACTGACCTTTTTGTGTTCAGTGGGAGTCTGCAAACATAGCCAACTCCTCTGTTTGGCTCCGGACTTCCCACTGCAGTTTGCTGCTACACCTCTAAGTGGCGCAAGACTTTAGCTCCCCTGGTTAACCTACAGTACCTCCACGGACCTCAGTCCAAGCTTCCACCTGTGGCTTTTACAGTATTTACAAGCCTTTTGTTCTGCTTTTTTTTTTATTAATCACGTTTTTATTGAATTATACATTTATATATATCAGTAGACAAATTTGGGCCCGCAGGCCCGCAGAAAAGGCATAATATATAAAGAACAGGGTTAATATATCAAGAACATAACACTACACAATACATATTGTAGAGTATAAACATTGACTGCTGCAGGCTCAGGTAGCAGTAGAGCGCCAGTGTCAGGTGATGCCTCGTACCCTCTCGGGAGGCGCAACATCATAGCTCTTGTTAGGTACGTTAGTTACCAGGTTCAATCAACTGTGGGCTAGGGCTGTGCGGGTAGATCTATAGGCAACTGAGCCTTGGGTTCATGTGTGCTTTAGTGGGGTGTATGAGAGTGTGGTGTGGTGCAGTGTGTCAGTGTGTGGTATAACCCGAATGGGTTCGATGTTGTTGATGGTGTTGAAAGGGAGTGGTACTGTACGGTCGAAGAATATACAGGGGGCAGAGCAGGATTAACGGGGTTGCATAGTAGTGTAAAGGGACCCCACCAATAGTCGAGTCAGTTCCGATCCCATATGGTCCGGTGTGGATTCTATTAAGGTAGCCAGATAGTGCGAGGTTGTATAAGTCCCGTAGGCGGTCATCAGTGGGTCTCGTGTCGCCCCGAGGATCAAGATGTGAGGTGTGTCTGATTCGGTCTCAACTGGTCGCTACTATCCTACCTATCGTGGGTTGACTATCTGTAGTTGCTGGGTCAGTGCGTTAGGTGTCTTGTATTTGATAGACTCATGGTCATGTGGTTGTCACATAGTACAAGTGTGGGCAGTTCATGGGTGTGGGTCCGTTGGATAGTCCTATGCGCGTGGATGTGGTCCTTAAGAGCGTTCCTGTTGTTATGAGTTAGTCGTGGTTGTGTGTACGTCTTGTCAGAGAGATGCGGGCGGTCCGTGGGGTGTGGTGGCGACCGCTGCCAGCTGATTAGGGCCGCTGTAGGTCATATGAGTGTAAGGCTGGTGGTACTCGAGGGCTGCGCCGCCCCCCGAGCCCGATCCCCCCCCGGCGGACCCCCCCTACGGTCGCGTCCGAAAGACGAGCCATGGTGCCCAGACAGCCGCGTATTTTGCCTCCCTGCCCGTCAGTTCCGCCTGAAGCGATTCCGCTGCTCTGATGTCGTCGACTCTGTGGATCCACTCATCCCTGGTGGGGGTATCTGTTGTCCTCCAGTGTACCGGGATAAGTGACTTGGCCGCATTCAGAAGATGGTGTAAGACTGACCACTTGTAGGCAGATATTGATTGTGCGGATATGTGCAATAGAGCCAGTTCCGCCGACCATTTGGTGTCCTCTCCAAGGATCAGGTGAATATCTGATTCAATTTGTTCCCAGAATGGTGCGATGAGTCTACAGTCCCACCAGATGTGCAGTAGGGTCCCGTTGTCTTCCAGGCACCTCCAGCACGTCGGTGGTGTGGCAGGGAAGATCCTATGTAGTAGTACTGGTGTTCTATACCACATTGATATCAGCTTGTAATTTACTTCCTGATAGCGAGAGCTAGAGGAGCTCTTATGTTGCCATATTAGAGCTGTCTCCCATTGTGTCTGGGTGAAAGTCTTGTTCATGGCCCATTCCCATCGTCGTTGGAAGGTATTGGTGTCTGTTGTGGGCTCGGTCAGCAGGTATTGATAAAGATTCGAGATGGTCCTTTCAAGCGGTGCACCTCGGGTGCAGAGATTCTCATATCGTGTCAGTTCCCTCCGTAGTTTGTCTTTGTGAGGTAGAGAGGCTAAGTAGTGCTTCAGTTGGATATACCGGAGAGTGACCATCGGGGATCGTTGGCGGCCTTCTAGCAGTGGGTCCAGTGTCTTTAGGGCGCCGTCCTGGGTGACCTTCCGTATCGGGATGTAATCCTCGTCCCCCAGAAATTTCCAGGCCTCTGTGGGTAGTCCCCCCCCTATGTTGGGGTTGTGGGCAATCGGCATCAGGGGGCTCGGGGTCGGGGATATCCCGGGTGTCTCCCTGAGGCTCTCCCATGTGAGTAGTGTGTGCGCCACTGGGCCCTCGTCCTGTCTCCTGCTGCTCCTTGTCGCCCGTCTCTGACACACCGACGCCTTCAGCTTTGCTGTGTCGCCCTCCCTGTCCAGGTCCACCCATTGTTTGTCCGTGGTTGTCTCGTGCCACTCGAGGATACGCTGTAGCGTTGCCGCCTGGTGGTATTTTTTAAAGTCCGGCAACGCCAAGCCCCCCCTGTGTCTGGGTAGGCACAGTAGGTCATGGCGCAGCCTGGATCTTTCCCCTCCCCATATGTAGTGGATGACCGCCGATTTGAGTCTCGAGAAGAATGTCGATGGTAAGGCTATGGGTGTGGTTTGGAACAAGTAGAGGACCCTCGGGAGTATGTTCATTTTGAGGACCGCTACGCGGCCGTGCCATGTTATGTGCGAGTGTGCCCACCTCTTCAGGTCCAGTTCAATCTTCTCTAGGAGCGGTGTGAAGTTAAGATTATAGATGTCTTGTGGGTCCGAGGGGATCCAGACTCCTAGGTATTTCATCGCCTTTGTACACCAGCGGAAGGGGAATAGAGGGCCCAGGGCCTCGTAATCTGCCGGCTGGGTTGTAATGTTGAGTGCCTCGCATTTTGCTAGGTTCAGCTTGAATCCCGAGATCTGGCCGAATTTGTCTATTTCGGAGAGTATGCAGGGCAGTGTGATCCGTGGCTGGGAGACAAAGAATAGGAGGTCATCCGCATATGCGGCCACTTTATGTTCCGTGCCTTGCCATGAGTATCCATGTATGTCCGGGTGGTTTCGGACCGCTTGTAGGAGTGGCTCCAGGGAGAGGGCGAACAGGAGAGGCGACAAGGGGCAACCCTGTCTGGTGCCGTTCGCAATGCTAAAGTTAGTAGTTAGCGCTCCATTGACCCGTACTGACGCCCTTGGAGAGCTGTATAGGGCCGCGATCCAAGCCATAGTCCGCTGTCCAACGCCCATATGCCGGAGAGTTCGGGACATATATGACCAATCCACTCGATCAAACGCCTTTTCCGCGTCTGTGGATAATAATAGGAGAGGTTTCCGGTATTTCCGTGCGTGGTGTTGTATGGAAAACAGGCGTAACGTACTGTCCCGTGCCTCTCGGCCTGGGATAAATCCCGTCTGGTCTACATGGACAAGGTTCGGTAGGACCCTTTGGAGTCTGGTAGCTAGGACCTTCGTTAGGAGCTTCGTATCTACGTTCAGCAAGGAAATTGGGCGATAGCTGCTGCATTGTTCTGGGTCCTTCCCAGGCTTAAGTATCACCGTAATAGTAGCCATTAAGGATTCCATGCCAAACTGTGCCCCCTCCGCCACCTTGTTAATAGCTTTAGTTAGCCACGGTAGTAATAGTGGGGCGAAGTGTTTGTAATAGCCCGTAGAGAATCCGTCCGGTCCTGGGGCCTTTCCCGTCTTCGTACCTTTAAGCGCCGCGGCTAGGTCATCGGTCGTAATTAGTTCGTCCAGTATGAGTGCCGCTTCTGGGTTTATTCTCGTTCGGATATTGTCCTGTAGGTATGTCCGCTCTCGTTGTTCCAAGTCTCGTCGATGTGGTGGGTCCCGGGGTCGGTGTAGGTTATATAGCGAGGCATAGTATTCCCGAAACTCCCGTGCTATGTCCTCGGGGAATTGTGATGTGGCTCCCGAGGCCAGGCGAATCTTGCGTACCTGTGTGCGTGTTGTTTCTCCTCGTAGTAGCCGTGCTAGGAATTTTCCCCCTTTGTTCGCGTGTGTATAGAATAAGTTTTTCGATCTTTGAAGCGAACGTAGGTGTCGTTGTGTGAGGAGGGTTGTCAGGTTGCGTCGGGCTTCTGTCAGTTCGGCATATGTTTCGACTAGTTGGGAGCGTTTGTGTTGGAGCTCGAGACGTGAGATGGTGCCGTACAGGGCGGACATCGCCTGTGTTGTTTCCTTTCTTTTGCGGGTCGCGATACCGATAAGGGTGCCACGTATGACACTCTTATGTGCTTCCCATACGGACACCGGGGATGTTTCGTCGGTCCCGTTTTCCTCAAAGTAGTGTTCTAAGGTCCTAGAGATCTCAGTCCGCACCGCTAGGTCTTGGAGTAGGGACTCGTTCAGGCGCCAGGATCGGATCGCCGGCTTGAATAACGGGGATTCCAGTTCTATCTGGACCGAGCCGTGGTCAGACCATGTTGCCGGCTCAATGGATGCCTTTCTCAATCGCGATAGGCCTTCCTGTTTAATGAGAATATAGTCAATCCGGGAGTAGCGGTTATGTATTATCGAGTAGTGCGTATAATCTCTGCTAGTGGGGTGTAACGTTCTCCAGCAGTCAACCAAGGACAGTTCTCCCAGAGACTTCCGTATGGATCTAATGTGGGTCTGAGGTAGGCTGCTGTGTCCCGTAGAGGAGTCCGTAAGTGGGTCTAGGGGGGCATTAAAATCACCTCCTACAATCAGGGCGCCCTCCGAGAAGTCGTGTAGTTTACGCAATGTTGTCCGTAGAAATCGTGCTTGCTTCGAATTGGGAGCATAAATAGATGCGAATGTGAATATTCTGTCGGCTATCATTCCTTTGAGGAAAAGGAAACGGCCCTGGTCGTCTGTCATCCTGTCTAGTTCTTGAAATCCTAAGTCGGCAGCTATAAGTATCGCTACTCCTGCCCGTCGAGCCAGCGGGTGATTGTTACAGTAGCTGATCGGATAGTAAGCATTACGGAGCTTGGGCGCCGTGCCGTCTCGAAAGTGGGTTTCTTGGAGCATTGCGATCGATATGTGCTTTCGCCTCAGCGTCCTCAGCAGGTGGGAGCGCCGTTCTGGCATGTTCAGGCCTCTGCAGTTGAGCGTCATGACTGTCATAGGGGAGCTTTGGTACGCCATGGTCTCATCCGTTGCTAGGTGTATCCGACCTCAGGAGGTCCGCCCAAGCGGCACAAGACACCCGGCCGACGGCGCAGCCCCGCGAGGGTGTGTGTGTAGCGCTGTCCTATGGGTGCCCGTGTGTCCGGTCGGAGTTTATGTAGGGGCTTGTGTGAGTATCAAGCGGTCTCGTTTATCGTCAGTCGCGTCCCCGACCCTTCCCCTGTAGTGCCAACGTCCAGTCCTTTCGTGCGTGGGATTGAGTGTAGGTGTAAGGTAGGTAGTGTGGATTGGGAGATTAAAATAGGGGTGGGAAAAGGGAGCCCCCCTGTGGGGAAGTATCCCCGGTGGATAGACGTTAATACTATCCTGGAGTCTCCTTCGAGCAGGAGTAACACTTACGCCTCGGCGCGAGTGACCAGGCGTCCCCCTGCTAACCAGATCGGTGAGTGAGTGTGCCTGTGGCTCCGTCGAGATATATGCGCAAGTGATTATGTAGAGCAATGACTGGGGTCGAAACCGAAAATAGTGAAGCGTATCTAAATGTGTAATGAGGTATGGGTCAATAGTACCCGCTCCAGCCGGTTCCTAGCCCGTGTGCTGTTGATCATGGGAGATGTGGATGTACCCGGAGGTGTCCAGTCCAGCAACATATACAAATGAAAAAGAGTCAGTTAACAGTAATAACAGTTGACAAATATAAGGCCCTCAACATCCTCCATTGGTCGTGTCAGCCACTGTTCATTTCTGTCTAGTTTCCCTATCAGGATGTAAGTGATTCATTCTGTCCCCCCTACCCTCTCCGCCCCGCCCTATACGTCCCGTCGGCCCAAAACATTAGGTGTAGTGGAGCTTAAGTAGGTTATGGTAGCTTGTTCCCCCCCCCCCCGTCCTACATCCCATGCAGAGTGCCCTCGAGGGTGGGAGGTCCCACTGAGTGTACGAATATAGTATGTGGGGGTGGGCCTCATCCTCTCGTTGGTCTCAGAGGTATACGTGGTTATGATGCTCATACCACAGTGAGTGGGGGTTATTGCAAAAAAGTAGTGGTAGTGGTGTGGTCTAACACCCGCATTGTGGTTGTTGCGGTGGTTCTCTTCTCTAGGCCCTTCCCCCCTCCCCTCCCCCCTCCCCCCCCTCCACCCCCCGCTAGCCGCCTCCCCCCCTTAGCTTGCTTCCCTTTTCCTTACTACTTCTCCTACTCCTCTCTGCCCCCCTCCCCCCCCAATCACCCCCTCCCCCCCGCAGTGTCCCATTCCCTGTTGTGCGTCTCCCAGACTTCCTTTCTTCGTTACATTACTTTCCCATCTATAATAGTGGCATACACAGCTGGTCCTCCGGACCTCCCCCACCCCCCCGGCCCCCACCCCCCGTTTGCAATTGAAAGCTTAATTTAGCATGGTGCTAACAGTTCAGTTAATGCGTGGTATACTTAAAGTTGGCAAACATCAGCTTGTGTTAACATACTAAGTGTAGATAACCATATTTGTAAGAAAAGCAATGATACTTATCATGTCCAAGAATCAAATTCTGAGATGTGGTATACTGTTACAGTCCCGGTGTGCGAGTCAGAGAGTCCCATCTCATAGTACTGGGCCGTGTGTCAAGGTGAGGGTCCAGCTCGATGCCCCCAGGCAGGGGGGGGGGTTGATCAGCCCAGCTTCCCCCATCCCAAAAATGCCGGTTAGGGGCCCCTTAGTAAGCATCTGTGGAGGAGGCCCTGCGCGTAGGAGAGAGGGGGCGAGAGGGGAAGGGGGGGGAGAAAACGGGATCTGCAGATGGCAATAAACATGGCAGTCAGGTAGAACATCATTAGGGGGGGGGTATGAGCCTAGTCCACTACGTTCGGTAGGTATGCCATGTGTGAACAGGCCAGCGGTCAGGTCCCGGCCGGTTCGGCAAGGGGGGGACAGTACCTTAATGTTGGGAACGTCTCTGCATTAATGAATCGGTGGGTCCACGAGGTCGGTCCTCAGTTCTGGGCCGCATGTGCTCCGCGACGGTGATGAGCAGGTCCCGGTGGTGAGTGGTTTCTCTGTCGGCGGGGCATACGTTGTGGTCTTATTCCGGGCCCCAGGATCCAGTTCGGTATAGGTGTAGGAGGGAGCTCCAGTTCTTCCAGAAAGCCGGGGGCCTCATCCGGCCCGCGGAGCGTTACCCAGCCATTCCAGTGTCTCGCCGATAAGGAGAATGGGAAGCCCCATCTGTACGGTATATTGCGGTCTCTTAGCAGGGAGGTGATAGGCCGCAAAGCTCTTCTGGCGTCCAGGGTGGTCGGAGACAGGTCATTGAACAGCGAGATTTGCGCACCATGATAGTCCCATGTGGGCCGGGCTCTAGCTGCCTTCATGATGGCGTCTTTCGTGGCGAATGAGTGGATGCAGCAAATTATGTCTCTGGGGCCTTCCTCCAGAGATCGAGGACGCAGGGCCCTATGTGCTCTTTCATATCTGAGCGGTGGTAGGATGTCGCCAGGCAGGATCAGATGGAATAACGCTGTTAGGGTGCCTTCTATGTCTTCTTCGCCTTCTGCCTCGGGCATACTGTGGACCCTAATGTTGCATCTGCGGCCGCGGTTGTCGAGGTCTTCGACTGACCTCCTCATTTGGAGCAGGAGATCGCCCTGTCTCGCTATGGCAGTGTCGGTTGCCGTAATCCTGTGCGTTTGGGCCACGTGGGAGTGTTCCAAGGCTTGTAGTCGGGTGCCCTGTGCCGTCACCTCCGTCCGGAGACCGGCTAGTTCCGCCCGCATTGCGTCCTGGATCGTGGTGGTCAAGACCAGGAGGTCTGCTTTCGTGGCCATCGTGGCCATTGCTGCTGATATTGTGCGGAGTTCATCTCCGATGCCTTCCAATGTAGGTGCAGGGGTGCCGTCTCGTCCTGAGGATTGTGCCGCCATGTTGAGGCCTTCGGCCTCGTCGTGCATATCGGTCGGCGCTTGCAGGAAGTCGTCCATCGGACCGTGAGATTGGCTGGACTGTGAGTTTCTGGGGGTCCCAGGGGGGTCACCCCTACGGTTTCGTCCCATGAGTGCTGAGATTTTGCTTTAATTTAGGGCTTTTGGAGAGCCGGTGGAGCGGAGCTCAGTGCTTATGCTGCCATCCCGGTCGACCTCCAAGCCACGCCCCGGCACTTCCGGTTTAATAGAAAAATATTTTTACTCATTGGTTATCCAGTTTCGAGACAGACACCTCCCAGCAACCTCTCCTCCTCTTCTGAGATCATCCTGATGGATGACCACTGATCCAACTGGACAAGCACTCAGCCAGTCAGATGTTTCTCATAGAGAAGCACTGGATCTAAAGCTCTAAAGCTGTCACAGTGCTTTGTGATGCTGAATGTAAGGACTTTCAAAAATTGAAGGTCTTGAATGAAGATGTGCTCTTGGATCAGTATTCGTGGCTAAATTTAAAATATTGCCATTTCTCAGAATGGGCAATTTTGCATACATTATGGGCAGAATGGGCAATTTTGCACAAACATTACGTGCTATGAATACTGTGATTCTAAAGTATAGAAAGAACCCTAACTCTTTCCAGTAGCTATTGCTCTATTTCCCTACTGAATATTTACCTCTAGCATCTTGCTTGCTAAATGCTTTCAACCATATCTCCTGAATCTCATCCATCCAGATCAGGTGGATTTTGTACTTTTGAGGAAAGCTCAGGAGAATTTCACAAAGGTCTTGACAATTATTCATGTGTAATTGAAAGAGGGGGCCCAGTCACTTCTTTTTTCCATAGATGCTGAAAAGTATTTGAAACAGCAGACTTGTGGTCTCCTCCAGTGTAGTTTGATATGACTTGGTAGAGTCATAAGATGCTTCGATGGGTGATGGCTCTGTACACCAAGCCGAAGGCTAGTGTGTGTATTAATGAGTACCCTCCTCGTTGGTTCTCACACTGGAATGGCATGAGCCAGCACTGCCTATTATCAACACTCCTGTTCATGTTAAAACTTGAAACCTGCTCTTGGCAGGATGAGTAAACACTGAGATGACCAGTTTAACTGCTGCTGGTGTCCACCACAAGGTTGCTGCTTTTATTGATGACCTGCTCTCAGGATTCGCATACAGCAATTCTATACACAAGATATGGATCGGTAGTAGAAGAATTTGAAAAGACAGAGTTATTTTACTGATCCTTTGAATGGACTAGCAGAAGCCCAAAGCAGAAAGACACAAGAATATAAATAAAAGCACTATCAATACAATGCATAACCATTCAAGTGCAAGATACTGAAGCAAAAGGGGGTACTGTCAATCTGGCATGGCCAGTACGTCCACGTGCATCAAGGGCATAACCTTCCCCAACATTCTCAGAGAATTAAATATCAGTTTGTTATCCAACTTAAAGGGACACTATAGTCACCTAAACAACTTCAGCTTAACCCCTTAAGGACCAAACTTCTGGAATAAAAGGGAATCATGACATGTCACACGTCATGTGTCCTTAAGGGGTCAATGAGGTTGTTCAAATGAGAACTATAGCTCCCTGCATCCTTTCTCATGTAAACACTGTATTTTCTGAGAAAATCAAGTGTTTACATTGAAAGCTAGGAACACCTCCAGTTGCAGTCACTCAGAGTGAACCAGAGGGACTTCGGAGTTGATGGAGGCATAATATGCCTCCATCCACTCAGATCTGCTGTCAGCAGAGCACAGGGCAGCACTGTGCACAGCATCCTGTGATTCAGTATCTCCTCCCTCTGCATGCAGACACTGAACTTTCCTCATAGAGATTCATTGATTCAATTCCTCTCTATGAGGAGATGCTGATTGGCAAGGGCTGTGTTTGAATCATGCTGGCTCTGCCCCTGATCTGCCTCTTTGTCAGTCTCAGCCAATCCTATGGGGAAGCACTGTGATTGGATCAGGCTACCACATGTCAGCAGACTGCTTGTTTTTCTGAGTCCTACAGCATGCAGATTTACAGCTTCAGGCTTGAATACAGTAAGATTATTACTATATTTATGGAGGCATGAGGGACCCAGGGGGGCTAGATGGTGGTGTTAACACAGTAGAGTCAGGAATACATGTTTGTGTTCCTGACCCTAAAGTTATCCTTTAAGAATGAACTATTCCAAATCTCTGATTTTCAATCTCACAATCCCCAAGGAAGCAGTTTCCTGTTTACAAAATTCCCTATTCATTCAGTGAACAGATACCTTGATCACATACAGTGAAATCTCGGAACTCGAACTTAATCCGTTCCAGAAGGCTGTACGACTTCCGATTTGTTTAAGAACTGAATCAACATTGCCCATAGGAATGCATGTAAATTTGATTAATCCATCCCAGACCCCAAAAATTACAGCATTTTACATTGTAAACAGGACCACTGTTCATACACACTACACACACATAGCTGGCATTGAGTACACACACACACACATGCATATAGCTGACATAGTACACACACTGCACACGTGCCTGTCTGGCTCCAGTACTTACTGCTTTGGGGAAGGTGCATTGACCGGTGTCCACGGGGATCCTCCTGCTTAGGGTCTCCTTCAGAAGTAGTAAGTATACGGAGAAGTCCAGCAAGCCGGTCCGAGGCCACATGTTGCCTCTTGGTGATAAGTTCCCAGTGAGAGCGATCCGGCATTTACCAAGTGAAGGTGTATTGTGCTTCCACTGATGGTCTGCCCATCTCTGTCAGGACTGGCTGCCAGCAGGGAGCACAGGGGAGCAAAGGAGGGATGCTGCACCTGGTTACCGGGCTGTCCTGGGAGCTGCTGGTGGGTATATAGGTGTCCTCCCACATATGCTAGTACTAGGGTGCTCTGCGTGCTGGAGGGCTGCCCTGGGTGGTGTAGGTAGGTAGGGAGGTGCCCTGGGTGGTGTAGGTAGGTAGAGGGCTGCCCTGAGTGCTGCCGTTCTAGGTAGGTAAACTGCTAGGTATGAGGCAAGGTAGGTACCTCTCTGCAGGTCAGTAGAACACACTTATCCTGTAACAGCTGGGCGAGAGAAACTTCCAAACTTACTTTTCACGCCTCCCCAAAGTGAACACATCTGTTTAATGCACCTCAGGGCAGCCCACATGTAGTGTGGGGGGATAAGGAATGTGTGTGTGTGGGTGGGGTAGGAGATAGTGGATATTGTGTGCCAGCAGAGGGAAGAACAGAGTGTGGAAGGGGTACATGGGGCTGCAGGGTATAATGGTGGACAGAGGATGCAGGGTGTGAGAAGAGGACATGTGGATGCAGCATGTGAGAATGTGACTTGGGTCTGCTGGGTTCAAGAGGGGACATGTGAGAGGGGGACAGGGGCTGCTGGGTATAATAGGGGACATAGTGCTGCAAAGTGTGAGTGTGTGCGATATGAGCTGCTGGGTGTAAGAGGGGACACGGGCTGCTGGGTGTGAGAAGGGGACATGGGACAAAAAATAATTATTAAAAAAACAACTCTACAATTTACTATCCGCTCCCTTTTCCTTACCTTGGGCCTTGGCAGGAGTGGGAACCCCGGGGGAATTCATTTTCCTGGTGGTTGAGTGGATGAAGCACCTGGTCTACAGCCTGCGCAGGTGTAGACCATGTGTATTGGGCCTGTGCTGTGGAAATTATCAGAGTGTTGACGAGGTAACCTGCTGCAGTGCTCCAATACACTGACCAGAGCAATTGAGGGCACTCTTTATATCAGTGTGCTGACTGATGAGGGAGATCCTTGATCTTCCCACCAGCCACAGAGCTTTCTTTTTGGGCCAGCACTCAGACAGCACCAGTCCTAATGGGGCTGGCTGGGGAGATCCCATGTTTTCCCTTCTGTATCATAAGCCTGCCTAAAAATGTATTGGTGCCCAGAGTTTCCTTTAAGATTATTCTTCACTGGAACTAATGTGCCCAGCCCAAACCATGAAAAACAGTCCAAGACTAGCTATGATTTTATAACCACACTTCTACAATACAAGATAGAGAGGCAAGAGGAAACACTGATCTGCCCCTCCCCCCAACTAACGTCCCCAATCACACAACCCAAGATATTTATAGTCACTTGTCTCGCATTATGTGAAAACCATTTTTAGTTGGTTCGCACATAATCATTGTTCTTATGGGATTCATTAACTCTATGGAATATTCATGACCTCGGTAGCTTTCAGCAAATCAACATTTCAACAGGGGCGTGCAATAAGACACCTGTGACATGAATGCAATAACCTGATTTTGGTCAAATGTCCAATATATAAAACAGAGAAGCATCATTCATCTAAACAAGAAAAATCATTTGAGCATATTAAAGTATCATACATTGCATAAAGTTGCAACTGGAAGTCCATCTTGTGGGACTCTAAGGATTGAACTAAACACTGGGTTTTATGTCAAGACACAGAGGCTCATATTGCTTAACCCTTTCTTTACTTTCCACCAATAGCAGCAAAGAATACAAATAGTAAGAAAAAATGGTAACCATAGTGATAAGCCACTCCCATACCAAGTCCCAGTATAATAATCAGCACCTCCCCAAATATTTCCTCTTTCTTTGCTGCTCCACACAAAGATAAGTACGTCACTAATTTACTCTTACCTATATTTGATTGCTATTGATTATTATTTGTTATTATTTATCTTTAATTGTCTTATTATTTTATATTATTATTGCTCTTTTATTTTTATAGTAAAACTGTTTTTTTCTTACTTATATTGTTGTTTTATTTTATGCCTATATTTGCTACGTTTGAGCCCAGGGTTCCAGACCTTCCTTGGGGGATTATTCTTTATACCCCTCTCTCTTGAGCTTTCCTTTGTTGCTCTTATCTGTTTTCCTTTTATTATCTTCTTTTCTCTGCCTTTTTTGTCTCTCTCCATCTTCTCCCTGTCTGTTTGGCACCCTTTTGCTCCTGTTTCACCACCTCTGTTCGGCTGATTTTATGTATAAATCAAGCCCGTTTGGCTAAATTCATCACGAATCCAAGCCGTTTGTTAGTTTTGCCGGCATATAGCATCATTCCTCTGTTTGGCGCGTTCGACTATTTTTACACGAATGGGTTTTTCGTTTGTCTGTTTCCTATATTATTACCATTTATTTGTTTGATCCCACAAATTTGTCATTTTTTACCAAACGTTCGGTTCGTGAATTGGACGCATTCACAGGATTTTTTTGCTGCGAATCTTGCGAGACTGTCAGAAGCCATTTTCTGACACCCTGTCCTTCTGGCTCTGTGCTCTACCTCGTGTCTCTTCCTGTCTGCCGGTCTGGGCCCTCGTGAGCTCCCCTATCTCTACCCTCTCTGGTGAATATCTAGTCTGTGGTGATTAACTCTTACTAGCCAGTACTGTTTATTTTGTTTAGTCTATTTGTTCAGTAAACCTTGCATTTTGTTGGGGAATCTCACAGCATGAGACAGACATACCCCAGGTTTTGGTTAACCTCTCCTCTGGTTCTGTTTCCCGGTCATCTGCAGTGGACCCTATGTCTCTGCCTGATGAGGTTCAGTCCCTGGCGCTCCAGCGTTCAGTCACTGACGCCATTATGGCTGCTATGGGCTCTATGTCCTCTGCCCTCTCCCAGGCCTTAATTGCGCGCCCATTGGCCACAGAAAGTTCAGCCACACCGACGCATCCTAGCTCAGGCCTTTCAGGGGACGCACCTAAAAAGGCTACCGTCCAATCCAGGCACTTAAGTCCCTCTACCTCCAGAACCCATATGACGGGTGTACCTGTGACCACCCATGATAGCATGCCCATGTAACGCAAAAGACCCTTTCCACGCCAGGCAGAACGGGCACGGCAGTGGAAATGTGCTAGAGCACAACTTGAGAGTGACTCCGACTCTGAAATCAGGTCTAGTGAAAAGGCTGATGATGAGTCTGTGTGTGACTCTGACAATGAGGTGTGCGAGCAGGGCTCTGACCCTTTTGTTCCTGCCCAATTGTGGGTGGCTGTGAGTGGCTCTCGGAGTGACTCCCCCGCTACTGCAGGCTCCACCCTCATGGACCCATCTGGTTTGAGGTCGGCTGAATGGCTCCCAGTGGACCATGTGGCTCGATAACTGGAGAATTGGGTACGACGCCCCCTTAGTGACAAACTCAGGGCAGAATTCTCATGACCTTTGGTGCCTAGCAAAGTCTGTGAGACCAATATAGTCGATCCCCAAATGACCCAATTCCTCTCCAAGTTGGGATGGAATCCTCGCAAGGGTCTGGATTCGTCACTAAAATCGTGCCAGGACAAGCATTTGGACATATTTGGTCCTTTGGCTAAACTGTTTGACTTGGCTGAAGTCGCCAGAGCAGAGAAGAGGCAGGTTAACCTGGAAAAACTCTGTGGCTGGGTACAGAGGCCTATCTGCATAGCCGAAGTTGGCCAACCTCGCTCTCACTGAGACAGGCAAGGACGCCCAGGGCCTGTTATTTGGGGGCTCCTTTATAAAGGACCTGGGGCCCTTTGTGGGAACTTTTACAGCCCTGGACAAGGCCCAATCCTCCATGAAGAGGGTATTTCTCTACCAGCGCTGGCAGATTCAGGGGTCGTCTGTCCGGCCGTTCCTACTACCACTCCCATGGATTGGGACGAGGCTCCTAAGGAAACCAGTCCCTGTTCTTCCCTTCTAGTGGAAGGCCATGGCGGTCCAGAGGCTTCAGAGGGAACTTTGGTTCCAGACGCCCTTACAGTAAGCTTACATCTACCCCATGTTTTTTACAATGTTTGTGTAGGGGGCAGACTCCGTCTTGATAGAGGTTGAGTTGTCGGCCCTGCACACAAAAGGGGCGATAGAACTAGCCCCCACGTCCCCTGCAGGGGTACTCAGCAACATCTTCCTGGTGGAAAAGAAGGGCGGACAGATGCGCCCAGTTATCAATCTCCGGCCCCTCAACGCCTTGGTGTGCTACCGCCATTTCAAGATGGAGGGCTTCCAGCTACTACGAGACTTACTCCTTCGCGACGACTGGATTGCGAAATTAGATCTGAAGGACGCATACTTGATGGTCCCGGTGGCTGAGACGTCCAGGGACTTATTTCCTTTGGAAAGGCGGCACCTGGCGCTTTACATGCCTTCCTTTTGGACTCTCGTCGGCTCCTTGGTGCTTCACAAAATGGATGCGCCCAGCCATGGCTTGGTTGCGCAGTCGAGGAGTCCAGCTGATAGTCTACATGGACGACATCCTAATCATGGCACAGGATCGTTCGGTCCTCCTGAGACATCTGCAATGGATGATGTCTCTCCTCTCTCGCCTGGGTTTCCTCCTCAACTGGAAGAAATCCTGCCTGTCCCCTTCGCAACGCATGGAGTTCCTCGGGTTCACCGTAGACTCCGAAGCAGAATCACTCAGCCTTCCTCCGTACAAGATTCGGGCCATCTGCAAGGAAATGCGCGCGCTCTAACGCGCCCCCCAGTTACCGCTACGCTATCTGGCAAGGATCATTTATTTATTGTCTTTTGCTACCATGTGGCTAATGGAGTTTTGCCTCTGTCCTTGGAGATAATTGGATTACTTCCCAATTATCTCCAGGATAGAAGACTCGGTGGAACCGGTTTTGGGCAGAAAAGCCATGCTTCATTTGGTCACAAAGGACTTTGATCTAACTTTTGACCCACTGGACCAATTTGTATGATTTTGACGTATGTTTGTATTTGGAGTATGCTGATTCTGAAAATGTATGTGTATGTGATGCATACTTTTTTTTTTTTAATTCTTTATTTTATGTTGTGCAGGTGGGTACAAGATATGAACAAACGCCACAACAGCGTGAGACAATATTGACATACGTTAGGCAGTGGCATGAGAGTTTACACATTTTTATAATTTTAACTAGCTTGAACACTTATATTGTTAAAGTAGAAGTATATAAAACAAGTGAGAACACTTGATGCATACTTTTAAAGTTATGAATATTGTGTAATTTCCTGCCTGTGAGAATTACATTAACCCATTGTGTAAGGTAATTGTATCACAGGCAGAGGGGAGGATTTTGTGTTGGAGTGTCTGAGTGTATTGTACGTGTTTATTAGTTGTTTTACAAAACCCTGTGGGTGGTACTAATGTGTAAGAATGAGTATATAAGAACAATAAACCCACAGCTCTGGCTGATTCTGCTTGAACCTCAAAACAAAGTGTTGTCTCGTTATTGGGGGAATTGGTTTGTATGCTATTTCAGACCGATTGCCAGGAGTGTAAACTGTTCGTATGGTTTTTCCTATTCAGCTGTTTACAGCATTCATGTGTTTGAGAGCATTCGTATGCTTCTTCGGTTCGGTGGATTGGTGTCTACAGTAGCTGCCTGTATATCTGGAAGGGGAATATCTCCTAAACGGCTTTTAACCCCTTTTAAGCCTGGGGGTGCCGTTACAATTTGGTTTTGCGAATTTTATTGTAGACCTACTCTTCACGTTTTTTCTTCTGTTATTGATTAGCTTTAAACTGGCAATATGAGCCTCCGTGTCTTGACATAAAATGGCATGATTTTGCTATTTCATGACGAAAAGTCCTGATTTCATGAAAGACACAGAGGCGAGTATTGTCCCACCCTTCTACGTTTATTTAATTTGATTCTCCCTCCCTGTTGATTTTTCTCTCTCATGTGGGATTCTAGGGGTGGTAGGTATTTGTGATGCACTCTGTGTTTATTTTGCCATTTATGCTCATGTGACCTGACTATTTTGTATGTTTTGTCTGGTGGGGTTTTCTTGTCATGTGGGGACTGTGTTCTTCAGTTATCAATATGAGGTGTCTTGGCATGCGCACTTTGGTTGAAGTACCGATATAACCGTTCGGCTCCTGTTTTTATGTTTTCACAGGTTGATTCTCTACTGCTTGGGGGTCCTCACTTCTTCCCACAAGGCGTCAACTCATTGGCTGGATGCCTATGGATTGTTCCGTGATGGGATCCTCACTGTTGGTGATTCTTTTCTATGATGGATTGGTCCCAGTTCGTTCATGGTTCCTGATTGGAGTCCGGCTGGATTTCGGGAAAGTTGTTCTGATGTGGTTGGACTGATTCATCTGTTCCTTTTTATGTTGTTATTGTGTCGCATCTCCAAAGAAAGTGGAAATATGTGGGGAGGTGCTGACTATTATACTGGGACTTGGTATGGGAGTGGCTTATCACTATGGTTACCATTTTTTCTTACTGTTTGTATTCTTTGCTGCTATTGTTGGACAGTAAAGAAAGGGTTAAGCAATACTCGCCCCGTGTCTTTCATAAAATCATGACTTTTCGTCATGAAATAGCAAAATCATGTAATTTCGTATGTAGATGGTCAAAATCCAGTGACAATTACTGAATTCCGACTGCAATTGCAATTCTCATATTTCCTGAAGCAAAATATAGTTGGAATCCAGTTGGGCTGAGTGAATCTGTGGCACATATCAGATTTACAAAATACCCCAAAAGAAAAACAAAATGCAACATGCATGTAAAAAAAATGCAAAATAAAATGTTAGCACAACATTTTACATAAACTGGTGAAAAAATGCCGGCATGTTAAGGCACAATATACACCATATGAGCTAGTCTGAAGTGTCTAATTTCAGAAATGGTATGCCTTTGTGCAGTAATTTGGACATTCAAACTGCTATAATGCCCCAAAATAAGACAAATCCATCTATAAAAATTGTAAATGTAAAAACTGAAATGCTCATGACCAGGGGTCAAGTCCTGGGGGGAAAAGTGTGGGAACTCACCCGAGATCCCTCCCCCCCCAAGATACACTTGTATGGATAGACGCGCGCACGCACACACATACTGATGACATTCATGCGCACACACTCTGACAGGCTCACACACAAATACACTCACAGACAAATACACACACACTCACAGACACACAGACAAACACACTCACAGAAAAACACTCACAGACAAAGACACATACACACACTCACAGACACACACATACACTTCCAGACACTCACAGACAAACACTTCCAGACACACACACTTCCAGACACACACACTCACAGACAAACACACTAACAGCCACACACACACATAAGCTCACACTCACAGACACACACACTCCCAGAGAAAGATACATACACTCACAGACAAAGACACATACACACACTCACAGACACACACTTCCAGACAAACACTTCCAGACACACACACTCACAAACACACTAACAGCCACACACACACAGACACACACACACTCACTCCCAGAGAAAGATACATACACTCACAGACAAAGACACATACACACACTCACACTTGCATACACTAACAGACAAACACACACACTTCAAAAACACACACTCACAGACAAACACACTAACAGCCACACACACACACTCCCAGACACACACTCACAAACAAAGATACATACACTCACAGACAAAGACATACACACACAAACACACTCAGACACACACACACAAACACACACACTTCCAGACACACACACACTCACAGACAAACAAACACACTAACAGACACACACACATAAACTCACACTCCCAGACACACACACACAAACACTCCCAGACACACACACACACACATACACTCACAAACATAAATTTTTACAAAATGCTTAAATGTCCACCCAGCCTCCCTACCTGGAGAGCTGGCGTGGACTTGTCCCTGGGGTCCAGTGGGGCTAAAGCCCGGCGGGCGGCTGTGGTGGCTGATACACGCGGCGAGGCAGCTGCTGGTCTGTCTCATCTGCTCCCTTGCGGGCTGGGACGTCATATTCCGGCTTCTGTAGACAGCGCGCGAGGGAGCAGAGGAGACAGACCAGCAGCTGCCTCGCCGCGTGTATCAGCCACCACAGCCGCCCGCCGGGCTTTAGCCCCACTGGACCCCATAACAGGGGGAACACGGGGGTTTCTGTAGGAGCAACGGGAACGGCGTTCCCGCTGTAAAAAAAGTGCAGGAACGCCGTTCCCACGCGTTCCTGCAGGATTCGAGCCTTGCACACACTCATTCATTGACAGAGAGACACACACAAACACACTGACAGACACACACTAATAGTCACACACACACTAAATGACAAACAGACTCTCATTGATTTGACAGACACTTACAAACATACACTAACAGAAGCACATACACGCAAACATGCACTAACAGAAGCACATACACACACACGTGTATACACTAACAGAAGAACATACACTCATACGCACACACACATGCATACACTAACAGAAGCACATACACTCATACACACACACGTACATACGCTAACAGACGTAAATACACTCATACATACACACACACTGACACAAACACACACATATACTAACAGACATAAACTAACAGACATACACACACACACACTAACAGACACATACATACACTAACAGACACACACATACACTAACAGACATACACATACACTAACAGACATACACTTACAGACATAAACTAACAGACATACACACACATACATAGACTAACAGACATACACACACATCCACTAGCAGACATACACACACATACATACACATACACTAACAGACACACACATACACTAACAGACATACACACATACACTAACAGACATACACACACACACACACACATACACTAACAGACATACACACACACATACACTGACATACATATATAAAAATTACTCAAATTAACATTTCCCACCCACCCAGCCTCCCTACCTTTTAGGAAAGCTGGCATGGATGGGTCCCTGGGGTCCAGTGGGGCTGCAGTGAGGCGGGCTGCTCTCTCCCTGTCATGGGGGGGCCACCTGTTTGCCCCCCTCCTCCCCCCCCCCCGGCGTGCGGCTCTCTCCCTGTCACACGCGGCGAGGGAGCTGTGTCCTCTCTGCTCCCCCTCGCCGCGTGGGTTGTCTGCTGATGCAGGGAGCCAGAATATGACGTCATATTCCGGCTCCCTGCATCAGAAAACGGCACGCGGCGAGAGGGAGCAGAGAGGACACAGCTCCCTCGCCGCGTGTGACAGGGAGAGAGGCTGAGCCTCCCGCCAGGGGGAGGGGGGAGAGTCAGGTGGCCCCCCCATGACAGGGGGAACACAGGGAATTTGGGGGCGGCATTTTTTGCCGCCCCCTGAGTGCCTGCAGGGGGAACGGCGTTCCTCCTGTGAAAAAAGTGCAGGAACACCGTTCCCACGCGTTCCTGCAGGACTCGAGCCCTGCTCATGACACTGTACTTCACAGAATAGTGGCAAAGGCATACATTGGGGGTATAGTAGTACTCAGAAGATGTAGACCAACGGTCTGTGTGGCCTTCCCTGCAGGCCCGGTGCCACCATAAGGCAGCACAGGTGGCTGCCTAGGGAGCACTTGACTGGGGGCAAAATCTCCAGGCAGGAGGGGAGCGCACAGCACTTCATGTAGTATGGCTGCATGGACTGCAGTACAGAATCTTCTGTACAAACAGCTTTCTGTCAGACCCAGTAGAGTACGCGTGGCCACACTACAAGGAGGTAAGCAGGAGGGGGGGTAAGACACCACAAAGGGTCGTGGGAGGGTCGTGGGAGGGGTAAATGTTGCCATTGGCGGGAGTTGAACAGACACACAGAATCTCATGGGAGGAAGTACGAGACATGCAAGGGGGGTTGTAAGAGACACACAAAGGGGAAAAATTTAAGATAAAATACACCAAATAGGGCGTAAGACACAAAAGGGGGATAAGATACACTAAAGTGAGTAAGACAATAAAGGTAAAGATTAGTTTGTTTGTTTTTTTTGGGAGGGGGGGGCAACAAAGCATCTTTGCCAGTGTAGCCAAAAATCCTTGCACCAACCCTACTAACTGATGGTTTTCACACACAGTCTGACCAAGGGTGCATGTAAAGTTAGGTCTGGAAATATTTGGACATTGACACAATTTTTATAATTTTGGCTCTGTACACCACCACAATGGATTTGAAATGAATCAACCAAGATGCAATTGAAGTGCAGACTTTCAGTTTTAATTCAAGGGGTTGAACAAAAATATTGAATTACATTGTCAAATGTAATGTAAAAGGAATTGCAACCATTTTCATACAAAATCCCCTTATTTCAGAGGCTCAAATGTGACTGGAAAAATTAACTTAATCATAAATGAAATGTTAATTTTATTAATGACACGGAGGCTCCTATTATGCAATCTCTTTCTTTTTTTTGTAAATCTGTTTTTATTGAAGATTTTGACAGTAGAAACATATTACAGTAAAGTATATCAGGTGGGACACGCAGGTCACCGACATAGCAAGATCATGAGCATTCGTTTGTGTGACATGCGTTCTCATGATATTCCCATGGGAGGCTATTGTATCTCTCTGATTGTTTTAGCCTGAGGCCTCTGCAGGTAGGGTCCCATGTGACCTCTGTCCACTTCCGTAGGTGTTATGCAGTTTGTCACCTTTTTTTACTGGGCTGGTTTCATGCATTTGCCTATGTTTTGGGCCTAAGGTCTATTTGGAGCTGCGTCAACCCCGGTAGGGTGTGGTCCTATTCTGTTTTGTCGGTTGTGTCTTATCATTGGTTCTAATTGGGGTATGGTTGTCGTCTTCATTTTAGGTAAGGTGAGGTGTATTGGTGTGTGGGTGGTGTTGAGTGTGATCAGTAGTGTTGTGACTGCATTTATGGCATTGACCTTTCCGTGTTCAGTGTTTTATGGGTTACAACCATATGTAATGTGTGGCTTGTCGTGTGCCGTTGAGCCTGTTGAGTGGGCAGATGTCCGTGTTTGTGTATCCTTTTTCTCTTGTGAGCATTGCGATGGTTGAGTGTTGGCAGAGTGTCGTCTGTTTTCCACGGTGGTGTGCCTCTCTGCTCCTGATTAGTGGTTGTGTTAGGGGGGGGGGGGGTGGAAGGAGGAAGGGGAAAGGGTAGGTGGGTGGGGTTGTTAGTGGGAGTTCCGTACTATGGGGGGCCCGGGCCCATCCGCGCATCTACCCCGGTTCCGCGAGCATCCTCGCCCTGTGAGTGTTGGGCTATATATATACAAACCACAGTTGCCACATTTCCACGTGTTTAGTTTCTCTGCCTGTTAGGGAGGCATGAAGTGCCTCCGCGCTCTGCATATCTTCAACTCGTCAAATTCATTCCTTTTTCGTTGGGATGTTGGTTGTCTTCCAGTAGGCCGGTATTGACACCTTAGCCGCATTCAAGAGGTGTCGAAGTATTGATTTTTTTATAGCTCGAGATCGTTTGTTGTGAGATGTGTAGGAGGGCGAGTTCCGCAGACCAGTCAGGGACATCCCGCAGCACCTGGGTCGTCTCAGTTTTTACCATGTCCCAATATGGGAGTATGACTCGGCATTCCTACCATATATGTAGTAGTGTGCCTCTGTCCTCCTGGCATCTCCAACACGTTGGTGGCACTGCCGGGAAAATTCGATGAATTACGGTAGGTGTTCTATACCAGCAGGATAGCAGCTTGTAATTTACTTCCTGGTAGTAGGAGCTCATGGAACTTTTGTGTTGCCATATCAGAGCTTTATCCCACTGTGGTGCAGTGAACGTCTTGCCCAGAGATTCCTCCCATTGTCTCCGGAAGGTGACGTTGTTTGTTTGGGTATCCGTTATTAGTTGTTGGTATAGCGTTGAAACTGCGTGGTCCAGTCTGGTTCCTTGTTCGCAGAGACCCTCGAACCATGTTAATTCCCTGTGTAGGTGCTCCTTATGTGCGAGCATGGTGTAGTATTGTTTCAGTTGCAGATATCGCGTAGTCATGATGGTCCTTGGTCTACCTTCCAGTAGCGATTCTAGGTCTCGCATCCCGCCCGCTCGTAGAGCTCTGTTTATGGGGATATATTCCCCCTTTCCCAGGAAGCTGGTAAGCTCTGGCTGGTAAGCCCCCACCTATTTAACTGTTGTGCGTAATCGGGAGCATTGGGCTAGGTGTGGGTGAGAAGTATGACTTTCCCTCAGCGATTTCCATCCACGTAATGTTTGTGCGACTGGTCTCCTGTTCTCCTCCCAGTTCCGGGGTTGCAGGGCTCCCCCCCAGACCATCGATTCCATGGTCCCTTCCGCTGCTTCTCTGTCTAGTGTCACCCAGTGTTTGTGTGGGGGGGCAATCTCTTTCTTTATTTTCCCTCAGCAGCAAAATGAGAAACTATTTATACATATAACAAAAACTGCCTAGAAACAGGGGAGCCAATCATGAAGTAGTACAGTCTATAAAAGGCATATTCCCAAGGATCTCTTCCTCTTTCTTTGCTGCTCCCTCAGAACAGCTAAGTACTACTCATTTATGCTTATGGTTTCATATTGGGCTCGGATTTGGATTTATACATGACATACTGTGTGTGATTATCCCTCCCTCCTGTGTGGTCTTTCCCCTGTTAGGCTGAGCCGCGGATCTCTAGACCTCTGGGGACCTGGCTCAGCCGTTAGACATGCCCTCTTCCCCCCTCCCTTTTTCCCTGCGCTGCGGGCCACTGCTCACAACCTGTCAGCTCAAGGGGAAGTGTGATTCTGTTACTGTGGCCGGAGTGTGTTCATTGTAGCCGCACAGCCAGATCTGGCCGCACAAGCGAGTCTTGCACTCCTGCAGCTATTGTTTAGTTAGCCATGAAGGTCGAACTCGGCGGCCATTGCAGGGGGCGCAGCCTGTCGGCTTGGCGCACTTTCCTCAGCGGAACGCGTGAAGGAGGGAAGCAGTGACAGCCTGTGCCCTGTTGTGGTTTTCCCTCGCTGACGGCTCCCTGTGTTTCCCTGGTGCATCCCACGGTGTCTTCCTTTTCAAGCTAAGTCATAACATTTTATTTGTTCTGGGTTAATCAACCCTGCAGGTTTACCCTATCTTTACCTGTTGTAGATAAGCTTGTTAGGTTTCAATCCTTGTGGTGATATATTCTCTAGCGGCCCTATCGCTCTTAGTGGGTCCATATCCCCTCTAGTACAGGGTTAATAATTGGTTGGCGCCATGTAGTCTAAGGTTGCTACCTAGCACTGCCACTCTTGCCTGACTGTCTGCATATTTTGATATGCCTGTGTGCAATTTTTTTTACTGCAGACTCATGGAGACTGAGCTGAGGGCCCTTCGTTCACCACTACCATCCCTCTTCCTTCTAATCCAGTAGACAAGGGACTTTTGCTTTTGGAAAAATTCCAGGCCTTCCTGGATTCTACTATGATGGGATCCATTGAGAGGGCTCTGGCATCTGCCATGGGGGCTATGTCCTTCTCCATATCACAGACTCTAGCGCAGGCTTTCGCTCAACCCCAAGGGCCAGCTACGATTTCAGCCCCTGTGGATAAGTCAGTGCCTATGGCCCGCAAAGCACGGGCAAAGACTAGGCACGTTTCGCCTCACTCTCAGACTCAAGTCAGACCTGCACAGATTGACTAGCATATGGCGGTCCCAGATTGCGCGTTCCCACCGTGTACAAGAGCAACTGGTTGGGCAAAATCGGCCAGGAAATGGAAACTGGCGCGCACCCGAGATGATGGGTTGGATAGCGACCAGAGTGAGGGATCGGAGGACTTGATTATGCCTCCTACAAGGAGGCTGACTCAGATATAGACGAGTCACGGGACATGTCACTATTTCTGGGCGGTGCCCCAGTGTCTCAGGGGGCTGGCGCTCCAGCAGCGGGGGTGGATGTGGGTCCCCTGTTCGATCCAGATGATTTGCGGCACCAGCGTTCGGCGAAGTGGGAGCCTCCCGAGAACATCGCCCAATATTTGGCACTTCGTATGCGCACACCTTTGTCCAAAGAGGGGCGCACCAAATTACAGGCTAAATGTCCGAGGCCCTAGGTGCCCAGTGCTGCTTGTAAAACTCCCAAAGTGGACCCCCAGATAGTACAGCTCCTGTCAAAAACAGGCTGGAAGCCCAGGAAAGGGTTTGAATTTTCCTTGCATAACTGTCAGGACAAGGTCCTGGATACACTGGGCCCAGAGTCAAAACTGTATGAGATTCTGAAATCCACTAAGACGAAGGACTCTGTCCTAGATTTCGAAATTTTGGGTTCAGTGGCTTATATGCGTCCTGGGCAACGCCAATACGGCCTTGTCTGCAGAGCGCCGTAAGGCAATTTTACTAAAGATTGAGCCAAAACTTATCAATATGGCAGTTAAAGAACCGGGCCCATCTGCTAAAAGCATGCTTTTTAGGGGAGTCCTTCATCAAAGACCTAGGCTCCTTCGTTAAGACATTCACGGCTTTAGCTAAGGCTCAGGCCAACATCAAGGTGATCTTTAACCCTCTGGTTTTCATCGGGATGACGTTTTTTGGGGGAATACTATAAATCCCCATTTTTCCCTTTTGGGCATAGGGGGAAGGATAGCACAGTTTATACAAGCATGGGATTTACTGACTTCAGATGCATGGGTTCTACAAACGGTCAGGGGATTTCTTTTAGGTTTTCCCCAGAGGGCGGCGAGGACCGGCGATTTGTCCGTCCCGGTCCAGAAGGTAACGATTGTGTCCCTTTAGTCTGAGACTGGGGCTCTGGTGGGTTTGGGGACCGGGAAACGTTCTGTGGGTGTAATGTATTTAGCTTGTCCAGGGGGTAATATGTCTGTCAACATATGCTTGAGTGCTTGCGGCAGCTCTGGCTCCGGCATCTCCTCCGGGAACCCTCTGACCTTCAAATTATTTCTCCTTCTGGTATCCTCTTGGGCCGCGAAGCGGCGTTCATGTAGCAGGTTTTGGTGGCGTACGTCCTGCACAACTTTCTGTAGCGAAGAAATGTTCCGCTGGTGTTCTTGGGAGGAGTCCTCCAGCGATGTTATGCGGCATGTCAGGCCCTGCAGCTCACCCCTAACAGCGGTGACATCCGTGAGGATGTTCTTTTGTAGGTCTGCCAATAGGGTTTTTAATACCCTGATGGTTACTAGGTCAGCGTCAGGGTCAGCTCCTGGTTTATTGAGTTTCACTCTCGGCATTGGGGCTGAGGCTGGGAGGGAATCATCCCCGGGATCCCCAGAGCAGTCATCTGAAAGGTTCGAGCAGCCTCCGTGGAGAGCCGCCATATTGGATCCGCTTGTGCCGCATGCTTGCCGCCACATTTTTCTGATTGTCAGCCCTGGAGCAAGTTTGTCTGTCGCCGTTTTATTTTTCCGACCCATTTGGCTTGGGGTGTTCCCACGTTTGAACAGTTGTCGTTGGGGGTGATGTGGGCTATATTTAGGCTTAGTTTCTCCGTTTTTTGCTCGGAGCTTCAGGTTCGTGCGTCCGCTTGCCTCTGCAGTTAGGCTCCGCCCCCAAAGGGTATCTCTTTTGACATCACACGGAGGACGAAGTCAGCTATCAAGTTTTCCACCTGAGTTTTGCAGACAAGCCAGCATTGTGCCCATTTGCATGTCTTAAATCATACTTGCACCGCACAAGCTCTCTGCGTACCCCAAATCAGCACCAGCTCTTCATATCATTTAAGAAACCTCATCTTCCTGTATCTACGACTACTCTGGCACACTGGGTGCAAGACTTATTATCACTAGCGGGAGTGGATACCTCCATATTTTCGTCTCAGAGGAGCGATGGCTTCTAATGCTTCAGTTGTGGGTTGCCGTTTAGACAATATTCTAAAGGCTGCGGATTGGTCCCATGATTCTACATTTCGTACATTTTATTTCTGGCCTATTGAGCATTTTTCATCACAGGCCATAATTGGCTGCCCTGTTGCTAGGCTGTTTTTGTTATATGTATACATTTATTTGAGTTTAAATATTTTTTCTCTCATTTTGCTGCTGAGGGAAAACAAAGAAAAAGATTGCATAATACTCGCCTCCGTGTCATTAATAAAATCATGGCTTTACTATGTTAATAGTAAAATTTGGGAATTTTTAATACTTTGTTGAGAACCCTTTGCAGCCAATATCTGCTTGAAGTCTGGAAACGGTGAGTTTCCTCCTTTGAAATGCTTTGCCAGGCCTTTACTGCAGCTGTCTTCAGTTGTTCTTTGTTTGTGGGTCTTTCTGCTTTACGTTTTGTCTTCATAAAGTGAAATGCATGCTTGATTGGGTTGAGATCAGGAAATTGACTCGGCCAATGAAGAAAATTCAATTTATTTGCCTTAAAAAACTCCTGGCTTGCTTTTGCAGTATGTTTTGGTTCATTGTCCATCTGTAAAGTGAAGCACTGTCCAATCAACTTTGCTGAATTTGGCTGAATCTGAGCAGACAGTATATCGCTATACATTTCAGAATTCATCCGGCTGCTTCTGTCTTCTGTCAAATCAACAATAAACACTAGTGACCAAGTGCCATTGTAAGCCATGCATGCCCATGTCATCACACTGCCTCCAACGTTTTACAGATGATGTAATAGGCTTTAGATCATGAGCAGTTCCAAGCCTTATCCATACTTTTTTCTTCCCATCATTTGGTACAGGTTGATTTTAGTTTCATCTGTCCAAAAAAAATATATTCTACAACTGGGCTGGCTTTTTTAGATGTTTTTTTGGCAATGTCTAATCTGGTCTTTCTATTATTGAGGCTTATGAATGGTGTGCACGGTGTGGTGAAGTCTTCTCATTATGGAATTTTCGAGGCCCAAAAGAAGGCCGAAACGATCGTCTGGGGTTGCTCTCTCTCTCGTGCAAAGGGAACTTGCTGGCATTTCGGATCAGGACTGCCCATAAGGATGAGACCAGTCTGATATGCTTCAGATATGTTCTCTCTGTAATGGCACAAGTGAGCAAAAACTATTTTGAGACCTGAGTGGCGATCTACCGAAGGGTAAGCTATCAAGTCTCTCTAAGCTTTTGTCCGTTTTCAGAGTTCTCATTCTTTCAATTTTTCTCTTTATGGTAGACTTGGATAATGATATGCCTACCTCCTGGGGAGTGTTCTTCACTTGGCGTGATATTATGAAGGTGTTTTACTTTACCATTGAAAGGATCCTACTAAGTATTCACCAATGTTGTTTTCCATTGACGTCCAGGCCTTTTTGTGTTGCAGAGCTCACCAGTGCGTTCTTTTGTTCTCAGAATGTACCAAACTGTAGATATGGCCATTCCTAATGTTCCTGTTATCTCTCTGATGGATTTTGTTTTTTGCAGCCTAAGGATGGCCAGTTTCACTTGCACTAAGAGTTCTTTTGACCGCATGTTGTGGGTTCACAGCAACAGCTTCCAAATGAAAATGTCACACCTGGAATTAACTCGTCTTTTTACCTGCTTAACTGATGAAGAAATAACGAAGGAATAGCCCATAGCACCTGTCCATGAAACAGCTTCTGAGTCAATTGTCCAATTACCTTTGGTGCCTTGAACAAGAAGGGGCTACATATTAAAAAGCTGTAATTCCTAAACCCTTCCTCCGATTTGGATGTGAATACCCTCACATTAAAGCTGAAAGACTGCACTTTTGGCACATATGCATTAATTAACTTTGGTAAACAGCAGAAATAACAAAACTAAAGGTAGAAATGTCATAAACTAAAGGTAGGAATGTGTTCTTCCTGCAGTTCTTCCGGTGTGGAAGATGTGACCGATCTCTCAGCTTGCAGGTGACTTGACTTGACAATTGTCTGGATCACTCTCCCCCTCTCGGACTGCTGGGAGTTATCCCGATCCCAGCTGGACTCAATCTCCAAAGTCCTGCATAGTAAAGCTGCTCGTTTCCTTCCCTGGCACAAGGCTGAGTCAAGCAAGCAGCAAGATGGCAGGTGCAGACATTTGGACACCAGAGAACTTGGCAACAAAACCAACCTTAAGGCAAAAAAGTGATCCCAGGCTGGAGTGCCCAAGGAACACAGAAAAGGAGTTCTCTGGGTGTTGCAAATAAGAATTAGTTAAAAACACTTGTTATTGTAGGACATGAATTCTCAAGAAAAAATTATAAAGTCAAAATAATAAGAGACCTAAAAAATCCCAGTCATTTATCTGAAGTTTGTATTCCAGAATTTAGGTGTATTGCAAGTTCCTTATTCACCATCTACAGACTCTATTTGGACAGAGTATGCCACTCATCCATCTTTTTAGTGCTGGAGATATGTAGTACTTAAGAACAGAAGCACACTGCTCAGTATACTGCATAATTGTCTACTTCTTAGCACCTCTCAATACCTGTCTACCCTCATCCCCACAATACTATTAGAATCTATAGTTCTCCTCCTGGCTATTTTCTAGACGTGTTCGGATTTCTTTTAGGTCTCTTATTATTTTGACTTGACTTCATTATTTTTTCTTGGGAATTCATGTCCTACAATAAAAAGTGTTTTTAACTAATTCTAATTTGCAACACCCAGATAACTCCTTTTCTGTGTTCCTTGGGCACTCCAGCCTAGGATCTTTTTTTGCCTCATCGTTGTGTATCTAGCTCTAGGGTTTTTGCCTTTATAGGGTTCTTTTGGACACACTGCAGATTCCGGTACGAAGGAATTCTGCACTTTTTTCTTAACCAAAACCAACCTGCCCGACTGGCTCCATTCCTCCATCCATAGCTAAACTGAGGGTGATCTTTGACTGCTTCTGGGTGAAGCAGGAGTGTCACATGCAGCCAGAGGCTCCTGGTTTTCAGCCTGCAGAGGAAGATCGGAGGTACTGCAGGAAAATCCCAAAGAGGCCCCTTCCGCCAAAGCAGCTGATGCTTGCCCATCTTACCTGAAAGCCATTCAGGGTTTGACCCCAGTACACCACCCATGTATGTAGAGATCCATTTGACGCCACAGTGGATGAAGAAATAGGGACTTTTGCAGTTTCCTAGCAGGGAAGGACTTGGGCTTAGAGAATCTCAGAGTCTGTGGGCATATGGTATCGGCTCTTGGAAAGGCCTGGGGCTGGAGGGGCGCTACACCCGGGCTCAACTATGTGGACTTAGTTGCTATCCACAGACCTAAACCAGTCAAGGGGTTGGTTGACTTTCCTTATTTATGTGGCCTATAAACCAGGCACTGAACCCAGCTCTTACAGCAGTTGTCAACGTTTTCTTTATGAAACATATATGTATCTTATTACATACCGGTAGTTACACGGGCTGAAAAGAGACACATGTCCATCAAGTTCACCCTTTCTCACATCTGTTCTTGCTGTTGTATGTTATGATTCCAGCGGTACAAGCATATTCCCAACATTATAATAAGCACGTTCATAATTCCATATTTTATTTTCTTATGTTATCTTTTATTCTTAATTGTGCTGTTATAGTCCAGTTTGAATTGTGTGTCTTTTTATTATGCTCATCCATTGACATCCACTCATCTAACCAGTTCTTTGCTCAGTTGAGCCTTATGACAGGATGGTGGCTATCACACCAGTTGTTTAAGTCTCATTATATTACCTCATACTCCGATTGGTTTAGATGCATTATCCATGCCAATGCTAATGATGGGATGACTGGCTTGCATTATTTACGGATTTATAAAGCAGCATGATATAACCATTCACTATTTTTATTGCTTATTTTACTCAAGACGTATTTTATTTGTTTTCCTAACTGTTCCATGCTACAACATCATGTTTCTTCTCACATACACCTACTAACAGGCACCATCTTACTGATTTCACAGCCGATGCCTACACTTGCCTGTAATTCTTCCACTTACGATGACATAGTACGTGTTGATTCTCTTGCTTTACTATGCAAAAATGTGTGATAACCTAGCTTGTTTTAACAAGCGTAATTTGGATATTGTTCTTTTAATGCTTGTCATGTAATATTTCGACTCAAAATGTCATTGACAAAAAATATAACGTGCCAAAAGGTACATAACCTGTGATGCCTACTTTACATAAATATATACTTGTGTGTGCCAATTTTTTTCTGTGTCCCTCAAACTTCTGGAATAAAAGGGAATCATGACATGCAACACGTCATGTGTCCTTAAGGGGTTAAGAGTAAGCTGAAGCTATTTCCCCCCTCTTGGTTAGAAGGTCTGGTATAGTAAAACCGCTCACACAGTAAGCAGAGCACATGTAAGGACCCATTCTAGAACCTCACCATAGCGACGCTCTGCAAGGCCACAGCCAGGACTACATTTCCCGGCTTTCCCCGGGCGGACTGGGGCAGGCACGTGGCTTCCTGTGCGGCCTGTCTCCCCTCTCTATCTCGCGCGCGCTTAGCAAGCGGCGGCGGGACTGTCACTGCGGACTACATTTCCCATAGCCCTGAGCGTCCATCCCGCCTCTCTCACCCCCCTCTAGCCTCTGAGCTCCCGCCTCTCTCTCCCTCGCTCTTTCTATCTCTCTGTCCGCCGCCTCCTCCGCGCGCTTCAGTTGCCAGTGTCCGCTGCCGGGGAGAACCGTTGGAGTCCAACATGTCGGGTGACGATGAACAGCAGGAGCAGACCATCGCCGAGGACCTGGTGGTCACCAAGTACAAGATGGGGGGCGACATCGCGAACAGTAAGAGCCAGCAGCGGGGGGACACGGTTACCGGGGGAGGAGGGGGGCTGCCTAACCTCGGGTACCCCGGGGCTGGGAGTCAGGAGTGCCAGGCCCGAGACACACGGCCAGGATAGCACGGGTCGGCTCTCCGGCTTTATTATACTGTCTGACCTGTCAATCACCCGGGACATTTAACCCCCTGTCTGCCGCTGCTCTGACATGAAGTGCAGGGAATAGGGGGTTTAATGGCAGTGGGGGAGGGGATCGCACGTGTCCCGTCTGCCATGTGCCTCCCCGGCACTCTTACACTCCACAGGCCCTGGCACCCACGTGTCTGCAGCCTCCTCTGTATGGTGTGTGAGAGCAGCAAGTGCTCTGTGCTGAATATGGGGGGAGACGGGGCTGTCACATCATCTAATAAGTTATATAGTTTGTAAGAATATATGTTGGTGCAGGGTATGTGCCGGTCATTAAGCAGTCAGTATCTTGGTCTCATAATTAACTTCTACTTATGCAATCTACTACAACTCAGGAAGGGCCTTCTTCTCGTCAAGGCAGATGAAAATTATGTTGGGAAAAAATACATTGACCATATGTCGTGTGTGTGTATATATATATATATATATATATATATATATATATATATATATATATATATATACACACACGAAAAACTCTATTAAACTGCAGAAACATTTCTGCATGTTTGCTGGGTTATCCATGCATTACTTTGTGACATGTTTGAAGGTCTTCTGTCATTATATAATTTTAAAGTATACACTAACAAATTGCAATGAGGAAAACATAATTCTGCCAACAGTTACAAGAAATGTATTTATTGTCTAAAAGCACACATTCTAGTAGTCTTCTGAAGACTGTTCATTGAAGACCTCTGATTGAAAGTTATAGCAGCGCATCTTTTATTTTATTTTTTTGGTGTTTTACCTATATTTCTTCCACATTTCAGAACATATTCTTATTATTGACTTTTACAGAAAAGTCACACTCGTGCTCATTAGGTTGTACCTGTCAGATAGGTTTAGTCTTTATGTTAAATCTTTATACAGATCAAAATAAGCCTTTATTTTTTGTTTTGAAGTAAATTTATTTTTTTCTTTATGGTCTTGGTGTGTGTAAGCCTCAAGATTCAGCCTTTAAAATGTATTGAGTAAAAATTAATAAACCACAACAAATAAAATAAAAAAATTCAACCTCCCTGCTACTCTAGTTTAGGATGTTAGGAGGTTCATGCTTTTGTGGCCTTTTCAAAACAAATGATTGCTGCAAAAAACTTGCAGATAACTTGTGATTAGATGACTCGAGACAAGGTGCTACAGCAGTTAAAGAAAAT
Source organism: Pelobates fuscus (assembly GCF_036172605.1). Lineage (NCBI taxonomy): Eukaryota > Metazoa > Chordata > Amphibia > Anura > Pelobatidae > Pelobates > Pelobates fuscus. Next base: position 388,820,885 of record NC_086317.1, on the reverse strand, counting down.
TAACGTAAATAAAGCTCTGGAACCTGATGGTATTCACCCACAAGTACTTAAGGAGCTAAATGCTGAAATAAGTTTACCTCTGTATTTAATCTTTTGTTTCAGGTATTGTACTGGAGGAAGGCAGATGTTGTTCCTATATTTAAAAAGGGTTCAAAATCCTTGTCTGGAAATTATAGAACTGTGAGCTTAAAGGGACTCTCCAGTGCCAGGAAAACATCGATTTTTCTGGCACTGCAGTGCCTCCCACCCCCCATGCCATGTTGCTGAAGGGATTAAAAGCCCTTCAGTGACTTACTGGAATCCATTGCTGATGTCCCTAGGCTCTGGGTAAGGCTCCGCCCACATCCTCCCCTGCTGACGTCAGCCGGCAGGGGAGACCTAATGCACATGCGCGCATTAGACCTTCCCATAGGAAAGCCTTATTCAATGCATTCCTATGGAGATTCTGCCAACGCTGGAGGTCCTCATGCATAGCGTGAGGATGTCCAACACTTTTCGTGTTCTAAGAACACGGAAGTCACTCTAGTGGCTGTCTGAGAGACAGCCACTAGAGGAGGACTTAATTACACTTGCAGCGTTAAGGGTGGTGGGACTTGGCACCCAGACCACTCCAATGGGCAGAAGTGGTCCTTGTGCCTAAAGTGTCCCTTTAACTTCTGTGACTGGGAAAATATTTGATGGGCTATTAAGGAAGAATATTCAGGAATTCATTGGGAAGAACTTTATTCGCAATAATCAGCATGGTTTTATGAAACATAGGTCATGTCAAACTAACCTAATTGCATTCTACGTAGAAGTATAGATCAGGGTGTTGCAGTGGATGTGATGCACTTGGATTTTGCCAAGGCATTTGATATGGTTACTCACAATAGGCTAGTCTTTAAACTAAAAGAAATTAGTCTAGATGAATATTCTTGTTATAGGGTAAAACATTGGCTTAAGGATAAGGACGAGTTGTCATTAATGGTACATTTTCAGGCTGGACAAAAGTGGTGTCCCTCAGGGTTCTGTTTTGGGACCGCTTCTATTTAACATATTTATAAATGATCTTACAATAGGCATTGAAAGCCATGTGGGATTTAGATAGATTGGGGGACTGGGCACTAAAATGGCAGATTACAGTTTATGTAGAGAAATGCAAAGTTATGCACTTTGGGGTCAAGAATGCACAAGCAATTTACACCCTAAATGGTTGTGAATTAGGGATAACCACACACGAAGAAGGATTTGGTAATTGTTACAGACAACAAATTAGGCAACAATATGCAATGTCAATCTGCAGTTGCTAAGGCCAGTAAGGTTTTGTCATGTATAAATAGGGGCATAAATTCTCGGGATGAAAATATAATTTTGCCAGTTTATAAATCACTGGTAACACCACACCATGAATATGCTGTGCAATTTTAGGCACCTGTTCTAAAGAAGGATATCATGACACTAGAAAGTGCAGAGACGAGCTACAAAATTGATAAAAGGGATGGAGCATTTTAGTTATGAAGAAAGGTTAAAACATTTAAATCTCTTTAGTTTGGAAAAACAGGACCTCAGAGGGGATATAACATTATACAAATATATTTGGGGCCACTACAAACAATTATCTGGGAATCTATTCATAAATAGGGCTATAGATAGGACACAAGGTCATACGTTTAGGCTTGAAGAAAGATTTCATCTAAGGCTGGAGAAAAGTAAGTGGCTGAAGGGGTGCCCTGAGGGTAGCGGGGAACTAATGACCCTATAGTGCCTGGAAAAAGAGTTTGTTTTCCTGGCACTATAGTGGTCCTTTTTAAGTGTCTTACAAAAATCACCACTGCAAGCCTTCACAGATGTTACAAGAGGTCGCTTTACTTTGTTCTACCAGTCCAAGAACTGCATGCTAATATTATACTTCTCACCTCCTCCTATAGTCTCCTTCACAACTTACTGTGAAGAAGTCAAAGCTGCGGCTATATCTCAATTTCCAAACATTTCAATTAAGCTGCCAGGCATCAGCAGAGAGGCCAGTGAAGGTATTGGAAGCACCAATAGTTTAGTGAAACAAGGGGAAAATATATTGACCGTAAATAGGGAAGGCGGTTAGGCAATTGCCAGAGGCCTGATGAATGAAGTACACTTTTTTAACCATTTGGGTCATTTTGTTGGGTCATGGTTACGAATTGCTAGTTTATGTACTGCAGCACAGTGTCAGAATAGGCAAACATTGCCAACCTGGGAATCTTAAAATTCATTCAGTTTATAAAATGAGAGCTCCACTATTGGCAATAACATTCAAAATACCTAATTTAAATTATATATATATATATATATATATATATATATATATATATATATATATATATATATATAATTATTATTTTATTATTTATATAGCGCCAACAAATTCCGTAGCGCTGTACAATGGGTGGACTAACAGACACATAATTGAGATCAGACCACTGGACGTACAGGAACAGAGGGGGTTGAGGGCCCTGCTCAATGAGCTTACATGCTAGAGGGAGTGGGGTATAGTGACACAAACGGGTTAAAGTAGGGGAATTAAATAGTTTGTTAGAGAAGGGTTTATTGAGTGCTTGGTAGGTCATTTTTGACAGTTGCAGGGAAGGAGTCAAGGGGTGGGGAATGAGAAGCCTGCTGACAGTTTAATTGATACGCTTTAACGAAGAAGTGAGTTTTCAAAGATTTTTTGAAGGAGTGGAGGCTGGGTGAAAGTCTGATTGAGGAGGGAAGTGAGTTCCACAGAATAGGTGCAGCCCTAGAGAAGTCTTGAAGGCGAGCGTCAGAAGTGGGGATCCGGGCAGAGGATAGGCGTAGGTCTTGGGATGAGCGCAGGGGTCTCGACGGGACATACTTGTGTATGAGGGAGGATAGGTATGTTGGAGCAGCATTATGTAGGGATTTGTAAGCAAGTGCCAGAATTTTGAATTGGGCCCTATATCTAACTGGAAGCCAATGCAGGGACTGACAGAGCGTGGAGGCGTGGGAGGTGCGACCGGACAGGAAAATAAGCCTCGCAGCCGCGTTCATTACAGATTGCAGCGGTGCAAGCTGGGAACATGTAAGACCGGTCAGAAGGGGATTGCAGTAGTCGAGGCGAGAGAGAACAACAGCATGAACCAATATCTTAGCCGCGTCCGGCGTTAGATATGGGCGGATGCGCGCTATGTTCTTGAGTTGGAAGCGACAGGATTTGACTATCGATTGGACATGGGGAGTAAAAGAGAGGTCAGAATCGAAAAGAACCCCTAGGCAGCGAGCCTGCGAGGTAGAGGTGATAGTAGCGCCGTTGACTTGGATGGAGACAACAGGAGTAGCAGCACTTGAGGGAGGAAAAACTAGAAGTTCTGTTTTGGACAGGTTGAGTTTAAGGAAGTGAGCAGCCATCCAGTTGGAAATAGCAGAGAGGCAGTCAGAAACACGAGTCAAGGTGGGCGGAGAGAGATCAGGGGAGGACAGGTAGATTTGCGTGTCATCTGCATATAAATGATATTGGAAACCAAAGGAGCTGATGAGTTTACCAAGGGAGGCAGTATAGATAGAGAACAGTAGGGGGCCGAGGACAGATCCTTGGGGGACGCCGACAGAGAGGGGTTGGTGAGTAGAGGCGGAACCAGAGAAAGAAACACTGAAAGAGCGCTGGGAGAGGTAGGAGGAGCACCAGGAGAGAGCAGTATCCCATAGACCAAAGTTACGAAGAATGTGAAGAAGCTGTTGATGATCAACAGTGTCAAATGCGGCAGAAAGATCAAGGAGGATTAGGATAGAGTATTGGCCGTGAGATTTAGCGGCAATTAAGTCGTTGGATACTTTGGTCACAGCAGTTTCGACAGAGTGACCAGCGCGGAATCCAGACTGAAGGGGGTCAAGCAGAGAGTTGGATTCGAGAAAGTCTGTCAATCTGGCGTACACAACTCTCTCGAGGATCTTGGAGGCAAATGGGAGTAGCGAGATAGGGCGGTAGTTGGATGGGGAGTTGGGATCAAGGTTGGGCTTTTTCAGAATCGGGGTTACGGTTGCATGTTTGAAGGGTGAGGGAAATGTGCCAGAGGAAAGGGAGAGATTGAAAATGCTAGCGAGAGGAAGAGCAAGAGAGGGAGACAAAGTGCGGATGAGATGCGAGGGAATAGGATCGAGAGAGCAGGTGGTGGGGCGGGAGGACAGGAGCAGTGCAGAAACCTCTTGTGCTGTAGCAGGTGCAAATGTGCATAGGATGGCAGGGGGAGTGGGGTTGGGTGATATAATGATAGGGGAAGGAGAGAGATTAGAGATCTCTTTCCTGATTGTAGAGATCTTCTCAGTGAAATGAGATGCAAAGTTTGTGGCGGACAAGGTGGTGGAAGGAGGGGTAGTCACAGGGCGAAGAAGAGCATCAAAAGTGTGAAACAGGTGTTTGGGTTGATGGGACAGTGTGCTTATGAGGGTTTTGAAGTAGTTTACTTTTGCAGAGGAAAGAGCCATGCTGTAGGAGCGCAGCATAAATTTATAGTGGACAAAGTCAGATGCAGAGTGAGACTTTCTCCAGCAGCGTTCAGCAGTTCTGGAACATTTTTGGAGGTAACGGGTCAGCTTAGTGTGCCAGGGTTGTAGTTGGGGGCGCTTGCTGCGTTTAACTGTAGGAGGTGCCATGATGTCAAGTTGAGAGGAGAGAGTGGAGTTGTAGAGTGAGGTTGCAGAGTTAGGGCAGTTGAGATTTGAGATGGGTAAAAGGAGTGTTTGGAGTGTGGTGGAGAAGTGCTGGAGATCGAGGGAGTTGAGGTTTCTGCGAGGTTGGAGAGTTGATGGTGTTGAAATTTTGGTATGAGGTATGCAGATGTTAAATGTTAGCAGATGGTGGTCAGACAAAGGAAATGGATCAGTGGAGAGATCAGAGGTGGTACAGAGATTGGTGAAGATGAGGTCAAGAGTGTTTCCTGCAGTGTGAGTTGCGGAGGAGGAAATCTGTGTGAGTCCAAAGGAGGAGGTTACAGAGAGCAGACGGGAGGCATCAGGGCAGTTGAGCTTGTTGATAGGGATATTGAAGTCCCCAAGTATGAGAGAGGGAGTGCTAGAGGAAAGAAAATGGGGTAACCAGGAGGAAAAGTGTTCAATAAATAGTTTAGGGTGACCGGGGGGGCGATAGATGATGGCAATTCTTAAAGGAGTGGGCTTAAAAAGGCGTACAGTGTGAACTTCAATATCTCTATCTCTCTCGTTGGAAGTGAGTGCACTTCCAACAAGGTATTTTATATTTTGAGGTCGGAGTGGCACCTAGGCAATAAACAAGACTGGGAGCAGGAGTGCGGGACCCAGCGTGAATGATTTATTTATATATATATATATATATATATATATATATATATATATATATATATATATATATATATATATATATATATATATATATATATGATCCTGATGAAAGTCAGTAGTGACTGAAACGTTGATCCTGGATTTTTAATTTTTTCCATTAAACTTTGGACTTTTAATTACGTGAGTGCAACCATTCCTTTGAATTACCTGGATATTGAAGCTGTTCTTTTTGGTTGGCACCCGGCTCTTAAAGGAATTTCAAGTGTGAGTGCAGGAGCAATATTGTTTTTGTGTATGTGTATATGTATATATATATATGTATATACCTTCATACTAGCAATGGTTGATGGGGCTGTATGTTCTTTCACAGAAACTGCTAGCTAGTAGCCTATACATTTTGAATACAAAAAAGAGAATTGAAAAGCTAAGCTTTGCTTCTCGAAATGAAACCACCCAGCATTGTCTTACTGAATGAAAATTGTTCCAGCAGTACTGTTCCACTGAACGTGTCTGGTTTTCAATGACTGCTTCCATAAGTGAATGAATATGCGTTTACAGTTGCATTTCTAGGAACCTAAACCAGTCTCTTCCCTTGCTTTAATTATAGACCGAAATGGTGACCTCAAAGGGGTGGATTGAGTTTGTTGTTTGGGCAATAGTCATGCAGTTAATTGTTACAGTGCATAATAAAAAAATTAATTTCACTCCCTTGAAATTACCACCTATTTTAAACTAAACCTGTTCAGATTCAAACTACCAATTTAACAAACACTGATCAGTCCACTCGATCTAGAGTATGGTTCTAGAGCAAATCTAAGTTTTTTTTTTTTTTTTATATATATATATATATATATATATATATATATCTGTTGACTTTTCTCTCTCACAGGGGTTCTCCGTGCCCTGGTGGATGCAGCAACACCCAATGCTTCAATCTTGAGTCTTTGTGAAAAGGGGGATAACCTGATCATGGAGGAAACTGGCAAAATCTTCAAGAAGGAGAAGGAAATAAAAAAAGGTACAATCTTTTGAGCAGCAACTTCGGATGTTTATGAAATATGCCATACCAATGTTGAGTGTGCCTAAAGCACAAAGTCTGTCTTGGCTTCACCTAATCCTTCCATCTGTCACATTGATAGGCCATCCAGGCTTTTCCTCTGAGGAATAGAATAAATCCTGATGCGGTTTCTAATCTACCGTACCTGGATAAGAAGGCTAAAGAATCTGAGTAACAAAAGGCCTTTGTGATGTAGTAATTTTATACCTAAAAAAAAAAATGAAGTGCTAGAGCAGACAAGAATAATTTCTGCTTTGACAGCTGGGATAATTGCCAAGTGATTCCTTGTATCATGTCGTAACATTTTGTACCACCATTTAAAAGGGTTGTTTTTATATAATATGTATATATTTTATCACTTACACTTTATCACAGAGCATTTTACTGGCTTATTGTTGTTTTTTTTTTTTGTTTTTTTTTCATTTAAAGGATTTCATTTAAAGGCTTAAGGCACTATCTTAGTTTAAAGGGACGCTACACTGCTAAATATGACAACTTAGAGATCTGCTAATTAGATATACCCCAAATGAAAGCATGCATGCATTTAAAAGGACAATATAGTCAACAAAAACAATTTCCGCTTATGGCAGTTTTTCTGTTCAGTATAGTCGGTCCCTGCATGCTTTGTGCAGTAAATACTGTCTTTTCTGCATGGAGACACTGACGTTTATTCTGAGATGCATAGATTCAATGTGTTTCTATGAGAAGATGCTGATTGGCCAAGGTGGCATTTGGCTCCTCCCCTGACCCGCCTCCTTGGTTGAGATCATCAATCTTGGTCAAACCAACGCTTACCTATGGTAAATAATTGTGATTGGCTGAGATTATTACTTCTGATAATGTCAGCCACGAAGGCGTATATGGGGCCGAGTCCGCACCGGTAGACTGCAATAAAGGTAAGAGTTTACTAGATTTACGGGGGGGGGGGGGGGGGGGGGCTAGATAGTGTTTAGTTGTGTTGTGTTTTTTTTGTTTTTAGCATTATAGGGTCAGGAATACATGTTTGTGTTCTTAACCTTATAGTATTCTTTTTATTAGGCTTTCTTTTTTTTTTTTTTTTACATTGGGGGAATATTTAAAAACAGCTTGCAAATGTCCCACCCCTTTTTCCCAGCACATACTTTATGCAGGTGTCCAATCACTTACTGCCTTGTGCATCTCAAGTCTTTGCAATGCAAGTGCTCTGTGCACTTGTCTGCCTCTTTAGTATAGCTCCACTGAGCTAAACAACCAGGAAGTAACAGTACCAGTTGTCCTAAAAAGCCAGGGAGTGTAACAAGGTTAATTTAAAATAGTGCCAATTTCTTTTGTAATATGCACTTTTAGTAAAATGAAAAAGTATTTCAGCAAACTAAAGTTCTCTAGGTGTCCGTTAAGGGGTTAAACCATTGACTAATAAATTTCAGGTAAAAGGCAGTGTTTACATTGCAGCCTAGTTACACCTCTAGTGGCAGTCACTTAGATGTATGTGTTTGAATTCCTGACACTGTAGTGTTCCTTTAAAGAAGCACTGTTCCTTATGAGGTGACTCATATGCTGGTAGTCTAGGTACTGGGTTGACTACAGCTGGCACTTGAAGTCTCTTACATGCACAATGGTACAAAATGGGGTCTATGGAAGAGACCCTGTGATCTTTACATCGATAAACTTGAGCTTGTGCAATAAGATGCCATAAGCATCTATTGTACAAGATAATTCCTGTTTCTGTCAGCCCAATGTCTGATGGGAGGTTTACATGCTGTTGAGGAAGCTTTTACATTTGCCAAAGATTGACGCTTAAAGTAGTCCCTACAAAGCAAACAATAACTTTTTCTTGTAAGGAATATTTCTTTATGAATATCTCAAAAGTGGCGATGTTGCTCTAATATTGATGCTGCTGTAGGCACCATAATCACTTCAGTTCATAGGAGTCTCCCGCATCCCTGTCAAACCATTATCTTAAATTTCACCAGGATGCAGGGTGCCCTGGCACTCACAGCCTGGCCTTCAGTAAGTGTGTGTTGTAGATGGAAAGTAGCTGTGCCTTATGCTGTACTTTGTAGGTAAGGAGAGCAGCCAGCTATATGATTGTAAGCTGACACTTGTATGGCACTTTCCATCTTCACAATGCCGTCTGGGGGCAAAGCTGCATGCTCTGAGGGACCCTGCTTCTCTTTAAAACAGTAAAATAGCGGTTTGACTAACGTGACGCCTGTGTACTCCAGGTAACATGACAAATTTTGTAAGGTTTTGTTGCCTATGTTGTCCCTTTAAGTATTCCGTTATGAGCCAGTTGGTGTATTGATTGTCAACCTCATAATTTACAGAAATTAAATCTCTGAATTGCAGGTGTGAATCTGATCCTCCTCCTGTTTGGTTTGAGGGATACTCCAGGCACCCAGACCACTTCTGCCCATTGGAGTGGTCTGGGTGCCAACTCCAACTACCTTTAACCCTGCAAGTGTAATTATTGCAGTTTTCATAAACTGCAATATTTACATTGCAGGGTTAAGTCCTCCTCTAGTGGTTGTAATGCGCTCTCTTCTAAATCCCTATGTCTAGTTAAACAAAAACTGGTGGTGGTTGCTGTCTCCCAGGAGTGATGGGAGTGAGCGCAGGGCTTGGTTTTTTTGTATTTGTTTTCAATTTTTGTATCACACAGCTATGTTACAATGCCCATCCCATGTGTTCCCTATTAAGGGTTAATAAGTATATAGGGGTGTATATAAAAAAATACCCTTCTCTGTCTCATTAGAGATATCTTTGCCTGAAGCTCAAGGAAGCAAGTTGAAAGCTCAGTGTAGGACACCCCTGAGGGGGTCTGCCTTGACATTGGCAGGCGAGCATTCCCTCCAGTGGCCATTGGAGTGACTAAATAACCTCCATATTTTTTTTTTTTTTTTTAAATATACATAGGGATTTAAGAGAGAGCGCAGGTAACTTTTTCTTTGCTTTTTACTGTATGTATTGGGGCTGATGTGTACGGTGGTCATTGCTGCCGCCCAGGAGTGATGGGAGTGAGCGCAGGACTTGTTTTTGTTTTTTTTTATTTAATTTGTGACTTGACTAACATTTACATTGACTTTTAAGAGGGAGAAAAGATGTTTAAAATTATTTCATTATATTCATTTCAGGAATTGCCTTCCCCACTTGTATATCTGTAAATAACACGGTGTGTCACTTCTCCCCCTTGAAGAGTGACCAAGATTATCTTCTGAAAGATGGGGATCTGGTAAAGATGTAAGTAAGCGTTAACAATATTCTCTAACAAAAAGTATCAGTTTGTGCATGTGGTGGAGTCTTGTTCCAAATCAAAGCAATTATACTTGCATTTATTTTCTACTCTTCGATGTAAAAACAGTATAAATCTGAGGTCAATAAAGGGGCTTTACACACCAACATGACTAAAGCGTATTTTGCTTATGTCAAACTGTTTAAATGGTTTGATACAAACCTGTTTTTTCCATTGCTTGTTGCAGGCCCTCTTCACACTGTATTACTCATGAAGTATAGCATCCCTGTTATCATTATTCATTTTGTTGAAATTTGGGTGCCAATGATTACCTGAGCTTGTCAGCTGACTCTCAACTTTTCAATGCTTTCTATATTTAGACTAATTTGATATTTCTAGTGCGGAAGTATAGCTTCCATGTTAGCAATATGGCAATTATGGGGGCTTGACATGGAAGCCTGGAGGGCCATAAGTGTTGCTAAAAATGGTTTGACATATAACCTTTTGGACAGTGTGAATGGCCCCCTAGTTTCATAACCCCTACGATGGGCTGTAGTGGTTATGTCGCTTAGAGCACACCTTTAATATGATGTGACTTTCATTTTTACTTGCGTCTTTAGGACTATAGAAGCAAAAGTTTAAATTCTGTTATCTGTAGTAAAACCAGTATATATCTTAGTAGATGCGTATTGTATCACATTTGGTAACGAAGGAATTCTATTTGTGTTAAAATGTTACATCTCTTGAAAGAATGCATTGTTGTATTTTTAGACTAACTGCAATACTTCTATAGAAACGTGATTTCAAAAAGCTTTGCATGTAACCCAAAAATTGTGATTTATATGTTCAATAATATATATGTTGAAGTTAACAATATCTGGTAGGCCTTCCTCAGAAACCCTGCATGAGCTGGACACACGTAATGTTGTGGATTTTGGAGGCCTTTGGGTTTAATTCATACAGTTTATTTATTTATTTATATATATATATATATACACTTTGTATGCAATGTCATATTTGTTGAAGATCAGCATTTGGTTTTGTGTTTTAGTATTGAACAGTCTGGTTTCATTGTGGTGCATTTGTTATTTATATCTTTGATAAGTTTGTCACCATATGGTTTAAATTGCAGAGACTTGGGAGTCCATGTTGATGGGTTCATCTCTAATGTTGCACACAGTCTTGTTGTCGGTGCTTCCAAAGTAAGGATCATTTTTTTTTATTTGTGATGTTTCCATAAAATGTTCCTACGTTGATGTCTGCAACCCCCCTTCAATATCTATTACTGAGAAACCTTCTCTCATTGTATGTATAAATAGGGTCATAAATTAAGTAAGAACTATAAGGATATGGAATGCTCTGCCTGAAGAGGTGGTTTTATCAGAGTCCATACAGATGTTTAAACAGCAATTGGATAAATACTTGCAAAAACATAACATACAGGGATATAATTTCTAATTAGTGGGATAATAGCTGCTTGATCCAGGGAGATATCGGACTGCTATTTTTGGGTCAAGAAGGAATTTTTCCTAGTTTGTTGCAAAATCGGAAGCGCTTCAGACTGGGTTTTTTGCATTCTTTTGGATCAACAGCAAAAACATATGTGAGGAAGGCTGAACTTGATGGACACGGGTCTCTTTTCAGCTATGTAACTATATGTATCCAAATTGAATATTCTCAACCAATAAATTAAGTCCAGAAACGGACAAGATTTGGGTATTCTGTTTATTTTATTTGTTTCAAAGGAAAACTTCCACTATACATTTATCAGAGGAGGAGGCTAGAGAGCTTGCAGTGGCCATTACAACAATATATTTACTAATTTGGCTGGGAAATATTCCAAAAGTAGCAGTAAGCTAAATTACTTTCTACACAATGTGCTAAATTGATCAAGTAGAGAGATCATTGGTTACTTACATGCGTGAACATTTACCCTGTGTCCTAGATAAAGCTGTGCAGTTCAGTATTCGCCTAATTGATTAAAGATCATATTTAATGGAAAATAACACTGCACATTCCAATGGATCTGTACCGTTTTCAAACACTTACCCTACAGTATGTGAGGCTGTGCAATATTTGAATTTTCAGTTAATTGGCACTTTATTAATGCAGGATTCCCCAGTGACTGGACGCAAAGCGGATGTAATTAAAGCAGCTCATCTATGCGCAGAAGCAGCCCTACGTCTTGTAAAGCCAGGAAACCAGGTTAAAAAAAAAGAAAAGATATTTTTTTTTTTTAAATGTCTTATATTATAAGGTCTACTGTACCTAAATGCATATTTTAAAAAGTTGATTGGGCAAGAACATTTTAACTTAAGATGACAGCTTAAAATTGTACTTTTAAAACATATGTCATTATATGTGAAATTATTCAATCTCAATACCATTCTCTCACACTTCGTTACTAGTTTACACCTGCTGTTTACTTGAACTAAATAATCGGCTCCCATCTGCTATATTTTGGCAGGGACAACTTATGTTTATTTCATTGTTTTTTGCTTGTCTTGGTAGGTTGAGGTTATAGTCTCCTGGAGCGTAGGCAACAGATTATTTGTAACAAAGCTTTTGTGCACTTGAGTAAATGACACTACATTAAAATTGCAAAACATTTACCTTAAGATGAGTTGATTGATTTTCAATCAGAGTGGTATAATAATCACCAAGTTGGCAAGGAATATTGTAAATGCTACCTGTTTTCACATGTTAAGTCCTTTAATCCTGTTAATCCTCATTCCTACTGAATGACTGATGGCCATTAATTGTACAAGTCATTGTCTTTATGTACTGTTTTTGTATAAAAAGTTGTTATTGGTAAACAGAACATTTTGACTATTTAAGGAAGCAATTCCCTTGCCAATTCTCCATTTAGTTAATGAACAGCATTTGTGTTTGTTAATGTTGTCCAAGCTCAGCAACTAGTTTATTTTAAGGATGTATGTGAACTCAGGTAGCAGTCTGTGAGGAGAACTTGGAACATGTACTGCTGGGTTGTCCTAGGGAAGAGCCATAAAAACCTAGAACATGAAAGTCCCTTCTCTGTAGTTTTTAAGTAAGGATCACTTTGAGCACCATAACCACTATACTGCAGGAGGGTGCATTGGCACACTCATGGTAAGTTGTCAAACCGTTGACTACTTACACTGGGAGGTTGCCAGGTTACATCTAACACAAACACTACAGGGGGCTGTAGTGGTTATGCTGCTTGGAGTGTTCCTCTAAACATCTCTAGACAGGACATGTGAGGTTGGTAATAAAAACATTGTATTGAATTGTATTGAGGCAATTTTTATTTTTAACATCAGAACTCACAGGTAACTGAAGCATGGAACAAAATTTCACCATCATTTAACTGCACTCCTATTGAAGGTAAGCGCGAATGTGTCCTGGTTACAGTAAGCCTATACCGATATATGTGTTCTATGCATGTGGAGACTTGAGCTTTGCTGTAAAGGAGCAATTGTGTATTAGGAACTAATACAAATAGCCTGCTTCCTGAAGGCATCTCAAATGTAAAATCCAGACGTAACATGCTATATACAACATTAAATGCACTTATCACTCCTTCATACTTTACCAGTGTTACCCTCATCTGAATGAATTCATTTAATACTTGCTTGTATATTGAGATCTGAATCCCAGAGTGCAGAATTTAGGCTAAGATGGCCAGTCTGTGACTAGAATATCCCTATTTAACACTTTGCCTAAATTTTTCCATGGTTTTTCAATGAACTGTGATTCTGAGTTTATTGAAAAACCCTGCAGACTATATAGTCACAGTAGAATAGGACTTTCTCCCTCATTTGTTGTTGTTTGGTAGTGCTATGCAAATGTACATCCAGAGTTAGACCCTCGTTAAATATTGTGTATTTTGTCAGGTATGCTTTCCCACCAATTAAAGCAGCATGTTATTGATGGAGAAAAGACCATCATTCAAAATCCAACTGACCAGCAAAAGTAAGTTTTCTAGACTTGAGATTTTGGATTTTAAGTGCAGACCAGCTGTTAGCAAGTTAATGGATGAGTATGTTTACTACAAAGTAAAACTTTATATGTTTATGGAGATGTACGTATCAATGGGCATTGTATCAACATTTTCCAAGTTTTGCTAAATGAGTTGTATGCAGTCAAACACGGCTTATGGTTTCTGTTCTCCTGGTCTATTGTCATTCCGTTGATGGGTCTCTCCAAGCACCACAATCACTGCATTGATTGTTAGTGGTCATATTACTTGGAGACTCCATGTGCAGTGTTTTGCTTTGAAATGCTGCACATGCAGAGATTATCCCCTTTGCTGCTGGAGGTGTAACTCCACCTCAAGCAGTGTCATTAGGCAGACCAGAACAAAGTTCTAGGCTGGTTATTATCAATTCTGTGCAAATTTGGCATCCATATAATTTAACTTTTCTCTTTAAGTGCACATATGCGTCTTGTATGGGGACGACGACCCTTCCTTCTCATAATAATATATATATATATATATATATATATATATATATATATATATATATATATATTTATTTTACAACTACATTACATATGCGTAAAATAGTAAATTCAAAAAATGCTTTTGCATATAATATATAACTAGTGCAACTAGAATAAATAAGCCGTCATGGTAGTTTTACAATATTAGTCCTGATGTTAAAATGCCTTCTGTCTAAGATTTTAAGATGGTTACATTAAATTGATATTGTGGTTTTCACACACGTTTCATTTTCATGGGGAATTTCACAGACTGTCTCTACACTAAGGACCCTGGGTTTGTATTCTACTTAAGCGATTTGTTCAAGTGATACTTGAGCTGTGCCACCATACTCTTCAGTGTCACACTTACAATGCTGTGTGTAACTTTAGCTAACCCTAGCCATATCCCTGGCTAAAGCATGCCACTTCAGTGATTGTCAGCCTGGAGGACATCTGGCAGCACTACTGAACTGGGAAAATAAAGCAACCTTTTAAGAACCCCTGCACAAATAAACACAATGAAAATTGAGAAATGACACTTAATTGAAAAGTAATAATCCTATTTATTAGTAAGAGCTTAAAAATATAGAGAGAAATTGAGCAGTATTGCACAAATAAGTGATTTAACTGTGAAAATGCTGTACTTCCATCACACTAAGTCAAGTAACAAGCAAATTGTACAGTGCAAAGTTTTGCCTCGAAGGTCTTCAAAGAACCAGTAGCAACACACCAACTACGCTCTGCCAAGTCAGCTTGATCCACCTCACGCTGTATAGGGCCACAGATGAAACCGGTCATCGGGGTCTAAGCAGATACAAGCTGGTCGCCAATCTCCAAAGAGCTATGTCCTCCAAGCCCCACTTAACCATCAACCTGTTTTGTTCAATCCACAAGCTTCTTAGGGCTTTCACTGAGAAGTTTGTGGATTTTATCATGTCATTCTCTCACCTCTCATTTCATTCCCAACAAAATGGATAATAGTCGCATCCCTAAAACATATTAACCTTTAAAGGGGCACACCTGACACTTTAACCCCTTAAGGACCAAACTTCTGGAATAAAAGGGAATCATGACATGTTACACATGTTATGTGTCCTTAAGGGGTTAAGTACTGTATATATGAAGTCGTTTTTTTTTTCTTTTCCCAATAGAAACTGTCACTTTTATAAATTAACCTTGTTACATCCTCCTGGCTTGCAAGTGTGCTCCATTCAGAGCACTGCTACTCTGAGGACTCATGAGGCAGCACTGTGTACATTACAAAATACCTATATCTTGACTCCAGTTGTGGTGGGAGCTGGCATTTTCATTGTTAAAAATGTCATAGTAGTATGCAAAAGTAAGAAGGTGTGTGTGTGTGTGTGTGTGTGTGTATATCTTTCTTCGTGGTTAAGAAATTATTATTTTTTGTTTACATGTTTGAAACAGAGTTGAATTTAACTCTTTGCACATGTTTAACATTTTGTTTCTAATATCCTAAAATCAACCATATTATATCCAAGCTGTAAATGAGGTTGTGTTAGTTCACTAGTGATTTCAAATATTATTTTGCCTTTTGCAGGAAAGACCATGAAAAGGTGGAGTTTGAAGTCCATGAGGTTTACGCCGTTGATGTTCTCATTAGCACGGGAGAGGGAAAGGTGAGTTATTTTAGGCAAGGTGAATTCGATATATGTTGATATATTAAATATGCATGTTGGATATACAACATACTTACCTGTATAGTGGCTTTATAGCAATGGTTAATGGGCACTGCTAGGATTTCTGTTCTGTGAGTAGTTTAGTTGTCCTCTTGCTGCTATATAAAAACACAGCTGAATTTAAATCTTTAACCTTTTGCTGTTCAGTCTGATAGTACTAATATTAATGGATCCAAAAGATATTTGGTGGAAGGAGCAAAAATGGATCTAAACTATTTAATTTTTTTTTTTTTTTTTTAAAGTCCTCCCTGCATAACAGACTGTAACTCAACATTCACATTACATCTATTTTGAGTGTCTTTGCTATCTTTTTCAGACCCACTTTTTGTTGAACATGAAGAGCTGCTAAAATGGTGTAAGCTCTACATGATAAATATGTGAGATTGACTCTGTCTAAAGTTTGACTAGTACATTGCTTTTTCATGGAGGAAACAAAATCAAGAACAAGCTTATGTGGGTTTAGATAGAAAATAGGATGATCAGATAGATTAACAGTCTCTTATTGGGTGTTAAACTGAAGACAAATGAAAAGTTTCTGTGTGAGTGTTCCTGATCGATAACTGATGTTTGCCACAGGCAAGAGATGCTGGACAGAGGACAACCATTTACAAAAGGGACCCATCTAAACAATATGGCTTGAAAATGAAAACCTCCCGTGCCTTTTTTAGTGAAGTGGAGAGACGCTTTGATGCCATGCCATTCACTCTCAGGTAATGTAAAGTGCAAAGGACCACTCCGATATTAAAAACAGTGCTTAAGTTTTGAAGCCTTGTCCTTTTTAAGGCATAGGCCTTAAAAAGTTACCTGCCTCCAAAAGTTATTGCATACCATCACCAGGGTGATTACTGCTCACCAGGGCTATATTTTCACTCACCAGTATGTTGGTGACGAGTGGGAAATTTTGAGCTCTGTTTAAAATGTATGTTTAATATTGTTGTTCATTGGTCTGTATTCAGCACATTTATAGTTCTAGTTTGGCGCTGTCATGTTGGGCATAATAATAACAAATGATTTAACCAGGAAAGGTACATTCAGATATTATCTGGTTTCCAAGTATGTCCTGGGGTTGTTACTTTTGCCCAACATCCAGGGGATGTTAATATTACCCAATTTAATGGTACTCAATGAGCTATCTGACCAGCCTTCGAGTTCTTTATTTTATATGTGGTATCATGAAGTTCTCTGGCAAATGTTAGCATTGGGGTTTCTCTGAGATGGCAATGTTTACTATTTAGAGAAGAGGGGCAGCTTGTATGCATCAAAACAAATTATTTAAGAGATGTTTTTGGTGCTTATTGTCCCTTTAACTATCAGGATGCCACTCTTCCATTGTAGAGAGTATATATATATTTGTTGTCACTGTATTTGTCTCAAATGGTGACTGTATGGATTTAATTGCCATGTCCATGATTTCTAATCCTCCTAATTTCCCATAGGGCATTTGAAGATGAAAAGAAAGCAAGAATGGGTGTGGTAGAATGCGCCAAACATGAGCTGCTCCAGCCATTCAATGTACTCTATGAAAAGGAAGGTGAGGAAATAGTTCAATGTGTTTTAAAGGGAAAGTAAACCATAATTCATGACCTCACTACATTTATTTTCTAAATAAAGAAAAGAAAAAAAAACTTTTTCATTACCGACAGATTTTTAGATGTGCTACTAGTGAACCCAATAAGAGAATGGATCATATTTTACTCTTCAATATATTTAGTGTGATATAGCATTTGTCATATTACAGTGGTGAATTGAGACAAATGCCTCATTTCATTTTTTTCCACTGCACTGGAGGATTCATATTGCATTATTACAGCGTTCAGAGGAACACCATAATCTATTCAATAATATCATCAGTGGAGTCAGTGTAGATATCTTTCAGAGATCTTGCACTGCTGATTGTACCAGTAGTTGCTGAAGTCTGAGGAAAAAGGAGCTTAACATCATTAATTGCTTTTTATTAGAGAGTTCTTATTACAGACTGTATACGTTCTCACTACTTTTTCTTCGATCTTTTCAGGAGAATTTGTGGCTCAATTTAAATTCACAGTTCTTTTGATGCCCAATGGCCCCATGAGAATAACCAGTGGGCCTTTCGATCTTGATTTATTCAAGTCCGAATTTGAGGTGCAGGATGCGGAGTTAAAGGTTGGTATATAATTTCCCTTTTCTGAATGTAGCTTTTGGAAATTGTAATTCAGAAACAGTGCTTTTTGAGGTTTTTGCATGATGACAGTGGGCTAGAGGACTTGAGCTCAGATTTGAAAGTGTTTGCTTGGTTCTCGTAAGTGTCATCAAACTTCTCTACATTCTTTCTAAAACTTGGCTGTATTGTTTATGGTTAAATATAATAATTGTAAGCTAAATTGCCAGGAACAGTGGAGGGTATCCCCCATAATAAATACAGAAATATATAGGGGAAAAAAGGAAAGGCAGCCTTGGAAAGTAAATATTTAAAACATAACATGCATTAAAATTTCTATGATTATAAAACAAGGGTATCATCATAAAAAAGAAAAAAAAAAAAAGTACCAATGTAAAAAATAACACCATAATTGAAGGGATGTAACTATCCTGTTATAAATACAGGTTTGGTGTAATTCTAATGGCAGTAGCAGTGAAATCAAGACTTGTAATTTCTACATAAACCAAATAAGGACACCATATAAAGTTAGTACCAATTTGTATTAATACCAGACGTTTAAGTAACAGGAATAATGGTAGAAAATTAAAGGAGAGAAATCGCTCCTAAGAATCTGCCCCTGAGCATGCCTTTGGCGGGGGGGGGGCGGGGCTGTCTCTGCAGCTGAAATGAATAGAGACAATGATAGACACTCTATAGAATAAAACCATAACATCTTTGCCAATGTTTCTGAGAAATGGCTTTTAGTGTCAAATGCTTCTTATGTATAAAGTTTGGATCTGTGGAACATGGCTATGGACTCGCATGTCTCGTATAAATGTTTTCATTTATTATTTTTTTAGGCACTTCTGCAAAGTTCAGCCAGCCGGAAGACCCAAAAAAAGAAGAAAAAGAAGGTAATGCCTTTTACAAAGTGACTTTAAGGGTTTTTGCTATAAAACCCTTTTGAGAAGGGAGACCTTTCCAGTGTAATATTCCCTATTGGACACTCTGGAGAAGGTCCTCTTAATCTGTAGTAAATCCTGCAGAAAAAAGTTTTACTTACCTGAAATCCAGTACCGGGCATGATCCTGATGCTGATGTCACTGCTGCCGCGCACGGTCCAATCACAGGCTTTTTCACAGGCCTGTGTGCAAGGGGAAGATTTCTATGTATGTTGTCCGCGTGGAGTGCGTGCTGACAACAGATGCAATTTATGCACAGAATTGACAATCGGCATATACAATATATTAGTATGCTAAAACACATAACGTTTACCACCATGACCAATTCAAATGACTGAAGTGGTCATGGCGGTTGTAGTAACTCTATAAATATTTTGAACCTTGCTTCCCATCTACATACAGATATTTTTGTATATTATAATCACTGTACACATTACCTTGTTAAATAGTCCAGAATAATACATTACTGTGGTGCATTCATTGGTTACCACGTGTTACCTTTTTACAATTCCAGCACAATTAAAATTTTCAATATAGAGGGAGTAGAAGTTAAGTATCGTTCTCCACGTAGAGTGAAACCTATCCTGATCTTTGAGCTGTGCAACCATCTGCAAAAAAGTTGTTGTTTTTTTGTTTTGGTTTTTATTCCTTGGGGTACAACCCAAAGTATGGTAGCTGGTGGTTAGAACATGCACATCATGCTTATCCAATAACTGGCTGCATTTTTTTATAATGTTTTATATTGTATATGCCAAATGAGCATTCCGTTCCTAATAGAAAAATATTTGGTCTCAAAGGGGTACTTACTAACTGCTTTTGTAAAAATTATTTTAACGTTAATTAATTTTAGCTTGACTTGCTAATCTATTTTTTCCATTTGAAGGAGTTGCCAAATTAATAGCAAGTACAGAATGCAATGTGTGTTGATGCATCAGTTTTTTTCATGAATTGTGCATGTTGCTGCTACTTTGCCTTTGGTGTTCTTGTTTGTGACTTTGCGTATCTTCAATTTGTATATAACAGGCTTCTAAGAACGCCGAACATGCTGCTGCTGAAGATAATGAAGGCACAGAGTGAGGGAGAATTCCTGCCAAAATGATTGACTTCAACCTGCCAGTTTATTTTTTAGTACTGCGTTACTTTTACCTCTTCCCCCTCCTTCACAAACAAATAATGAAATGAAACTCAGAAAAAAATACCTTTGTTCTGTCCTTATAAAAAAAAAAAAAGTCAATCTGGGCTTCCCCCAGCACCCTTTTTGGATACAAACATGGACATTAATGGAAGAGTGTTTTGGAATTCACGTCAGACTACTTTACCAAAAGTATATATATATATCTATTAAAAACAAAAAAGTAATTCAGGCATAAAACCAGTCTTTAAGACCATCTTTTTAAGCAAAAAAACAAAACAAAAACAGGATTGGAACAAGTCACCTATTTATATTAATACCACTGCTGCCACTATGTCTGCAAAATATTACACTACTTAATTAAACCTGTTCTTGACTGTCCCCATTTGGCAAAACAGACAAGGCCTAAACAAAAAAATATTCTCCTGGTTATGTAAGGATTGTATTTTAACTCTGCAATTTTGGACTCCAATATGTAACTAGAAACGTCATTGACACTGGGCTGACAGATCTATAATGCTGGATCTCTGGTCAAACCATGTGTCCTCTGCCTCAGCTACCCTTCTGGCTGTAAGACTGTCGGTTGATTGCGCAAAGCTGAATGTTATAACCACAAGTAGTACATCAGACTGAGTGATGCTGCCCATGAAATAAGTAAATAATTTAATTTGAGTTTTTTTTTGTTTTTTTTTTTAAATGCTGTGACAGAGTAACAAATCTGGCTTTTTTTTTTTCCTCATTGAGGCTGCTTGTATCTTGTAGTTAACATTGTAATTCCTTTGTAGTCTGAATGATATCCACATTCATTACAATGTTAATTGCAATGCTAGGACATGTTTAGCAGTCTTATAATCCTTCGACTTTGCTCAAGGAAGGACGCGCATTTGTGTTTTCTGTTTTAATGTGACTTGACACTTGCACTCGTAAGTCCTGGGTCCTCCCATTGTTTCTCTCCCCAATATAAATTTATCTGCTGTACTTCTCACAGATTATTGGTCTTCTGAGATGCCAATAATTACCCTAAAACTTGCCATTGGTTATGCAAGATTTCATTGCAGTTGTCGGTTCTAAAGCCGGTATGACAAGTGGTGGGCTGATGTAACAAGAACCTGTATTTGTAAGAGAATGCTGTACAAAGTTGTACTGTATATTGGGATACCATTAATCAAATGCATAATTGATTACTGTGGTTGTCTTCTCCAAACACACACAATTCTCAGACTTGCGCATGCCATTGTTGTGGTTTGCAAACATGGTTCTGGTTTTGTATATCCTAAAAAAAAAAAACTTCTCTACGGAATAATCACATGCACAAATCTTCCATGTTCACTGTATGGTAATAGAGCCTCTAGCATTCTACATGTTCTTTGGAAATAGTCAATGAAATGACCATTGCTATCGACTCACGAAGAAAGAGGCATATGTAAAAAGTTGCCTCTCTGTGGTCTGTCAAATATGTGCAACAAAGGATAATATCCAACAGAATAACTTTATTTAAAAAAAAAAAATGTCTTCACCTCCTATTTACAATTTCTATGTGTGGATTGGGACTGTCTCTTTGCTAGAATACATGGACTTTATTTTAAATGTGAGCTGTTTGTAAGGGAGGTCCAGGTTTGTCTTCTTTCCAAGAACAGTTATAATATAAGCTTTCACTTCCTTCATTTGATTTTCTTTTTTGGATATTATAACCCTTCTGACCCTTGTAGTGAAGATAATGCAGAATGGTTGGTATATCACAGTGGTGACAGCTTTACTCCTTTATCCAGTTGCATGTGCAGAAACAAGCATCTATCCAACCCTCAACATTGTGGAAGAGAGAAATATATTTTTATATCATGTTGTTTAAAATGATGTCTTGTTGGGTGTGTCTCTGTTTTTCTTTTATATTAAAATAATTAATGTTCCGGACACCTTTATAAAAAGGAAACTGGGATTCAGGCACCCAGGGGACTGTTGCTGCAATGTTCACAGATTAACCTCTTCCTTGTGTCATCGAATAAGCTGTGCACTGCAGGAATTCTTACAAATTGTATGCTCGTAAATGAGGTCCAACTGCTCATTAAAGTCTTCAACTACATGTACATTTGAGTGGCTATATTAACTGATTTGTCTTAGTAGGTCTTTAATTGTCTGGAACAAGAAAGGACAAAGGTTTTACTTCCACTAGAAAGTGTCATTGGGTGACCTTTTTGCATATGTGCACTGTTTACTGTTGGGTGGTGTGAGGATTCGCCCACATATCTTGTTCTTGTCTAGGGACTCTTATAAAGATTGTATACAACTGTATACCATAGGTTGCTTTCATAAGCTTCCCAACTTATAGAGGTGGTACGGCCACTCCAGATATTAAGTGCATTGCCATTGTAAACCAAGATGCGTTAAATCACTGTGACTTCACAAAAGGAACTTTTCGATTTTCTACTTTACTATTTGGAATGTATCTCCCGGTGGGGAAAATGCCTGCAAGTTATGTTACAAATGCCCTTGCAATATGTATAATGCCCCTCCCATCAATAAAATGGAAATTCTGACTGGTACTAAATGAATGGTGAGCATTTTTGTACAGTGTAAATTTTAATTATTTAATTCATTTCCCCCCTCATGATTAAATGGATTATGGTTTGCATGTGTTAACGGTTAGAGATCCTCAAAACGTAAGGTTATCTTAGCTGCCGTCATCAAAAATGCAATATTTATCATTCTCGGGTAAAACGATTTAAAAGTTAAACTAAATTCTATTTGTAGCATACTGCCTGGCAGCTAACATCCCTGTCCATGCAACTTTTGTTAGTGATGTATGAGCTTTTTAAAAAAAGAAATATATATATATATAAATATATAAAAGAAACCGCCATGTATCTCCAACCATCATATACAGCCCCTGCTATTTTCAGAGATGCCTTAAATCATGATTGCAGCAGAAAGCAAATTTGTTGCAACCATAAGCCCACTCCAATGTGTTCTTTTGGCTATTCGATTATAGAGAGTGGCTTATTCATAAGCTTTTTGTGAAGAACCAGTATTTTGAGTGACTTGCATACAGTGCCTTGCAAAAGTATTCACCCCCTTGGCATTTTTTGTGTTTTGTTGCCTCACAACCTGGAATTAACATGGATTGTTTGAGGATTTGCATCATTTAATTTACAGAACATGCCCACAACGTTTAAGATTTTTTTTTTTTTTTAAATTGTGAAGCAAACAACAAATAGGACAAAATAACAGAAAAGGTCAATGTGCATAACTATTCACCCCCCTAAAGTCAATACTTTGTAGAGCCACCTTTTGCGGCAATCACAAGTCGCTTTGGATAAGTCTCTGAGCTTCCCACATCTTACCACTGGGATGTTTGCCCATTCCTCCTTGCAAAACTGCTCCAGCTCCTTCAAGTTGGATGGTTTGCGCTTGTGAGGAATCTTTAAGTCTGATCAGATTTTCTATTGGATTGAGGTCTGGGCTTTGACAAGGCCATTCCAACACATTTACATGTTTCCCTTTAAACCTCTCGTGTGTTGTTTTAGCAGTGTTTGGGGTCATTGTCCTGCTGGAAGGTGAACCTCCGTCCTAGCCTCAAATCACGCAGTGGTACAGGTTTTGCTCAAGAATATCCCTGTATTTAGCACCATCCATCTTTCCCTCAACTCTGCCCAGTTTCCCAGTCCCGGCTGCTGAAAAACATCCCCACAGCATGATGCTGCTACCACCATGTTTCACTGTGGGGATGGTGTTCTTTGGGTGATGTGTTAGGTTTGCGCCAGACATGGCGTTTTCTTTGATGGCCGAAAAGTTCAATTTTAGTCTCATCAGACCAGAGCACCTTCCTCCATACATTTTGGGAGTTTCCCACATGCCTTTTTGCAAACTCTAAACGTGCCATTTTGCTTTTTGTTGAAAGTATTGGATTTCTTCTGGCAACTTTGCCATAAAGCCCAACTCTATGGAGCGTACGGCTTATTGTTGTCCTTTGAACAGATACTACAGTCTCTGCTGTGCAACTCTGCAGCCACTCCAGGGTTACCTTCGGTTTCTGTGCTGCCTCTCTGATTAATGCCCTCCTTGCCTGGTCTGTGAGTTTTGGTGGGTTTCTCTTGGCAGGTTTGCTGTTGTGCCATGTTCTTTCCATTTGGTTATGAAAGATTTGATGGTGGTCCTGGGGATCATCAAAGATTTGGATATTTTTTTAATAACCTAACCCTGACTTGCACTTCTCAACAACATTGTCCCTTACTTGTTTGGAGAGTTCCTTGATCTTCATGGCAGTGTTTGGTTAGTGGTGCCTCTTGCTTAGGTGTTGCAACCTCTGGAGCCTTTCAAAAAAAGGTGTATATGAAATGACAGATCATGTGACACTTAGATTGCGCACACAGGTGGACATTATTTCACTAATTATGTGACTTCTGAAGGTAATTGGTTGCACCAGAGCTTTTTATGGGTTTCATAACAAAGGGGGTGAATTGGCACATGCCCAACTAGCTTTATATATATTTTTTTTTCTCATTTTGCTTCACCAACTTAGACTGTTGTGTTCTGATCCATCACATAAAACTCAGATTAGAAAAACATTGAACTTAAGGCTGTAATGTAACAAAATAGGTAAAAAGTCAAGGGGGTGAATACTTTTGCAAGGCACTGTATGTGTCATCTAGGTTGAGGAGGAAGGTGGGGGGGGGAGAGACTCTAGTACATAGAGTTTAACCTTTTAAAACCATGAAATCCACTAAAGGGTAACTCCTAGCACCATTGCCACTAAACTGACTTGAAGTGGTCATGATCCTGGAATCTGTTTAACAGCTTTGCTGATGGAGATGTATCTCCACCTCTTAAATAGTCCATAGGCAGCATGGTACATGTTGCCTTATATGAATTCAGTGTATATTGAATGTACGTCTGAAGTAAGCACACACACCCTAGGCTGCACTTGTACTCCCCTCAGCCCTTCCTCCAGCAAGCGGGAGTGGTGGAGGATCCGATTTTCACAGGAACGTAGCCTCGGTGCTAGAACAGATGTAATTGTATATTATGCTAAAATAGGGAAAATACTCGCCTCGGGTCATTTCCAAAATTAAGATTGTAAGTGCATTACATTAAGCATAATTTACAATTACATCCGTTTTAGCACTGACCCTATGTTCCCCTGGAATCAGATACATTTTATCACATGAAAGGAGGCTTCATAGTTTGCATTTATAACGCTGTGGAAGTAGGGCAAATTAAGCACTGGAAGGACATATAAAAGTAAAGTATCTCCCTGCGACCTGTCAGCGCAGCGCATAATGTCAACAAGAGAGGCACCTGCCGAATAAGTCAACGATGCTGCTACACCCTGTACGAAATGAGCACCAAAATGTCGGTATCGAGTGAAGCCATCTCGCCAGAGCAGTAAAGGGATCGAAATCCCTCTCCAAACACCAACCACTCCATGAGAGAGAACTTTGTCTGGTAGCCTGAGACCAAGGGTCCCATAAGAGGTCCTTAGTTGCTTGCAATAGGCTGTCAACTGACCAGGATCCACTGAAATAATCTTTCTTGAATGATAGAGTGATGTGGTTCTCCGTGGGAACTGTCCAGGAGTAGAGGGGATGATAGCAGGAGGAGTGGATGGTATCAGGACAATTCTAACAGATCAGAAAACCTTGTCTGGCTCAGGCAAAGGAGAGCAATCCCTTCCATGTGAACTTGAGATGGCCAGGTCTGGAGGAATATGTCCACTGCTACGCTCTTTGGGTTCAGAAGCCAGCTAAAGAATCTCAGGAACTGACAATTAGCCCATTAGTCAAAAAGATCCAGGTGTACAGGATCTGCATTTGAGCAGTAAGCGGAAGACTGTCTCATCCAGACACCAACTGATGCTGTGACTCCAGTGACTAGAGTACCAATCCGCCGTGAGATTGGTGATTTCCGAAAGGTATTCTGCCCGCATAGTGATATTGTGAGGTAACCAAAAACTGTAGATTTCCTTCTTCGCCTCTGCCGGTTATCTGGCCACGCCTAGCCTGTTTAATATACAAATATATGAACTGCAGAAACGTTGCCCAAGCGTAATAGAATGCATCAATCGAACATGTTCTTGGCCAGACTCGGGATGGCGAAGGAATTGGTGATCAGTTTCAGGCAATTGATGTGTAGGCTGGTTTCCTCGTCCAACCATGGCTCCTCCCGTGGTGGAAGTCGCACAATGCGTCCCCCGTCCCCAAAGGCTGGTTTCCACTATGAAATCTGGTGAGGGACCAAATATAGCCTTGCCCTTCCAGGTCTGCACATGGAGGAGCCATCAGCGCTGTTCTGTCTGTACCTTAGGAAAGAGGAGCACAAACTAGTTCATAGGAGAGGCCCGAGCGCAGGTAACGTGCTTGCAACCGCTGCATGGCCTGGTGGTGTTGATATTGGGGATCGACTGATTATTGGTCTGGCCAATATTCTGTATTTTCAGCAATATTGGTACCGGCCAATAAAGATACCGATAATGCGGACCAGGGCCGCCATCCGGGTCCTGGGTGGCCCAACACACACTTACTTACCATCCCAGCAGCTCCCCTGTCTAAATCTCGTGAGTCCCACGGCTGTCAGAGTGTTACCATGGCAACGTTCCGTGACGCACGCAGGCTGCGGGAGTTAGACAGGGGAGCTGCTGCAAAGAGTGTGCTGGGCTCCTTCTGCACAGTCCATGCCACCAGGGAATGCCATATCCCCCCTCCCTGGCCAGGCAAGAAGCAGGGAGAGGGGGACTAAAACATAATTTAAAAAAAATGTAATATTTAAAGTAAAAATGTCCCCCCACCCCCCCATTTTACACAATTAACATACCTACACAAACACTCACTGCACAAACTCTGCACTCATTATATGCACACTGCATTCATTATATACACACACTACACAAACACACTGTTTTAGTTTTGTTTTTTTTAAGCACGACGGAGTGGAGCTGAGTCGTCATATAAACTGGCATGGGAGATGGCACCAATGAAACCGTAGGAAACATTGACAAGATGGAGCAATCGACACTGAAAGGTAAGCATCCTTGGCTGAGGCGAGTGCAACAGTTGTCCTAAAGGAGTAGATCACATAGCAGATGGATGCCTTTCATCTTGAAATGTTGATATACAAACGAGAGTATAACTGGTCGAAAGTCTAACGTTTTCTTCTGAACCAGAAAGATGTTGAAGATACCGTCATCCTGTGCATATTGAACAGCGACTGGATCTATTAGTTGATGAGGGACTCCCTGAAAACCCATTAGCGGAAGAGGAGGGTACACCTGTCCTGGGGGTGAACTGAATTCTATGACGTAACTTTAAACTGTCTTAAGAATCCAGGCATCTGAGGATTTAGTTCCCCAGTTCTGTAAGAAAAAAAGACAAGTTGTGTAACAGCACTGTAAAAGTGGACCCAACTGAGGGGCGGGGCCGGGCGGCCATGCCAGCAGGCTGCAAGTCACTATGGCTCCAGGGACTCTCGACGAAAAATGGGTAAAAACCCATCACAAGCAGCTTGGAACCCCCTGGAAGTGCGTAATACCTGACCCTGGAGTGTCCCGGTGCAGCTGGAGCACCTGATATCGGGTGGACCGGGTCCTGGTGAGATGCTCCGGGGCTGGGGAGACTGAGGCCTACCCGGGAAGGGAGCGGGGTGGACGGCCGCCGCCTCACTTTCCGTCCCGGCAACTACAGAGACCTATGACAAATCTGGGGCCCCCGGCCTCGCTTACCCCCCCCTTTGGGCCGGCGGGGGTTATCCCGGCCCCCACCAGGCAGACACCACCTCAGCAGTGCTTCTGGGCGACTAGCCACCGACAGTCACCACGCGGCCCCCACAAAATGGCCGACAGCGAGGCACCCATTCGGTACACCGCTGAGGGAAGCTCCCACAACACTTAGCCAGGGCTATGACCACCCATGGCATTTACCAGCAGTCACAACAGGGCGACAACGGAGACCTGCCATTCTGCTGAACAGCCACCCCACAAGCAAACTTACACACCAGCAGAGGACCCAGCGCTTACCTGCACTGAGCGTGCCCCACCGGAGCTCTCGAGAACTCAAACTGAGGCAGTGCCCCAAGCGACCAGCTCATTACAGCGGTACTGTGACCCGTAAAGCAACTTACCCGAACAAATCAGCTGGTTACACAGCCGAGGAGGTCCGCAGACACTTTAACCCACAGAGGGTCCCACAGCTGCAAAGGACGCAGAGAAGGAACATGTGGGTGCCGGAGAAAAAGACACAGCTCAACACCATCCCTAACATTAAAGTGACAGGTACCCCAGCTCCATGTGACAGATGGCAATACACCAGCGATGGAAAAGAGCAGGAACACTCACCCCTACTATCACCCCCAATGAGACACAGTCAGAGACACTGCTCACCTGCAAGGACAACGCAGGCTCCCACAGCAACAGGCAGAGGGGGCAACCACTGGAACCCACAAAGCCGCTTCTTGCTATGCCCCTGCACCCTGCAGGACATACATGCATCTGTGACACCCTTCCCCACGAGGGGTATAGGCTGAAGGAGAACCTACATCCTTGGAAATGTGGAGGACCAGGCCTGGAGCCTCTGATACAATGGACGCAAATGAAACCATACAGTATTCTCTTAAACAGGGACTCGCTAATGACAAGGGACTCCAACGTAATACCCACTGCTTAGTCGTCTCATTTTATTTCTGTTATTTAGCCATGCTCCTTATTTATGCTTTGTTTAGCACTCTCATAATAGCCTCCCAATAACTGTATAAGTCCTCAACACAAGCATCAGTTAAACACTCAGCCTGTAGCCTGCTAAGTTAAAGGTGACAAGCCCGCCTGCCTGGTATTATCTATGCTCAGTTAAGTAACTTATCGCATTTACTAATCGACTGACGTAATCGATGTTGTCCTCTCATTATATCTATTTAATTTTTCTTTTCCTTCTCTCGAGCTCGAAAATCAGCATGTTCAGAATGTATAACTTGATATACTCACTTACCTGCCTTTAGCACGAAGTCTAAGCTAATGTACAGCACTGAATAGATTAATCCTGCAAAACTTAGCTATTACGCCTATATCTGTTAAAGTTGTAACTCATCTTCATAAAATTAGCCTGTATTCATAAACCAAAAAATGCACTATTGTCAATGTCACTGTTTAGCCTGTTTAATATGCGTATATACGCTGTTGTGGCGTGCGTCGTTGTTAATGTACTCAACTGTGCAACAAAAATAAAGAATTAAAAAAAAAAAAAAAAAAAAAGTGGACCCAACTGTGGGGAGATGTCCTCTGCCTCTAGTGCCTCTGGTTTTGTTCACGCCTCTGTAGAAGGAGGTAGTCCAAGTAGACCTTGTTGAAACCACCTACAAGTATTCTTGAATAAAAGCAGTAGGGAATCCTAGTCTCAAAAACAAATCTCACATGTGGAGTAAAACAACATAAAGTCTGTGAATTGGAATGGAATCGGGTGTGTCTTCTTAAAATTATCTTCAGACAACAAAGTATCCACAAGTGCCTCAAAGGGCCTGTTAAATGTATTCGTATCCAAATTTACTGAAGAAGTGAAACACAATTCTAGGGTAATAAGAGCAGAAAAAAAAACAGAAGATTGCTCAAACACAGTCAGCCTACCACTGCTGATGTTAATTGGATATTTGATGCAATATCAATAATGGAAGATGTGCAGTGTTGCAGAAAACACAGGAATGCTACTTCGCATTCAGAATGTACGCTTCCTCTTCCTGGTGAACAGTGCTCAAATCTTCACCAGAAATTCATCAAGAATTTGGGCAGAGTCAAAGCACAGGCAGTATAGACCACTAATATGACCTTTCTGGCTACGGCAGGGGTAGACAACATGTAAGCAGTACTGTGCCAAATCAAGACTTTAAACTCTCTTGAGGTGCTGGTCCTATTTATTTATTTTTAATTAATTGTACACTGATCAGCCATAACAATAAAACCACCTCCCTACAGTGTAGGTCCCCCTCATGCTACCAAAACAGCTCTGATGCATCAACAAGACATGCACGTTGCAAGGTGGGGACTTCTTGGATTGATCTTGTGTACTAGCGCATCCCAAAGATGCTCAATTGGTCTGGGGAATTTGGAGGCCAAGGCAACACCTTGAACTCTTTGTCAAGGTTTACCAGTAGAACATTGCACAGACCATGACATAACATGGTGGGCTGCTTGTGGTATTGTGATTGTGGGTGATGGGTATATGTGGAGGCTGCTTGTTGGGTTGTGTTTGTGAGGGCTGTTTGTGTGTGAAGGAGCTGTGTGTGTTTGTGGGCATTGTTGGTGGCTTTCCTAGGGTTTATTGGGGACTGGCCAGGTACAGGTTAGGGGCAGGTGCTGCGATGGCTGATGCAGGCTGCTTCCTATAGTGAGTATTCCCCCTTCATGTGATCTGAGATCACTTCCTCTAAGCACTGCAACGATTAAATAAATTGAGGACTGCCCCCTATTACCTGCTGCAATCACTGTAAGCGTTGAATGTTTGGTTGGTACTAGCAGATATTTGAAGAAGTCCCAATTGTAGGTTCCCTCCATTGGAGATCCTCATATCTCTCCTATCTGTTTGTGGTGGTAGCCTTGCATGCCATGCAAAGGCACCACTCGTGCCATAGGTTTTTGACCATATGTGTTTCACCAAGACAGACATATTAAAGTAAACTGCAGAGAGAGCTCTATATATACACACCAATTAAGCCAAATGTATTGTGCAGAAATAATTGCAGGTTTCCCACACAAAATAATACAGGATGGATTTTAACCTTTTACATGTAAAACCATAAATGCAAAGTATGCCTAAAAATATGTAAATAAAAATAAGATAAGATGTTGCCAATTCAAAAAGACTATCAAACTATCAATAGGCTCCATCTACTGCAGGGCAAATATACAGGTAGTTCCCGACTTTAACCCCTTAAGGACCAAGCTTCTGGAATAAAAGGGAATCATAACATGTCACACATGTCATGTGTCCTTAAGGGGTTAAGAACTAATTGGTTCCGAAGCCTTGTAAAGTGAGAACTAATATCCCATACACACAATATTATAAACATGGGTTCCGTTCCCGACCAACACATTTTACTATTAAAAACCTAAACTATTAAGTACAAATACAAAATGAAAGCATAGCAAATACCTAAATTCTGTAGGAACCATCATCCTCAATGAAGAGACATACTGCACTTGTTGAATGAGGGCACCTCTCTTGAGCCCTCCTACCCTTTCACTTTCTTCTTTATCAACTTCCCCTCTCCTTTATCACTTTTCTTTTCCTTCTTTTATTTTTTACATCTCTCTCAAACTCCCCTCCTTCTCCTCTCTTACTTGCAGGCTTGCATCTCATATTAAGCACTTTTCTTTTACTCCTTTTATATTTACAGCTCTCAAATTCTCTTCAGTCTCCCCTTTCTTTAGGCTCTTCAGCCATCCTCTTACTCCTCACAGATGCTGCCTTCCAAAACATGGCACAATGGCAAACACACACAGACAGACACACACAGAAAAATCTAATCAAATCTCTACTCAATAGTACACAGTGCAATAATATATCAGATATGCCCATGAAAGCGCAGAAAGACTACAGTACAGTCTAAACCGTTTTTTTTAAGACTTCCCTTTATCTTCAGGAACTGCGTTTCTCATCCTCTTCTCCCTTCTTGTCTACTCCTAGCCACAAATTCTTCTTCTCTTCTTGTTTGTGCTCCAAAGCACACTCCTTGGTCCAGACTCATGGACCGCTGACACAAAATGGCGGCACATCCAGGAAAAAGTTCATAAAGGCGGGCGTTCATAAAGCGTAAGTTCATAAAGTGAGAAATGCCTGTACCATTAATTAAAACACAACACTTTAAAGCAAAATTATACCTATATAAGTAGTTGTTGGGGACGGGGTCTGACTGCACAGGGAGATAGCTGCATGGTATCAGAGCTCCTCAAATTATTTAAGGAATTAAGCTACAAAACTTGTACGTGATTTTGAGAGATTAAATGCTTGGTAATAGGGAGGCAGGCCGAGTGAAAACCTGCACTTAAACTACTATACTCAAATTATCTTGCAGATTATACCACCTCGATGACTGTAACTGTGTCACGATTCGGGAACCTAACACGCTAACAGGTCACAGAAAGTAAAGGGTGCAATACCGGTCCTTAGAATGGCCGGGTTAAGCACACTAAGAATAGTCAGGAGACAAGCCAAGTAAAGGTTGCCAGAAAACAGGAGAACGAGAAACAAGCCGAGGTCAAAGGAATGGAGAATACAGGAAAATCGGAATAACAAGCCAAATAATCGGTAACCAGAGAGAGACGCACAAACAGACTGCAATACGGGTATCACAAGACCACAACAGGGCACTGAGAGACAGGAAAGGTAAGTATATAAATCCTATGGTTAATTCTGATTGGATAACTTCCAATCAGAATTAACAATCACACGTGGGAGATATTTACACCTCCCACTGTGAGTATTGTACTGTGACTTTAATGCCGGGTCACGTGACCGACCCTGGCGTTCGTAAAAGCGTGCGGGCTCCCAGCGTGCAGCGTTATACATGCTGCCGCTGGGAGGCGAGGAGGAGGACGCGAGCGGCGCCTGGGGCTGAGAGGACGCCGCTCGCTGACAGGTAGGGGAAAGGGAGACAGCGGGCGGCGAGGGACTGAGGGTGACTGCTGCAAGTGGATTGCAGCCTCCCCTTACAGCCGCCCACGGTGCCCTGACAAACTGCATGCATGGTGTTATTGGAATAATTGGGCATGTTCTGATGTCTTTGGGTGTCCACACTGATGGAGAGCTGTGATCTTGTGGGCATGGAGGGGCAGAAAAGCAGCGAATCTCTGCTCGTGGCCCGCGCTGCTGTTTGGTTCTCTGTTTTCCTTCCTATGTGGGCAGATGGGGGTGATCCCAGTCTAATCCCTGGAGGCTCCATTACTAAGCTGAGGGTGCGTGGCATTACTGCAGCATAAGTAACAGGTGAACAAGATGGCGAATGCTGCATGCTCCTACGATCTCTGCAGAGGAATATGTAGATGTTCTACATAATCTGTACAAACTTTTCTATTCCTTTTGGCCAGTGATGGATGTTCAATTGGGACCCGTGGCAATGAGTAACACAACTAGAAGACAACCTGAGAGTCAATGGTACGAGGCTGTGCAGAGGGCGATGAAACCCTTTAATTTATGGGACTGCATGATGCAACAGCGCTGTGAGAAAAACAACATGTGGCCAGCTGTGTAAGACTCTTTGAGGGTCCGCAGAACAGCGGAGCTATAACTCAAATCGACCCTACAAGGTTTGATTGTTTGCCACACGGTGATCATATCCCTTTATACCCTGGGCTATTGGGCCTGGGGCTTTCATGGCAGGGAATCAACTTATTTCAGTGATGATCCCAGGACAGGGATGGAGGACACCCCAGGGTCTATTTAGATGCCTCGGGTGTCTTCCATCCCTGGTGCAAGTTCAGAATTACCATGGCTGAGTGTAATCGTGATTTAAAGGGCAATATGCCACGCTCATTTTTTGAATCGTAGTTTTGCATCTAATGTTCTCACGCATTGAGCAGCTGTTTTGCTTTTTCCCTATCTGCATGCAGGGTGCTCACTCCTAGCCTAATTGGGGGGTTTCCTAGGGGTTTTACTCTTTGCTACAGCTACTTGACATCTTTTACAGTCATTCACTGTTCAATCTTTAGAACTTCCTCTCAGTGCATTTGCTCTGCTTACTTATTTGTCTTTCATTCTCCAAACCTAGCACTGTGTTCACTTTGTCTTGATTTAAACAAGTGATGTTTCCTATATCTACATTGTTTGATGGGTATGTCTTTTTATTACTGACTTTTCAATGTCTGAGATGTTATCCTTAATATTGCATATGCACATCAAAAATAAAGCATTAAATAAATACTTGGTACTAGTCCTTGATTAAATAGGGTAAAACAAATCCATCTGGTTGCAGTGTGCGATCCACCATGGAATGCTAGAACTTCCTCTGGTTAATTTGCGCCATATTCGCGTCTACAGCCGACCTCAGTTTTCTGGTGGCACACACATCCCATACGTGATCAGGGAGACCACCCTCTAATGCTGTCGCTCCTGCAGTGCTTGATAACTGGGCAGAGTTACATGCAAGGACACCTGACCAGGGTCTACTTACACCCTGTTCCAAATTATTATGCAAATTCTATTTAAGTGTCACAAAGATTAAATATTTTGTTTTTCAGTTTAACTCATGGATGGCATTGTGTCTCAGGGCTCTTTTGATCACTGAAAACAATCTCGGACACCTGTGATAATTAGATTACCAGGTGAGCCCAATTTAAGGAAAAACTACTAAAGGAGGGTGTTCCACATTATTAAGCAGAGCACCATTTTCATTCAATATGGGGAAGAAAAAGGATCTCTCTGCTGCCGAAAAGAGTGAAATAGTTCAATGCCTTGGACGAGGTATGAAAACATTAGATATTGCACGAAAACTTAACCGTGATCATCGCACTATTAAGAGATTTGTGGCTTATTCAGAGCACAGACGGGTTTGTGCAGATAAAGGCACATTGAGGAAGATTTCTTCCAGATCCATGCATCCGATCAAGAGAGCAGCTGATAAAATACCATTACATAGCAGCAAACAGATATTTAAAGCTGCTGGTGCCTCTGGAGTCCCACGGACATCAAGGTGTAGAGTCCTCCAGAGTCTTGCAACTGTGCATAAACCTTCTATTCGGCCACCACTAACCAATGCTCACAAGCAGAAACGGCTGCATTGGGCAGAAAAATACATGAAGACTCATTTTCAAACAGTCCTGTTCACTGATGAGTGCCGTGCAACCCTGGATGGTCCAGATGGATGGAGTAGTGGATGGTTGGTGGATGGCCAACCTGTTCCAACAAGGCTGCGACGTCAGCAAGGCGGTGGTGGAGTCATGTTTTGGGCCGGAATCATGGGAAGAGAGCTGGTCAGCCCCCGAAGGTGTAAAGATGACCTCTGCAAAGTATGTGGAGTTTCTGAATGACCACTTTTTTCCCTGGTACAGAAGGAAGAACTATGCTTTCCGTAATAAAATCATCTTTATGCATGACAATGCACCATCTCATGCTGCAAAGAATACCTCTGCATCAATGGCTGCTATAGGTATAAAAGGAGAGAAAGTCATGGTGTGGCCTCCATCCTCCCATGACCTCAATCCTATGGAGAACCTTTGGAGCATCCTCGAGCAAAAGATCTATGAGGGTGGGAGGCAGTTTACATCCAAACAGCAGCTCTGGGAGGCATCTGACATCTTGCAAACAAATTCAAGCAGAAACTGTCCAAAAACTCACAAGTTCAATGGATGCAAGACTTGTGAAGCTGCTATCAAATAAGGGGTCCTATGTTAAAATGTTTAAAAAGTTAAAATGTTGTTATAAGTTTGATTGAAACAGCTTTTGATTTCAGTAAATATGCTGCAAACACAACAAATGAAAATTTTTAGTTCTTTACTGTGGCAAACCTAGCCACTTCTGGACTGCAATGTAGAAGGTTGTCTGTAGGCTGTATTGTGTGCTGTGTATATTATGCTGTATGTATACTGTATTATGGTGGTTCGCATGCTGGCAGCCGTAAGCTACCAGCATGCAGAACACTTTGTTCGACGAACAGCGACTATCCGGGCTGTTCGTCAAACGAATCCGGGCTCCCCTGATAGACCACACACTTAGAGGCGTGTGGCACTTGTTAACCGATTGCAACAATGTTGCAATCGGTAATTAGAGGCTCTCCTAGGTGGCCGTCGTTCGACTACCGACCATGCGGCGGTCGGCCATCTTGGATTCGCCATTCTTCAGCGGTGTTTTGTCGTCGAGCGCCTGGAACTGAAAACGGCTACTCGACGACACGAACACCGCTGCCCTTCCAGGCCGTTCGGAAGTCTGGTGTTCGGTAGGAACGTTCCCCTAAATACAATCGACAGATTGAGGGGAACTTCCACATATAACTTTATTTGGTGCGGCGTTCGGTTATTTCAGCTGGGAGCTGAGTGGTATTCTCTCAAAAGATGCGCTCAGATCCCAGCTATCTACCGAACGTTCGGCCCGGTCAAAATACCGAATAAAACGTAAAAACTGTATTTTAATGTAAATTGTCGGTTTTGCTGCACGAGGGGATAATCTACTTAATCGTCCATTTTAGTGGGAGTATCCCTCTCGTGCAGCAGGGTCTGCTGGGAGAATTATACTGCATGCTGGGATAAAACCCCTGGAACCTCTGTAAGAAAACCCCTTGCATGGGGAACTG
The DNA here is from genome assembly GCF_036172605.1 of Pelobates fuscus. Classification (NCBI taxonomy): domain Eukaryota; kingdom Metazoa; phylum Chordata; class Amphibia; order Anura; family Pelobatidae; genus Pelobates; species Pelobates fuscus. The sequence continues at coordinate 388,784,703 of NC_086317.1, read as the reverse complement.
TATAAATATGCAGCTTGTGAATAAAGCCAGTTAGTTGACTCCCAAACTGTGTTTCGTCCGGTTATTGGGAGGATTGGGAATATTGCCTTGCTTTCTAACCTGACTGTGGATTACCTGTGATACCAGCGGACATCGTGGACTATACTACTGCATTCCGTTACATTTACAACCTATAAAGTGTTTTGAAACTTACTGTGCGTAATAATTTGGAACAGTGCATTGTAAGTTTTTTATGTTTAAAAAAAATACTGTTATCATTAGGAGGTTTGTTCAATAAAATTTGAATTGTACTCTTACTAGTTGATAACATGAGAATTATGCTGATGGTTATTTACATCAATTATTTAGGTTAATGAGAAAAATATCATTTGCATAATAATTTGGAACAGGGTGTAGACTTCTGGGGTGTCCTCCATCCCTGGTGCAAGTTCAGAATTACCGTGGTTGAGCATAATTGTAATTTAAAGGGCAATATGCCATGCTCATTTTTTTATTTGCAGTATGAATGCATACATTAAAACTGACATAGATACAATTAAAGACAAAGATGAACAAATACATAGACGTACAAATCTTAACCTACTGACATTTAAACAGTGGTAGGGTCTCGGGTTGGGAGGAACAGTCCTAGAGCTCAGTATCATGTGTTGGTATCCTATTTAGTCATCGGTACTTTCTTAGAATTAGGTTTTTAAGGATTCTTAGATATAGTGCATATTTTATATTTAAAAAAACAGGTTTTCGGGGGGCGGAGCCAAGCTACGAGACCAGACATGTGTTGCATGAGCTCCCGCGTCTGGCACCCAATAATCGGGGGAAAAAGCCGAGCTAAAACTCACCTGGATGTAGAGTTTCTGAAGACACCTTCAGTAGGGCTCTCCGACACCGGGAAGCCCGACTCAAAGCTTTGCGGCCTACCAGCGACAGGGCTGAGGAGAGACGGCCGCTCTCCTACTGCTTCGACTGGCGGTGAGGAGACTAACAAGTGCTGTCCTCTCCCCCCCATGGACCACCTGGCTAGCCCCACATGCCCACACGACAATCTGGCGACCGACACAGGCCACATGGAGCACCCGACAGATATTCCCTGAATGGTGGATGTGCTCTCTATACAGAGGCTGGAGATGCACAGGCTGGAGATGGTCCTACCAAGCTTGGTGGACCACATACTGCAACGCCTGGACGAGGCATTCCAGAGATTTGGGCAAAGGCTGGAGGCTAGGATGTCGACCCCACATGCCCAGCACCAGGGAAGTGAGTGCAAGGGTGAGAGCCGTGGAGAGCCTGGGCCCCCTCAGGGCAAAGCACCTTCACAAGCAACGGTGAAACCTAAGCCTGGCACACCGGGGTGAGGGCCACCCCGGCTACGGCCGTAAAGCATCGACCACGTTGGCGGAGATTAGACAACCACAAGCGGCGGCGGACCACTCGAGGCCCCCGCTATCTCCAAATAGGGAGGGACTTGGAGCACCACGTTGTTAGGGTCCTTGGACCCCAGATGCGGACCCCCTCTCAGACACAGGGAGGTGCGGGCTATACCCTGGCACTCAAGCTGCATTGCCTGGAGTGTCCCCCACTTTACCGAGCCAAGGCATTGGCTAATGTGGACAAGTTATCCCGAGAACATCGCCATCATCTCTCAGGGACACTGTTCAGAGACACAGCTCTATAAGCTACAGCGGCTGCCACAGTTATCCGTTGTCCCCATTTAAAATCAGGCTGATGTTACTACAGATCAAAAGCTCTGACTGTTTTTTCTGAATGCATGCTTTCATGTGACCCCGTTCCACGCTACGCTGAGGGTGGTGCTCAGGGGTTAATTCCATGATTAACACTGCACAGGCACATCTAGCCAACTAACTGGATGACACATACCTTATATGCATACACTTACACTACGTACAAATTCCAGCAGAGTTTTATACTCCATACAATCTATTGTTGCCTAAGCTAATAGAAAACCATCACGTTACTCACCTGAACTAAACTACAAAACTTTTATGTAACACATTCCTCTATCACATACATACCAAACTTCACTATGGAAATTAATTAACCCCTTAAGGACTGGACTGTTTTTGCGATGTTGTACATTTGCGACCAGGCATCTTTTTACACTTTTGTGGTGTTTGTGTTTAGCTGTAATTTTCCGCTCTCTCATTTACTGTTCCCATACAAATTATATATTGTTTTTTTTCAGGACAAAAGGGGCTTTCTTTGCATACCATTATTTATATAATCTCATGTAATTTAATTTTTAAAAAATGAAAAAATATGATGAAAAATTGAAAAAAATACATGTTTTTTGACTGTTATGTGAAAAATCTTTTACTCATCTACAAAAGCGAATGAAAAAAACTGCCAAATAGATTCAAAATTTTGTCCTGAGTTTAAAAATACCCAGTGTTTACATGCTTTTTGCTATTTTTTTGCATGTTATAGGGCTATAAGTACAAGTAGGATATTGCGGTTTCAAAACATACATTTTTAAAATGTATCAATAGTGACATTGTAACACTATTATCTGTCATAAATCGCTGAATAACACCCCACATGTACATATTTTTTTAAAGTAGACAACCCAGGGTATTCAATATGGGGTATGTCCAGACTTTTTTAGTAGCCACTTAGTCGCAAACACTGGCCAACGTTAGCGTTCATATTTGTTTGTGTGTGAAAAAAGTAAAACACTAAATTGAACGCTAATTTTGGCCAGTGTTTGTGACTAAGTGGCTACTAAAAAAGACTGGACATACCCCATTTGCGATACCTTGGGTTGTCTTCTTTCGCAAATGGTATGCCATCATGGGGGTAATTCTCATTCCTGGGCTACCATACGCTCTCAAAGGCCATGTAACCAACCTGGCCATTTTCAATGTAAAAATATTTGACCCATATATTTGACCCTGTAACTTTCAAAAACGCTATAAAACCTGTACATGGGGGGTACTTTTATACTCAGGAGACTTTGCTGAACACAAATATTAGTGTTTCAAAACTGGAAAATGTATCACAACAATTATATCATCAGTAAACGTGCTGTTTGTGTGTGAAAAATGCAAAAAAAGGTCACTTTCACTGACAATATCATCGCTGTGATATGTTTTACTGTTTTGAATCACTAATATTTGTGTTCAGCAAAGTCTCCCGAGTAAAACAGTACCCCCCATGTACAGGTTTTAGGGTGTCGTAGAATGTTACAGGGTAAAATACAGTGCTAGCAAATTAAATTCTCTGGACTTTCGGCCTGGGTTGGCAGGCAGGTCCCTTAAATTGCAATCAATAAAATAACGTAATTATGTAAAAATATTACATAAATATGCACGTAGAATTTAAATATATATGCATATTTATATATTTGAAGTCTACGTGTATATTTATATAATTATTTATGTAATTTTGTATATGGACATATGAATAGTTTGTATTCTTTTTATTTATTTATATATACATAGATATATATACAATTTCATTCTAAGTGTATTTTGATATAAATATATATATATATTAATATCAAAATACAGTTAGAATAACATTTCGTATAGATATATAATTTTTTTTATTATTATTATTTTTACGTGTTTAATTTAATTTAAATGACTTATTATTTGTATTTTATAATAATATATATATATACAATATATATAGTTATTTATATATATTATATATATACGTGTGTAATTTAATTACAAGTGTATTTTTATATTAATATATGTACATATAATTATAAAAATACACTTAGCATGACATTATATATATGATATATAGACATATATTATATAGGTATAATATATGTCTATATATCATATATATACACATATATAATAATATTTTTTTTTATTAACTATAACTTTAATTATTTTTTTGATTTTACACTGGCAGGGAGACTGCCTGTCAGCACAGACAGTCCCCCTGCAGGCAGACACATGGACACCTATTGTGACCATGTGGTCGCCCTGTTGGGCGATCACATGGCCACAGGGGTCCTAATTCGCCATGGGGATACTGTCTGGGCTGCAGGCAGTCTCCCCACAACGGGAGCACCGCCGATCGCCGCCGGGGGAACGACGGCGATCGGGTAAGTACATTTTAAATTTAGGACGGTTCAGGACCGTCGTCGGTCGGCAAGGGGAAAATGCAGATGACGGTCCTGAACCGTCTAGCGTCCTCAAGGGGTTAATACAGTAAAGCTTGTTCATGTATACTTTCATTTTTATTTTTATTTATTATCCATATGTCTAGCAAGTCTATATAGTTACAAACACGCAATTCCAGCTAGGACTAGACTTACTTATTCTGATTGTTGATAAGCCTGTTTGTATTGTCCTATTACTCTTGTTCTATTTAAAAAACAAAAAAACAAAAAAAACAAGAAAAAAAACAGTGCAGCATAACATAATTACTCAAAGCGATATATTATTCACTCTTATGTCAAGTGACATTGCTGAAAAGTGTTTTTAACTCTGCACTCAAAAATAAAGAATAATGGTTTTCGTTTCTTTACCCCCAGAAAATATATTGATATCTCAATTGAAAAAAACAACTGCTAGTAATGGCATGTTCCATTTTACATTGTTCAGTTACCTTTAGCTGTATCTTAGGCCTACTGTCCATCAAAGAGGATTTCCAGTTTGTAGCTATCAATGATTTAACAGCCAATAGAATATGTAATGCAATAAGATCTTTTTTTAAAGGAGCACTATAGGGTCAGGAACACAAACAGGTATTCCTGACCCTATAGGGTTAAAACTACCATCTAGCCACCCTGGTCTCCTCATGCCTCCCTAAATGTAGTAAAATCTTACTTGTATTCATGTCTGGAGCTGCTTACTCTGTCCCTGTTGCCTTTAGACCTGCCCACTGCTTGCTGACATCAGCAGAAGTGGTAGCCTGATCCAATCACAATGCTTCCCCATAGGATTAGCTTTGACTGACAAAGAGGCAGATCAGAGGCAGGGCCAGCACAATTCACACACAGCCCTGGCCAATCAGCATATCCTCATAGAGATGAATTGAATCAATCGATCTTTATGAGGAAAGTTCAGTGTCTGCATGCAGAGGGAGGAGACACTGAATGTTGGGATGCATTTTAGGCAGCAATGACCCAGGAAGGATCTCAAACAGACATCTTAGGAGTGGCCAATGATGTTATCACTAGGCTGTAATGTAAACACAGCATTTTCTCTGAAAATACAGTGTTTAAAGCAAAAAGCCTGAAGGTAATGATTCTACTCACCAGAAAAAAATACATTAAGCTGTAGTTGTTAGGGTGACTATAGTGTCCCTTTAATATTTTCATATCTAGATGTAGCAATGCCATTCCAGGTGTTAATATAAAGTCTTAGAGAGACTTTATAGAGAAGAGATTTGACATAAAATCATTTGTCTTGTCCCAAAGTTGTTTAACTATCGGGCAATCCCACCACGTGTCTTAAATCCGCCAATGGTTTGGCACACATCCAGCAAAAATGATCTTCAGAAGGAAGAGAATGGGACACATGGAGAGGCTGCAGAGGGAGAGAATGGGACACATGGAGAGGCTGCAGAGGGAGAGAATGGAACACACGAAGGGGCTGCAGAGGGAGAGAATGGGACACATGAAGGGGCTGCAGAGGGAGGGAATGGGACACATGGAGGGGCTGGTGGGGAGGGAATGGGACACATGGAGGGCTAGGGGGAAATTAAACACTGAGGGGTGGGGGGAGGAAATTAGACACAAGAACACATAGTGGGCCCCAGGGCAATTTTGAAACAGGGGCCGATGGTTTCTAGTTTAGCCTTTCATGTTACGGATGTGCATTTAAAACGTTTTGGGGCGTTTCTATTGCGTCTATATGTCGACGTATACACTTTTTTTTGCAGTGCAAAAGGTTTTGACATACATGCATGTGGTACCCCAAAGGCATTCCACTTGCTCATTCAGATAAACAATTATAACAGTAGGGTGTATAGGGTGCAGGCATTGATAGCATGAAAGAACAGTTTATGGGATCTTGGCAGTTCGCGGCAATCCTGCTAGGCTAAACATTCAATATCCATATGGCAGCGTCAGTTACGCCCGGGTTCATGGCTTAACACATGCCGAGATATAGCAAAAGCAGCATTAAGGATAGTTATAGGTTGTAGGCAGGTATGACCAGTGCATGGGCTAGTCCGTTAATGACATGTATTATGCAGGTATCTAGCGCTGGCTATTCCAGCAGGAGCATGTGGTTAGACCGTTGCTTAGCAGAGAAAAATATAAACATATAAACATCAGATATTCCGGTATGTAGCGCTTCCCTGTCTGAACAATATAACGGATACTTTTTAAACAATTAGTATGGTCACAGGTCTACTTACAAGCTTATCTGACTTGACTCAGGTGTATGAGAGTGTGTTCTTCCATTAGAGAACTAGACATAGTGACAGGCATATGTAAGTGTCACTGCACTATCTAGGCCAACCCCCGGAGCGAATAGGGAGGGGGGAGCATGACTGCTGCCCTGAGGGGTTGGCATAGCAACCAAAAGGATACAGTTGATTTTACAGTTGAAAGCATGGAATTCTGGGGAAAATTACCAGACTACTGGTGAACAATGCTGAGGGAGCCTGGCAGTGTCCCTATCATCTAGGTTTCCGGAAAAGGCCCTGTCTCTGTTTTTTGCATCTGGACTTGATTTGGGGGGCTTATAAGGTGTACAGGGGGCAATGCTGGTTTAAATACGACCAGCAGTTAAAATAAATAAATAAAAAAAATAAAATACAGCGGTTAAGCCAAACTTGGATTTCGGTGTGCAAGACGGAAACCTATGGTTGCTTCTCATTAATCCCTGGCATCCATCGGGTTCTTACTTTCCGTCGGCCACCGGCACTTCCGGAGGAGCATCGGCGGGTCACAAGAAAGGAATCTGTTGGCTCTTTAACGAGAGCCACTGCAGAGGGTACAGCAGTTGTAGGTTTAAGCATGAGTGCTTCCAATGTTGTGGGGCTCACTCAGCCGTCTGTAGTTTTAAGAGGTGAAAACCCCACCCGATGTCGGAGTCCAAGGATTACGTTCCTTAGGGAGAGGACGCCATTGAGGGCAGAAAGACAGGTGCCGTGACTCTAAATCTGTCTCAGGCGTTCCCATTTACTCCATCGGGGGAGGCGTCGTTGCACCTAACCTGTCCTCGGTTCGGGGTAAGGAGAGGGCCCTGGCAGCCGAGCTAGGGAAGGAGGTAAAATGTAGGAAATCTGTCTTATCCGTTGGGGGTCCTCGGTTCATGATGGGATTTCAAAGGAGGACTGTCGGGTGCGATACGCTTCTTTTGATCGGGCTTTGGATTTGGTTTGTGGAGTAGTACCCGGGGGCCCTGTTGGCGACGTCTGATATCCAGTCGGCTTTTCGGTTGCTGCCAGGTCACCCAGATTGTTTTCATCTGTTGGGGTGTCAGTTTCAGGGTGATTTTTCTTCGACATGTGCCTTCTCATGGGTTGTTCGATTTCTTGTTTTATATTTTACGTTTTCAGTTCCTTGTTGGAATGGATCGTGGTGTGGGTGTCGGGCTGTTCTTCCCTCCTTCACTATCTCAACGACTTTTTGTTTGTCGGTTTTCTAATTCATCACAGTGTAGTGGTTTGTCCATCTCTTTCTTTTTTTTTTGTAAATATTTGTTTATTGAATATTTTTCATCTTTACTGTGGAAAAACAGTGCGGACTCGCAGGTCCCAGTCGAATAATGCAACTTTGAACATGTAAGATGAATATTGAGCATTTTAACATATTTTGGTGACACGCAGGTCACAGGTGAGAACGTATAGCAGATGCATAATGGACTCGCAGGTCCCAATAGAGATCTGTCTTCTCATACGGAGATTTGGTCTTCTCGGTTGAGATACATTGTTGTGTTAATATGATCTGTTTGTTTGTCCATCTCTTTCTGCACTAGTCAGGTTCTCAGGTTTGTACGGACTTGTTGTTTCACTTTCATAGGGTTGTGGCGGATTTTGGGGTTCCAACTAGTACAATTTTTCTTCCTGGGGATTTAGATACAGACTAAGCTTCAGGTTGTCATATCTAGGGGGCTCCCTATTGGGCTATTTGAATTCTGCAATCCCAACAGGGCCATTTGATTTTTGGCTGTAAGTCATGCCCATGGGGCGTGCTTTCAGTCACTTACTTTCCTTGACTGGGGTTGGTATTCATCTACCTTTTAACTTTACTTGCCTTTTGGGAGTTTGGAGTTTTGTTCCTCGTGGGTTTCAATGGTCAGACATTTTGGCGCATTTTCGCCTTTACTAGGTGCTTTTATAGGTGCCTGGGTATGGTTAATGTTCGGTTGATTTCTTTATTGCTAGATATTCTCTATATGTTTGGATCATTGGGCATTTTTTTATTTATTGGGCGGCTTGTCAGGTAGACCAGAGGTCGTATGACCAGGACCTTGGGATTACTCATCACCAGGTCAATGTTAGGTGGTGTGGGATCAGGGGGTTGCGCTGGCAGCAATTTTATCTGCAGAGATCGCTTCAGCGATATGTGACAGAACCAGTTATACTGCTGATTCTGCTGATCCACGCTGATGGTTTTTACCTGGGTCAAGAGCGCGCAACACAAAAAGGGATATAATGAGGTGGATCTCGCTTCAACATGATAATATCACGATTCGTACAATGCTTGGGTGAATTGGTGATTCCTCATGTTGAACTAGGAGAAGATAACCATAATGCTATGCATACTGATTTGGTACATCTTACTCATGTTGGTTTGGATACATTTAAAATGTGGTTACAAGCAATAATGACACAGGCGCTGGTTTTGGGGGACACATCCCCCTCCCTCTAGTAGGCGGGTTTCCTGCGCCAGCAAGTTTGGTAAATGAATAATGCCCGGACGGGCTTGAGGAGTCGCAGCCTGAATTTGGTTGATGACGAAGGACAGGCTGAAGAGGCTCTGGAAGAAGTTTAAAGTGTACCTGTCTGCTGGGTAAAACCAGCAGCTGACAGTATTTGGTTATGCTGGTTTAAATAAAGCTGTGGCCGTTGCCCTTTCCCACTTAACATGGTGTTGCGTTACTTATTGGGAATGGAAGGGTAACGGGATTTGGTGATCGAAGGAGTCAGCAGTCAAGGCTCAGGAAGATATTCGCAAGAAGCAAAATATAACTCTTTATACTAAGAAACATGGTACCTGCGATGCAGGATATAAAGCATGCATAATAGTAAGCTCAGTGTCCACAAGTGTGTCCAGCTGCTCAGTGAGTCCCGCGGTCTCGCTGTTATGGCATGTAGGGGCTAGCATTATGACAGTGTCCCATTGAAGCGAGTTCACAAGGCCCCCTTCAGGGTCTCTTTCACCCAATGCCCTCTTTGTATGAGTGGTGTGTGTCCGGCGCTGGGTTTCTGCGTCCCGCAGCTGTGTGGGCGTCGGTGAGGGTGTCCCTCCAGCCCCAGGCTGGCTTGCAGGTCTGCATCTTCTTGCTACAAACTTGGCTAGCGCTGGGGCCCGGGTTTCCTCCACTTGTGGGAGTGACAGAGGAGCTGGTCTTTCTCTGTCGCTTGCTTTGCTTGTTCCTTGACTGGGGTTGGTATTCATCTACCTTTTAACTACACAGACTCAAACCAGTACTCAACATCAGAATACGAGACTTCTGATACAGACACTGAAGGTTCAAACACTAGTTCAACACCCTCTAATGTTACCCAAACAAGAGGCATTTTGAAAAAAGGGGTGGCTTTTTTAGGCCAAAACCCCCGAGAGGGGGAACCCCAAGTACAGTACAGGCAAACGCGATACAGGGGGAGGTCACGCAAACGGTATTAAAGTCTAGCAACAAAGTCATCAATTTCTCAGATAAGGCACTCACTGAATCCCAGATCCAGGTTCTTACAAAAGGGTTATCCTTTGTCCCGGTCCCTCTATTCAATAAGTTTGAATGGATAAAGGATATCCACCTTTTTGGGCGGAGACTGGCCCTCCATAAATTCTTCCTCATTGAGAAAGAGAAAAAAGCCAGGGATCTGGGTTTCAATATGAGGGAGTATCAGTGCCTTAAGGATCTAGTATCTTTACTAGATGAGAATGATGGCCCGGAGTTGCTACCCTACACCGACCTACGAACTAAAAGTAAATTCACTCCTAATATCAGAGATTACAAGAACATCGATATGTTCGTAGATTCGACCTGTAAAATGATACAAGACTTAAGGTTGGACTCCCTCCAACTTCGACCACATAGCAACCTTTCCAGGAATGAATGGCAGGCCCTCTGTGATCTACAGGCAGATGACGACATCGTCATCAAGCCGGCAGACAAGGGGGGGAATATTGTGGTACAAAATAAAACACAGTATGTACAAATGGCTCAAAATATACTTAAGGACAGTACTACCTATAAAAACCTACCCTCAGACCCTTCAGCCAAATTTCTATCGATACTGAAAAACCTCCTGGATAAGGCCTTCGATGATGGGGTTTTAGGGAAGGATGAATACTCATTTATATACGTTAAGTGCCCCACTGTATCCACCTTTTACTGCCTACCAAAGGTGCATAAACAGTATGAGGTCTTGACCGCTAGACCCATCGTGTCTGGATCTAACAACTTAACATGTAAAGCCAGTATCTACATAGATAAGATCCTCCGTCCCTTTGTAGAAAAGTTACCCTCCCATCTCAGGGACACCAAGGATACCCTAAAATGCCTAGCCTCCACCAACCTTCCAGAGAATGCCATCTTGTGTAGCCTGGATGTAGAGGCGCTCTATTCATCCATTCCCCACTCCCTTGGGTTAAGACACACCAAGCATTACTTGGAAACACGTGGTCCCAGACATCAGTGCCACACCTCCTTTGTACTAGACCTGCTGCAGTTTGTCTTGACCCATAACTTTTTCTTGTTTGATGGACAATACTACCACCAGGTGCAGGGAACAGCTATGGGGACATCTTGTGCCCCATCATATGCCAACCTGCACCTGGGTTGGTGGGAGGAGTACGTGGTCTTCAGCAACTCAAATACTGAATACACTAAGTTCATCTTTATGTGGAAACGTTATATAGATGACGTCTTAGTGGTCTGGACTGGCACTAGGGATCACTTCACGACCTTCGTGGAGACCTTGAATTCCAATGACCTCAACTTGAAGTTTACGATGGAGATAGGGGGGTCCTCCTTGAACTTCCTTGACTGCACGTTCACGACTACTTCAAAACAAACCATTGAGACGACTCTATTCAGGAAACCCACCTCAACCAACACTATGTTGAGGTGGGAGAGCCACCACCCGACCACACTGAAGAGAGGCATCCCTATGGGACAGTACCTCCGGCTTAGGAGAAACTGCTCAAACCTGGAGGAATTTACCACCCAAGCCAAACTCCTCAAACTCAGATTTAAAGAGAGAGGTTATCCCAACCGCTGTCTAAAGCAAGCATACCAGAGGGCTTTACACAGTGATAGATCGGAACTTCTCAGTGACAAATCGACTCCCATTGAACAGACGCCAATTCGTTGTATTGCGAATTTTGATTCAGGATGGAATCAGGCAAAAAAGATACTAGGCAGGTTCTGGCCACTTATATCACAGGACCCCCACTTTAAAGGGATAGTCACCCCCTATGTATCCCTAACAGCACGAAGAGGTAGAAATTTAAAAGAGGCATTGGTGCCTAGCCATTTATCTTCCAAAAAATCTGGACATAATTGGCTTTCTATACAGGGTACTTGTCAGGGTACCTGCGGTCTCTACCTCCGAAAGAGGTAGAGACTTAGCTGTTCCTCCATCCAGACGGCCTGATGGCTCCCTTTCCCACGGTCTATCCGGTCATGCAAGGCCGGCCGCGAGGGAGTGACTGCCTTTTACAGCATCTAGGCAGGAAGTTGTCATCAGGACACTCCTCCGGAACGACCTGTCACTCAATTGCTGCAGGACCAATCAGGACGCCTCGTGGTTACTGCTCTGAACAGGGTATTTAACAGAACTTCTTTCATTAGCTCATTGCCCTGTCGTGGTTCTAGCTTGTTCTAGTCACTCAGTGCTTGTGTATTCTATTATCCCTTTTGGTTTTGACCCGGCTTGTTTACCTTACTCTGCTTATCTCTGTTACCCTTGATTCGGCTTGTCTCTCGCTTACCTGTCTTCTGTTACCCTCGACCTCGGCTTGTCTTTGTCTTTGACCATTCTATACTGTACTACTTACGTTAGTCCGCCCATTCTAAGGTCCGGTATACGTATCTGGCTACTGTTTGTACTCTGCGTGTTGGATCCCTGTCCCGATCCTGACATTACGACAGGGCCAATGGATCCTGCGAGTACAAACAGTCAGCTTGCCTCTCCTGATCCTAGGTTTGAAGCCATGGATCACAGAATGGATCAGATGGCGCTTGCGCTACAGGCTCTATTATCTCGTGCCAATAACCCACCAGAGGAGATACGTAATACCCCTGTTTCTCCTGTCGGTTCAGGTCTAGAGGTAGCCACAGTGGGTGCTTCTTCTCGCATTACCCCCCCAGTACGCTATGGTGGGGCTCCTGAGAAGTGTCGTGGTTTCTTAAACCAAATTAGTATCCATTTTGAATTGCAACCTCGCTCTTATCCTACAGATAGGGCAAAGGTAGGATTTATTATCACCCTACTTATTGAGAAAGCTCTGAGATGGCCCAACCCATTATGGGAGAACGATAACCCATTAGTTTATAACTATAACGCCTTTGTAGCTGCTTTTAGAAGAACATTTGACCCTCCAGGTAGAAAGGTTAATGCAGCCAGATTACTGTTGCGTCTGAGACAGGAGAACCAAACACTGGTGGATTATGCACTAGAGTTCAGGTCTCTGGCGTCAGAGGTCAAGTGGAATGAGCAGGCGTATATGGATGTATTTTTGAATGGCTTATCTGAAGTAATCCTTGATGAGGTTGCTACCAGAGAACTCCCTGAGAATTTAGAGGATTTAATTTCGTTCATCTCTCGTATAGATGAACGTTTAAGAGAGAGACAGAACACTCGAGAGAGGAACCGGAGACCTTCTTTTAGGTTAGCCCCCGCTTTTCCAAGTCCTGACTCCACGGTATCTTTGCTTCCTAAACCTATGCAGATAGGGTATACCCGCCTCTCTGAGGAGGAAAGACAGTACAGGAGAAGAGAGGGTTTGTGTATGTATTGTGGAGCTAAGGGTCATTTACTCTCGAACTGTTCTAACCGCCCGGGAAACGCTCGCACCTAAGTCTCTCTAGAGGACAGGCCTTGGGTGTTTCTATTTTGTCCTCTACTCCTAATTATAAAGATCACAGGCTTCTGCTACCAGTTTCCTTAACTTGCGGGAGGGAAGTAGTAAGGGCTATGGCTTTGATAGATTCCGGTGCTGCTGAGAATTTTATCGACCAAGCCTTTGCTAGTAAAAACAATTTCCCATCCCAGCTAAGGGAGACACCCTTGGCCGTTGAGGCCATAGATGGTAGACCACTACTAGACCCTGTTATCTTTCGTGAGACCATACCCATTGAGTTAAATGTTGGTATCCTACACGTGGAGAATTTATCTCTTCTGCTCATTTCGTCTCCTTCCGTTCCCATAGTTCTGGGGTATCCATGGTTGAAAGAACATAACCCTATTATTGATTGGGAGTTAGGGGAGATACTCTCGTGGGGCCAGGGCTGTCAGGATCGGTGTTTGTGCAAGGTTTCTCCATTAGCTAATATTAACATACAGGAGAATCCTACTCAGTCCACAGAAAGACAAATACCAGACCTTTACCTAGACTTAAGGGCAGTGTTTGACAAGAAGAATGCCGATTCTTTGCCGCCACACAGGTCATTTGACTGTAAAATTAAGCTTCTACCCGGGACTATGCCTCCGAGGGGCCATGTATATCCTTTGTCTGTTCAGGAAAACTCGGTTCTAGAGGAGTATATTCAGGAGAATTTAGAAAAGGGATTCATCAGGAGGTCTTCTTCTCCGGCCGGGCGGGGTTCTTTTTCATTAAGAAGAAGGATGGCACGCTGAGACCTTGTATCGATTACCGAGGCTTGAATAAAATAACTGTCAGAAATGCCTATCCTATCCCACTGATTACCGAGTTATTTGATCGTCTTAAGGGCTCCAAAATCTTCACCAAGTTAGATCTCAGAGGGGCTTACAATTTGGTGAGAATCCAGCAAGGTCACGAGTGGATGACGGCATTCAATACCCGGTATGGCCATTACGAATACACTGTTATGCCATTTGGACTATGCAATGCTCCTGCAGTATTTCAAGAGTTGATTAATGAGGTACTTAGGGAGTTTCAGCATGATTGTGTTATTGTTTACCTGGACGACATACTAATACACTCTAAGGAGATTGAGACTCACCATAGACAGGTCAGAAAGGTGTTACACAAACTTCTGCAACATGGTCTATACTGCAAATTGGAGAAGTGCAGTTTTGATCAGTCTCAGGTAGACTTTCTTGGGTACGTGATTTCTGGGGAAGGTTTTAAAATGGATCCTGGTAAACTCCAATCTATTTTAGACTGGCCTTTGCCCAAAGGACTCAAGGCTATCCAAAGGTTTATTGGTTTTTCCAACTACTATAGGCGCTTCATTAAGGGTTACTCCTCTATCATTGCGCCTATTACCAATATGACCAAACAAGGGGCTGATACTAAGTTCTGGTCTGAGGAAGCTCTTGGTGCTTTTAAGACTCTCAAGGACCTTTTTGCCTCAGCTCCCATTCTAGTTCATCCTGATACGACTCTGCCTTTCTTGCTCGAGGTCGATGCTTCTGAGACAGGAGTTGGGGCTGTTCTGTCTCAAAGGTTAGGGGTGGATAAACCGTTACACCCTTGTGGTTTCTTCTCTAAAAAAATTTCTGGGCCTGAGAGCAGATATGACATCGGGGAGAGGGAACTGTTAGCGGTCATTAAGGCTTTAAAGGAGTGGAGACATTTACTGGAAGGGACACTACACCCTGTTACTATCCTAACGGATCATAAGAACTTGTCTTATATTGGGGAGGCTAAGCGCTTGTCCGCCAGGCAGGCTCGCTGGGCTTTGTTCCTCACTCTTTTTAATTATGTACTTACGTATAGACCTGGTTCTAAGAACTCTAAAGCCTATGCTTTGTCTCGTCAATATGAACCATCCACTATAACTGAACCACTTCTGTCCTCCATAGTTCCTAAGGGGAATATCATCGCAAACACGAATCTCAGGATTCACTCTCCATTGCTTTCTGAGATCATGAAGTTTCAGCATTTGGCACCCAAACAGACTCCTGGGGATCGACACTTCGTTCCTGCCGCTCTCCAACTGGAGGTGCTACGCTGTCTCCATAACAGCAAGGTGGCTGGGCATCCTGGCATCTGCAAGACCTATGCGCTGGTCTCTAAAGATTTTTGGTGGCCTGACTTACGCAAGGATATTAAAGAATTCATCGGGGCATGTGAAGTTTGTACCAAGACCAAGCTACCCCATTCGCTTCCATGCGGATTTCTGCACCCTTTAGAGGTTCCTGAAAAGCCTTGGTCCTGCCTGGCAATGGACTTCATTGTTGATTTGCCTATCTCTAAAAAGCAGACTGTCATCCTCACTGTGGTAGACAGATTTACTAAAATGGCTCACTTCATTCCCTTACCTAAACTCCCATCTTCGCCCGAATTAGCGGAGATATTCGCCAGGGAGATTTTCCGTTTGCATGGGATACCTTCCCAAATTGTCTCTGACAGAGGCTCCCAATTTGTTTCCCGTTTTTGGAGATCATTCTGCTCCCAACTAGGCATCAAATTGAATTTCTCCTCTGCCTATCATCCTCAGTCCAATGGAGCTGCTGAACGCACTAACCAAAAAGTTGAACAATATTTACGTTGTTTCGTTTCAGAACACCAGGACGATTGGGTCGGTTTGATTCCTTGGGCGGAGTTTGCACATAACAATCTCATTTGTGATTCTACGCATTCTAGCCCTTTTTTCTTGAATTATGGCTTTCATCCTTCCATCCTTCCTTCGGAGTCTTCTTCTCAAGGGATACCGTCGGTGGATGTTCATGTTGCCAATTTAAGAGAGTTGTGGGATCAAACTCGACAAATCCTTCTGCACAATTCTACCCTGGTTAAAAAACACGCTGACAAACGTAGAAGGGCAGCACCGGTGTTTGTTCCAGGCGATAGAGTATGGTTAAGTACTAGAAACATTCGGTTAAAAGTGCCGTCCATGAAGTTTGCTCCTCGATATATTGGACCTTACAGGGTACTGTCTCAAATTAACCCAGTTGCGTATCGTTTAGCGTTGCCTAATGCCTTACGCATTCCTAATTCATTTCATGTTTCCTTGCTAAAACCATTAATATGTAACAGGTTCTCCTCCACGATCGCCCCTCCCCGCTCAGTTCAGGTGGAGGGTCAGGAGGAGTATGAGGTCAATTCCATAGTTGATTCTCGAATCTCCCGGGGGAAACTGCAATATCTGGTCGATTGGAAGGGTTATGGTCCTGAGGAGAGAAGTTGGGTACCTCAGGAGGAGGTGCATGCTCCCCGTCTCCGCAGGGCGTTTCACTCTCGATTCCCTTCTCGCCCTGGTGTATTCCGCCCGGTGGGCGTATCTGAGAGGGGGGGTACTGTCAGGGTACCTGCGGTCTCTACCTCCGAAAGAGGTAGAGACTTAGCTGTTCCTCCATCCAGACGGCCTGATGGCTCCCTTTCCCACGGTCTATCCGGTCATGCAAGGCCGGCCGCGAGGGAGTGACTGCCTTTTACAGCATCTAGGCAGGAAGTTGTCATCAGGACACTCCTCCGGAACGACCTGTCACTCAATTGCTGCAGGACCAATCAGGACGCCTCGGAGGCGTGGTTACTGCTCTGAACAGGGTATTTAACAGAGCTTCTTTCATTAGCTCATTGCCCTGTCGTGGTTCTAGCTTGTTCTAGTCACTCAGTGCTTGTGTATTCTATTATCCCTTTTGGTTTTGACCCGGCTTGTTTACCTTACTCTGCTTATCTCTGTTACCCTTGATTCGGCTTGTCTCTCGCTTACCTGTCTTCTGTTACCCTCGACCTCGGCTTGTCTTTGACCATTCTATACTGTACTACTTACGTTAGTCCGCCCATTCTAAGGTCCGGTATACGTATCTGGCTACTGTTTGTACTCTGCGTGTTGGATCCCTGTCCCGATCCTGACAGTACTTACAAGTGTGGCAAGTGTGTAGCGTGCAGCTACATTTGCAAAGACTCCAAACACCTCATGGACTCAAGCGATCAGGTGGTCTGCAATGTTAAACAATTTTTTAATTGCAGTACCAAAGGCATAGTTTACCTCCTGATCTGTGCATGTGGCCTCAAATATGTGGGCAAAACTATCCGCCCATTTAAGAGACGAATCATGGAGCATATACACTCCGTGAGAAATCTGAGGGATACACCCGTGGCAAGACACATTAGAAACCAACACTCCGGAGACCCCAAAGGTGTTAGGTTCGCAGGGATTGAGCGAGTGACTTTAGGTCATAGAGGTGGTGACTTGGATAACACTCTACTTAAAAGAGAGTGTTATTGGATCTATAGATTCAAAACTTTGGCCCCCAACGGTTTAAATGAGGGTTCACATTCACTCCCTTTATTGATAAATAAACACACCAAGGTCATAACTACATGATTATATTACATATGTACATATTTTCCTTAGGGACTGTATATACTTTTGTTATTCTATATTATTTTATTTAATTTAATTTAATTTATTTTATTCTATTTCTATTATTACTTACTATCATTATTTACTATTATTATTTTTTAGTATTATTATTATTTTCATTTTATTTTATTTGATTATATATTATTTTGATTCATCATTTTTGTTCTACTTGATTTGATTTAATTATTATTTTCGTTATGGTTAGCATTATTTGGATTTGCTTTTGTTCTATCTATCTTTTCACAACGGGGGCTCTTCTCAACCCTGTATATATATATATAAATATCCCTCTGAACTAGTACCCCCTTATCTGTGTTGGTTAAATCCTCCTGTGTCACAGATGGGAATGGTACCTACTACTGGTAACTTTAGGCATCTTAATCAGTCCCCTCATAATAGATGACATGTTTAACTGGAGGTTCAGCTTAGTCTCTATTCAGATCTACCCTCTGTTACATCTTTGCTGGCCCTCGTTCCAATACTGACATAATTTGGTTGCCTGCTAATACAGGTACTGTTTCCTGGTTGTATGCTCTCCTGTTTAAATTTAAGCGGTTTCTTTCCATGTAAGGATTACACATACACGGACGAGTATAACCGTAGCTAAGTCATCACAATGGCACTGAAGAGGTTAACCAGGTCTCGGGCACCTCATTAGCATAACCCTATTCGATTCCGACACGTCATCAAGGGGTGTAACTTGTTCAATCCCGGCCAGTCTGGGCGCGAAAGTGGGGTACACGCCCACAGCTTGGACTCAGTCTTTAGGGATATTTAAGGGGCTCCCGTTGCTCATTTTACGTTTAGCCTCAGAAGAAGGTGCATGTAGTGGCGCCGAAACACGTGTCAGGCAGGCAGTTAGGGAGGACGTTATACGAGACTGTTCTTATGGATGAGTAGCTAGTAAGCTTAGCAAGTTCGAGCAGGTCTTCATTAGAGATACAAGGTTTTTGCTAAAGAGGGGTGGCGACAAGGGGACATAGGTTGTGTACTGAGCAATTGGTGTTCACAATTCCCAAGACTTTGCTGGACGGCTGGTTGTTAGTTAGTTCTTTCTAGCACAGCATGTCAGTCATTGGGTGCTCTCTCCACACCGAGGTTTGTTCCCGTACCCCCTTGAAGCCATATTCAAACAGATGTATCGTCTCTATATAAGAGGGGTGGTGACAAGGGGACGTTTGATGTGTACTGAGCAATTCTAAAGACACCACTGGACGGCTGCTAGTTAGTGCCTTCTAGCGCCGCCTGATAATTAGTGGCTGCTCTTTTTACGCTGAACTCGTTCCCGTACCCCCTGAGGCAGTGCTCTAACAGCTGTATCGTTTTTAGATACATTGTTACCATCCAGATCAGGTCTCTACTTTATGATACACTTATCTCTCGTGTTATTCTTTTGTTGCTTCAGTCTCTTTTATAGGCAGATTACCGTTTGCCACTGTTTTTACCCCATCAGATTCTGCTTTTTATTTTTGGATACTGTCAGTGGGTATTATACGGAGGGACAATCGCACTATATAACAGAGAGGAGACAGTGTACTTGTGAGACACAGTATAGATGTTGGGGGGTTTATCCTAATAGTAACCCTTAGGACATTACCTTAGGTCACTTTATCCCCATCCAGCACGCTCTCACATTGATTAACATCCTCCCCATTTTTCATTTGTTTATTTTTGATTTCTTTTCGTTTTTCTGTTCATTTTGTTTATTTTATTTTGTTTTGAGTTCTTGTCATGTCCTCACTATAGGCATATTTTTATGCAGCAACTATTAAAAGTTACGTTTTATTCCCTGTATATATGTATGGATATTCACTAGGGGGCGCCCTATTCTCTCTGACCCACCAGGTCTGCTTCTCTGTTTATACATTTCTGTAAGGGTTAACCCCTAATTTGGTCGCCCCAGGACACACAGCAAGTTGCTTCCCAGTTTGGGAATCCAACTTACTTTTTCTCTTTACCTTTTAACTTTACTTGCCTTTTGGGAGTTTGGAGTTTTGTTCCTCGTGGGTTTCAATGGTCAGACATTTTGGCGCAGTAAAACCGTGTCTAACTTGGCCTTTGAGCTGTTCACGGAGGCTGCAACTCAGTTGGTTTTGGTGCTTTTTTCTGAGGGCTATGATGTGCGGGCTGTTGGCGTGGTCAGATTCCTTTTTGGTGCTATTCCCGACTGTAGTGTCGGCCAAGCTCTGGGTCTCAGCTTTGGCAAAGAAGCAGGTTCTTTTCCGTGCAAAAAAACTTAGTGCGGTTCATGTCGTTAACCAGTTATCTTTGGGTTCTCTTCTGGGATGGGCTTTATTGCGACGGTTGGTTCTGCATTGCTTGGAATCTAATATTTGTTTGGGTGCAGGTGCCAGGTGTGTCTAATGTATTGCCGACTCTCTTTCTCGCTTCCAGGAGGATGAATTTCAGGAGGTGACTCTAGAGGCAGAAGCCTGTGGAGGGCCCTGAATTCTTCTGGAACCTCAGTTTTGGAACTTGACTGACTTGATTGAGAGATCCCTGTCTCCTAAGCCTTGGGCAGCATACTTGACGGTGTGGGATCAATTTGGTTGGTCTTCTTCAGAAAGTAGGTTGTTATTCACTTAGCCTTTCTTTCTGACTTGCGGCATCGAGGTACATCCGTGTCAGTGGAACAGGGTATGTCAGCTCTTTCAATCTTAATGCACTTCATGTGAGGGGAAGATGTGACTAAAGCATTTGTGGTTCAGCGGGTATTGCACTGTTGGAAACGTAAACTGGTGGCGGTCGTTAGGCATCCTGTATTTGTGCACTTTCTGGTAGACATAGGTGGGATCCTGCCTGCTATTTATGTTTTCCCATTGGAGGCAATTCTGTTTCGGGTAGCCTTTTCTGTGTGTTTTTATGCAACTCTATGCGTCTGCAGATTGGTGGAGTTCTAGAGCTCAGTCGCCCCTTTTTAGGAAGGAGGTTCTTTAGTTTCAAAAATAAGTGGAATTTCTAATTTGGCGATCTAATACTGATCAAGCAGGTAGTGGTAGAGTGATTAGGATTGGAGCGTCCATAATTGGAGATACGTTCCAGTGCATGCATATGGGTTATTATCCATTCACTAGAGTGTTTATGTTGGTCTTGCGCTCGTTAGGAGTGGATTATACTGTATTGCGCTTGTTAAGAGTGGACTTCCGAACAAAAATAAAAAATGATAGTGGTTATTCAACTCATTCATTCCGCATCGGTCTGACTCTGCAGGCAAACAGGTTAGGTCTGTCAGACTCTTCCATTTGGCTGCTGGGCCGGTGGGAATGAGCAGGTTTTCGATTGTATGTTCGGCCTTTACTAGGTGCTTTTATAGGTGCCTGGGTATGGTTAATGTTCGGTTGATTTCTTTATTGCTAGATATTCTCTATATGTTTGGATCATTGGGTATTCTTTTATTTATTGGGCAGCTTGTCAGGTAGACCAGAGGTCGCATGACCAGGACCTTGGGATTACTCATTACCAGGTCAATGTTAGGTGGTGGGGGATCAGGGGGTTGCGCTGGCAGCAATTTTATCTGCAGAGATCGCTTCAGCGATATGTGACAGAACCAGTTATACTGCTGATTCTGCTGATCCACGCTGGTGGTTTTTACCTGGGTCAAGAACGCGCAACGCAAAAAGGGATATAATGAGGTGGATGTCGCTTCAACATGACAATATCACGATTCGTACAATGCTTGGGTGAATTGGTGATTCCTCATGTTGAACTAGGAGAAGATAACCATAATGCTATGCATACTGATTTGGTACATCTTACTCATGTCGGTTTGGATACATTTAAAATGTGGTTACAAGCAATAATGACACAGGCGCTGGCTTTGGGGGACACATCCCCCTCCCTCTAGTAGGGGTGGGGTCTGCGGTGGCGGGTTTTCTGCGCCAGCAAGTTTGGTAAATGAATAATGCCCGGACGGGCTTGGGGAGTCGCAGCCTGAATTTGGTTGATGACGAAGGACAGGCTGAAGAGGCTCTGGAAGAAGTTTAAAGTGTACCTGTCTGCTGGGTAAAACCAGCAGCTGACAGTATTTGGTTATGCTGGTTTAAATAAAGCTGTGGCCGTTGCCCTTACCCACTTAACATGGTGTTGCGTTTCTTATTGGGAATGGAAGGGTAACGGGATTTGGTGATCGAAGGAGTCAGCAGTCAAGGCTCAGGAAGATATTCGCAAGAAGCAAAATATAACTCTTTATACTAAGAAACATGGTACCTGCGATGCAGGATATAAAGCATGCATAATAGTAAGCTCAGTGTCCACAAGTGTGTCAAGCTGCTCAGTGAGTCCCACGGTCTCGCTGTTATGGCATGTAGGGGCTAGCATTATGACAGTGTCCCATTGAAGCGAGTTCACAAGTCCCCCTTCAGGGTCTCTTTCACCCAATGCCCTCTTTGTATGAGTGGTGTGTGTCCGGCGCTGGGTTTCTGCGTCCTGCAGCTGTGTGGGCGTCGGTGAGGGTGTCCCTCCAGCTCCAGGCTGGCTTGTAGGTCTGCATCTTCTTGCTACAAACTTGGCTAGCGCTGGGGCCCGGGTTTCCTCCACTTGTGGGAGTGACAGAGGAGCTGGTCTTTCTCTGTCGCTTGCTTTGCTTGTTCCTTGACTGGGGTTGGTATTCATCTACCTTTTAACTTTACTTGCCTTTTGGGAGTTTGGAGTTTTGTTCCTCGTGGGTTTCAATGGTCAGACATTTTGGCGCAGTAAAACCGTGTCTAACTTGGCCTTTGAGCTGTTCACGGAGGCTGCAACTCAGTTGGTTTTGGTGCTTTTTTCTGAGGGCTATGATGTGCGGGCTTTTGGCGTGGTCAGATTCCTTTTTGGTGCTATTCCCAACTGTAGTGTTGGCCAAGCTCTGGGTCTCAGCTTTGGCAAAGAAGCAGGTTATTTTCCGTGCAAAAAAAACTTAGTGTGGTTCATGTCATTAACCAGTTATCTTTGGGTTCTCTTCTGGGCAGGGCCGGACTGGGGATACAAAGCAGCCCTGGAAAAAAAAAATCTATGCCAGCCCCATAAGTCATTGCGCCATATATTGTCGCTATATATATATATATATATATATATATATATTGCTTTTTCTAATATAATATATTGGTCCTTTCAGAGTAAAACATTTAATTATACAGTAAGCATACTCACATGCAGACACAGACAATCTCACTGACACACACAAGCTCATTGATACACAGCCTCATAGACAAACAATTTCACTAATATACATAAGCTCATTGACATAAAAACACAAGCTCACTCACTAGCAGGCACACACACACACACACACATACACATGCAAGCAAGCTCACTAGCAGGCACACACACACACAGCTTAATGTAGTGGTTCTGGTGTCTATAGCCTGCCCCTACAGGCTTTTGAATGTAAACACTGACTTTGCAGAGAAAAGGCAGTGTTTACATTGCTTCCTAGTGACACCTCTAGTGACAGACACTCAGACGGTCACTAGAGGCGCTTCCTGTGTCAGTGCGGATTGGCTGAGATCATCAAGCTTGATGATCTCAGTCATAGAGGCAGAGACCAGCACGACGTTGGAAAAAAAAAAAGGTGAGTAAAACACTATTTTTAAAAACACACACAGACACCACGACTGACACACACACACACACACACACCACGACTGACACACACACACACACACACCATGACAGACAAAGACACACACACACACACCATGACAGACACACACACCATGATACAGACACACCGTGACACAGACGACACAGACAGACACACAGCATGACACATACAGACACACACACACAGCGTAACACAGACAGACACACACACAGCCTAACACAGACAGACACACACACAGCGTAACACAGACAGACACACACACAGCATGACACAGACAGACACACAGCATGACACAGACAGACACACAGCATGACACAGACAGACACACACACATCGCATGACACAGACACACACACAGCATGACACAGACAGACACACACACACCATGACAGACACACACACACACACACACACACACACCATGACAGACACACACACACACACCATGACAGACACACACCATGATACAGACACAGCATGACACAGACAGACACACAGCATGATACAGACACACACACACAGCATGACACAGACAGATACACAGCATGACAAATACAAAAAGAGAAGTCCTGCGCTTAAGCAGCAAGGACTACAACACACATCAGCCCCAATATATAGTAAAAACCAAAGAAAAGAAAATGTTACTTGCGCTTTCTCCTTAATCCCTATGTATATTTAGACAAATGGAGGTCATTTAGTTGCTCCAATGGCCATTGGAGGGATGCCCGCCTGCCAACGTCAAGGCAGACCCCCCTAAGCGGGTCCTAACACTGACCCTTCAGCCTGCTTCCTTGAGCTTCTGGCAAAGATATCTCTAATGAGACAGAAAGGGGTATTTTTTATATACACCCCTTTACTTATTAACCCTTAATAGGGAACACATGGGATGGGTAGCAGCATTGTAACCAGGCTGTGTGATACAAAGTAAATACAAATACAAAAAGAGAAGTCCTGCGCTTAAGCAGCAAGGACTACAACACACATCAGCCCCAATATATAGTAAAAACCAAAGAAAAGAAAATGTTACTTGCGCTTTCTCCTTAATCCCTATGTATATTTAGACAAATGGAGGTCATTTAGTTGCTCCAATGGCCATTGGAGGGATGCCCGCCTGCCAACGTCAAGGCAGACCCCCCTAAGCGGGTCCTAACACTGACCCTTCAGCCTGCTTCCTTGAGCTTCTGGCAAAGATATCTCTAATGAGACAGAAAGGGGTATTTTTTATATACACCCCTTTACTTATTAACCCTTAATAGATACACAGCATGACACAGACATACACACAGCATGACACAGACAGACACACAGCATGATACAGACACACACACAGCATGACACAGACACACACACACACAGCATGACGCAGACACACACAGCATGACACAGACAGACAGACAGACACACACACACACACACACACACACACAGCTTGATACAGACACACACACACAGCATGATACAGACACACACACACACACAGCATGACACAGACACATACACACACCATGACAGACAGACACACACACAGCATGGAACACACACACACACACAGCATGACACACACACACACTCCCACTGACATACATATTTTTTAGTACCTGTGGGTGGGCAGACTGGTAGCTGTGCTGGCGGCCGCAGGGAGAACTTGAAAGGCGGCCGCAGGGGAAGCTTTTCATGAGGCCGGGAGCAGGCTCTTCTGGGGGAGCAGGCTGTTCTGTCTCTGCTCCCCCTCCCTCGCGCGCTAGAAAGAGACCAGGGCCAGAATATGACGTCATATTCCGGCTCCGGTCTCATTAAGCTGCGCGCGAGGGAGGGGGAGCAGAGACAGAACAGCCTGCTCCCCCAGAAGAGCCTGCTCCCGGCCTCATGAAAAGCTTCCCCTGCGGCCGCCTTTCAAGTTCTCCCTGCGGCCGCAGGTCACCCCGGCCCCAGGTGCCGACGGCCCACCGGGAAATTTTCCGGTATCCCGGTGGGCCAGTCCGGCCCTGCTTCTGGGATGGGCTTTATTGCGACGGTTGGTTCTGCATTGCTTGGAATCTAATATTTGTTTGGGTGCAGGTGCCAGGTGTGTCTAATGTATTGCCGACTCTCTTTCTCGCTTCCAGGAGGATGGATTTCAGGAGGTGACTCTAGAGGCAGAAGCCTGTGGAGGGCCCTGAATTCTTCTGGAACCTCAGTTTTGGAACTTGACTGACTTGATTGAGAGATCCCTGTCTCCTAAGTCTTGGGCAGCATACTTGACGGTGTGGGATCAATTTGGTTGGTCTTCTTCAGAAAGTAGGTTGTTATTCACTTAGCCTTTCTTTCTGACTTGCGGCATCGAGGTACATCCGTGTCAGTGGAACAGGGTATGTCAGCTCTTTCAATCTTAATGCACTTCATGTGAGGGGAAGATGTGACTAAAGCATTTGTGGTTCAGCGGGTATTGCACTGTTGGAAACGTAAACTGGTGGCGGTCGTTAGGCATCCTGTATTTGTGCACTTTCTGGTAGACATAGGTGGGATCCTGCCTGCTATTTATGCTTTCCCATTGGAGGCAATTCTGTGTCCGGCGCTGGGTTTCTGCGTCCCGCAGCTGTGTGGGCGTCGGTGAGGGTGTCCCTCCAGCCCCAGGCTGGCTTGCAGGTCTGCATCTTCTTGCTACAAACTTGGCTAGCGCTGGGGCCCGGGTTTCCTCCACTTGTGGGAGTGACAGAGGAGCTGGTCTTTCTCTGTCGCTTGCTTTGCTTGTTCCTTTGCCAGTGTGGACGATGCTTTTGGGCTCTCTGCCCTTTGGCGTGCAGCCCGGGTGGGCTAGGTTGCGTGTGGATGAGTGGCAGAGACGATGTTGTGCCCAAGGGCATTCCCTCCACTCCCCACCATCCGCAGTTCCGCTCACCCATCGTCGGTGGTGCAGGTGTTATAGGTCGGGCTGCTTGGTGCCGCTTCATGAGTTTGTCCCAGAAGCTGTTCCATATCGCCTCTAGGCTCCATAGAGGTGCATTCAGTGGCGTTTCCCGGTTTCGTGTTCGCCATGTAAGTCGCGTTGGCGGCCGCCATTTTAGATACTTCCTGTGAGGGCCTGTAGCCTTGCATGTCAGGGCCAGGCTTGTGTTGTTGCCTCGGCTGGTTGCTATAGGAGTCGAGTGTGGACCGGGATGACCCCCGCCGGTCCAGAGGGGGGGAAAGGAGGTAAGTGCACAGAGGGGTTTGTACCTGGCTTTACCATCCAGGAGAGCGGCTGTCTCTCCCTGGCTCTGTCACATGTAGGCCCCATGTGCTTTGTTCGGGTTCCCGGGCAGTATAAGTCTTGATTGTAGCTTCATTCGATGCCCCCTGGTTTCACTGACTCGCCGTGTGCCTTCCGGCTCGGGATCGTGTCTGTTTTTGGGGTATTTACCCCCAATTTTGTTGCTTTGTGCAGGAACTGATTCACAACACGTCTGGCCTGCTCGGCAGTTAGGCTCCGCCCCCCGACGTATATACTTTTAATGTTGATCTTTTAATAAGTACTGGTGTTAAGTTGTGGGAAAGTTCTCAGATTTGTGTTTTGTGCTTCTTGGATTGTAAAGGTTCAGTGGTCTCCATTATCGCCGACTTAAGACTCATTCAAGCATTATTTATTTGTGCACATAAATCTGGCAATACTATATAGAAGAGCACATCACTTCGGTTT
Organism: Pelobates fuscus; assembly: GCF_036172605.1. Taxonomy (NCBI): domain Eukaryota; kingdom Metazoa; phylum Chordata; class Amphibia; order Anura; family Pelobatidae; genus Pelobates; species Pelobates fuscus. The sequence goes on along the minus strand of NC_086317.1, from coordinate 388,757,840 downwards.
TTTTTTTTTATTTCCTGTAAATTTTCCTAAGCTAAACCCTACAGTGCAGCAGGACTGAGCACTATCAGCCAATGAGCTTAGATCTGTACTGCCTGGGCTTAGCTTAGTTCTGCAGTTTTCAACAGTAGGGAAGGCAATGAACCGCACCATCAAAATTGAATACCTACTAAATGAGGCCACCAGCAGGTGGTTATTGTATTTGGAGTGTTTCTTTAAAATGTATCTGCCTATGAACAAAGAAGTGTTTTACAAAATTAAAGAAACTCTTCAAGCACCATAACCACTGCAGCCATTTGTGGAGAAAAAAATATGAATTAGACTGCCCTCAATATGCCCCCTCATATGAGCGTTTGGTTTAAGAAGAAAAAAAATAAAATAATGAAGGTTATGTATAAAAATTGTCTTCTTATGGAAAGCTATCTAAAGTGAAACCAGCGGGCATATTGCACCTATTTTCCAAGTTTGCACTTCATATCAGAACAAACACTTTTTATTTTTATAAATCACCCCCAGCGTGCCTGGAAACGTAATGGTGAAAAACGGAAGAAAAAACACAACATAAGTATACTGTATGGGTGTATGCCTGCGACTGCCAGTGGCTTTGGTTGGTTACTTTCTACAAAATGGATACTGTTGATTAGGACTACAGTTCCCTGCAGCCATTGCGAATCCTACAGCCTTGTCCGGAAGTGACATCACGATATCGGCTTTAAATACGGTTGGTTGCGAGCGAGACGTTCTCTTGTCATTGGTGCCATCTTAGGAAGGTAAGCATTGTGGTGTTCTTGCTGGATGTCTGGCCTACTTACAATCTTGTTCAATCCTCGCTTTGCCGAAGTCATCCTCACCGAGAATTAACTTTATTTCATTCTTTATTCACAGGCTTATCTTCTCAAGATGAGAGCCAAGGTAAGAAACGATTTTTACCGCTTCTATCAGGGTTGGTTGTTGGGCGGTAATTAGGCCTCTTTGCTGCTTTGTTCTTCAATGTGGATGGGTATGTTTGTTCCATAGGTTGGCTGTGTTCTAGAACGTCTGAACCTATAGAATGTATGATGGTCGTGATTATACTGCATTGTGTGCCGCATTATTCAGATGCATATTTGCCTATCCTTTCTTTATATAACATGGCGTCACATGATCCTTTTCACTGTCCATTAGATAATTAAATCGAAGCCTGTTCTTCACAAGCTAATCAGGTCGCTCCCCGGGCCCTAACGCCTTGTGCCCTGTATGGAGCATTACTGCCCATTCTGCTGTTTTGTTGTCCCAGATGGACACTTGGTCACTTGGCAGTCGTCTTACTACACTAGAAGCACCCGATTAAAGCCATGACCTGGTGGGTGCTTGTCCAGATATAGATCACCTTCAAGAAGAGAACTTGAGATTTATGTTTGCTATCACTCTTGCTGCAATGCAGCAGTCTCTCCTTGAAATGGTGGACTGCACTGACCCAAGTCCATGTCAACACTCAACTCCTTTACTCTGCAAATGGCCTCTAAATAGCATTTTTAAAACATGGACCACTGGCTTGGTCAAATCGGTGAAACTAATTTTTTTTTTTTTTTCTCTCCTTACAGTGGAGGAAGAAGCGTATGCGCAGGTATGTCTACTTCATAAAAACGTGCTGCTGGTAACTTGTGTTAATCTATATGTTCTATAGTTTAAAATGGTTTAAAACTTCCACTGGAAAGTAAATATTTTGTCTTTGCAAGTAAATACAGTGAGTTTGCTGTTGACCCTAGTCTAACAGCGGCGGATGACTATCCATGCCTGTACTAATTTATTGCTTTAAATTTTGAGCCCAGTTTAATGCACAAACTTAAAGGTGTGAAGTACTAGACATGCATGCTGGCTTTTTCTATATCTATGCAGAAACTTGCAATGTCAGCATGAACTGTCCCATGTGGATGCTGGATATGTATGGAATTTTCTGATTTTTGTCTTCACAGGATATATAATGGTAGGCCTGGTTTTGGGCATATAACATATCCATGTAACGTAGCTAAAATTTTTAGGAAACTCCCTTTCGTAGTTTAAGCTCTACAGATTTTGAGCTTGTTCTTAAATGAATATGTCCTGTAATAAACTGCTTTTCAGAAAAGTCTGAACTTAAGTATCTGACCAATGTTATGGCCAAATGCTCATGTATGTCGGGAATATAGCCAGTACATGTCAGAATAAAGTTAGCATTTTACCTACAAAACTGCAGCTTTATTCTGCTGTAACTGACCTTGACTGCAACTTTGAACTCTTATGATCCATGGCTTACAATTTGAAAGGGATAATCACACAAAATATTAATGGTGTAAGCAGTAATTTGCTATTGGCTTATTTTATTGAAATTAGAAGTCTGCTTGAATACTTCCTGTTTATTATTGGCCGTTCTTTAGGTCAGTGTAAACGATAAATTAAGGTTTATATATATATATATATATATATATATATATATATATATATTTCACTTGAAGAAAAATGTTAAATTTCTTTGAAAATGAAGTTAGACCACATATATTTTTTTTTTTGTATGGATGGTAATATTATTTCTCTTCTAGACTGAAGCGTAAGAGGCGAAAGATGAGGCAGAGGTCCAAGTAAACGTCTCCTCCGTTGCTTCTGAGACCTGCAAGCTAAAGAAATCACTCCTGAAGACTGCATGTGGAATTGAGCACTGGCCCTTGTGGATGACACAGAATTTGTCTGGCACTTTCAATCTGCAATTCGGTGTGATCCAGCTTGTCCCCACCTTTCTGCTGCCAGGTGCACGCTGAAGACATGCTGAAGTCTGTCTGGAGTTTGGACTTGTTTCTGGTCTCATGTAGCAAAAGTAATAAAATGGCTTTTTTGGTTAAACCAAGCTGGATACCTCTCATTTGTCTATAAAGCACACATTCTATATCATGTTCTACTTATTGCTGGCAGAGTGGGCATGATGGGTCTTGTTTGACCGTCTTCTATAGGCTGACAAATTAAAAACATGCTTGTCTATTAGTATTATGTATGTCTGCATGCAGCCATTCAAATAAATGCGCCATCATGTGTGCTTTGGAAGCTTGGTGAAGAAACTGGTGTTGCGCTTTTAAAGGGACACTAGTCACCTGAACAACATGCCCCTGCAGCCTCACTGCTCAATCCTCTGCCATTTAGGAGTTAAATGCCTTTGTTTATGAATTCTAGTCACACCTCCCTGCATGTGACTTGCACAGCCTTCCATAAACACTTCCTGTAAAGAGAGCCCTATTTAGGCTTTCTTTATTGCAAGTTCTGTTTAATTAAGATGTTCTTATCCCCTGCTATGTTAATAGCTTGCTAGACCCTGCAAGAGCTTCCTGTATGTGATTTAAAGTTCAATTTAGAGATTGAGATACAATTATTTAAGGAATTACATCTGTTTGAAAGTGAAACAATTTTATTCCGTGCAGGCTCTGTTAATCATAGCCAGGGGAGGTGGGCTAGGGCTGCATAAATGGGAACAAAGTGATTTAACTCCTAAATGACAGTGAATTGAGCAGGGGAATGATCTATACATTAAAACTGCTTTATTTAGGTGACTAGTGTTCCTTTAAGGTTTAGTAAAGGATACAAATTTGGCTGATTACATACTCACGTTCTACATGGTCCTTCTGAAGAGAACTAGATATCCTTGAAAGATGTTGAACGTTTCTCATTTTGGTAGCCATGTTATTTACTACTGACATGAACACTGGATAGTGCAAAATGTATCATGTGGTAGCACTATTCACTTCTACACGGGCATCTAGGGTGTTATAATGAACTTTCAATTACTGCACGAACATACTATTTTTAAAGAATGAGGGCTTCAATTTGTGACCCAGATTGGGTACCAACACTAACAAAGTTTAAAAAAAAAACACAAATATGGGGTTTCAGTTACACCATATGGTCTTGTGTTAAGCCTACCAATATCTGGGTTCTAAACAAAATGAAACATACTAACTGCAATGCTTAAACTGATTCCTGGAACTCCAACTCATGCTTTCAGTCACATCTAAATGTGTTCCCTTTATTTTGTTTATATGGGTCTTTATGACCGCATAGATTAGAAATGTTCCAGGTGTGCCTCAATTCCATTTTTATTCTGAATTCAGATCAGATTCCTTTTGAACTGATCCCCCAGCCACTATGGTTTTTTTTGGTGACTACAGAAAAGCTTTATTTGAAGTCTCGATGCAGTTTAAGCAATAAAGTTTGTGGTTGGTATGTTTAAAACTTGGTGCAGGAGATACTGGTGATTTCACCATTGCAGTTAAATTTTGGATTTTGACCTATGGATTTGATTTGCCTCACCTTCTGGAGATGTTGCCAACTGCAATGAGGGAGAAAAGGTAAGTAAATCTGTTTTTTAAACTCAATGTGGTGGGATCCTACGTGTATTCAATTCGTGTCAGGAATACATGTTGGCTTGCTTTCCTTAGTCATGCAAGGCACAGCATCAGTCGAGTGCTTATGGATGTTCCGACGTAGGATCTTTCAGCTCTTGCATTTTGTAGTGGAGACTATGTCTCCTAGCAGACTCCAGGTAATGGGTTAGGCTGTTTGACATCAATGGGGGTGAATGTAATAGATATATATTCTAACTACTATGGAATTAAAGTTTAAAGACAGTGCAGTAGTCTACATACAAATTGGATGTTGGAGCCCTGGTAGTGCACCCAGCCATGTTTTTCAGCGTGAGTGCAGGGAATTTCAGTGTGTATACTTACAGTAGTGGTTACAGTGCTTGGAGTGTTGGCAGAAGTTAATTTTTTTTTTTTATTTAACATTGTAGTTAAACTAACAAGTCTTGGTATTCTTTGGTCCTTCACTTCATCTAGGTTATGATCCCTGGATAGGGAGGATATTTTCTGGATGGTAGGGCACTACTGCACAATGTTATAACATGTACATTAGGGGGAGACTTCCTTTTTGCCGTAGACTATTTCCTGGGGCCATTTCCAGACTGGAATCTCATGGGTGATGTGACATGACAATGTACTGGGCTAGTGAAATAAATATGCCCTTAGTAAGTCTGAGTGGATACTAAAACTCCTGGTAGGGAGTTATGTTTTGACAAGTGAGAAAATCAGTGTGCCTGCAGTCTGATTTTTATTCAGGCTTGTCAGAGCGTTTCTGTTACCATGGCAATGCTCTGATACAGTGCTGTGCTCACAGCCTGCAGCTGGAGGAGCTACAGGCTAATGTAAACATGCCACCACTGGACCATCAGGGCTTGTAATATAATGTCAACTCCCTTCTTCCCTTTTAACAGGGAGGGAGGACATAAAGAGACTTTCCCACCTACACACAGCATCCCTATGGGAAAGCATTGGATTGGTTAAAAATCGGCAATTCTGATGTCACCAAGGAGGTGGATTAGGACGGGGCCAGCATCGGCAGACCTGTGCTGGAAATAAGGTGTTTACATTTTTTTTAAGGGGGGTAAGTCACCTAAATGGTGGGTTAAACCCTATAGGGTCAGGAATACATGTTTTGTGTTCCTGACATTAGTGTCCCTTTAACCCCTTCCTGACCACGGACGTATCAGGTATGTTTGACATAAAAATGGTCCTTAAGGACCGCAGATGTACCTGATGTGTCCGCGGCGAATTTGAGCTTCCAGCCGCTCTGTGGGTATTGCTCGATGTTGGGGCACAAAGTAAAAATAAAAATAGTAATTTTACTTACCGTAAATTCCTTTTTTCTTTGTATAGTGGCAGTACTCACATGTGGGGTGTTCCTTCCGGTCTTGGACAAGAAGCTCCCCCTTCTTTGAGATTTATAGCTGTGCTCCGTCTGCTGCCTCCATAAAACCTGTAAGCCCTGATAACACACCAGTAATAAAAAATAACCAAACAGAGACCAAGTAATGCAAATTCATTTAATCCACATCAAAGCGGAGGGAAAGCCAGTACTGCCACTATACAAAGAAAAAAGGAATTTACGGTAAGTAAAATTACTGTTTTTCCCTTCGTATAGTGGCTGTAATCACAAGTGGGATATAGCAAGATCCCTGCAACAAAATAAAGGGTGGGGACTCAGCAGGCCACAGCTTGCAGCACCTTACGCCCAAAAGCAGCCTCAGATGATATGTCCAGCCTATAATGCTTGATAAAGGTACCGTATTTATCGGCGTATAACACGCACCTCATTTTAAGAAGGAAATTCCAGAATATTCCCACCCCCTCCCATAGTGTTCCCCCCCCTTTCCATAGTATTCTCCACCCACTCCCATAGTGTCCCCTAGTGCACTTTCCCTCCCCTTGTCCCATAATTACTTACCTGTCTTGAAGCGTGGGCCGGCTTCACAGCGCGCACCGCGGTACTGGAACTTCAATTTCAGGTTCCGGTTTCTGGCACACTTCCTTTCAGTCCAACCGGAACCTGAAATTGAAGTTCCAGTACCGCGGTGCGCGCTGAACACCGGCCCACGCTTCAAGACAGGTAAGTAAATATGGTATATCAGCGTATAACACGCACACATCATTTCCACCCTATTTTCAGGGAGAAAAAGTGCGTGTTATACGCCGATAAATACGGTATGTAATGAAGACCAAGTAGCTGCTTTGCAGATATCTTCAGTTGATGCTGCTGCTCTTTCAGCCCAGGAGGTCGCCATAGCCCTAGTGGAATGAGCCTTTAATGGGAATCTAAGAGGAATCCCTTTGGAGTGATAGGCCAACCTGATGGTATTTGTCAGCCATCTAGCTAACGAGGGTCCGGAGACAGCACAACCCTTATATTTGCCTTGAAAGTAGACAAAGAGATGATCTGAGGATCTAAACCCCTGAGACTTCCGAAGGTAGCTCTTCAGGGATCTCCTAATATCCAGGAGATGCCACTTTCTTTCCAGATCTGATGTAGGTGATTGACAAAAGGCCGGCAGAATAATAGGCTGGTTAATCGCAGCACTTGATATAACCTTGGGCAAAAAAGAAGGCCTGGGATGCAGTAGCACTTTTTCTTGATGAAATATGGTGAACTCCGGAGATAGAGCTCGGATCTCACCTATTTTCTTAGCGGAGGTGATAGCCACCAGGAAGGCAGTCTTGAAGGTAAGCAGCTTGATGGGACTTGAAGTAACGGTTCAAACGGTGGTTCACAAAGGGCTTGAAGAACCAGAGACAAATCCCAGGTAGGAAAAGGAACCAGCTTGGGAGGCCTCTTCAACCGTATGGACTTAATAAACCTTTGTACAAGCATGTTTGAGGCAATGTCACGAACCAGGAAGTGACTAAGAGCTGAAATCTGATTAAGTCTATTAAAAAATATTAAAGCATTTTATAACATGCATATATAAGATTTCATTATACAGTCATTTAGTTACTCCCTATTAAGGGTTAATAACTATATAGGTAATAAGGTATAATTAGTATATAGGGGTGTATATAAAAAATACCCCTCTGTCTCATTAGAGATATCTTTGCCAGAAGCTCAAGGAAGCAAGGTGAATGGTCAGTTTAGGACCCACCGGGGGGGGGGGGGGGTCTGCCTTGATGTTGGCTGGTGGGCATTTCCTCCAATGGACATTGGAGTAACTGAATGACCTCCATCTGTTTAAATATACTTAGGGATTTAGGAGAGAGCGCAGCTAACTTTTTCTTTGGTTCTTCCTGTATGTATTGGGGCTGATGTGTACTGTGGTCGTTACTGCCGCCCAGGAGTGATGGGAGTGAGCGCAGGACTTATCTTTTTGTATCTGTACATGGGGGTATTGTTATACTCAGGAGACTTTGCTGAACATAAATATGAGTGTTTTAAAATAGTAAAACTTATCACGACAATATCACCAGTAAAAGTGCAGTTTTTGAAGTAAAAAAATGCACAAAAAAATATTAACTTTGGCAAGCGTTTGTGGCTACTACAAAAGATTGGACATTTTGAATACCCTGGCTTGTCTACTTTTTCAAATGGTACATCATGGTGGCGTTAATTTTCATTTCTGGGCTGCCATACCGTCTCAAATACAACATAGCCAATCTGGCAAATAGCAATTTGCAAAAACAGAAATTGGCAAATCTTATGTTTGACCCTGTAACTTTCTAAATCGCCATAAAACCTGTACTTGAGGGACACTGTTGTACTCGTGAGACATTACTCTACACAAATATGAGTGTTTTACAGCAGTCAAATGTATTATACTGATATCATCTGTGAAAGGGCAGTTTATTTGTGAAAAATGCAAAAAAACAAACAAATATAAACACTAATTTTGGCCAGGGTTTGTGACTAAGTGGCTACTAAAAAAGACCAGACATACCCAATTTTGAATACCATGGGTTGTCTACTTTTACAAATGATATGCCATGATAGGTTTAATTTTCATTCCTGGGCTACCACACGGTCTCAAAGGCAACATAGGCCAAGCAAACCAATCTGGCAAATTTCAATGTGCAAACATGGCATGGGGAAAGCCCTTCATTTGGCGCCTGTAAGTTCTCAAAAACCCATAAATCTGTACATGGGGGTACTGTTGTACTTGTGAGACATTTCTGAACACAAATATGTGTATTTTATTTCAGTAAAAGCCAACAGTATTATGACATTCTGAGTTAAAATGTAATGCAGAACTTGAAAAATAAAATTTCTTAATTTCTCATACTTTTTTTTTTTAGATTTTATTCATATTAAATTATGTTTCATATAGAAATATTTGATATGAAATTAAAACCCTGTCTCTCCTGAATACAATTATATATAATAAGTGTGGGTGCACTTAATATGAAAGAGGTGAAATATGGTTTGGTTTTGATCACAACTTGTACAATTGGCTCCGTGGTTAAGGGTGGAGGAACTTGTACACATTTTTATCAAAATAAAATGTAAACAAAACCTTTAATTTTATTTAATTCCTTAAGACCGGAGGGCGTACTATTACGCCCTATTTTAAGCGTCTCTAAACGCCGCTGGGCGCAATAATACACCCTCTGTTTTTTTTTTTACTTAACCGGTCGCCGGCGATCCCACGCCGGCGATAGCAGTTGGGGGGACCCCCGGGGTCCCCCTGCGACACGTCCATCCTCTTCCGACCCCCCTGGCCATGTGAGAGTGAGATCCTTACGAGGACCTCACAATCACATGGCCGGGATAGCTGGCTCAGGCAATGAGAGCAGGGGGACTAACTGTAATGACAGTTAGTCCCCCTGCTGGCTGGAAATCAAATAAAAAGAATGTTAAAACAGTGTAAAAAAAAAAAAAATATATATATATATATACTTAGATCATATATATATATATATATATATATATATATATAGGTGAGGTATATAAAAGGGTGAGTGACAAGTTTATCTCTTTATATATATATATATATATATATATATATATATATATACACACATATACATACACACACATACACTGTCTAGGTGTATTTTACTATTAATATAATTATATATATATATATATTAATATCAAATTACACGTCGAATGACACTGATTAAATATATATATATAATTATTGTTATATATATATTTATATATAATATAAAAAATAAATATGTAAATACGTTAAAAAATAAATAAAAAAAATATATAGATGTGTGTTATTTCGTTCTAACTGTATTTTAAAATTAATATATATATTGATATCAAAATACATGTGGAACGAAATAATATATATCTATATACATAAATATATACGTATATATCACTATATATATATATATATAAATAAAAATATTTTTTACAAAATTATATATATATATATATATATATATATATATATACACAAACGTGTGTGTGTGTATATATATATATATATATATATACACATATATTAATTCTACACATATATTTATGTAATATTTTTACATAATTAGGTATCCTAATTAATTACAATTAGCGGGACCTGCCTAACAACCCAGGCCGAAAGTATAGGGAATTTAATTTGCTAGCACTATATTTAAACCTATAACTTTCCAAGACATCATAAAACCTGTACATGGGGGTACTATTTTACTCGGGAGACTTCGCTGAACACAAATATTAGTGTTTCAAAACAGTAAAATGTATTACAACGATGATATCGCCAGTAAAAGTGAAGTTTTTTGCATTTTTCACGCACAAACGGCACTTACACGCACGATATTATTGCTGCAATACTTTTTACTGTTTTGAAACACAAATATTTGTGTTCAGCGAAGTCTCCCATGTACAAGTTTTATGGTGTTTTCAAAAGTTACAGCGTCAAATATAAGGCTTGTGTTTCATATTTTTCACATTAAAATTCGCCAGATTACTTACGTTGCCTTTGTGACCCTATGGTAGCCCAAGAATGAAAATTACCCCTATGATGGCATACCATTTGCAATAGTAGACAACCCAAGGTATTGCAAATGGGGTATGTCCAGTCTTTTTTTTAGTAGCCACTTAGTCACAAACACTGGCCAAAATTGGCGTTTTTTGCATTTTTCACACACAAACAAATACTAACGCTAACTTTGGCCAGTGTTTGTGACCTTGGGTTGTCTACTATTGCAAATGGTATGCCATTATGGGTGTAAATTTTATTCCTGGGCTACTATACAGTTTCAAAGGCAACGTAACCAATCTGGCGAATTTCAATTTCAAATGTAACACGCTATATTTGACCCTGTAACTTCCCAAAACACCATAAAACCTGTACATAGGGGTTACTGTTTTGCACTTGAGACTTTGCTGAATACAAATATGTGTATTTTATTGCAGTAAAAGCAAACATTATTATGACATTGACAGTTAAAATGTCATGTAGAACTAAAAAAAAATCTTATTTCTCCCATTTTTTTTCATATTAAATTATGTTTCATAGCTAAATATTTGATATTAAATGAAAGCCCAGTTTTCCCTGAATAAAATGATATTTAATATGAAAGGTGAATTACGGTTGGACAGACATATAGCGCAAATGCCAGGTTTTGTTTACGTTTTGTTCTGTTCACAACGTGTACATTTGGCTCAGTCCTTAAGGGGTTAATTGTCCTTCACTGCTGGCCCATGGCCTGTTCACTCTCCCTGACAGACAGCCTGCCTCTGAACGGAGATTTGGAGAAATACACTTTTCTTTAACTTGCAGGTTTTCCGCATGACACCCAATGGCCACATCTCTCTGTACACTGCTGCTCCCTCTTTCACTGTTACTGTCTGCCCACCAGATACCTGGCCTACATCGTCTTCCCCACTACTTGAGTCTGCACATACACACACACACGATCACGGCGGAGTTATGACAGAAACCTGGCGCTGGCCTCCATAACCAGAGAGTAATAACACTACGTAGCCAGCCTGGCACCCCGGTTGCCACAGGCCTCTGTGCAGCTGCACAACTCACACACCCCAAAGGCTGGCCCTGACATTTGTGTTTTAGCTAGGTGCCTTCAAGATGCTGTAATTCACCCTCCAATACTCTAAGGTTTAGACATATTATGGGCCTGGAGGAGAGGAACCATAAACAATGCTATAATGGTGCTGCACACATTTTAAAGTTGTCAAATTGAAGTCACCATTTTTAAATTGAACTGAAACCGGTTGCATATACACCTGAAAAAAAATAAAGCTGGAAAAATTCAAAAATTCCCAGGACACCCTGTAGTTTAACCCCTTAAGGACCAAACTTCTGGAATAAAAGGGAATCATGACATGTCACACATGTCATGTGTCCTTAAGGGGTTAAAAAGGGCAAATTAATCACACTTTATTTCATGATACTGTCCGGAAGGATATATGATTTATCCATACTGTCTGCTCCTACACAAATGCACATTTCAAGATCAAATGGCTACTGTCTGTTTGCTGATACTGATAACCGCTGGGAGGAGCTGGCCACTAACCAGTAAAAACCTATTCCCTAAACACAAATGGCGGCCCCAACAATCACATGCAGCGCAACATGGCGCCATGGGAGGGTGACAAAGGGCACCGGAAGTCAAAGGAGCTCTAAACACCGCATCCAATGAGACCGAAACCCACAGAGATTGTAACACATTGACCTTTAGCCCTGACGGACAAAATGCGCAACTGTTATCGACTTCTCCAATATGGCGTCTGACCGCTGGCATGGAATCTCTAATGAACTGAGGAACTTGTGTTTAGAACTCTGGGCCGTACGTTTACTGCGTCCCCACGCTCCCGGAAGTGGGTGTTGACGTTGGTGGGGGTCTTGGTGTGTCGCACCTTGTGGTGTGCTGGTAATTCCGTGTTGCCCTTTACAGGTCAAGTACGTTGTGTTGAGACCGTTGTCCGATCGGGTCAGTTCGGTTATCGCTTGGTGTCGGTGACCCGCCTTCGCGAGCGGCTAATTTAGTGTCTGGCTTGAGGTCTCAGTGAGGCCTAGAGAGCAGGCGGCGGAAAGCGGTATGTACAGGCCCTGCCGGGCCGGGTGGGGACGGGTTGGTTAACGGCTTCTCATACTGGTAACGTCTGCTCTGTCTTTATCGGCAGGCCCGTGTTCTGTAACCAGATAAACCGTGTATTTATGTAACATTAATCGTGGTAGCGTAATTGTAAAGGTACAATAAATAGTCTTAGAATTATCGTCCAACTGTAAACTGATCTCATCATATTCGCTTTGCATGAATTAATGGCATCAAAAGTAAGGAAAAGGGGGCAGAGGAGGTTCTTGGTGTATTCTCATATTTTAGTTTAATGCTCTTTTTTTCTTTTTGAGATATTTGAGATGGGTTGGTGTTTTTTTTTTTGCCTCAATCTTGTCACTGGTTTAACTGCTCGCTCCTTACAGACTTGTAGTCTTTTTAGATCTATGATCTATCGTGTGGGTTAAAATTTATATTAAAGGAACAATCTAAGTACAATAACAGTGCTTATTTGTTTTGTTTTTTTATCATTATAGGACGTTGTTAGTAAACTTAAATATACATTTAACTTTTAGAGAAACAAGTAGCAAAGCGTACAGGGACACTATAGTCACCAGAGCAACTGCAGCCCAAAGGACCACTATAGGCACCCAGACCACTTCCACTCAATGAAGTGGTCTGGGTGCCAGGTCCCCCGTAGGTTTAACCCTGCAGCTGAAACTATGTTTACAATAATTCAGCCTCCAGTGGCGGTCTCCCTGACGGCTGCTTCCGCGATTCTCAGTGTGAAAATCGCATTGAACTCACACAGCGTGAGTTCAGATCCCCATAAGAAAGCATTGAGTAACGCTTTCCAAGGGGCGGTTTGAAAGCCTGCGCGCCTCTGGCTGCGTATGCGACACCACTCGGGAGCTGACGTCGGCAGGGAAGGAGAGGTCGCCAGGTCCGAGGGAACCCTGCACTAGATTAAGGTAAATTTTAAGCCCTACAACCCAGGGGAGGGGTGGGGGGACTTAATAACCCAATAGTGCTGGCACTATAGTCACAAGAACTACAGTTTATTGTATTTGTTCTGATGAGTAGACTCAATCCTTTCAGTCTTTTAGCGGTAAACATTTTGTTTTTTTCCAGTGAAAATGCAGTGTTTACAGCCTAGGGACCCTTCCAGAGGCCACTGAGATGGCTGTTAGAGGTGCATCCTTTGTCGATCAGTGCTGTGCAATGTGCAGCACTGCTGTTCAGTGTCTCCACCCTCTGCATGCAGACACTGAGCTTTCCTCATAGAGATGCATTGATTCAATGCATTTCTTTGAGGAGATGCTGATTGGCCAGGGCTATTTGGTTTGCGCTGGCTCTGCCCCTGATCGGTCTCCTTGACAAGCTCAGCCAATCCAATGCTTTCCTGTGTGAAAACATTGCGATTGGCTCAGACCACCACTTCTGATGATGTCAGCCAAACAGGCACGTCGGGGGTAGAGCCAACATCAACAGAGTAAAGGCAAGTTTTTGATATTTGATATTTAGAGGGGCTTGATTGTGTTTTTAAAACTATAGGGTCAGTAATACGTTTGTGTTCCTGACCCTATACTGTTCCTTTTAATGTAGTTGTTCTGGTGTGTATATTCTGTCCCTGCAGAATTTTTGCTATTCAGAGAAAAGGCTGTGTTTACATTGCTCTTTAGGAGCACCTCATGTGGCCACTCCTCAGATGGCCACATGAGGTGCTTCCTGGCTCAGTGCTGCACAAGAAAATGCTGAACTTTTTTCCATAGAGGAGATGATCACAGCCAATCCAGCGCTTTGCTAAGGGAAAGCATTGTGACTGACTGAGATTGTCGGCCAAGGAGGCATATCGGGGTGCGCGTAGCTGGAATAAAGGTGAGTACAATAAATTTTAAGTGGAATAAAGGGGGGCAGCCATCTAAATAGTAAGTTTAACACTACAGGGTCAGGAATACATGTTCCTGACTTTGTAGTGTTCCTTAAATAAGATTACTATGCTTTTATTTTAAAAGAATGCTACAGGCTCAGGAACACAAATGTGTCTTCCTGACACTATATTGTTAAAATCACCATTTAGGTTGCAGTGTCCCCTCTACCACTTTTATGTGAAAGGGTAGTGTTTACAAGAAAATGCATGCAGGGACATGCTATACTTACCAGAACTACATTATGCTGTAGATGTTTTGGTGACTATAGTGTCACTTCAAAGTGCTGTAATAATTGGGGGATCTTTCTTACATGCTGATATTTATTTTATAATTTCTCCTAACTTTCTGTTTGCATCCCTTTTAGCACGTCTTGCTTCTGGTAGATATCTTATTGCTGAACATGTGTAGTGGTAATTATCTAATTGCTGAACAAATGTTCTCTTTTACAGCTGTTACGCAGAGCGCTTCTTTGGTGCAGTGCAAACTAAGGCGCAGCGCAGGCGTGGGTGATTAAATCCTATTTTAGTAAGAACCAAGCGCTACTAAAACCATGCCAAACAGGGAAAATTATGCAAATGGCAGCAGCAGCAGTAGTAGCGGCGAGGAAGCTGGTGCGCCTGTGGATTTTGTGTGTCGGGACTTTCTGCGCAATGTTTGCAAGCGAGGAAAGCGCTGCCGCTTCAAGCATCCAGACTCTAATGATGTATCTGACCTCGGAGTGCAGAAAAATGAGTTTGTCTTTTGTCATGACTTTCAAAACAAGGAGTGTGTTCGTCTCAACTGTCGCTTTATTCATGGCACCAAGGATGATGAAGAACATTATAAGAAAACTGGAGAGCTTCCTCCCCGTTTGCGACAAAAAGTGGCAGCTGGTCTTGGCTTGTCTCCCACTGACTTGCCAAACAAAGGTGAGATTCCAATTTGTCGTGATTTCCTAAAGGGTGACTGCCAACGTGGTGATAGATGCAAGTTTCGTCACCTTCAACGGGAATATGAGTACCAATATGAATACCCATGTGATATACGGGGAGGGGCTATGAACACAGGAGTGGCCCCTGGAAGTTTATCTGCAGCTACCACCCGTGCTTATGAGCACTATGGTGCTTACGAGGGCCTCCCAGAAACAGATTACTATTCCTCTTCTTATTACCGCTATGGTGAACGCTTTGATGATCCTGTAATGAAAAGAAGGCGTGTAGGATATGATGGATATTATAGTGCTTCCCCAGTAGAGTATCGTCTCCTGGAGGAAGAAAATGTTATGCTCCGCAGGCGTGTTGAGGACTTGAAAAAGCAAGTTTCTGTCCTGGCTGCAACTAATGAAGTCTTACTGGACCAAAATGCACAATTCCGCAGCCAGGCAAAAGTGGTTACACTAAGCACACTTAGCACTACAGCTCCAACTAGTGAACAGGCTGTTGGCACAGTGACCAACTACAACCATGGCATAGCCCAGACCCACACAACCCTGAGTAGCCAGGCATTGCAGCCCCGAGCAGTCACACAGCAAGAGCTAGTGGCATCCACTGGTGCACCACCTGCTGCTCAGACCAATGCAGCTGCTCAGCTGAACCCAGAAATCACCCCACTTTCTGCAGCGCTGGCGCAAACCATTGCTCAAGGTATGGCTCCACCTCCAGTTTCTATGGCACCAGTGGCAGTCTCTGTTGCACCAGTAGCTGTTTCCATGGCCCAGCCTCTTCCTGGCATTACTATGAGTCACGCCACTACGCCAATGGTTACCTATCCCATTGCCTCACAGAGCATGCGTATAACTGCCATGCCTCACTAATTATCCATACTGCTCCTTGTCTGTAGATGTTTGGCAGCTATGGCTTTTAGCTATAGACAGAGCACTATCATTTAATGTTCAAGTAATTTGGTCCTCACGTGATTTTTTTTTTTTTCTTTTTTAGAGCAGAAATTAAAGCGCTAAATGCAAAACTGTAGCACACTCAATATATTTTGAATATCAAAGTTGGAGGTAGTTTTTTTTTAAGTATCCTTAATGTGTTGAAGGAGCTTATTTTTGTCAAAATTATTTGCTTACCATGACAGCTTTCTACTGTTGACAGCAATTTTTCTTGTTTCCTTATATTTATATAGTTCCATAGTCCTGCGGAATAGCTCCCAACATGTATTGTTAATCATGTTGGTAGCCACATTCTGAACCTGAAAATAATATACAATTCTTGCGTAGAAGAGCCAGATTTTGCAGCCCGCATTGGTGATACTTTGTTGCTAATTATTTTCCACAAAATAAGGCTCCTTAATTTTGACATTTTCAGTTTAAATTTCTTTTCCAATGGTATACATTTTGTTATAAATTTCTTTTTTTTTTTTTTTCTTTTTTTTTTAATCTGGTCTCAGATATAAAGAAATTGCCCTTCTTTCCTGCTAATAGGAAAGGGCAACATTTATATAAACGTCTGCTGTATGTGAAAGAGCAGAAATTAAAATGTTGGCAAAGAAACTATCAGTAAATAAGATCTGTTTAAAGATATTCAGTCGTTTGGGCATTGCTATAGCCACCATTACTTTAGATTTTAACAGTTGATGGCTGCAATATTCTGTGATACTATTCCAAATCCAAGAATTACCCACAAAGAAAATGTTCTCCCTAGAGATATTAATGTAAAAGTCTAATTTTCATCTTTGGAGGTTCCTAACTTACCATTTAGAAAGTTGTAAATCATGTTCACCAAATATATTTTGTCAAATGTTTGCTGTATTTGTAGCACCGGGTCACCACCTTCCAGCACGCTTTATGTAAATATCTCTAGTTTCTCAAATTTAGTTGCATTGCTGAAAATCCATCATGCCAGTCACTTTTGTCAAGGAGTCTACTTCCTGTTTCTGTTTTAATTAGTGTTGTGGTCTGTGTAGAATGTTAGGCTGTAAAATGCTATGCTTAGGCTGCCCTTATAATTTATATATTTCTGACAGGCAGTTTAAATTCAATCGCCTGCCTCACTTTAAACCAGATTTTTTTTATTTTATTTTTCTTCCTCCTATGTTTGTTACAAAGGACCAAGCATTAACCAGTTAAGTGTGAAGTCTGGTTTGCAAACAGTCTTATTTGGTATAACTTCTTTTTTTTTTTTCTTTTTTTTTTGTCCGATCTGAAATGTTAGTTGTGATACCCATTTATATAAGTAAAGCCACAGTATTTTTTTTTTTCTTTAATAGACATTTTACTTGAAGTAAAGCTGCCATAGTTTTATATTATTGAAAATAAAAATATGCATGTATCTGTCATTTTGGAGTGGAAACTTAGATTAAAGCCTCTTTTCAGTGCATCTCGTGGATTACACTTCTCCTATGTGGGCGGTGATCGTCAGTCCTCTCTGGTCGGAAACATAACTTGTGTGACCAAAGACATGCAGTTAATCAAGCTAGTTGGTATGCATTCTTGAATTCTGATTTCATGCCAAAGTGCTAAGCATGTCAGAAATGCAATCTGCGATGGTTTCAGACCTTCAAATTGTACATGGTTTTCAAAGATCAGGGATGCTTGTGAACAGGGGGATAGAAGTGGCTGCCTAATGGAGCAAAGGTAATCCAGGAAACTCACTGTAAGGAGTTAACGTATCTACCCTTATTACAAAATAACACAGGCTATATCACATGTAATCTGTTATTTTCAGTGATTTAAAAAAAAAAGTTTTCTTTCAAGAATTTTTTGTCATTGTTGACATTTGCATAAAGTGTATACTCACTTTCCATCATATTTTGATGTGGTTTAGTGGCAATTGTTTTTTGTTTTTTTATTATAAATTATAACAGATTACAGCTGAGGTAGTGTTTTAACACCAATAACAACAAAATAGTTTTGTTTGTCTTTTGTGTGAAAACCATTGATTACAATATAACAAATGTACAAAATAATCCAACCACCCAAAGCAGACATTTTATATACCTTTTCTAATATACATATGACAGTATTGCATACATTTAAAATAATGGTGGGAAGAATGTACATCGTTAAGGTAATTTAGCTGCACTAATAATATGGGGTGGAATGTTTCTAGTTTGAAATCCTTGACTTGTGCTTGTTATGCAATGTATACAACTTGTTGAGATTTTGTGTAGAGTGTGTTGTTTCCTGTTGTTATTAAACATATATAAACACCACAGTGTGTGTTTTTCTTATTTCTCTTTACTTGCATTTAGTTGGTATGATAAATCCATTGAGGCTATGTTCAGGGCCGGACAAGCCCACTTGGCTGCATAAATCTTGTGATCGTTGGAGTCGTCCCGATCAGCCATTAAATGATGATGAATGTAAAATGCCAAGCAACTGCAAAAATATGCTACCCCATGCTGTTTGACTTTTATATCTGATTAAAAAAAACCAAAACAAAACTGTAGTATCAGTTCTAAAGGGCATTCTTAAGTGTCATAATTAAAGGCTCACTATGGGGTCAGGAACACAAACATGTATTATTGACCCTATAGTGTTAAAACCACCATCTAGCCCCCCATGATCCCACCCATATAGTGAAATCTTACTTGAATTCAAATCTGCAGCTGCATAGTTTCACTGTTTCCTTCTGACCTGCCTCTGACATCAGCAGAAGTGGTAGTCTGATCCAATCAGAGTGCTTCCCCATAGGATTGGCTAAGACTGACATAGGGGCAGAGCCAGCATGATTCAAACACAGCCCTGGCCAATCAGCATCTCCTCATCGAGATGAATTGAATCAATATGAGAAAAGTTCGGTGTCTGCATGCAGAGGGAGGAGACACTGAATGTATGGATGTATTTTAGGCAGCCATGACCCAGGAAGGATCTCTAACAGCTATCTGAGGAGTGGCCAGTGAAGCTATCACTAGGCTGTAATGTAAATCCAAAACACCAGATAGGTGAATAATTATGCAACCTGAGAAAAATACTCTCTAACATCTGTGAAATAAAAATTGTATACATAGTAGGACCAGGTCCGCTGTCAAGCTTGTGAGTTCCCCCCGTTATATTCTGTATTTCCGCCTCAATTTCTTTCCAGTATGATTGGATCTTGTCGCAGTCCCACCAGATATGTTTGATAGTTACATAGTTACATAGCTGAAAGGTGACTTGCGTCCATCAAGTTCAGCCTTCCTCACATATGTTTTTTGCTGTTGATCCAAAAGAAGGCAAAAAAACCCAGTTTGAAGCACTTCCAATTTTGCAACAAGCTAGGAAAAAATTCCTTCTTGACTCCAGAATGGCAGTCAGATTTATCCTTGGAATAGTGCCAGTTCCGTTTTCGCACCTCCAGCAGGTGTCCGGTATTGTCGGATTGATCCAATGTAGTAGGGTCGGCGTGCGGTACCAGTGGGACAGCAGCTTGTAATTCATTTCTTGGTAGTTCGTGCTCGATGAGCTCTTGTGTGCTTTGCTCGCATTATGGCTCTAAGAGCATTGAGAGATGTAGTCCACAACATCAGGAGTGCCGATGGCTGCCTACCCCTTTCTTAGATGCAATGATTTCCATATTCTCAAGTGACATTTCACCCAATTATAATCTGAGAGCAGTTATACTAGTCTACTCAGCCAATTGTTGTCATGATAGCACCATAATTAAAGGGACACTATAGTCACCAGAACAACTACATCTTATTGAATTTGTTCTGTTGAGTAGAATCATTACCTTCAGGCTTTTTCCTGTAAACACGGTCTTTTCAGAGAAAATGCAGTGTTTACATTACAGCCTAGTGAGAACTTAACTGGCCACTACTTAGATGGCTGTTAGAGATCCTTCCTGGGTCATGGCTGCCTAAAATCCATCCAAACATTCAGTTTCTCCTCCCTCTGCATGCAGACACTGAACTTTCCTCATAGAGATTAATTGATTCAATTCATCTCTATGAAGAGATGCTGATTGGCCAGGGCTGTGTTTGAATCATGCTGGCTCTGCCTCCTTGTCAGTCTCAGCCAATCCTATGGAGAAGCACTGTGATTGGATCAGGCCACCACTTCTGATGATGTCAGCAGACAGCTTGTTTTTCTGAGGCAAACAGCATGCAGAGCTACAGCTTCAGGCTTGAATACAAGTAAGATTTTGCTATATTTAGGGAGGCATGAGGGGCCCGGGGGGGGCTAGATGGTGGTTTTAACTATATAGGGTCAGGAATACATGACCCTATAGTGTTCCTATAACCTAGTCTAATTTGGTTTTCACAAGTGAAGCTCCTACTGGCTGTCACCAAGACATCTACTAGATTTGTGTTCAACACTGCAGTGGAAACATTGCATTTACAACACAATTGCATTGTTTTATATTGCTGTATTAAAACTATACAGCCACTGCATTTGTTATTTATGTAATAACTTGCAACAGATTTTTGCATACCAAGTTAAAACGTATGTCTATTTCTTTTGTCTCCTAACTAATAGGATTGTTAAATGTTAATTGAGGGGGGGGGGGGGGGAGATATTTGGTTAATCAATACGGTGTATATACATTGCTCTTGGTTTTTTTTAATTACCTTGTGAGGAATTCACTCAATGTGATGAAATGCAATGAGATTGTGGTAGAGCATGGGTTCCCAACCTCAGGGCCAGAGGCCGGAATCGGTCCGCACAAATTTATTGCCGGTCCGCGAAAGCTTTCACCCGGCTATAACGTTGGGTGAAAGCTTCTGCAGACCGGCAATAAATTGCCGCAAGATATTTCCCTGGTGCTATGATCTTATGATCATAGCACCGGGAAATTTGCCCCCTCTCCTCTGCCGGTTCTGCAGGACCGGTGGGGAGATCAGAGATCTCCCTCTAAGGCTGGCTCGCAGTTTAATGCTGCAGCCGGCAGCTGCTAGAGTTCACTCTTGTGAGATTCTGATCGTTGCCGTGGTAACTGCAGCAAAGCTCCGAGCTCGTGAGAGGAGAACCTGGGACCATCAGGGCTTCCCCACAGGACAACCAGGATTTGGAGGAAATGTCCTCCCTCCCATGCAAAGGTAAGCAGGGAGGGTGGGGTGGGGATATCAAAATAACTTGTATTTTTTATTTTTATAAAAAAAAAATGAAAAAAATAAATATATATATATATATATATATATATATATACATGCGTGCGCACACACACAAAGGGTAAGGGGGTACCAAAGTTGAAAATCTCCTGAATTGGGGTCAGGGCCGTCTTTAAGGAGGGGCAAACGGGGCAGCAGCCCTGGGCCCAGTTACTCATGGGGAGCCCAAAGCAGCTGCCCCGTGGGCCCCGCCGCCTGCAATAAAATTATTTTTTAAAAAAAATATTTCCCTTTCTAATGGGCCCGCGGTGCTAGTATTGCAGCTGCACCGGGGCCCGCACACTAAGGGGGCCCACGGGGTGGCCCATACCCTTAGGGCCACCCAGTGAGCATGTTTCAGCAGGGGTCTGGTCGGCACTGTGGCCCTTTAACAGCGCGACCGGGCCCTTGCTTAACGGCTGCATGGGAGGAAGTGACGTCCGCGAATCACTTCCTCCCACCTCAAAGACATCGGGCCGCGCGGGAGGCTGCTGAGCCAGCATCCAGTGAGGGGGGGGGAGAAGGAGAGCCAGACCCCCAACTACCCCAGCCAGCACACTGGACCCCAGGGAAGGAAGCCTCTTTCAAAGGTAGGAAACTGAAGAGTTTCTGTCTGTGTGTGTCAGTATGTGTGTTTGTCAGTATGTGTGTGTGTGTGTGTGTCAGTATGTCTGTCTGTGTGTCAGTATGTCCCCTCTTGCCCAAAATAATTAATGCACCAGAGCCCTCTCTACTTTACGTCCGCCTCTGCGTTGGGGTGGGGGGCATGATTGCATGCCAGGGAGGGGACGACAGGGTTCAGGGGGCCCAAGAAAATGTTTGCCCAGGGTCCAATCCATATTAAAGACGGCCCTGATTGGGGTTAACCCCTAGTGCAAGACTATTTGCACCAACAACTAAACAACAAGAAGAGACAAAAAACTGGAGAAAATGAATTATGGTAGAGTGTCCTGAAGAGTGCAAGTCCCTTAAGAGCGAGGGGGACAGTCAGTGGTACAAATAGTGTGTACCACTTTAAATATTCCATTCTCTGTCCTTCAGGCCTCACTCAACTCAGTGAAAGACTGCATTTTTTTCTCCCCATTTCCACCCACCCTCCCCTCCTCCCGCCCACCCAGGCTCCCCCTAAATATATAGCATGCTTCTCCAGCTGTTTGAGATTCTCACCCAATTACCTCTTCATTCCCCTAACATCTTACCAATAGCTGCTTCTCTGCTAACTCGTTCAGCCATCACATCCAAACTTCCCCTGCTACCTCTTGTCTCAAATCCCCATGGTTTCCTTTAGATTGTAAACTCACATGCCATCTAGCCAAGCACTTTGTATAAAAGAGCTCCAATGGCTAGATATCAGCTTATGGGCAGGGCTCTCTTACCTCTTGTATTTGTCTGTGTATATTGTATGTTTCTCCACTAATTGTACAGCGCTGCGGAATCTGTTTGCGCTTTATAAATCATAATAATAATAATATAAAACTTAACTTTTAATACTAAAAAAGTAAAACCACAAGAGCACACATTAAGAACACTAATTAGTATAACTTGTCCTGGCTCGTCTCCGTTAGTACGGAGATAGTGTAATTGCAGGGATTATTTCAATCCGATAAGTGAACCCGCTGCAGGTGAAGCGGTTCAATAATTTACCTGGCGGTACAATATTACAGTCTCGAGTACAAAGTAGTATATAACACCCTGTTCTCAGAGTATTATTTTGTCAATAAAAAGTAAACTGTATACTTATTGGTGTCTCAGACCATATATTGTTGTGTGGGAGGGAGAACCAGAATGGGTTATTAATATCACTATGCAGGAATATATATCACAGAGATAGTGTGGGTTTAACCGTTTAAGACAACAATAGTGGAGAAATTCCTGAGTAATTCTCAAAGTCCCTAAGTGCTTGTGTCTTTAAGGGCACCCCTTAACTAAAGCCTGGAAATCCCTAAACACTGGTCTATACAACCTCACGCCAGAAATCCTGCCTAGGAAGCAGAGTGCAAAAACCCTGCTCACCAATTATACAGAGCACACACTAAGAGCTCTAATAGTTCATACATGCAAAAGTATGTGTATCTGTGCTTACAGCCCTTCTTTTGATAACAAATGTAAAGTTGCAATAAATTATAAGCAATGTATCAAGGGCTGCCATACACGATACAATAGTAGCTCAGAGCCCTGATGTAAAAATATAGGATTGCTGTCACTCCACTGTAGTAATAGGCTGCAGTAATTATCGCGTCCTTAAGGTCAGACCGTTAAATAGTATAACTAGTCCTGGCTCGTCTCCGTTAGTACGGAGATAGTGTAATTGCAGGGATTATTTCAATCTGATAAGTTAACCCGCTGCAAGGTGAAGCGGTACAATAAATTTTCCTGGCGGCACAATATTACAGTTTTGAGTACCAAGTAGTATATACCATCCTGTTCTCAGAGTATTATTTTAGTAATAGAAAGTAAACTGTATACCTGTTGGTGTCACAGACCATATATTGTTGTGGTCAGAGACACCAACAGGTATACAGTTTACTTTTAATTGACAAAATAATACTCTGAGAACAGGGTGTTATATACTACTTTGTACTCGAGACTGTAATATTGTACCGCCAGGTAAAGTATCGCTTCACCTGCAGCGGGTTCACTTATCGGATTGAAATAATCCCTGCAATTACACTATCTCCGTACTAACGGAGACGAGTCAGCTTTAAGTTATACTAATTAGTGTTCTTAATGTGTGCTCTTGTGGTTTTACTTTTTTAGTATTAAAAGTTAAGTTTCATATTTAAAGTGGTACACACTATTTGTACCACTGACTGTCCCCCTCCCTCTTAAGGGACTTACACTCTTCCATAATTCCAATTCTTCTGTTTTTTGTCTCTTCTTCGTGTGTGTGTGTGTGTGTGTGTATATATATATATATATATATATATATATATATATATATATTTACTAATCTACCCTTAAACCATACATACATACATACACTGCGCCACACACACACACCATCCCTCACACATACCATTGGGTTTTATTTCTGGCTGAAGCTGGTCCGCAAAATAGGTCTACTCTTTTTGCTGGTCCTCGGGTGCTAAAAGGTTGGAGAACACTGTGTTAGAGGACACCAGATGAACAGAAAGCTTACATATTAAAGAACCTTGCAATTCGGACAGCTTAAGGACTGGTGAACCGTGTGTTTTATGTATATTTTTCTTTAAGTGTTATAAAGAAATTTTTATTAAAAGAAACAAAAACATTGTGTCCTATTATCAAAAAAAATGCTGTTGCTAAAAAGTTTTAATGTCCTTTGTTTCAAACGAATTAAAAATAATTCATCCAATAAAACAAACCATAATGGCTGCAGATGGTGTAGAAGTGCACACATCATTATGTTTTGTAAATAATGTACTTTTTCAAGATCACTCGAGTTCCATTGTGGCAGCATTTTACAGCTGCATATGAATCAATCACCAGACAACCTAGTTGCAACAGGAAATTAATCTGGTGCAGAAAAACTACAGAAACATGCTAGGACCTAACTTTTTAAGGTTAAAGGGTACACGTAGTGCCAAAAAACACTATATACCTGCATTAAGTTTTGCTGGCAAATGTAGAGATTGGGAGAAAGCCCTATTTTAAAATATTTTTTCCCTCCAGATTAGAGGCAGTGCACAAGAGATCCACACTGAAAAGGGTAGAAAGTCACCTACATTTTTTAAAAGTTAAACATCTCCCAATACTCCACCTTAAGCTATAAAAACCCCAGTATGTTCTAATAACTCCATGTGAAGAAGCTCCTGTACTCCGACCAATTACCTCCTTGCTGCTATCAGGGACCCTGGAGCGTTTTTGACCAGGCTCCAGCTCCCTCCTTCCAGGCAAATATCGCCCTGTCTGCCTTTTCCTCTTCCGTTTCTTCTTCACAAGCACGCACTGACACCTCTGCTTATAGTGATTCCAGCTCCTTTAGCTACTGCCTTTATAAAGGCAGTTGTGGCTGTCAGGGCTAGCTCTTATGCACTTATCCTGGGTTACCTACAGGTCCAAAGACTGCCACTGAGATTCCTGAATATATCCAGACAGGACATAAGGTTTCAAATGGAACTAACATACATTTCTTTATCAATGTGGACAAGGACTACCCTTTGGGGATTAGTCCTTAAATATATGTTGACAAACGTTTAAAATACAAATATATAAAATATTGGAGTACAAGTCATTATAATTAATACATGAACTATATATTACAAATAACATTTTCACATGAAAAAAAACAAAACAATAATGTACAGGTGATACTCGAAAAATTAGAATATCGTGCAAAAGTTCATTTATTTCAGTAATGCAACGTAAAAGGGAAAACTAATATATGAGATAGACGCATTACATGCAAAGCAAGATAGTTCAAGCCGTGATTTGTCATAAGTGCAGATGATTATGGCTTACAGCTCATAAAAACCCCAAATCCACAATCTTAGTAAATTAGAATATTACATGCAATCAATAAAACAAGGAGTGTACATAGAACAATATCGGACCTCTGAAAAGTATAAGCATGCATATGGACGCAGTACTTGGTTTGGGCCTCTTTTGCAGCAATTACTGCCTCAATGAGGCGTGGCATGGAAGCTATCAGTCTGTGGCACTGCTGAGGTGTTATGGAAGACTAGGATGCTTCAATGGCGGCCTTCAGCTCTTCTGCATTGTTTGGTCTCATGTCTCTCATCTTTCTCTTGGCAATGCCCCATAGATTCTCTATGGGGTTCAGGTCAGGCGAGTTTACTGGCCAATCAAGCACAGTAATCCCACAGGCACTGAACCAGACTTTGGTGCTTTTGGAAGTGTTGGCAGGTGCCAAGTCCTGCTGGAAAATGAAGTCAGCATCCCCATAAAGCTCGTCTGCGGAAGGAAGCACAAAGTGCTCCAAAATCTCCTGATAGACGGCTGCGTTGACCGTGGACTTAATGAAGCACAGTGGACCAACACCAGCAGATGACATGGCTCCCCAAATCAACACAGACTGTGGAAACTTCACACTGGACTTCAAGCATCTTGCAGTGTGTGCCTCTCCATTCTTCCTCTAGACTCTGGGTCCTTGGTTTCCAAATTAGATGCAAAAGTTGCTCTCATCAGAAAAGAGGACTTTGGACCACTGAGCAACAGACAAGGTGTATTTTTCTTTAGTACAGGTAAGATGCTTCTGATGTTGTTTGTTGTTCAGGAGCGGCTTGACAAGAGGAATACGACGTCTGAAGCCCATGTCCACGATCCGATGTGTGGTGGCTCTTGATGCACTGACTCCAGCCTCAATCCAATCCTTGTGAAAGTCCCCAACACTTTTGACCGGCCTTTTCCTGACAATCCTCTCCAGGTTGTGGTCATCCCTGCTGCTTGTGCACCTTTTTCTTCCACACTTTTCCCTTTGGGAACATCCAACTTCCTTCGCAATTACCTTTTGAGGCTTTCCCTCCTTATGGAGGGTGTCAATGATGGTTTTCTGCACAACTGTCAGGTCAGCAGTCTTCCCCATGATTGTGATTCCTACTGATCCAGACTGAGAGACCATTTAAAGGCTCAGAAACCCTTTGCAGGTGTTGTGGCGTACTTAGCTGATTAGAGTGGGACACTGGGAGCCTAGAATATTGCACCTTTTCTCAATATTCTAATTTACGGCTTGAACTATCTTGCTTTGCATGTAATGCGTCTATCTCATATATTAGTTATCCCTTTTATGTTGCATTACTGAAATAAATGAACTTTTGCACGATATTCTAATTTTTCGAGTATCACCTGTATACATTTAACTACTTATTTGTTTCCCCCGATTTACATATCACCATTATGCAAATATACAAACTTCCATTCAGCCACTAGAGGGCGCTGCAGCGTTAGCAAGTAACAATGAATAGTTTTTTTGTTTTTTTTCAGTTGCTACCATCACAAGCCCCTTTAACCCCTTAAGGACCAAACGTCTGGAATAAAAGGGAATCATGACATGTCAGACATGTCATGTGTCCTTAAGGGGTTAAAGGGCTCCTGGGACCAGGTCCATAGTCTGTGGGCAAGAAGTTGGCCTTTTAGCCTCTCCAAAAGGCCATGGCATGGAGCTTTTGTTAAATCCCAGTTCTCTGACTGCCTTTGGAAGTATAGGTAGGCACTCGTGTTTTTTTCAAGAGCAAGGTGATAATTGAAATTATTCAAACTCAAAAAGCTCAAATCATTTGCATTTCATCCTAAATTAAGGGATCTGATGCTGAGAGAATGGAAATGTCCTCCCTAAACAGCTTATATCTCAAAGCACTTTAAAACAATATTTGCCATCAAAGAAGAGTCTGTCAATAAATTGGAAGAGCTACCTAAAGCAGATGTACCCACTGTTCCGGTGGGGATGAAAAGCACACTACCTACCCATAGGAAATTCCAGTGGTCTTTAAGATGCACTTATCTACATTTACTATTTGTGGTTGTGGCACCAAGGCCGTGTCCTACCCAATAGCAAGCAAGACATGTGTAAACGTAAATTAGGAGTGTGTGAAAGTATTAAGCATTAACCAACACAATGTTTCAGGAAAAGATGTCAAAAAACTTGGGACTGCTCTTTTACCCAAACGTGTGCTTGGAGAAAAATTAAATACTGATCCTTCCACTTAATGCCGTGTAAATGCCAAACGAACAGATGTATAGGTTTAAACGCATTGACAATAGTCTTGCTCAGCTAGGTGCGCACACCGGCATTGATAATAGCATTTATGGCATTGTCAATTGTTGCGTATTGTAGAGAAAATTCTTTAGAGGGGATCAAAGAATTTAAATAGGGAACTGATGATGAGTGGGGAGCAAAAAGATCAGCGATTACATGTTTTCAAAGATCATTTTTCCTAGTGACAATTCCGATTGGAATAGTATGCCAGGTAGAGAAGGGGGTGGGGCGGGAAATGGCCCAGGAGAAAACCTTGTTCATGTTCTTGCTGTAAAAGGATGTCAGCAGAGTGAGGGTCCAATAGGGCTGTTAGTAGGTTCTACATTCTAGAATTACAGAGGGAATGGCAGTAATCCCAGTGTGGAAACCGTTAGAGACCTGCAACTAGGAATTCAACCAAATGTGGGGAAGGGTGATTGAGCCAAAACAATCACTTTACAGACGTAAAATACAGTTTTTGGATGTATTTTATTAGGACACATGCAGGGCCGTCTTTAATTTTGATTGGACCCTGGGCAAGCATTTACTTGGGCCCCCCTGACTACATATAGATACACACAAATACACTACCTGACACACATGCAGATACACACTGACCGCATATAGATACACACAAGAACATACAGATACACACAGACACTGACACACACATAGACACACACACAGATACAGACACTGACATGCATGCAGATACAAAAGGTACACACACACTGACACACATGCAGATATACAGATACAAACACTGACACATACAGATACACACACAAACGCAAATGGACAACATACAGATACAGAGACACATTCTGACAGACGTACTGACACAGACAGCTATACTGAAACACACATACACAAAGACATACTGAACCACACAGACATACAGATACACTGACAGACATACTGGCACATATACACACAGACAGATGGACATACTGAAACACACATACACTGACAGACATATTGACAAACACAGACATACAGAACCACACGGACATTGACAGACTCACACAGACATTCTGTCACACATACACACAGACAGACATACTGAAACACACATACACACAGAAACTGACAGACATACACATATACAGACATTTTGACACTCACAGACAGCCATACTGAAACACACATACATACTGAACCACACAGACACTGACAGACTCACACACAGACATACTGACACACTGACAGACATTCTGGCACACATACACGCAGACAGACATACTGAAACACACATACACACAGATAGACATACTGAAACACACATACACACAGATAGACATACATACATATATACTGACACACACACACACTCAGACATTCATGCAAAATTCAAATGCATCAGTGCTCCGTTTTCCAAAATTCAGTAAACGATTTTACATAATCAGTTGCAATGTGATTATTTTATTTTTCCCAACCCTCTCTTCTAATAAAAAAAAATTGCTCAAGTTATTTAAACGTTTGATATTTAGGTATGACTGCACATAAAGCACATGATGTATGTATTAATGTGTTTCATCGCAGTGGGTTTACATATCATCCAAAATGGTGAATAAAAAAATACATGTATAAAAAGAGTCAATGACATCTCAATGTCGATAATGATGTCAAATGCCAGGGACAGAGATTTTGCTCTAGATTTACATAACAAATGCTGTTTATTTCGTTTAGTGAAAGCCCGAGAAATAAAATGGTAACTGATTGCTTGTAGCTGTTTTTAGACTGTGCAGCCGTGGATATGGTTCTCCTGTACATATTTCTGCACATAACAGATTTAATCATTAATCATATAATACATACATTCCTAAATGTTTACATAAACACTCGATCAATGCAGTGCAGTGTATTTTGGCATGAATCATTTTATGCCTCATAAGGAGTATGTGGATTTCAATAAGTCCCTTCAGTTAAATCATTGTAAGATGAAAACACTTTTCTTTATTCAAACCGAATAGCTTGCGCAGTGAATTATTTAATTTTAACTACATCACTGCAGCTTTAAAATTATATACACATTTACAAAAAACAAACAAACAATTTTTTCAGACATTCTGGCACACATACACACAGACAGACATACTGAAACACACATACACCAAGATAGACATACATATATACTGACACACACACACACACTCAGACATTCCAGACTCAGACTCAGAGTTTCTTACCTTTTCCTGGAGGTGGATTCCCTGGGGTCCAGTGGGCTGGCTGGGGTGGCTGGGAGTTAAGCTCTCGCTCTCTCCCGGCCTGGCCCCCTTCTGAGCAGCTGGTCCTCCTCCCCGCGCGGTTCCGGTTTCTGTGGGAGGAAGTGACGCACGGCGGTCACTTCCTCCCAGACGGCTGCCGAAAAGCAAGGGCCCGGTCGCGCTGTTAAAGCGCCACAGCGCCCGACCGGGCCCCTGCTGACACAGGCCCACTGGGTGGCCCTAAGTGCATGGGCCACCCGATGGGCCCCCATAGTTTGCGGGCCGGGGCAAACGGAGCAGCTGTCTTGGGCCCCCCAGCAGGGACAGGGCCCGGGGGAGCTGCCCCGTTTGCCCCGCGTTAAAGACGGCCCTGGACACATGGGTTTAGCATAAGCTCTAGAGCAGGCATAGGCAACCTTCGACACTCCAGATGTTGTGAACTCCATCCCCCATAATGCTCTTACACCCATAATGTTGGCAAAGCATTATGGGAGGTGTAGTCCAAAACAGCTGGAGTGCTGAAGGTTGCCTATGCCTGCTCTAGTGCATAGTAAACACACATGTTTCTGGGGATTATTAGGACTTGTTGGAGTTTTATACCTTAAGAAGGAGGAGTATTAGAAGGGGCTTAATGTTTAGATTTCTAGGTGACTGCCTGATTTTTCCTGACAGAGTGGATATCCCTATTGTTGTGCACTACCTCTTACCCTAAGGAAAATAAACTTACGGTAAATAAAATTGTATCTTTCTCCTATTTGCCTCAATTCCTTGGGAGACACTCAAAGCCAGGGAGAGCAGAAGAGACCTTCCACATGAGGAACTTCTGTCCACCCATAGCAACCACAGTGCATGTGCTGTGGTTGGTATGGAAACCCCTTAGACGGCACTGCTAGCGTTGGCGGGGGTTGTATGAACAGAGTGACATATCGTCAATGGAATAGCATGTCAGTGTCACTGAGGAGGTTTACCCCTCTTCGGGAAGTTTCCTCAAGCAAGACAAATCAATGATTGTCAGAGGAGGCGTGGGGGTGGACCTTGCTAATGTGATCGCGGCAGGGATTCAGAGGCCAAGGTAAGTGGCTACAGGTTTCCTTTAAATTAACCCTCTCACAGCCATATCTCCCTGACACAGGAATTGTTTAATTCCCTATATACACATAGTATCAATCCATAATGGGAGAAAACGCTTCAAAATACATATAATGTAATGCATCATAAAATACTAAAATGTTGTACATGAACTCAAACAAAATAATACAAAATTAAATTAAATATAAATAAATAACTAATGCAACATGCAAGTAAAGACAAAAAGTGAGTATATTTTAAGCACAGTTAAGGTGATCAGGGATTGTGGTATTTTATACTACTACACTATACTACTAATGTATTTATTAACCTATCCTTAACCCTAGCATTACATTCTAGGACCCACTACTAGCCAACATCGAAATATCTAACAGACATAAATATATAAGGAAGCATAATCCTCCACAAGATGATGCTAAGTAAGATTTACACCGAGGAGCTACAAAATGTAAATTGTGTGTTTGTATTTCCTTTTGTATTACACAGCCATGCTACAGTGCTGCCCCAACCCCATGTGCTCCCTATTAAGGGTTAATAAGTGTGTAGGGGCTTAGAAAAATACCCCTTTCTGTCTCAGTAGAGATAATGCCATTCAGCTTAAAGTAGCAAGGGTGATTGTTAGTGAAGGATTCACCTGAGTTTACTATTTAATGGATATTGGAGTGAAACTAAATGTCCAGATCTGGGATAGTGCGCAAGCAACTTTTTCTATGTTTTTTACAAAATTAAAACTACCTGCCGAATATCGTGTGGGTATCCTTCATGCTGCTAAAACAGCGAGGCACGGACTCCATAAGACCTCTAAATGTGTCCTGTGGCACCAAGACATTAGTAGAAGATCTCTTAAAGAGGCACTATAGTTAACAAAACAACTTTAGCTTAATTAAGCAGTACTTGTATATAGATTATGCCCCTGCAGTCTCACTGCTTAATTCCCCGCCATGTAGGATGTAACGGATTACCTGGCACCCAGACTGGGTACCTCCGCCAAAGGATGCTCCTAGTGCTTACCGAGGACTATAAGTACCGCACCGGACACCACAAACACTGCAGACTCCACAACTGCCGTAGCTTAGCTGGGATCTCACCGTCTTCTTTCCACCCTGGAACCACCTGTGACATCGAGGACCGTGTGGGGAAGACCTCCCCTCCAGGAGAGCGTAACAGGAACAGTTCTTAGAAGAGCTAAGTGATTAGAGCTTCAGGGGAGTATACAGAGTATAGCAATCCCCAGTGTTATTATAGCAGTTTCCCCCAATAAGAGACTTGAACTCAATATTGAGGGTGAAGAAAGACAAAAGGTTTAATGGTTCAGGTTGGCTTTATATACAACTTTTCAGGCCAGAGGAACGCCCACTGGACCTGAAAAGGGACTGGGACACAAGGGACACAAACCAATAAAAACAGCGTAACAACGTCTGACACTCCCACATACAGTAAACAATACCTACCCTCTGCCTGTGATATAATTAAGGTAGTTAATGCATTATCTTAATTATCCACAGGCAGAAATACACACATTTTTATACCATCAGTACCCCAAAACACAACATATCCCCATAAATCTTACATCCCCTGATAGCCCTGATCTGGGTTATATCCCCAAATCACCCAGATCAGATCAGGGGTTAAGAAATGTTATGGAAGTCATATTTTTGCCCAGGCGAACCCAGGATTTCATGCCCAAAACAGTTCCATAGATTCGCGGTTAAGTGCCGCTGGAGGACCGACTGGGAACCGCGAGATTTTTGTGGTGAAAATAGTTCCAGGGCATTCACGGCTAAGTCTCCCTGAAGTCTATTCACGGTTTTAGTCCATGCGAACAAGATGGCCACTACCACGTGTTTGAATGTCGAATGGCGGCTACTTCGACTGTTCGGGAGTTCGAAGAACCGATGTTTAAAGTGCCAATAGGCACAATTAGGGTCTCTCAGCCAAAATAAATTAAAGGGGCCATAGTCACAGGGTAAAAGGCTGGCAAGTAGTCCCGTCCAAAACCTGTTTATGCAGCCCTACTCACACCTCCCTGCATGTGACTTACCCCTTCCTAAACACTTACTGTAAAGTGAGATCTAATGTTTACCTTTATTGCACAGTGTGTTTCATTTAGAATTTATCTCCTTTATTGTTAATAGCTTGTCAGACCTTGCAGGAGCAAACTGTGTGTGGTTAAAGTCCAATTTACACAGCAGGAGATAACTAATGAAGTAAGTTAACATCTGATTGAAATTAAACCATTGTTTAATGCAGGCTGTGTGCGTTGCAGCCAGGGGTGGTGTAGCTATGAATACATTAATGGAAACAACTCCAAAATGGTAGATAATTGAGCAGTGAGACTACAGAGCAACATAATCTATACAAAAAAACAGCTTTGTTAAAGTAAAGTTGCTTTGGTGACTATAATGTCCCTTTAAGTTCTGCAACTTGCGAAATGGTGCCTCCATGGATTAAATTTGTTGTTCCAGGGACGACTTTTTACGATGTGACGGGCGGGTTGGGAGCACCTGGAGACAGCCACGATCACGACACGTGCAATAGTGCGACAGGCACCGTAGGCGACCTTTCTCGCACCCCACGCAACTGACCCACAGTGTACATACTAGTCGGTGTTTGGTAGGACTGCGGACGAGCAGCTTCCAAACGTCTCCAACCGACCGAGGTTCATAGTTGCTACCCAGCAACTTTCCCCCCTTCCCTTCTTTTTTTTTTTTTTTTTTTCTCTTCTCTCCCTCTTTCTTCTCCTCTCCCTCACCTCACCCTCCCCTGAATCCCCTACGTATGGACGTCTGGGCTATGCCTTCAGCACTGCGACCAGGTGGGAGAAGCCCAATCCGCAGGGACGGGGCGAGCCTCGCCCCCGCACACCTCAAGGTGTGGTCTAATAATGTGAGAGGCCTAAACCTCCCGGAGAAACGCTCCCAACTCTTGCGCCAGCTCTGGGCGGAAAAGGTCTCTATTGCGCTCCTGCAAGAAACGCACCTTAAGGGCCAGGACTCCATGAAAGTGGAGAACAGCCGCTATCCACAGGGGTATTATGCCAACCACCCGGAGTCTAAGAAGACAGGGGTGGCGATTCTGATCTCCCGAACAGTCCCGTTTCAACACATAGACACGATGGCGGACCCTGACGGGAGATTTATCTTTCTGAAGGGCACCATCGCCCATCACACCTACACATTTGCAAGCATCTATAGCCCCAACCGCAGGCAACACATCTTCCTGACCAAAACCCTAGCCAAACTAGAAAAATTCAAGGCCGGTCTGCTGATAGTTGCGGGTGACCTCAACGTTCCCTTAGACCCACGGATGGACACCACCAGGGGGGCCAGCACTGTCCCGGAACACAGCCTGCGCATGATGAGGCGCACGCTTACCGGGATGGGGCTGGTGGACTGCTGGCGGGTAGCCCATCCAGACGATAAAGACTTCTCCTACTACTCGTCAGTATACAAGCAATATAGTCGGATTGACTATATATTCCTACCCCAGGAGAGCCTAGCGCTCCTCCGAGAAGCATCCATAGGGATCATCAACCAGTCCGACCATGCCCCAATTACGGTAGTGATGAACTCGCCACTATTTAAACCGGCCGAACGCCAATGGAAACTAAACGAAACCTTGTTAACAGAGCTAGAGACACGCACCAAGGCATCACAGACGCTCACACAATACTTTGAAATTAACGACACTCCCGATATGCCCCCACTGACGCTCTGGGAAGCCCATAAATGTGTTGTTAGGGGCCTCTTTATATCCATCAGCACACAACGTAAGAAAGATAGAGCTCGCCAAATATTAGACCTAACGACACAGATAGCAGACCTGGAGGATACCCACAAGCAGACCTTAGATGACGACACGTACCTGCGACTCACAGAGGCACGCAGGACACTCAGAGACCACCTTTCTCAGGGTCTACTACGACATATGGGGTTCGGACCAATAATGCGATCATGGGTGTCGGCGCTGTACTCCTCCCCGACGGCCAGGATCCGTATCAACGGAGCATTAACGCAGTCCTTCCCAATATGTAACGGGACCCGCCAGGGCTGTCCCCTGTCCCCTCTCCTGTTTGCCCTCTCTCTTGAGCCGTTTCTGGAGGCGGTCAGACAGGACGGGGGCATAACGGGGGTGAGGGTGGGCGCGGAGGAGCACAGAGTGGCAGCCTATGCGGACAACATGCTCTTCTTCCTGGAGCAGCCCAGGATTTCTATGCCCAACCTGCTACAGGCGTTTCGCACCTACCATCAGGTGTCCAATTTGAAACTCAACATAGAAAAATCTGAAGCAATGC
The DNA here is from genome assembly GCF_036172605.1 of Pelobates fuscus. Lineage (NCBI taxonomy): Eukaryota > Metazoa > Chordata > Amphibia > Anura > Pelobatidae > Pelobates > Pelobates fuscus. Next base: position 388,722,366 of record NC_086317.1, on the reverse strand, counting down.
CGATAATGCAGGGAGAGGAGCAGGTCCGCCAGCTCAGCTCACAGTTCGCCTTCTCATGGTGTGCAACAAAACTACGGTACCTGGGCACCTGGCTACCAGCGGACTTGACGCAGGTATACAGGCTGAACTTCCTTCCCATCCTCTCAGCTATACAACAAGACCTCCAGCGGTGGACGCAGAAGTACATATCGTGGTTTGGCCGCATTAGTGCGGTCAAAATGAATATACTCCCCAGGTTGCTGTACCTCTTTGCGACACTCCCCACCAGGATCCCCCAGATGTTTTTCAACTCGGTGACAACAGCTATTCGTAGGTTTGTATGGAATCACAGGCAGACGCGCATCCGCAGATCGATCCTAGAGAGACCAAAGACAGCAGGAGGTATGGGACTACCGTCAGTGATAGCATACTATAGAGCGACGCATCTCCACAGAATAGTAGACTGGCATGCACGCCCCAGCACTAAACGCGGGGTATCCATGGAACTACAACAGACACGGGGAATTGTTCCATCACAGCTCTGGCTCGGGGGGTCCACTTTCACTGACCTACACACGAAGAACCCGATGATTGACGCCACCCTCAGGGTATGGTGTGGACAACGGTATGCCCACCAACTGTCAGGATCGGGACAGGGATCCAACACGCAGAGTACAGACAGTAGAAAGGTACGTATACCGGACCTTAGAATGGCCGGACTAACGTACGGAGATAGAGAGAATGGTCAAAGACGAGCCGAGGTCGAGGGAACGAGAAGACAGGTAAGCGAGGAACAAGCCGAGTCAAAGGGTAACAGAGATAAGCAGAGTAATACAAACAAGCCGGGTCTGAACCAAAAGGATAACTGGAATACAAGAGCGCTGAGTGACTAGACAGGCTAGAACCACGACAGGGCAATGAGCAAATGGAAGAAGCACTGTTAAATACCCTGGCTCAGGAGAGTAGACACGCCTCCGACGAGTCCTGATTAGTTTCCAGACAATTGAGTGACAGGTCGGTCCGGGTTGGCGTCATGACGTCGACTGCTGGGCGTCGTGTTACAAAAGGAAGTGGATCCCTCGCGGCCGGCGTGTAAATGACCGGGAGGACCGCGAGGGACGGAGGAAACAGCCCTTCTGGACGGATAAACTTCTAAGTCTCTACCTCTCTCAGAGGTAGAGACTTCAGGTACCCTGACACCAACTTACCACCTCCCCAAGCCCGCTTACGCCCATCACACACAATCCGGGGGTGTCAGCAGGCCTCCACCCGGCCGCCCTAAGCAATTTCCAGAGGACAGATTGGTTCTTTATACGCCAGTGGAGTCCGGGGGGAACGCTACAACCGCTGGACAACTTAATAACAGACAGACAACCTACCCTGCTTGACAAATTCCATTACCACCAAATTAGGTCCTACTACGCCAAACTCCCAGGGAAACCCCACCTCCACCGTACACTTACAGAATTCGAACGATTATGCACAGAAAGACGACATATAGACCATGGGGTCTCCTGTCTATATGCTATGCTCCAGAGGACAGGAGACAGCTGCCCATTAGGCTACACGAGCAGATGGGAGGGGGAGACGGGCACACAGCTGACAGCTCACGAATGGGACAAAATATTCATCCTTACCCATAAATGTTCAATAAGCTCTAAGTTCCAGGAAACAGGCTACAAATTATTAACACGGTGGTACAGAACACCAGACACACTTAGACACATACATGCAACGGAATCAGGCGATTGTTGGAGATGTGGCTTGGAGAGAGGCACGAACCTACACATCTGGTGGTCATGCCCACATATCACACCATACTGGCAGATGATCAGGGCAAAGATCAAAGAGATCAGGGGGGATGATATCCCCATGCAACCCCTGACGATGCTCCTGCACCATACCACCAGCCCCACGCAAGCATACAAAAATTCGCTGACAATCCACCTACTAAACGCAGCAAAAGCTCTTATCCCCCTGCACTGGAAGAGTCCGTCAGTCCCCACTCTTAGACAATGGATAGACAAAGTAGAGACCATTTACGATATGGAGATTCTGACGGCCTCCTTGCGAGAGCGCTCAGATAAGTGCGCCCTGACATGGTACCCCTGGAGGCGATATGTCTCAGGGGGAGTAGCATAAATCACCAGAGCCCTGGAACTAACCGGAACGACGGGGCTGCAGTGGTCGAGACCCAATACGCAGAGCCCAGACGCTCAATACGCCCCCCATTAACCCCCCCCTTTTTTTTTTCTTTTCCCCTCTTTCTCTTCTACTATCTCTTCCCCCACGTTTCCTTTTTCTTCTGTACTTATACGTAGTACGACGACTCGACAATAGACCGGCTCCGACCGGACCACTTATAGACTGCAGCTCTACCTAGCAGCACACAGCCGACGCGTTTGACGCGGACAGACCACACTTACACAACTAAAGAGGTCACCCTCCTAGGTGACACCATCGGATGTACGGCTGCCCTCAATATGACGGAGGCCTGCCGGCACCAATATCCTGCCCATAAAAACTGACAAGGACACACACTGACACTGGGTACGACGATAGACAACGCTCACTGTCTAGGACGGCTAGAAAAGAGCCGACTTTCCACAAGACACACATGAGAAGGGCTATATCAGCACCTAAGCAATCATTAGATCTTGAGAGCGGAAAAGACCTGACTTTGTAAAGCTGTCCATAAATGTATTGTACCATTTTATTGGCCGTATGCTTACGGAATTCACGAAAATTTCTTCAATAAATATGATTGACACAAAAAAAAGTTGCTAGGGGTGGGAGAAATAGAGGGGCTGGGAAGAAACAGCAGAATAAGAAGAGACACACAAAGAGATTGGGGAGGAGGGGAGAAAGAGACATACAGAAGGGCTGGCGGGGAGACACACAAAAGGGTCAGCGGTAGAATAACATTAAACACACAGAAGGGCTGGGGAAGTTGGAGAAAAGACACACACCGAGACTGGGGAAGGGGTAAAAAGACACACAAAGTGTCTAGGGGAGAAAGGGACACACATGAGCTGGGGGAAAGAAAGAGATACATAGAGGGACTGGGGAAGGGGAGAAATACAAACAACATGGACTGGGGATGGAGAAAGATAACACTGGGGGGGGGGAGAAAGAGACACTGGGGGGGAAAGAAAGACACACTGGGGACTGGGTAAGGGGAAAGCCCCCAAAAAGGACTGGTAAAAGTCACATAGAGGGACAGGGGAATGGGAAAAGAGACACACACAAAGGGTCTGGGGGAGAAAGGGACACACATGAGCTAGGGGAAAAGAAAGAGACACACAGAGGGGCTGGGGAAGAGGGAGAAAGAGACACATTGAGGGGTAGAAGAAGGGAGAAAGAGACCACATGAGTTGGGGGAAAAGAAAGACATACAAAAGGGGCTGGGAAGGATGAGACACACAACATGGGCTTACGTAGAAAGAAAGAGACACATAAAGTGACAGGGAAAGAAAAACAAGATATGCACAAATAGGCAGAGGGGGATGATACACACAAATGGCCTGGGCAGAAGAATAAATGTTCTGGGGGAAAAGACACACACAGGGGCTGGGGTGAAAAAAGCAGCACAGGAAAGAGCTGGAGAAGTAAGACACACAAAGGAGAAAGAGAAAGATGAAGGGGCTAGGAGGGAGGAGGGGATACACAAAGGGGTGGGGAGATAAGAGACGCAAAGGAGCTGGGGAAAGTAAGAGAGACATAATGGGAGTATAAAACACACAAAAGGTAAAATGGGGGATAAGATACACTAGAGAGGGTTGTAAGGCACAAAAGAAGGCTACGATACACTAAAGGGGGTATATTCAAAAGAGAGGATGAACACAAAAGGGGATAAGAAATTCAATAGGGGGGTTTAAAGTGACACAGGTGGGTTGCGGCAAAATGCACCTTTGCCTGTGTAGTCAAAAATCCCTGCACCGACCCAGCGGGAAAACTGCAATGTTTTCATGACCTGCTCTTTCTTCACCTGCCCTAAACCAGGAAACAAACCTAAAGCACATAAACTGCAAGGAGTCTGCTTACACAGTACAATAAACACCACTAGATGGTGCCATTTAATTGGGATTTAAATATGACTTGGCAAATCGGAAAAAAACCAAAAATGAAATAGTAAGTAAGCTATGAGGAAATATCACAATGAGGAGTTTATTCCTGTTGGAAATGTATTTACATTGTACCAGTGGTTGAAAAAAAAAAAAAAACACTTTTCAATCCCACATTTAATGCATTGGTTACAAACATATTTTTCTTACCTTTTTTATTCCAAATTGCAATGATTAAAAAACATTAAAGGAATACACCGGATTCCAATAGGAATAGCAATTCGTATATTTACTTATTATTTATGATAATACCAGCCAGAAATTCAGTCAATCTGACCAGCAGGATGCATTCAGTGTCTGGTTTAAAATCAGTGCACTTGGCATCCAAACCCTCTACACAGCATAGGATGTGGAATATTTATAAACCACAAGCAGCCAGCAGGCAAATAGTGAAGAAAACATTGGCGGAGCGAGAATTAATTACGGTATATGCAGGGGTGTATCCTGGTTTTGTGCTGCCCTAGGCAGGACAAAACTCAGGCGCCCCCTCACCCCCCCCCCCCCCCGCCACCCCCACCCAACCCTTCCCCCGCCTTCTAAATACACACACACTGACAGATACGCATCCATTAGCTAACTGTTAGCTAATGGATGCGTATCTGTGAGTGTGTCTGTTAGTGAGTGTGTCTGTTAGTGTGTGTATGTCAGTGTGTGTGAGTGTCTGTTAGTGAGTGTGTGAGTGTGTCTGTTAGCTGCTAACAGACACACTCACACACTCACTAACAGACACACTCACACACACTGACATACACACACTAACAGACACACACAGTCAGACACACACACACACACTCTAACAGACACACTCTCACACACACACACTCTAACAGACAAACAGACACACTCACACTCACTAACAGACACACTAACAGACACACACTAACTGACACACTCACACACACTAACAGACACACTCACACACACTAACAGACACACACACTCACACACACTCTCACACTCACTAACAGACACACACACACACACTAACAGACACACTCACACACACTAACAGACACACACAGTCAGACACACTCACACACACTCTCACACTCACTAACAGACACACACACACTAACAGACACACTCACACACACTAACAGACACACTCACACACACTAACAGACACACTCACACACACTAACAGACACACACAGTCAGACACACTCACACACACTCACTAACAGACACATTCACACACACTCACTAACAGACACACACTAACAGACACACTCACTCACATTAACTCTTTTTTTTTTTTTAATTTACCCCCCCAGCCTCCTTACCTTTGGGAATGCTGGGGGGGTTCTCCCTCTCCCTGGGGTCTAGTGGGGCTGCCGGTCGGGCTGCTGGGCTGGTTGCTGGGCGGGCGGCTGGCGAGGGAGCACTTCCTCTGAGCTCTCTGCTCAGCTCCCTCGCGCGCCGCAGAGTGAGGCTGGGAGCCGGAATATGACGTCATATTCCGTCTCCGCCTCCCAGCCTCACTCTGCGGCGCGCGAGGGAGCTGAGCAGACAGCTCAGAGGAAGTGCTCCCTCGCCAGCCGCCCGCCCGCCCAGCCACCAGCCCAGGATGTCTGTTAGCCGCAAGGCTAACAAGGCATTTGCCCTGGGCGTTTGGGGGCGGCTTTTTTTGCCGCCCCCTGGAAAATGCCGCCCAAGGCAAATGCCTTGTTTGCCTCGCGGCAAATACGCCCCTGGGTATATGGCAGCCGGCCAGCACTTGCCAGACAGTCGCCATAATAAAATATGAATTAAAATAAGCCTATGCAGGTTTCATAGGTCTCTCTTAGGTGGCATAGTGAGTGGGGCATGTCTATTGAACAATGATAAGCCACTTATAAGGGTTTCAGGTGTGTGTGTGGGGGGGGAGATAATTAGAACAAATTGGTCTGGTGGACATGCTATTGTGCACCAACTCTATCCATGGGCTTTAGGTGTGCGTAGGGTGTAGCTGAGCTCCCTGTATCCCGGCTGGGTACCTTCGCCAAGGATCACTTCCTAGCTGGAAGTGGGGAAACCTCAGCGCTTCTGCCCCAATTGCCGTGGCTTTACTAAGGTCCTCCTGGAGCCTCTCTGTCCTGGAACAGGGTAGGGGACTAGCTCTACATCCGCCCGGGAACATAGAAACATAGAAACATAGAATGTGACGGCAGATAAGAACCATTCGGCCCATCTAGTCTGCCCAGTTTTCTAAATACTTTCATTAGTCCCTGGCCTTATCTTATAGTTAGGATAGCCTTATGCCTATCCCACGCATGCTTAAACTCCTTTACTGTGTTAACCTCTACCACTTCAGCTGGAAGGCTATTCCATGCATCCACTACCCTCTCAGTAAAGTAATACTTCCTGATATTATTTTTAAACCTTTGTCCCTCTAATTTAAGACTATGTCCTCTTGTTGTGGTAGTTTTTCTTCTTTTAAATATAGTCTCCTCCTTTACTGTGTTGATTCCCTTTATGTATTTAAATGTTTCTATCATATCCCCCCTGTCTCGTCTTTCCTCCAAGCTATACATGTTAAGATCCTTTAACCTTTCCTGGTAAGTTTTATCCTGCAATCCATGAACCAGTTTAGTAGCCCTTCTTTGAACTCTCTCTAAGGTATCAATATCCTTCTGAAGATAGGGTCTCCAGTACTGTGTACAGTACTCCAAGTGAGGTCTCACCAGTGTTCTGTACAATGGCATGAGCACTTCCCTCTTTCTACTGCTAATACCTCTCCCTATACAACCAAGCATTCTGCTAGCATTTCCTGCTGCTCTATTACATTGTCTGCCAACCTTTAAGTCATCAGAAATAATCACCCCTAAATCCATTTCCTCAGATGTTGAGGTTAGGACTCTATCAAATATTTTGTACTCTACCCTTGGGTTTTTACGTCCAAGATGCATTATCTTGCACTTATCCACATTAAATGTCAGTTGCCACAACTCTGACCATTTTCTAGTTTACCTAAATCATTTGCCATTTGGCTTATCCCTCCTGGAACATCAACCATGTTACATATCTTAGTATCATCCGCAAAAAGACATACCTTACCATCAAGACCTTCTGCAATATCACTAATAAAAATATTAAAGAGAATGGGTCCAAGTACAGATCCCTGAGGTACCCCACTGGTGACAAGCCCAAGCTTCGAATATACTCCATTGACTACAACCCTCTGTTGCCTGTCACTCAGCCACTGCCTTACCCATTCAACAATATTGGAATCCAAACTCAAAGATTGTAGTTTATTGATAAGCCTTATATGTGCAACAGTGTCAAAAGCCTTACTGAAATCTAGGTAAGCAATGTCTACTGCACCACCCTGATCTATAATTTTAGTTACCCAATCAAAAAAATCAATAAGATTAGTTTGGCATGATCTCCCTGAAGTAAACCCATGTTGTCTCTGGTCTTGAAATCCATGTGTTTTTAGATGTTCAACAATCCTATCCTTTAACATGGTTTCCATCACTTTCCCCACTACTGAAGTAAGGCTTACTGGCCTATAGTTGCCCGACTCCTCCCTATTACCTTTCTTGTGAATGGGCACAACATTCGCTAACTTCCAATCTTCTGGGACTACTCCTGTTATCAATGATTGGTTAAATAAATCTGTTAATGGTTTTGCTAGTACACCACTAAGCTCTTTTAATAGCTTTGGGTGTATTCCATCAGGTCCCATTGACTTATTTGTCTTTACTTTTGACAGTTGAAATAGAACCTCTTCCTCTGTAAACTCACGTGTAATCAATGACTCATTTATCCTTTTTCTTAACTGAGGTCCCTTTCCTTCATTTTCATCTGTAAATACCGAACAAAAATATTCATTGAGGCAGTCAGCTAGACCTTTATCCTCATCTACATACCTTCCTTCTTTTGTTTTTAATCTAACTAATCCTTGTTTTACTTTTCTTTTCTCATTTATGTATCTAAAAAAAGTTTTGTCCCCCTTTTTTTACTGACTGTGCTATTTTCTCTTCTGTGTGGGATTTGGAAGCTCTTATAACTTGCTTAGCCTCTTTCTGCCTAATCTTATAGGTCATTCTGTCTTCCTGGGTTTTTTTATAATTACTAAATGCTAACTTTTTGTTTTTTACTATTTTGGCCACATCTGCGGAGTACCACAGTGGTTTCTTGAATTTTTTGCTTTTACTGACAAGCCTAATGCAATTTTCTGTTGCCTTCAGTAGTGCAACTTTTAAATAATCCCATTTCTTTTGGACTCCATATAAATTGCTCCAGTCTGATAATGACTCCTTTACACATATTCTAATTTTAGAAAAGTCTGTTTTTCTAAAGTCTAAAACTTTTGTTTTTGTGTGGTGTGACTCAGTCACTGTTCTTATATTAAACCACACTGACTGATGATCACTGGATCCTAAACTTTCACCTACAGTAATATCTGATACCAAATCTCCATTTGTTAACACTAAATCTAGTATGGCCTCTTTACGAGTTGGCTCCTCAACGACTTGTTTTAGAGACAATCCCAGTAGGGAGTTTAGAATATGTGTGCTCCTGGCACAAGTAGCTATTTTTGTTTTCCAATTCACATCAGGAAGATTAAAGTCACCCATGATGCTAACTTCCCCCTTCATTGTCATTTTAGCTATTTCTTCAACTAGTAGATTATCTAACTCTTCAATTTGTCCTGGGGGCCTATAAATCACACCTACCCGAGTTACTGTGTGATTACCAAATTCTAACGTAACCCAAACGGACTCTATGTTCGCCTCACTAACCTTTATTAGGCTAGATTTTATGCTATCCTTTACATACAGGGCCACCCCTCCCCCTTTCTTGCCTTCCCTGTCTTTTCTATATAAAGAGTACCCTGGTATTGCTATGTCCCAGTCATTTTTCTCATTATACCATGTCTCAGTAACAGCGACTAAATCTACACTATCAGTTGCCATTATTGCCACAAGTTCATGGATCTTATTCCCTAAACTGCGAGCATTTGTAGACATGACTCTAAGCTTATCATTTTTTAACACACTTGCTACAGGCACCTTCTGTCCTTGTTTTGGGGGACAATTGGATTGATGTTTTATCACCCTTTTGCCCCCCCCCTCCTAGTTTAAAAACATCCTAGCAAAACCTCTGAACTGCTCACTGAGAACATTTGTTCCCTTTTGAGAAAGATGCAAACCATCTTTTTTGTACAGTTTATTTCCATTCCAAACAGAGCTACCATGAGCAATAAAGCCAAATCCTTGCTCCCGACACCATTCACCAAGCCACAAGTTAAAGTCCCTAATACGCATCCGCCTGTCGTTCTGAGTGTTATGCACAGGCAGAACTTCAGAGAATGACAGTGTGGAAGCAACCTGCCGTATATCATTGGCAAAAACACTAAAAACTTCCTTAACCTCTGAAACCTCATTGCAAGCCAAGTCATTTGTCCCTAAATGGACAAGTACATCCAATTCCCCTTCCTGCTTTGCTTGCTTAACAATATTACAGATACGTCTCCTGTCTCTGTGAGCAGTAGCTCCGGGAAGACACCTCACAAGACCACCATTGTCCATCTCCACACCTCTTATGATGGAATCCCCCAACAACAACTGCTTTCTATTAGGCCTCACCATAGTCTTCAAGCCTCTCTGCACAACACCACTAGCCTCAGTGCCTCTCTGCACAACACCACTAGCCTCAGTGCCTCTCTGCACAACACCACTAGCCTCAGTGCCTCTCTGCACAACACCACTAGCCTCAGTGCCTCTCTGCACAACACCACTAGCCTCAGTGCCTCTCTGCACAACACCACTAGCCTCAGTGCCTCTCTGCACAACACCACTAGCCTCAGTGCCTCTCTGCACAACACCACTAGCCTCAGTGCCTCTCTGCACAACACCACTAGCCTCAGTGCCTATCTCCAGGACACCACTACACTCTGAAAGTGCAGAAAATGAATTATGTAGAACAACAGACTGTGCAATATGCCTTTTATCCACAACTCCAAGTCTACCAGATCCTACAGTAATCCATCTGCCATTCCTAGTATGTCTCTGCGGCAATGGCTTTGCAGCAGTTCCAGCCTGAATTTGTTTACCAGATAATTTACAAATCTCAGACTTCAAAAATACAATCTCCTGCCGCAAGATAGAGAACTGTCTACAGATTAGACAACAACCAAACCTCCAAAAAGTGGAACGTGAAACAAATGCAAAGCAACTATTACACTGAACTAAGTCTGCCATTCCAATGAGGCGAATAATTTAAATCAAACAAATTTTACCTTTTTTTTTTATTTATCCTCCTGGATACCTCAGATTACCTCCAGTTTATCTCCAGAATATCTCCAACCACACACACACTTAGAAGCAACACTCTCCAGAATATCTCCAACCACACACACACTTAGAAGCAACACTTAGATGAAGCAACCAAGCTCTATTAGCCAAGCTAATGACAACTACCCTTATATACTCCTAAAATCACCTCCCACTAGGAATGTTTAACACCTGGGTAGGCCTCTGCTTATTAGCAAACAATAGCTAATTTAAATAGCAATCAATAGCAAGTAGCTACTGGACGACACACAGTCCTGGGAGCAATAATCCTTACAAGGACTTTCCTCGCTGAATCCTCCACGATTCTCATTTGCAGCCGGTCATAACGGGACCTAATCACTGCTCAGTACCTCCACAAGCTGGAACAAGGTGCTGAGCAGTGATTAGCCCTTTTCCCTCCCAGTAACTAGACGACACATAGTTCTGGGAGTACAACTATTTTTAATGAGCCAAACTTGGTGCCTAAGTTGTTCAAATAGCGCTCAGATCCATGGACCAAGTTGTCCGGGAACCGCAAGGTCATCTCATACCGAAAACAGTTCCATAACATTCACGGCTGAGGTGACCGGGAACCACAAAGTCCTCTTGCAGAAATCTGTTCCATAGCGGTCGCAGCTAAGTACCGCTAAAGACCATACATGGGTTTGTTCATGCAAATGGCCGCCAGGGAGCTAGCATTTAGTTCCACTCGAATGAAGGGAAAGTGCCGAACCAGGGACACTGAAGGAAAGCTTCTAATGGCGGCTGGGCAGGGTAACTCCCGAACAGAGTCTCCCATATTCGGTGAGCAGGATGCCAGCTTCCACACTCCTCCAGGAGTTAGTGACAAACATTTGTGGGAAGGAGCGTTTGTTACATAGGGGAATTAAAACAAAGGCAGGGTTGACATGGTATTATCCACCTCCCTTCCAATCTCCCCCAAAGTGGCTAGGGGTCCAATCCTCACAATACAAAAATCCCTACCTACCACCTCACCCTAAAAATAGTAAGTAAGGGTCAATAAATCTAATACAGTTGCAATCAAAATATTGAACCCCCATTGAATGTCAGGTTTATTGTAAAAATTTACAAACTTTCAACTGTTTGCAATGAACAAATCAAACAAATGCAATTAAAATAGTTCAACACAATGAATGCTTCAAGTGGTTTCCCCAAATTCAAATGACAATGCAACTTATAATGACTTCTCCAGTCTCAAAATGATTCAACCCCTTCATGGCAAGCATCTTTAGTACTTAGAAGAACACCCTTCTGCTGTTATGACCTGCTGCAAACGTGATGCATAGCAAGACACCCAGCTTCTGCTCAGCCACCAACCCGAAACTCATTGGTGGGTGAAGAGGTGGACAATAGCATGCCCATCCCCTTTTTGATTTACCAATGTGGATAATGGTTCACTGGTAATAAGTTAAACTTTCTGGCTGCAAAGCACTGTGAGTGGTATAAACCAACATTGTTCATTGCTCTGAGAACACCATCAAATTTGACATGTTACATGCCCTTACATTATTTAGTCATAAATGGAAATAAATGAACATACACATCCTAAATAGTAAATTCATTCAAAAGATTAGTGTGAAGGATTGAAATACTCAACTGAACATTACCCCTCTGCTTGATCCAACTGTAATATGAAAAACAGTGGTATTAAATCATTCATGAAACCTACATTTGAATCTTAATTCTAATTTCTCCATATATTCTAATACCGGGCTCAAACTTTTACTCCACAATTATAAAAGAAAACAAGTAAAAGTATGGCGCTATAAGATTAAATGAAATATATATAAAAATAACTATTATAACAATTATACAAAGCTGTACCTTATAATGTGTACAAAGCTTAAAAACACATATATCAATAATAATTAAACAATGAAGTGTGCTGGGTCTTTAAGACTCCAATATATATTGCAAAGTGCCAAACAAATCTCACTCAGTAATAAAGTGCAAATATATATACATACATACAAATAGATGTGAGATATAAAACTGTGTAAAAGTGCACTGTGCAAAAAAAAAACACAATCAAGTGTACTAATTAGTGTAAAGTATTGCCTCTGATCCGTGCACAAATATGCTGAAAGCCATGGACCATGCAAGCTTGCAGTTGCAAGTAACTTTCATGGTCTGGCTGGCAAGGGCAGATCCAGAAACTAATCTTGGGAGGGGCACTGGTAGATTAATTACAGTGCTGTGCATTTATATCTATCTATCTATCTATCGTTCTATCTATCTATTTATCTATCTATCTATCTACTGATCATACACAACATTAAAACCACTGACAAGTGAAGTGAAAAAATATTGATTATATTGTCACAAGGGCACCTGTCACGGGATGGAATATATGATGCAACATGTGAACAGCCAGTTCATGAATTTAATGTTTGGAAGCAGGAAAAATGGGCAAGTGAAAAGATCTGAGTGACTATCACAACTGCCAAATAGTGATGGCTAGATGTCTGGGTCAGAGCATCACCAAATTAGCAAGTCTTGTGGGATGTTTCTGGTATGCAGTGGTTAGTGTGGGGATATTTATGGGATAATAATAGTAAACAGTTGAGAATTGCCCACTATTTCAATTCTCAGATCCCAAAGATCGTTATCGTGTAAGTGAAATGTATTCCATATAAATAAAATCACAATTTGTTATAAAAATAGATACAATTTATTGTGACAAATTAAATAATAATATGTAACATGCGTGATAATAATCAATGAATATTCAGTATAACATAGTATGCAATACAATATGGTAATGTAAAAACATCTCCCAATGGCTAACACAGTCTTAATTGTCAAGACAATGATTTATGATAGTACTTCACAGAGAAACGAAAGTGGAACTTACACACAGACACAGAGCTTGCAGCTTAAGGCCATAAAACTTTAGCTGACAGTTAGAATAACCCTTTCAATGCTGGCTAGACCTCCTAGGTAATTAATATCTATTCTCATGTAATTTTAAATAAAATAACATTTAAACCATCTCATTAGTCATTTCCTAGAACCATCCAATAAGAGTAATCTACCATGTTCTATAAGCAGAATTTTAACTTGCCTAAACAGATATTTTATCTTATTTTAGAGCAAATCAATACACCTGGATAAATATCATGAATCTTTTCTATCTGCAGAATAGAATGCTTAATCATATATTATTTAGTAACTAAGATTTCTAAATATCGAAATCTGATCGTGATTTATCCAGTCATATATCATGCTATTAGAAAATTTTAATTAATTTAGATTAATTAAATGAAACCAGTATAATTACCAGTTGAGTAGATATTTTCATCAGATTAGTAGGTAATCTCAGGAACTGAATGTCATGGGTCTCTTTCTCTGTATCCTGACTTAGCCTGCTTCCAACTGCTTCCAACTGCTTCCTCTGCATACCTCTTGCATCTCTCTGCCTCTCTCTCTTCCCTTTGTCTTAACTTTTAAAGGGAAAAATTCTCTGTTCGTCACTAGGTGATAGAGCAATAGAAAACTGGAGGTGTGGTTACCTTCCAGATAGCAGTTTAAGTATTTCATCTATAGAGGGCAGTCTCGTCCCACTAAACATACCTATCCAGGAAAGAGTTAACTTTTCCTGGTGGCTATTTTGACGTCATTTACCTTATCTTTATGGTTGTCTATAACTTAAGTTTACTGTCAGTTCAAAGAGTTTTTTTGGGGCTTTCTTCAGACTATGTGTCTGGCAAATTCTGCTATAATTTCTTATATGTCAGTTATAACTAAATATGACCCCTAAACTTACAATGGGAAGTTATACAATATTGAAAGGAAAATTTAATTATTTAATCTTCTCTGTCACAAATGTCTGGGTTTAGAATTGATTATATTCCATTAGCATTTAGACAGTCTGTCCATCCCCCGTTCTCATCTCTTGTCAACAGGTTTGTATATACTAAGCATTCCTTTAGCTCTGGCAAAGTGGTTAGTTTAACAGAAAGGATAGAAATCTTGTGTCTTTTATTAGCTTGAAGATAACAAAATGAAGTCTGCTCTGTTCAGAATGATTTAGGCAATATACACTTTAATTTCTATCATAGCACAAAATGTCTGCCGATATAAATACCCTGACATTAGTACCTACCAAAAGTGATACAAGAAAGGATAAACAGCAAACCTGGGTCAGGGTTATACGCGCCCAAGGCTCATTAATGCATGTGGCTAGCCCATTTGATCTAATCACACAGAACAGCTACTGTAGGTCAAATTGATGAAACCGCAATTATGGCCATGATAGAAACGTGTGATAGAAAGCATTGCAGTTTGCTACTTGTGGGGCTGCATATTCCCTTTGTGGGGACATGAGTGTCAGAACTGGACCATGGAGCAATGGAAGAAGGTTGCCTGGTCTGAAATCACATTTTCTTTTAGATCAGGTGGATGGCTGGGTGCTTGTGTGTCATTTACCTGGGGAAGATATTGCAGTGGGATGCACTATGGGAAGAAGGAAGGGTGGCATAGACAGTGTTATGCTTGTCAGACATCACTGGGTTCTCCTGGGAAACTTTGGGTCCTGGTATTCATGTGGATGTAACTTTGACATGTACCATCTATTTAGAGATTGTTGCAGACCACGTATACCCCTTCATTGCAATTGTGTTCCCTGGTGGCCTCTTACAGCAGGATAATGCACCCTGCCACAATGCAAAAAATGTTCAGCAATGGTTTGAGGAACATAACAAAGAGTTCAAAGGCTTTTTCATTTGTTATCTTTTTGTTTATTTAAGTTTTGTGGGGATGGGAATTTGTTTTTTAATGTAGTCTACCATTTAGGGATTATTTAGTGGAAACTTATCTTTATCAGTCATGGTCTATTTGAGAGATTTACATGGAGCTTAGATTTAGAGCTTTATTTAGGTTGTAGGCACTTTCCTGAGGTAATAGAGGAGGGGATATTTGGACTTTTGGTATTTTACACTTGGGGGTACTTATTATCAGGCTATTATGGTTACCATCTAGTGTGGTAACATCCGTTTCTCTGAGATCCCCCTATCCTATCCTGTTACCACATTTTTTTAGGGAGTACATATGGAGCTCCGTTAGTGCATATTTTTGCACTCATATGGTATTATTTTGATCAGGACAAATGATCTCTCTTATGACTTTATCTCTGTTCCCCCATTTAGGTCAAGTATTAATGGGGTTGTTACTTACGTACCTGTTGGTTACTTTCTGTAACTTTGTACTAGTGAAAACTTTGTCTCAATTGTGTGATGTATTATTAACTACTTTGACATGACTTATAATTACACTAAGGATTCTTCCATCTTTAAGTCCCTTTTTTTTTTTTTTTTTTTTGTGTATATATTTACCAGGGTTAAACCACAGGGGAGAATTATCCTTAGGGGACCTCTCTCTATCTTTTTTGGCCAAAGTGTTGCTTTGGCCTCCAAATTCCCCAGATCTCAATATGATTGAGCATCTGTGGGATGTGCTGGGAAAAAAAATCCCATTTATGGAGGCCCCACCTCACAGCTTGTAGGACTTAAAGGATCTGCTGCTAATGTTTTGATTACAGATACCACAGGACACATTCAGAGGTCTTGTAGTGTCCATGCCTTGACACAACAGAGCTGTTTTGGCAGCATGAGGGGGCCTACACAATATCAGGCAGATACATTTAATGTTGTGGTTGATCAGTGTATATACAGAATTATACAATTTTTTTTATGCATTCTCTAAATTATACATAAAAAATGCTAGTTTCCAGCCTGGGGTGTTCCTTTACGTATTATCTTGTTATAAAGAACAAACAATGTCACAATGTTAGTGCCCTCTTCAGTTCTCTTTTTCTGGTTTCTTCTGACAAGCTGTATGCAATTTCAAGATTTCTTAGTCATAATCTTTTATCAAACACAACAGAGTTTTTTGTAACCCATTCGTACCCATGCAGTCTACAGTTCTGCCACTTATGCACACTGGAAGTCTGTAAAGGTGCATATTAACATTTTCAGCACTTCATTATTCAATATTTTATTGGCACTACATTGTGGTTTTATTTTAGAATTATACTGCAAAAAAGAAAAGTAAGAAGAAAAGAAAGAAAATAATTATGCCTATGTAACCTCCTAAATGGGGGATAACCCCTGTGGAAAACTAGAAGAGAGAGAGATAGGGGACCTAAGGGGCATTTGGGGCAGTGCTGAGTCCACAATACTGCCTGTGGTTTTCATTTTATTTTGGATTTTTTGGACATTTTCTTTCTTTTCATTGCCATTATCTTATTTCAGGAGCGGGTGGTTTTGGATTAGGGTTACTTTAGGGGTAAGGGGTGCCCTCGAAGGCACTATAGGGACAGTTATCTGGCTATTTTCCTCCCCCTCCTTTTCCTCCCCTTCACCCACCCTGCTCCATACCTGATAACATTGTAGGCATTTTTTCTTCAGCATTGGACCATTGCTGACAGTTACTACTATCTTGGTTACAATTTTTGATACATTCTCAGAGCTACTGTTATACATAGTTGCTAATCAAGATAGTACTTTATTGAAACCCACTTAGTCAGTATTCACTATTTATTTGCTGCCAGTGGATATCCTGTTATCACACAGTTTAATTTCTATAGGATCCATTGCTTTATATGTAATCCCTCTTTAGGGAAGGCTATAATTTTAAGGCAGTTTGGACCAGCTCCTTTTCTCATTTTAATTTTATTTTTTATTTTCATGTTTAGTGTACGTGTACTTAGTACTATTAGTTCTGTATTGTAGTGGGTCTTTTGTTATAAGAGACTTTTTAGTGATTTATTTCCTTATTAAAAGTTATGTTTTAATTTCTATTTCTAGTAATATATTTTGTTCCTAGTATTCCATTGCTTATATATTCATTGTATCCTCCGCTCTCTCTCTCTCTTCTCTTTTATTTTAGAATAGCACAAGAGAGAATAGATATATGGGTAAAAGGGTTATCCACTAAACACTCGATTTTGTCTGGACCAAATTAATTGAAAATGACCAAATTCCAAACAGAATGGCAATTTTCATATTTATTAAAGCTAATTCTGGTCAGAATTTGGTCAACCAGACCAAATCTGGAACAATCTGCTGGATGCAGTTGGTGTCTGGTTTAAAATCGGTGCTTTCCGCATCTGTACCCTATACAGAGTATCACATCCAAAATGTTATTATTAATATTTTATTTATATAGCGCCATCACATTCCCTAGCGCTGTACAATGGGAAATATGTACAAAGCACCAGTTATAAACTACACCAAGACAGAATGCATCTAGCACGATAGGATGCACATTTGCAAACTATCCGTCACTTGCTTTTAGGCAAACATTAATAATTTGAAGTGTACTATTCGCCCATCGGCCGAACAAGCAAATAATGGGAAAAAAACCACGAAGGAGCAAGACTTAACCATGTAGCAACACCAGTAGTTTGAAAACCCTTAGTATTGCAGGTGTTAATCAGGTGGCAGCTGGCCAGCGCTTGCTAGCCAGCCACCACATTAACAAGAGGAAAAAATGAAGGAAAGAAAAGTGTATGAGGATGTAACAGAATCTATATCTGAGAGTATCACCATCTTTGAAGCCCTTGTCGATTTTCATTGTTGTGTGAATGTTGTGTGCAATATCTGTAGGTTTAGCTTACCTAGAGAATTTGCTTCTTTCGATGAATATTCATATATCTGCATACCATAAAATATTGCAGTCAGTGTGCTAAGTTTTATTTCTGTTCTCCTAATTCCCTTCCAACCCTTGCGAGAATTTACATTTTATTGTGTTTTGTGTTACCAGTTTTTGCCGTCATATTTTATAGATTGTTTGGTTGTGTTATCACAAGTTAAATGTTATGTTGTTAAAGTCTAGTCCTTCAGGGTTAGTTAGTAATGTGAGAATTGCCAGGAATTCCAATTGAATTTTAAATTTAAGGCCAACATAGCTAAACTGGAAACAGAATAGACAGTTTAACTATTTTCGTCAAAATTTTGAAATTCACTATGAATTCCTGCCAATTCTTACTTAAGTGAATAACCCTGTTTGTGCTACCCCAACCTTTGTAACAAGGGCTCACACTCTAACTCCACTTTTCTTTTTGCTTAAAACAGTTTGGGTATTCTTGCCTTCCTGAACATGAGTGTTGTTTCTGCTATTTGGGGGAGCATGGTGACAGACTCTTTGGACCTGTGTGCTGAGAGTTGAATCAGTTGAGCTTGTTAGCCAAAAGTGTCTTTGTAAAGACAGTGTCAGTAGCACCCAGAAGAATGGAGTGCTGCATGCAAAAAGGAGCAGACAGAGATGGTAATATTTGCGTGTCCAGTTGGTAGAGGGCAAGCTCTTACCCTGAAGACTTGTGATGGTCTCTGGCTCCAGTTGGGGAGGGTCGGACAAGGTAGTGAGAAGGAATGGAGTTTTAGTGTGGTGTAATAGAATCTGTGCCAGTCAAAAGGGGGGCGGGTGATCTGAAAATCTTTGGATACTGTATGTAGATCTTTGTCCAAAATGATTTTATTTTTGAACAAGCTCACCATAGATGAAGTATAGAGTTATGTCTGATCGCTTGAAGGAAGGGTCTGAGGGCAAGGACGAAGAGCGGGCAAACCCTGTCTAGTGCCATTACGGATTGGGAAAGGGTCCGTGAGCCCTCCGTTAACACAGAGTCTGGCTGTGGGGCAGAAGTACAGAGTCAATATGATTTTTATATTAATATATGGGAAGTTTAAAATCTCCCTTATGCCCTCATTTGCCATGTGGTGGGTGGAGGCATGTATACTAAATATTGAGCAGCCATCAGCTGCCTATTATAAATAAATTATTATTGCTGCCCAGTTTTAAGAAAGAACCCATCCCAAACATGTAGGACCTATAAAATTACAGGTCCTCCCCATGTGTATTGGGGGAAGTTTAGAAATTCAATACTGGGTGTGGTCAGGTCACTGTCCACCCATGCCCTACCAATGGCCAGCAAAAAAAATAAAACATGGAGGACATACTAATGTCCCCCTTGCCCCAACCCATGAGAGGCAGCTGTGCCTCTAAAACTTAAAATGCACATGCAACATTTATTTTATTTACATTTTTTTGCAACATTGTATATATTCCCTTGAGGCATCATTTCATAGGTAATATACTGCTTAGCAACTAAGCTATTGGGTTCAACCTCTTTGTGAGTATATTTTTTTCTACTCACCACAACTACCTGATAACAGATGGATTTACTTTATACTGGTCTCTGTTTTACAATCAACCTAGCTTTTTGCCTTCATTACAATATTATTTTTTCAGACAGCGACTTTGAAGTCGATTTAGTGTTCAGCAAGTTCAATGAAGACTTAGCTATATAATGTTTTTCAGAGACATTATCCCTCTGCTATCCTTAGGTTATATGATTTAATTGCTACATTGTATATGTTTCCTTGTTGTACTATCCTATAGGTATTATATTGTTCCAACTCTCTGTGAGTATATTTTTTACTCACCACAACTACAATCTTATCATTCCTTTAACAAGCAGCCTCTATTTCTTCTTAACTCCTTCTGCTCCATTTCTTATTTAGAGCTTATAAGCTCCCCCTTTATTTTGTGTTTATAAGTTTCCTTTTTCTAGTTTTTTGGGTTTTTTTTTGTCCTTTTGGTTCAATTACTGTTCCTTTTTAAACATATACAAATAAATTTAGTTTTAATTACATTATATTCATATATGGACTTTACTTTGTCCTCTGGATTTCATGTCCATTGGTCATTTCTTTATGTTTTATAGATTCCACATTCAACAAGAAATTGTTCTACCTTCATTCTTTCCAGGAAACAAGGAAGAATTAGGATGGAGTAAATTGGATGTGATGAGATGCCTCAGCATCTACTTAAAGACATCAAAGGATTTCAGAAAGTCAGAAAATCTTTTTATCCTAACTTCAGGCAGTAAAAAAGGGAAAGCAGCCTCCATTACAACATTGAGGTGGTGGCTATCTCTAGTGATTAAAAGTGCTTACACTTCCCAAGGTCATCTAGTTTCGAGTGTCATTAAACTGCATTCAAGGAAACTGACTACTTCATGGGCTTCAAGAGCGGAGGTGCCAGTTAAGGATATTTGTAAGGCAGCTACATTGTCCTCTCCGATTACATTTGTCAAACACTACAAACTAGATTTGTCTTCCTCAAATGATGCTCGCTTTGGGATAGGTGTTCTTGCCTCAGTAGCAGGGCAAAATTAATAAATTCTTTGACTTATTTTTAGCATCTATAATGACTTCTGTATTGACTGTTTTTGGTTAAATCCTACCCTTCTTCAGAGCTTGGGTAATACCCATATGTGATGCTGCCATGTATGGCCAGGAAACTTTTCTGTTGAAAAGGAGCATTCTGTGTTAATTTTTTGGGGTTTGAGGTGTATAATCTTTCAAATAATCTTATTGTTCAATTTAAAATACTGACTTACATGTGCTGTTCTAGGGATATTTGAAAAAATAGCTTTTCAAAATTATTGTATTTTATTTATTAATTCTTTTTTTGCTGATCTTCGTTTACATGAGAAATGGGGAAGTTGTATGATTGTTGTGACCATATTAAGCACCCTTTGCTGCTCTTTAGTCACATGGTGAATGCATTGCAAAAAAACAAACAAAATTCTGCAATAAGATATTAATCAGATAACATCAACAATAAGATAGTTTGTTTTTGTAGTTTTTTTTTCTTGATATGCTGTTTGAGATTAACAATACAGTGAATTATTTTTGTACAAAACTGAATGAGCATATTTACATAATTTTAATCAGACCATAGAATGAGACACAAAATAAAATCAATCGGCAAGTTATATATAACATTTAACCTCTTGTTTCTGTCAAAATTATTATGTTATTCTATTAATTGATGTTACATATACCTCAGTGCAAAATTATGAAGCGCTGTGCATCAATGAGCACTATCATGTTGGCCCTCTCCACAACTGTCTTTAATACCTGGCATATTGACTCATCAATATCATTTAGAGGACTGCTATTCAATTACAAGATATATACTTATATCAAGTAATGGAATCTAGTGCTACAAGGAACACTGTGCTCACTATAACAGCTTCATCTAATTTAAGATGTTACACTGCCTACAGTAGTTCGTCCCATGTCCTAGCCTTCAAATTAATATATATTTTTTACCTTTGTAATTAGTATTTTATTACAGGTTTTTCACTAAAAATACAACTGTGTCAGAGTATAACAGTAAGGCAGGTAACAGTGTACATTCGCCTCTTGTATGGGTCATAAAATATAACATCGTATAACATCATACATTCATTCGGTCGTGAAGCAGTCTAGAGTATATTCGCGTCCTGTGTGGGTCGTAATTTACTGTCTGGCTTGGTTGACCCTGGGAAGTCATTACTCCGAGCATGTCAGTGAGACTGTGCTGTCAGTTAGGCAGGGTAGAACAGTATGGCTCTGCATCATTTAAAGTGTCCGAAGAACCAATGTCACAAATCTTTTGCCTGGTGTCAACAGAAAATTATAAAAATCATTGAAAGGGTGAGCAGTATGTAAAACATCGATTTTAGGGGAATTTGGTAGGTGATGAGTGAAACAGTCACTCAGGACTACATTGCCTGTAGGTTCTCAGTGTAACCTCATTTGCACGCTCAAGTCCCAGGGTTCTCTGGATCCCTGCCCGGCAGGTTCATTCTCTGAAGAAAGGCCGTGGGGTCTTCCACAGACGACAGGGTAAGCGTCTCGGTTCCCCTTAGGACATTCACCGTTCCATCTTCTCCCCAGCAGTAGCGGATATCTGTTTCTCTCAGCGTCTTGGCAATAGGGGCCAATTGTCTCCTCGACATTAACACCCCAAAGGGAAGGTCTCCATATACTGCCACGGAGCAGCCTTCGATCTGGACTGTCTTGAGCTCTCTGGATCTGTTCAGAATAGCGGTTTGAACCGCAATGTCTCTGGTGATTACGATCGTATCTCTTAGCACTCCTGGAGGGACTGTTGCTGCCCTGCGTACTCTGAATGCTGAGAGTATAATCCTCTTAGTATCTTTACTCTTAAGGCCCATTAAAGGCCACCGGTCGCTGAGTAGAGGGCGACAGGACATCTCCACTTACTGTTTCCGGGATTCCCCACACACGTACATTCTTACGTCTGTGGTGAGACTCCCTTGAGGTCACAGACCGGGTGAGTGTCTACACCTGTGTGACCTGGTCATCTACTTGACTTTGGGCGTCCATCATCCGTTTCTCCCGGGTTTGCTCTCTATTTTCCACTAGGCATGTACATGGGGAAAATATTCGGTTCGGATCGGCATTCCGAAATTCGGGACTTCATCAATTCGGGACTTCGGCAATTCGGCACTTCGACACTTTGGAACTTCGGCAACTTCGGAACTTCGGCACTTGACAACTTCGGAACTTCGGCACTTCAGAACTTCGCCACTTCGGAACTTCGGCAACTTCGGAACTTCGGATCTTAGACACTTCGGAACTTCGGCACTTCGGCAACTTCGGCACTTCAGAACTTCGGCACTTCGGAACTTCGGCACTTCGGAAACTTCGGAACTTCGGCATTTCGGGACTTTTGTTGCAGCCGCTTGGTAGATAACTCCCTAATTCCCACGGTATTAGGGCGTCATCTACCAAAAGGCTGAAAGACCTAAATTGATCTTTCAGCCAAATTTACTAATACTAAGTAAAAATTACTTAGTATTAGTAAATTGTGCCCCTACTCGCAATACCGCCTGTGGCTGCTCACTGTTAAAAAAAATAAAAAAAATAAAAAGGGTCCCCCCTCCCTGAGCAGGTGGGGGCCCTAAAGTAAAAAAAGGGGGGAGGACCTATTGTCCTCCCCACCGGCCCCCACCCCTTAGCGGCGGTGGGGCCTAAATAAAAATTGGGGGGGACCTAATGTCCTCCCCCATGGCTCCCAACCCTGAGCGGTGTGTGGGGGCCCTTAACAAGAATAAGGGGGGGACACACCTAATGTCCTCCCCCCTGGCCCCTACCCCTGAGCGACGGGTGGG
The DNA here is from genome assembly GCF_036172605.1 of Pelobates fuscus. NCBI lineage: Eukaryota > Metazoa > Chordata > Amphibia > Anura > Pelobatidae > Pelobates > Pelobates fuscus. The sequence continues at coordinate 388,699,009 of NC_086317.1, read as the reverse complement.
GGCCCTAAATACAAATGGGGGGGAACCTAATGTCCTCCCCTCTGGCCCCCACCCCTGAGCGGCGGGTGGGGGCCCTAAATACAAATGGGGGACCTAATGTCCTCCCCCTAGCCCCCACCCCTGAGCGGTGGGTGGGGGTACTAAATACAAACTGGGGGGGACCTATTGTCCTCCCCCTGGCCCCCACCCCTGAGAGGTGGGTGGGGGCCCTAAACAAAAATAAGGGGCGGGACCTATTGTCCTCCCCCTGTCCCCCACCCCGGAGCGGCGGGTGGGGGCCCTAAATACAAATGGGGGGACCTATTGTCCTCCCCCCTGGCCCCACCCCTGAGCAGCGGGTGGGGGCCCTAAATACAAATGGGGGGACCTATTGTCCTCCCCCCTGGCCCCCACCCCTGAGCGGTGGGTGGGGGCCCTAAATGAAAATGTAATCCCCCTCCCCCAGGTGACTAGGGGTCCCCAAACCCCTAGTCACCCCTTCCCCCCAAAAAAATAAACTCCTACCTACCCCCCTCACCCTAAAAATAATGAGGGGGGACCATTTAACTAAGTACCTTTAAAAATAAAAATAAACTTACCATTCAATGTTTTCTTTCTTCTAAAATCTTCTTTTTTCTGCCCCAAAAAAGGGCAAATAAATATCCATAAGAACCGACGCAATAAAAAAAAAACGAGCGCAAAAAAAAAATCCATCTTCACCCTGCGAGAGCTCCGCACAGACTGAGCTCTGCAGGGCGGGGCAAGGCTTAGAAAGCCTTGCCCCGCCCTGCAATTAGGCTCAGGGCACTCTGATTGGTGGGTTTAAGCTATCCAATCAGACTGCTCTGACAGGTAAATGAAGAGACTGACAGGTAAGTCTCTACATTTACCTGTCACAGCACTCTGATTGGTTAGTTTGAAATCCACCAATCAGAGTGCTCTGTGTCATTTTACACAGCGTGGGAAAGTTCTTTGGAATTTTCCCACGCGGTGTAATTTGACTCATATAGCACTATTTAGGCAATATGCCATAAAAAAATATAAGAATAGTCAGATAATGACAAAATGTACACACACTTAGGGGATCAAATATCTTGAAGCAGGCAGAATACCAAACTAATATCCAGTAGTATGGAGACAATACTAGCAAAATAAATAGTGATAATAGGAACTAGCCAAGCAAAGAAACCACAGCTTTACAACCCTGTGTAAATGCTCCTATATGACTCAGCATTGCAGATAAATCCGCTAGTACCTACCAAAACCTGCTAACCATAAGCCAAGAAAAAAATCTCACATTAAAGGAATATTGTCTAAGACATTTTCCAGATATGTTTATAGAACAGAAAGGATAAAAATAAGACACAAAAAAAGGGTGTGGTGGGTGTGGTGGGGGGAGGACGAGACTTACACTATGACTAAGGAACCCAAAGCTAGACCATTGTCAGAATATTTATATCGGCAGACATTTTGTGCTAAGCTAGAAATTAAAAGGGTCTACTGCCAGTCACACTTAAAACAGAGCGGACTCCATTTTGGATCTTCAGGCTAAGAAGGACACATAATTTCTTGCTATCTGTAAATAGCCAAACAAGGGTGAGCTTAGGAATGCGTTATATAAACAAAGGAATGAAGTCTGGGAAAGGTATACATACTTATTATATATACATCTATACACTATACACTTATTTACTATTATATTAATAACATATAATCTGTATTATGTTAATAATATAGACCATTCATGGAAAAATGTTCATGAAGAAATATCATATTATTTAATAAATGTTAGTGGAATAGAAAAATAATCCTACACACAGCTTCACAAAAGGACCAGACACAAGAAAGCCAGACACTAGTGATAGATAACACGTAGTAATTCATTTTACTTTCTAAATCTTACAAGGTCCCATTGTAAGAAATAGGGTGAAATTAAGGTTAGGAGGTGTCAATTTAGAAAATACGATTGAAATCATAGACACAAAGTCTGGTGTGAGCAAATTTGAGTTATACTGGCCATTTAGATAAGCCAAAATTACGTCAGAATCGTCATCAATATTAGTTAACTCTTTCCTGGACAAGACATTTTGGTGATGTAAGGGCGCCATCTACTGACCAAAATCTAGATGGTGGTCTGTGGGTTGGACACACCTTCAGTCTCCTATTGGCCTTATCAGATAATGACGTGCAGAGAGTCTGGCCCTTTAAAAAGTAAGGACAAAGGGAAGAGAAGGAGATTCACAGAAATCCAGGACAGAGATTGAGGATACACACTCTGGGACTTACACTCTCTCAAACTCTTTGACTCAACTTTCCAAACCAACACCACTTTCTCTATTACATACACACCTCCATACAATCATCAATCATACTTGCATTCAAATTCCTGGGACTATCTAATCATCGGATTAATTAATTAATTACAATTTTACATAGCTGGAATATATGCCTGGATAAATTGTCAGATTTCAACCTTGAAATCTTAGTTAAATAAGAATATATGGTTATAAAAATTCCATTACTGCAGGTGGAACTAACATTAACGATATATTAACGGTATTATTTACCAACAGGTTAGCATGACACATGTTATCCAGAAATATTGAATTGCTCTGAAATAAGATAGAAAATCTTATGTAGGGAAATTAAAATTCGGCTAACGTAAAATCTGGTAGATTATTTTTTATATTGGATGGTTCCATGGAAGGGTTAATAGTTGATGATCAGCTATGAACATTGCTTTCATTAAAATTTGCAAAAGAATAGGATATTATATGCCTAGGAGGATCTAGCCAGCATTGAATGGGTTACTCAGTTGATCTAACTGTTAGCCAAGATTTTACGACTTCTAGCTGCGCTGTGAATTCTGTGTTTAGTGTCTGTGAGATTGTTTACCTATTGTAAATTATGTTATGTCTTGATAGTTGATGCTGTTAGCCGCTGTATTTGTTTAAAGCATTGCCATATTGTATACCAATGTTATACCTAAATATTCACTGATTATTATCACGCATCTTACATATTATTATTATTGTCACAATAAATTATATTTTTATAAAAAAATCTGTGATTTATTGTATGGAGTAAAATCCTCATTATGCTCGTTCTCTAAGATAATTAAAAATAGTGGGTAATTCTTGAGATATCAATTTTGATATTATAAAATTATTAAATATATATTTTTTTAAATTATGAAAATATTATTTTTAATATTTTTGCCCCCTATATATCCCCACACCATGGAGATTATGGAAAAAGATTATGAAGAGTGTCTGCTTTACTATTGATGAAAAAGAAAATTAAGAAGCAAATATACAATGAGGTGCGTCCTACCAGTTTAATTGCACGTATTGGGGTTGATTATATAAATGGTAAAAACTAAAGTCCCTCATTCAAACCGTGAGGAGAAAGGGTATTTAATCGTTAAATCCCAAACTACACCCTATAGCGGAGTGTCATACCCCAGTCTCATTTATGCTGTGGTTAAGGTATACACTCCCAGCCTATAAAGTGAATACCAGCTGCTTTGTTGTTATGGTAGATTTTAAACGAACCCTATAGGGTCAGGAACACAAACATGTCCCCACTACCTCCTTAAATATAGTAAAATCTTACCTTTATTCCAGTCTGCTAGTGCTAGCTTTGCCCCGATCTCCCTCCTTGTCTGACATCATCAGAAGTGTTGAACTTAAATAATCACAATGCTTTCCCATAGGATTGACTGAGACTGTCACGGAGGCAAATCGGGGGCGGAGCCAGCAAAAATCAAACACAGCCTGAATCAATGGATTCAATGGATCTCCATGAGGAAAGTTCAGTGTCTCCATGTAGAGGGTGGAGACACTGAATGGTAATGCTGCACAATGCTGCAGAGGGTGGAGACACTGGATGTCAGTCACACTATGCAGCACTGCACATGGAAGCACCTCTAGTAGCTATCTGAGGAGTGGCCAGTGGAGGTATCACTAGACTGTAATGTAAACACCGCATTTTCTCTGAAAAGACAGTGTTTACTGCAAAAAGCCTGAAGGGACTGATTACACTCACCAGAACAAATAGAATAAGCTGTAGTTGTTCTGGTGACTATAGTGTCCTTAATGTGTCTGGAAACTGGCGTTCCTAAGCACTTTCTCACTGAATTCACATGTTCATTCCTTTATTAGGAACTTTCCTCTACACACAGCAATAAGGGCTTTAGCAACGCCTGATACCTTATATGGGGGGATTATGTAAATTAATTAAATTAGATTAACTAAATGGTTATCTTTTATCTCCTGGCGATTTTTGCTTCTCTGTGTAAAACCCCCCAAATTATATGTATTTCTAAATGCCTACTTAATGAGGGTGTTGAAAGCTTACTTTTATATATAGCTAGGTTTATTCGTTGTGTTGCGCTATTTCAATTGCTTTTGTTTGATTTGTTAATTGCAAACAGCTGAAAGTCTGTATATATTGACAATAAACCTGATTTTTCCCCTGATTGCGGGTTGAATAATTTTGTTTACAATTGTATCTTGTACTTTGTCATAGGGGTGATTTGTCCCAAGAGTGTATTTCTCTTACACATTTAAAGACACATCTTATATTCTCAGGTTTGTATGTACAGTTTCACATAATGCAACGTTTCCAATAGTAGGTACACTCTAGTAACACAAGAATATGAAAGATAGAGCAGCGCTGAATTTAAAGGAAAAGTGTTTAGTGCTGCTAAAAACCACCAAGTGCAATGTCACTATAAAACACTTAAAAACACATGATGATACTAACAAATAAAGTGATTTAGCGCACATATATAGGAATGAATTTACCTTATGAAATATATAAACATATATAACACAGGTTCTTCGTATGAAATTATTCTTTAACCCATATAAAATAGATATACATACACATAGTGTAATCTGCATTTACATGAAATATAATAAGTAGGAGTAGTCTGTAAACTTACAATTTTTTTAGCCTATTAAAAGTTGGCTCCAGACTTTTAGCGCATTTCATCTCACTCCAGGAGATAAGTAGAAAAATATATTGTGGCTGATACTACCAAGAATCTTTGTTGCTGATACTACCAAGCTCCTGAGTTAATCTTTGTTGCTGATACTACCGAGCTCCTGAGTTCCTGTTAGTGTGACTGTCCAGTATCTTTTTCTACGAAATTATATGTTTATATATTTCATAAGGTAAATTCACACTCTAGTAACATTGTATCTGAATTTTGGTTAGTGAGGAATATTTGATTCTTTATTTGTCCTTTTTGCTTGACTGTCTTATTTATTTATTTTTTTTGTCAATCTTTCTTTTATTGAGGCATGCGTTAAAAGGGGTACAGAATAAAGAGGAGGGAATGTACGTTTTTTTTTTTTTTTATACAGGCTGGGTTGACTGTCTTTTAATTCAGTTTTGCACACTGTCATTCCAACAGTCCTTATGTATAACTCTAGAAGAGCATTCTATTGTAGTGGAGGAAGTTCCTTAACCCCTTCAGGACGTCGGCAACAGTACACGTTCTGATCAAAACAAAATGTAAACAAAAAATGGTATTTGCGCTATATGTCTGTTCAACTGTAATTCACCTCTTTCATATTAAATGCACCCACACTTATTATATATCAATTTATTCAGGACAAACAGGGCTTTAATTTCTCATAATTTATTATGAATAACATGAAAAAAAACTGTGAGAAATTAAGATTTTTTTTTTCAAAAAAAAAATGTGTAGTTCCCCCTGACATTTTAGCTGTACATGTCATAATACTGGTTAGCTTTTACTGCAATAAAATGCACATATTTGTATTCAGCAAAATCCCACGAGTACAACTGTACCCCCATTTAGCAGGTTTTACTGTGTTTTGGAAAGTTACAGGGTCAAATATAGCACATTCCATTTTTCTATTTTTTTCACATTGAAATTTGCCAGATTAGTAATGTTGCCTTTGAGACCGTGTGGTAGCCCAGGAATGAGAATTACCCCCATGATGACATACCATTTGCAAAAGTAGACAACCCAAGGTATTGCAAGTGGGATATGTCCAGTCTTTTTTAGTAGCCAATTAGTCACAAACACTGGCCACAGTTAGTGTTCATATTTGTTTTTGTGTGAAAAAAGCAAAAAACTAATATTTGTCCAGTGTTTGTGACTAAGTGGCCACTAAAAAAGGCTGGACATACCCTACTTGCAATACCTTGGGTTCCCTACTTTTGCAAATGGTATGCCATCATCTTTGAGAGCGATCACATGGTCCCCGGCAGCCTGATTTGCCATGGGAGGGCTGCCTGGGCTGACAGGCAGTCCTCCCGAAGAGGATCGCGGCGGAGGTAAGTACCGCGGAGCTCCTGGGGGCTTAAGCTGTTACGGCGTTCTATGTTTAAAGCTCATTAGAATGGGGACAGCATAGAGCGCCGTAACGGTGTTAAGGGGTTAAAGTTTTTCCTCTGTCCTTTTTTTTTATGTTTTGATAAATAGGTTGCATGTCCAGAATAAACCTAGTAGTATCCAGCTTATTATTATTATTATTTTAATTTTTATATAACGCCATCAGATTCTGTAGCACTGTACAATGGGTGGACTAAATGACATTTAATTGTAACCAGAAAACTGGACATACAGGAACAGAGAAGTGGAGGGCCCTGCTCAATGAGCTTACATTCTAGAGGCCCAAGTGTGAACTTTGGTACTTTGTATTTTTAATTATAACAGTCAAACCAATATAATGCCCCAAAATGAGAAATATGCCCATCAAATCCATCTATCAAATTCTAACTTTAAAAACTTAAATAGTCAAGTTCAGGGCCGGACTGGGAACAAAATTAGGCCCGGGCATTTTTCAATCAGAGCGGCCCCCTAAGAAGGGGGCGGGGCCAGAGAGGGTGTGTTTTGTCATCACTAATGACAAGCACGCCCCCTCTCAAAGTGAGCATGTTAGTTCAATGCGCATAGCCCCCCTGAAGAGCTCTAGCATTAGAAAAAGGCCCTGAATTTGTTCTGCGCAGCGCAAGCAAATTTAATAACATGCTTGCGCTGTGTTTGCTTTTAAATTGTCTCTGGTGTCTCCACAAGTGGGATACTAGAGTACAAAAGGGCCAGGAAAGTGTATGGTGCATATGTTTGGAGCCTGCTTGTGGGATTGCGTGTGTGTAGAGTGTGGTGTGGTATTGTGTAAATAGGTCAATTTAATTTGTGTTTGTGGTGTAATATGTGTGGCTAGGGGCTGTAGAGAGTGTGTGTATAGGGGGCATAGTGTTATAGGGGATGTAGCAAGTGTGTGCATACGGGCTGTAGTGTGTGTGTATAGGTGACGTAGTGTGTGCAGGGGTTGTAGAGAGGGTGTGTTTAGAGAATGTTGTATGCGTTTGCTGACAAGGAATGTAGTGTGTGTGTAGGTGGTGCAGTGTGTGTGTGTAGGAGATCGAGTGTGTAAAGGACCCAGAGTGTGTATAGGAGAGTGTGTGTGTGTGTGTATAGAGGATTAAGAGTGCATATAGGGTAAGGGATCTAGCGTTGTATGTGTGAGGGGCGCAGTGTGTGTGTATGTAAGAGGGGTGCTGTGTGTGAGGGTGTTTTTATCTGCCGTCACATTCTAGGTTTCTAATTTTCTTTGTCTGTTAACTCACTGAGGGTTATTATATAGATATATATGTGTGTGTATATATATATATATGTGTGTGTGTGTCTGGGTGCTGTGTGTCTCTGAGGGTGCTGTGTGTCTGGGTGATGTGTGTGTCTGGGTGCTGTGTGTGTCTCTGAGGGTGCTGTGTGTGTCTGGGTGCTGTGTGTGTCTGGGTGCTGCGTGTGTCTGGGTGCTGTGTGTGTCTCTGAGGGTGCTGTGTGTGTCTCTGAGGGTGCTGTGTGTCTCTGAGGGTGCTGTGTGTCTCTGAGGGTGCTGTGTCTCTCTGAGGGTGCTGTGTCTCTCTGAGGGTGCTGTGTGTGTCTGGGTGCTGTGTGTCTGGGTGCTGTGTGTCTCTGAGGGTGCTGTGTGTCTCTGAGGGTGCTGTGTGTCTCTGAGGGTGCTGTGTGTCTCTGGGGGTGCTGTGTGTCTCTGGGGGTGCTGTGTGTGCCTGGCGATGCTGTGTGTGCCTGGGGGTGCTGTGTGTGTGTGTCTGGGGGTGCTGTGTGTGTGTGTCTGGGGGTGCTGTGTGTGTGTGTGTCTGGGGGTGATGTGTGTGTGTGTGTTTGGGGGTGATGTGTGTGTGTGTGTGAGGGGGCTGTTAGTGTGATTTTTTTATTTACATTTAAATATTTTTTTTGTTAATAATTAAAAAAAAAAAAAAAAAAATTATATCCCCCCCCTCCCCTTCTTACCTTTAGCCTGGGAGGGGGCCGTTGAAGCAGCCATGCTGGAGGTGGGGCAGTTGCTTAATATCCCCCCTCCCTTCTTACATTATGCCTGGGAGGGGGGATTCTTTCCGCAGCTTCCTTCCCTGGTGGTCCAGTGGTGAGAGTGAACTCTAACCTGCAGGCTAGTTTTCACTCTCGCGAGATCTGAGCGTTGCCGCGGTTACCGCGGCAATGCTCAGACCTCGCGAGAGGACCCGGCGGAGTTGCTGGATAGAGCTCCGCCGGTCCTCTCTCCTGCTTCCCTCACTCCTCAGCCCCGGGCAGCCGCCTTTAACAGTGTCTCTGGGCCGGTGAGGGAGATCTTTGATCTCCCCACCGGCCCATGGAGACACACAGCGGGGCCGGCTGTGATCTCCCCTGCCGGCCTCGGCCCCACGGCCATCGCGGCCCACCGGGCATTTGCCCGGTGTGCCCGATGGCCAGTCCGGGCCTGGTCAAGTTTCTTATATGGCACTGTAGCTTCACAGTATCTTGACAAAGGCATACATTCGAAGGACAGTTTTACTCAGAAAATGTGGTTAAAAACCATTTGTTTGTTTTTTACAGAAGTAGCACACACCAGATTTATGAAAAACATATAAAAAAAAAGTTGTAATATGTGTGTATGTTAAAACTTAGACTTTTTTTTTTACATTTTCTGCAATATTTAGCGGAGATCGGCAGTTAAATGGCTTGGTAAAAAATTCTAAAATACCCATAGCTAAATAGCCTGTGATTTATTTTGTATATAAATATATCCTTTTGTGAGGCAATTTAGTTTTCTGCGATGGAGTATTTTACTTCTTGTATTTTGTTACCCTTAACAACCAAATTTAAAATGAAACCCTAGACATATAATGTACTCTGTATATCAGGGCAAATTTATTTATTTTGAGTTACTATTCTAAAGATACACTAATTTTACCACATGACAGGAGGCTTTATATTTGCATATCTTTCTTTACTGAAAACTCCAGCAGCATAGAAACATAACAACCAATCAGAAAAAAGTTATGATGCCCATAAAAGGCCCTGTCTATGACATCACTTCCTCTTTCTTTGCTGCTCCAGCCTACAACAGGTCAGAGTATTTTGCCTCTCCTGTGTAACCTCATGTTTACAGACTATTTGTATTATTTTTCCTTTCATACTTCTTGCTAATATACCCCTGGCTCTCCTATACCTGTCCCTCCTAGACTTATACTGTATCCATGACTGTTTTCTCACTGTCCCCTGGTATACTGGTGCTTTACCTGTAGAAGTTTTGTTTCCCTTGCTCGGTCCGCGGGCGTCACGGCTGCCCGTGCCGCACCCGCTCCGCGGACCTGTTCTCCTTGTATTTAATTTACCGGCACTGGTTGGGACTGTGTGGGGACGGGTGGAGGGAGGCCGGGGCGTTTTTTTCACCGTTGCAGACATTTGCGTGCGAACGGCGGCCATCTTGGATCTCGCGTTTCACGAGATCCACGACGGCCGCCTTCCCTCTTGCTTTACAGATCAAGAATCACTCGATCTGCACCTTTAGTGTTGTTTTTTCCTCAGGATTGCTACTCACTGTTATAAATCTAACATCACCAAATATACTTATGATGAATGTGTAACACTTCCTGTCAGTTTTCCAATACACTTTCCCTCAGGATTGCCCTCACTATATCAAACAGCTCCATATACTGGTGATGAGTGTTTTACACTGCCTGGCAGTTTCCCATGTAGGAACTAATCAACAATCCACTTGCTGGATATTTGAGCATGCAAATCATTAAAGGAGACTGAGTGTATTAAAGATTACCCTGCACAGGGATACATATATATTTTCTGTACCTAGTGTACGTTCTAAACGTGGGTGTCCTCTGGGTATTTTTTCATGGCACACCACCCGATCTGCACCTTAGCATTGGTTTCCTTTCTCAGGATCGCCTCCACAGTAAATCAGCTCAGCTCAAACTGATCTCCACATACATATATGGATGTTTAAACACTGCCTGTCAGTTTTACATTAAAGCAACAGTACCACTCCACTTGCTGGATACGATTTGAATGCAGGATCATTAAGGAAACTGAGTGTATTGCAGAGTACCCTTCACAGGGATACATATATGTATATTTACTGTACCTAGTGTACATATTGAACGTGGGTGTCCTCTGGGTAATTTTTCATGGCACACCACCTGGGGTGACCCCCAGATATGCATGCAATGCTTGTAAGGTGCCAATAATTATAACGTGGGTGTCCTCTGTGTAATTTTTCATGGCACACCACCTGGGGTGACCCCCAGATATGCATGCAATGCTTGTAAGGTGCCAATAATTATAATGTGGGTGTCCTCTGGGTTACCATGGCCCACCACCTGGGATGAACCCCAGCCGAATGCACAAGGGTCATGCGGCTGCAGACCTTAAGGAGACAGGCCCCACACGCTTCTATAATAAACCTGATTGTTAAAAACTGTGCATACAGCTCTGGCGTACATTTGTGGTGAACCCAGCTAACCAGACCAACACCACTACCAGTCAGTCACGCCTGCACCACGGCTCTCAGTAGACAAATTAAACTAATAGAGGTGACCCCACTACACTTGGCATAAGTATTCATACACTCAGACAATCTAAAGCAAGCAATTCAAGCCATTTAACCTGGGTGATCCCCAGTTCTACCAGGAGTCTAGCACCCCTACGTGCTGACCCTCCAAAACTACTCCCACTATCTCCCAACAGGATGGGAACGAGTCATGGAGGACACTCTCAACCTTCCCAAGATTTCCAGGCAATGATAAACGCCGCAGTAGCGGCCTCAGTGGAGAAGGTTCTGTTATGAGCTCTGCCCCAAACTGCTTGATGGAGGCCTCAGGCCCAAAAGTCTCCAAGTCAAAACGGCAAGGGAAGGGCTCCAGCCCCCCTGCCACTAAGGTCAAGGGCAAGACGCCCATCAAACAGACCAAGTGGACGGAGCACCGGGAATCCAAACCCTGTCCACCACAATCTTCCGACAAAGAAGACTATTACCCACCACGCACTTTGGACATGGTAGATGAGTGGCACGAAGACGACTCGCCATCTGAGGAAGAGGAATGGCAAGACCTACCCCACACTTCCTCAAAGTACGTTAGGGAAACCTTACTCGGTGACGACGGCTGAGGCAGAGATAGCAGTAGTGGCACTAAACCAGAGTAGCCGAAGACGGAACGTTCCTGGACGAACAAGGGGCCCCACTATTCGACCCCCGCAACATCCTGCATCCGCGGTCTTCAGAGTGGAGCCTCCCGGACCACCTAGCACGTTTCGTGCACTATTGGCTGCGCAACCCTCTGGAGATGGAAGTACGCGCACGCCTCAAGGCCGAACGCCTTGACCACTGCTGCCAGACAAAGTGGCAGTTACGCCCGAGTTCAACAACACTGTGGTAGTCTTCATTGCACGCTCAGGACGAAACCCCCGCAATGGTGGGGAGAAAGGCCTGAGGTCGACACGCGATAAAGTACTTGATTTACCAGGCCTAATTGCAAAGATGCTCTATTTTGCAGATCTGGTGCTCAACCAGGGTACACAACTCAACCCTAACACCATCAGAGAGTGGGCTCAATGCTCGATATGCCTCCTGGGCAACGCAAATGACGCACTATGCGCTGAAAGACGCAAATCTGCACTGGTCCGCATCGACAACACACTCTTGGACTTAGGAATGAAAGAGATCGATCCAAAAGCACAAGGCCTACTATTTGACGAAGCATTCATTGCAGAACTCAAGAAACACGTGAATTTATTCACCACACTAAATTAAGCCCAAACCTCGCTAAAACAAGTCCTCCACACCCCTACGGGGAGAGGTGTTTTTGGGAGGACTGGTCGGTAGCGGAACCGAGCCACCAGCCGCTTCTGGGCGACAGGTTCCAGATCGTATACACAGTCCTCATATTTCTCCCATCTACTACACAAAGGACCTCATCCTACAGAGGCGCGGATAGAACCAGAGGCTTCAGAGGTTTGGGCCACAGCCGCTTCTCTACTAGTGAGTCCCCCTACATACCTAACTGTTTCCAATTTTATGACCGGCAGCCTGTCTCTGTTTTACAGAATTGGGAGACAATTACCAAAGACGCTTGGGTTCGCCAGACAGTACAAGGCTACGTCATAGAGTTTTTTATCACAGCCGTTCAGGTCGCCCCTTCACCTCCAATACGCATGCTGGTGGAACAGGAACGCCTCGTGGACAAGGAAATCCGCACCCTCTTCAAGAAGGGTGCAATTTAATATGCACCAGAGGGGAAGGCTTCCTCAGCAATATTTTCCTGGTCAAGAAGAAGCCAGGAAACTACATCAATTGAACTCCTACGTGGTATACAAACACTTTAAGATGGAGGAAATTCATCTTCTACAAGACCTCCTGTGATAACGACTGGTTTACACATCTGGACCTCAAGGACGCATACTTGTCAGTATCCGTTGCCCTAGACTGCCGACGTTTCCTCCGATTCCAGTGGAGAGGACAAACTTGGCAGTTTACGACTCCGTGGTGCTCACGAAGCTACTGAAACCAGTGAGGGCACGCATCTGAGAATTTGGGCGTGCGATGTCTCGTATACCTGGAAGACATGCTGATCCTTTGCGAATCCAGGCTACGATTGCAGACAAAGTTTGTCGTTCACTTTCTGGAATCCATGGGTTTTGTAGTACACAGACAAAGATCGCTTCTCCCTCCGAGTCGGGCCAGTTCCTGGGTTTCGACATCGACTTGGAGAACTGCGTTCTGCGTCTGTCTACTGCAAAGATCGCCTCTATGAGAAAAGATATCAGACGCCCTCTAAGGTTGGATATGATTCCTCTCAGGATACTCGCCCGGATTGTGGGACTCCTCTCCTCCTCCATACAAGCGATATTCCTGGGCCCACTACACTACAGGGCCATGCAATGACTGAAGGCAAGATACCTACGCACCGGTCACTCATACGACCACTGGATCTCACTGTCAGCAGAAGTGAGGACAGAATTTCAATGGTGGTTACTTCACATACAAGCTTGGATTGGCAAAGCGATCTTTGGCTCTTCTTCCGGATCCGAACTGCGAAGCAGTGGATGAATCCCTGCAAACGTGGCCCAACCGTTCTCCACGATAGCAAAGGTGCTTCGATACACACGCACCCACAAGATATCGCTCCTGCTCATAACACCCCTCTGGCAGAGCCAACCGTGGTTCCCGGACCTCCTGGAGATATCTCACGAAAAACCCCTACTACTCCCTACCTTCCCTCTACTTCTGACGGGACCTTGAGGGGAAGCCCATTCCCTCGTCCTTAAAGGACAACTGGCGCTAGTGGCCTGGACGATTTCAGGGGATCCTGGTCAGTCCACGGCCTATCACAATCAACTAAAGACCTCCTATGGGACTCATGGGCTCCCGGCACCAGGAAATGCTATATTTCCGCCTGGTCGACCTGGAGTGATTGGTGTGTGGAAAGGGATTCCGATCCCTTTACTGCCCCTGTCTCACTGATCCTTAACTACCTATCTCATCTGTTCTTGCTGGGATGATCATATCGATCCCTCAATGTGATCAGATCTGCCATATCGGCGGCACACGTTCCGGTACAAGGCAGACCAGTAGGTCAAGATCCACTGGTTTGTCGGCTACTGCGGGGTGCCAAATTAACGAGACCCCCAGCACCCAAGTATTCACGCCTCTGGCAGGTGGATGTGGTGCTGAAATTCCTTAGGGAATGGCCGGACAACCCCTATCTGTCGCTGAAACAACTCTCAGCCAAACTGGCCCTCTGGTTATGCCTCATCTCATTTTGACGGGTGGCAGACGTTAGAGCGGTCGATGTGGACGGTTTCTCTCTCACACCGGAAGGAGTTACCTTTTCCATATCAAGACGAACTAAGTCAGATTCATCTTCAGTGTCATACCCGTATTTTGGGTCAGACCCCAAACTATGTGTTGTCAGGCCACTAATGAGGTATACAGAAATCACAGCTCCCCTTCGAACTAATTAGACGGGTCAACTCCTGATTTCTTACGTAAGGCCTCACGGACCGGTGTCTACGACAACACTGGCTAGATGGGTCCGCTGGCTATTATCGTTAGCGGTCGTTGAACCTTGCTTCGGAGCACACTCGGTCAGAGGGGCGGCAGCCTCCCAAGCCTTAACGGCAGGCGCCTCCCTAACCGACATTATGCGCTGCGCGGATTGTACGCGAGAAAGTACATTTAGGATGTTTTACTTTCGGCAAACATCTCATGCTTCCTTCACATTAGTCAATTTGAAGCTTTAAAAATGCAAATATGAAGCCTCCTGTCATGTGGTAAAATTGAAGATTATATTAGCTTTAGTGTACTAATAATCTTAATTTTAGTAATGACAGGAGGCGAATATTTCCCGCCCTATAGGATCCCTCCCATGTCTTACTCAAGTTGAACAGAATACGTCTTTTATGTACAGGAAGACACGTACGATATATGGTTGTATGTTTAATACTTAGACATGTATCTTGAGAGGATTGTATAGGGTGAATAATTAAACATGTACCTTGGAATATGTTGTGTATATATTTATTAAATAACATTAATTTAGAATTAATATATTGATTTATTATCCATTCAGGCATCCATTGTTATGTCAGATTCTTAATGTTAATTGTATGCGGACAAATTATCACGCCAGAGACCTTTCACCTTTTTCTTTTCTTGCAGTGTGAACGTCTTCTCAACAAGACAAAGATTCACCTTCCATACCTCTACATCACGGAACTACTGGAGTTGGATATTCTATTATGTTATTGAACTGTTGGCGTTTAATATGATTATGTTTTATAGTTGTTATTTGTTGTTTCGCTTCTAAGAAAGAGAAAGTGATGTCATAGACAGGGCCTTTTATGGGCATCATAACTTTTTTCTGATTGGTTGTTATGTGTCTATGCTGCTGGAGTTTTCAGTAAAGAAAGATATGCAAATATTCCCCTCCTGTCATTACTGAAATTAAGATTATTAGTACACTAAAGCTAATATAATCTTCAATTATGCACACATTCTTATTGGCAAAACTGTGAAAGAAATATATTTTTTCCATTTTATTTGCATTTTCTTTTTTATAATACATGAGAATGTATATATGTATATGTAAATTAAAGCCCCTTTGTCCTTTACAAACAGTATATAGCATTTATTGGTGCAAATTGAGAAAATGATAATTGCAGTTGAACACACACATACAGGGTTAATCATTAAAGTGAGAATTCAAAGTGAATTTCACATTGAAGGAAAATATAGTTGAGCTATTTTGGGGGAGAGACAATGCTAGTGGACTCCAGGCTCTTCAACAAATTCAATGAGATAAAAAAAAAAATTGTTACATTGCTCCAGTGTCCCTTTAATGTATTTGATAGCTTTTGGCTTTATTAATATCTTGCATTTTTTCCATGCTCCAGTATTTATAGCTTTGCATAAAAAAAAATAATTACAAATTGAATGATCTGAACTACAAGCAGCCTGCAATAGGAGAGGACAACGAATGAGACATGATGTAAAGATATCACTACCTGTTTGTAGTTTGATTCTCCCCCCTCCCAGGCTTAAGGTAAGAAGATAGGGGGATATGAAGTTTCGTTTTTTTTTAATAAAAAACAAAACAAAAAAGCATATTTAATATATTTACATCTTGCCCCCCCCCCCACACACACAGTCCCTCTAGACATATTCACACACATAGCACACTCACACACACAGCACACACACACTAACAGCACACTCACACACACAGCATACACACTAACAGCACACACACACACAGCACACTCACACTAACAGCACACTCACACACACAGCACCCTCACACACACACAGCACCCTCAGACAAAAACACAGCACACTCACACACACAGCACCATCACACAGCACCCTAAGACACACAGAGCACCCTCACACACTCACACTAATGGCACACTTACACGCACACACAGCACCCACACACACACACAACACCCTCACACACATAGCACCCTCAAACACACACACACAGCACCCTCACGCACACACAGCACCCTCACATACACACACACACATATATAATATATAAAATAACCCTCAGTGAGTTAACAGACAAATAAAATTAGACACATAGAATGTGATGGCAGATAAGTACACCCTCACACACACACAGCACCCCTCTTACACACAC
The DNA here is from genome assembly GCF_036172605.1 of Pelobates fuscus. Lineage (NCBI taxonomy): Eukaryota > Metazoa > Chordata > Amphibia > Anura > Pelobatidae > Pelobates > Pelobates fuscus. The sequence goes on along the minus strand of NC_086317.1, from coordinate 388,682,548 downwards.
TTTACCCCTCACACAGACTGACTCTGCTGGGTTTGAAACCCTGGTTTACATGCTGCTAAACCTCTTCCTTACCAGTACACCAGCATGCCTTTTGCAAATTTACCTGAGATCTGATAACCTTGACTCTACAAGCAATGGTATCAGTGACAACTCTCTTCAGCTGTGTCTGGTCAGGTGTCTGGTTCTTGGCCTATAAAAGCCACTTCCTGTCTCTGTACCTTTTGCCAGATTATTGTGGTTCCTGTACTCTCTAATCAAGCTTGTTCCTGTTTCTCCTACCTGTTGCTGGATTTGGACCGTTTTGACTTTGCTGCTTCTCCTTCCCACTGACCTCGGCTTGCCTCACTACGATTATCATCTTTCTGTTCCAGTCTCCCATCTCTGCTTAAGACCAGACGGCCACTCAAGGCTCAGGGGCTCAACCATCTGGGTAACGAGTGGCTACCTCTGGCAGAAAACATTGCTGATCTGGCTACTGGACTCCAAAACTTTGTAACATCAATGTCATTACACACACACACATGCTGCACCCTTCACACATACACACAGCACACCCAACACACTGCGACCCTCACACATACAATACATCAGGAAATAAATATATAAATATATATATACTACAGCACAGCTCACACTGAACCATTACACACAGATACACGCTAGATCCCTTACCGAACTCTGGATCATCTAATCTACACACACACAGTAGATCCCCATATACACTCTGAATCCTCTAAACACACACACACAATCTCCTATACACACTCTGGGTCCTTTACACACACACACTGCACCACCTACGCACACTAAATTCCTGACATACAAACTCTGGATCCCCTATGCACAAACTATATTTCTTATTAGCAAACACATACTACATTCTCTAAACACACACTCTCTACAACTCCTACACACACTTTGTCACCTATATACACACACACACTACAGCCCGTATGCACACACTCGCTACATCCCCTATACACACTATGCCTCCTACACACACAAACTCTCTACAGCCCCATGCCACACATATTACACCACAAACACAAATTAAATCAACCTATTTACACAATACCACACCACAATCAGCTCACTCTTCACGCACGCAATCCCACAAGCAGGCTCCAAATACATGCACGATATGCTTTCCTGCCTGTTTTGTCCTCTGCTATCCCACTTATGGAGACACCAGAGACAAGTTAAAAGCAAACACAGCGCAAGCATTTTATCAAATTTGCTTGCGCTGCGCAGACCAAATACAGGGCCTTTTTCTCATGCTAGAGCTCTTCAGCAGGGCTCTGCGCATTAGACATGTGCAATTCGTTTCACTCCGAATGTAAATTCAGACGAATTTTGGGCAATTCGGACATTTGCATACTTCCAAATGTCCGAATAGCTGAATTGGCAAATTTCCGAAGTGCCAAATTTCGGAAATGTCGAACCGAACCGAACTGCCGAAGTCCAGAAGCGCCAAATGTCCGAATAGCCGAATTTCGGATTTGCCGAATAGTCGAATTGCCGAAGCACAGAATTGCCGAAGTACTAATATACAAAGTGGAAGAATGAAGAATGTTACACTGTATACCAGTTTAAATAAAAAGTATACAGCTGTAAACATTTGCAACACTTACAACAATCAAGTAACACGTTCATATAAAATGTAAGTTACTTGGCAAGTCAATGGATGGGCATGAGTAAGTAGATAGCTCCCTGATACCGTGGGAATTAGGGAGTTATCTAACAAAAGGCTGAAAGACCTAAATTGGGCTTTCAGACAAATTTACTAATACTAAGTAATTTTTACTTAGTATTAGTAAATTCTGCTCCTACTCGCTATACTGCAAGTAGGGGCATGTGTAGTAAACAGTGAGCAGCCTGTGGTTGCTCACTGTTAAAAAAAACAACCCCCCCCAAGTGTCCCCCGGCGAGTGGAGGCTTTTAAACTGAAGGGGGGGATCTACTGCCCCCCCGGCCCCCACACCTGAGCGGCGGGTGGGGGCCCTGGATAGCAATGGGGGGAACCTATCGTGTTCCCCCCACCCCTGAGCGGCAGGTGGGGGCCCTAAATCAGGAAAATGGGGGGGACGTATTGTCCTCCCCCCGCCCTCCACCCCTCAGCGGCGGGTTGGGGCCATAAAGTAGAATAAGGGGGGGGACCTATTGTCCTCCCCCCCCGAGCGGCAGGTGGGGGCCCTAAATTACTTCAAAGAGGGGGTACCTATTGTCCTCCCCCCGGCCCCCACCCCTGAGCAGCGGGTGGGGGCCCTAAAGTAGAATAAGGGGGGGACCTACTGTCCTCTCACCCAGCCCCCACCCCTGAACATATCCAAAGTGCTGAAGTCCCAAAGTGCCGAACTGAACCGAAGGGCCCCAAGTCCTGAAGTTCCGAATTTCGAAAGTGCCGAACCGAAACAAAGTGCCGAAGTCACGAATATCGGGAATGCTGAACCGAACCGAATATTTTGCCCATGCACATCCCTACTGCGCATTGAACTAACATGCTCACTTTGAGAGGGGGCGTGCTTGTCATTAGTGATGACAAAACACACCTTCTCAGGGGGCCGTTGTGATTGAAAAATGCCCGGGCCTAATTTTTTTCCCAGTCGGGCCTTGGGCATGTTTATGGTGACGAATTCTGCAAAACATGTATTTTTTTGTGCAAAAGTTTTAAGCATGCAAAAACAAACAAACTAAAAAACTCATATTGATTAAACCAAACCTATCAAATCCATTAAAGCTATATTGGTGCCTAGAGGGGCGGCTCTTTAATATTCATCAATCAGCAATCAAACAGTGGCACAGTTTACAATATTCTAAATCCATGGCACAGTTTACATTAGTGAGTAAACAGTAACGATCACTAGGAATATTCAGGAATCTATGGTACAACTTACAACATTCAGAGATCAGTAGCACAGCTTTAGAATAGTCAGCGCGGAGAGTTACATTACAATATTGAACAGATAAGTATACACAGATGACATGTACTTTACTTGTGACAAAAAAGACCAATCTCCCTGCCAGTGAAACACAAAAAATATACAAACAAAGTGGGATTAAGTGTGGTGGCAATAAATGCCACAGATCACCTGAGTGGAAACCCCTTACACCACTCTATAAAATACAAACATAAAATACATACAATGTAGGAGATGATTCACACTTCTAGAATGGTTCTGTAATATAAAAAGCAATATAGTGTAATATGCTAGTACAATTGTATCAATCGAAATGAGCGTCAGGTACTCACAAGCCTAGAGCCAAATTTCTGCATATGGCTCTCATGGATAGCGCTGTGGGACTTTTCAGGATGTCCCTCTCCTATTCCCAGATCACTTATATGATGCTCCGGTTGGGTAATAATCCAGGTTCCACAACTTGACTTGACTTTTTTCAAGAGAAAACTTTATTGCTCCCCAATGTGGAGTAAAACATGGATCAAATTAAAATTTCGATAAAATAAATAAAAAATGGAGTAACTGTATATAGTCCTGCCAATTGGCAAAAGTCCAAATGTCCGAAACGCGTTTCGCCCCGTACCAGGGGCTTTTTCAATCGGTGTATGGGCTTCCTTCTCTGTTTGGCGTCTTCTTAATCCCCTTGTGTCTTTTCACTTCCGGGTTCCGGCTATCGCACGTATGGAACGCAACGTGCGTTCCACCGCTGACGGCATGCGTTCCACTTTCAGATGGCGCTGTCGCTATCTACTGACGTCACTGGAACGCATGTCGAGCGTGTCGTGCGTTCCATTTCGGAATTAATAGGAATTTAGATAGCTTTAGTGGCATAACATAAAAGTGCTAAATAAATATGAATTTGTATAGCATTAGTGGCTTAGCATTAAAGTGCTGGTGGAATTTAAATAGCATTAATAGCTTAACATTAAAGTGCTTAATTAAACATTAAAATGCTGTTGTTGTGCAAAAAGTGATATTAGCCTTTAACTTAGATAATATTAATCGCATTGAAAAACATCATATGCTGACATATTATATTAAAGTGCTAGTGTTGTGCCAATGGTGATAATCATTCTTATTCTTAATACTGTTATATTTAAAGTGCTTATAGTTGTAGGGTATTATTAACTATCCATTACAATATTAAATATTCATCACACAGGTGTCTCTAGGTGGATAACAAAGTGCTTTCCGTTTTAGAGGATTGCAAATATATCTAATACTTTTAAAAGCCTGCTCTATGTAGTAGGAGGTGACAGCATTTTTCTGATATTATTCAATTTTATTCTAGCATAAAGATGTTTCTAACAAATAGGCATTTAGAAGAAATGACAGACCTCGAAGTCTGAATTTAATCCGTGGGGTATTAGAGTGTTAAAATTATGGATAAATTTCATTTCTTCTATTCCGATTTTTTTGTTAAAGTCACCTCCCCTCCAATCTTTTTCTACAAGTTTAAGTGGGCAAAAAAATAGGTTCTCAGGTTCCTGGTTATGGTGGGTTTTAAAGTGCTTTGATAAACTGTGTGTCTCTAGACCTTTTTTTATGTTGCGCACGTGTTCCGAAATTCTTATGTGCAGGCATCTTATGGTTCTGCCTATGTATAATAGGCCACAGGGGCATTTTATCACATAAATGACTCCTTTAGAGAAGCATGTAAGTTGTTCCTTAATGGTAAATTCCTTATTGATGAGATCTTTAATATCGGTCAGGTGTCTCTTTTTGCTTTTGGTGGTCCTGCACGCCAGGCAGGTCCCACAACCATAGAAACCTTTATTATAGTTTAGAAAATGTTTTATTTTGGCTGGGCCTTCACTACTTCGAACTAGGGTTTTTTTCATATTAGTGGCACCTCTATAAATTATACGTGGTTGGGTCGGTAACATAGTTTTTAAAACAGGATCTTCTTGTAAGATATACCAGTATTTCCTGATGGCTCTATTTATTTGTTTGTGGTTACCATTAAAATTGCAAATAAAAGGAATATTCTGGGTATACGTAGATTGTGTGTTTTTGGGTTTGTAGGTTAGTAAATCTTTCCTTGATGTGTTAATTACTTCCTCCATAGCTATGTTCAATTCAGTTTCTTCGTATCCTTTTTCTTTAAATTGTTCTCTTATTCTCCCTGCTTGTGTCCTAAAGTCTTCGTCATTAGTGCAGTTTCGCCTTATCCTCAAAAATTGTCCTTTAGGTGCGTTCTTAAGCCATGGTCTGTGGTGGCAGCTGGATTTCTCGATGTACCCGTTTGCATCTACTGTTTTGAAGAAATTTTTTGTTTTAATTTGCTCGTTTTGTACAAAGATGTGGAGATCTAAAAAATGGATTTCCTTCTGACTTTGAGAGGTGGTGAGGATAATCCCCCAGTCATTGTCGTTTAAAAAGTGTTTGAACATCTCTAAAAGGTCTGTCGTGCCTTCCCAGATTAAAAAGATGTCGTCTATATATCGGTGCTAGGACACCAAATTCGACACCCAGGGATGGATTGAATAGATGAAATGTTCCTCCCAATACGCCATAAAAAGATTTGCGTAACTGGGTGCGAATTTGGTGCCCATCGCCGTCCCTCTAATTTGTAGATAAAAAGTATCGTGATACCAAAAAAAGTTGTTTGTTAAAATGAGATGGATCCCTTCTAAAATGAACTCTATTTGCTCATCTTTAAAATTCGCTTTAACTAAAAAATATTTCACCGCTCTTATTCCTATTTCGTGTGGGATAATGCTGTACAAGGATGTAACATCACTTGTGACCAAATGATAACTGTGTTTCCATTGGATAGAATCTAGAACTTGTAAGATATGGATTGTATCTTTCAAGTGTGACAATGTCTTAGCAACTATAGGCTGTAGTAGTATATCGATGTACTCTGAAATTCTGGAAGAAATGGAGTCTATTCCTGATATAATTGGGCGTCCGGGTGGGTTTAGTGGGTTCTTATGTACTTTAGGTAAATAATAAAAAACCGTTAATTTCGGGTGTGCTGTCTGTAAATATTTACCTTCTTTTTCTGTAAGTATTTCTTTTTCCAATCCCTTCTTAATATATTCTTCAAAGAGTTCCTTCACTTTGTTAGTGGGATTAGAATTAAGTTTTTGGTAAGTGCTGGAGTCTGAAAGGATTCTTTCAGATTCTTCCATATATTTCAGCCCTTTGTCGGCTGGTTTTATAATCAGGTCTTTGTTTTTTTGTAATTTTGTTAAAGTATTTTTTTCTTTTCTAGACATGTTTTGTTGAAATTTATTTAGTTTTTTAATTTTGTTTATTTCCCCCATCACCATGGTCTCAAATGTTTTCATTCCATCAGAGATCATGTGTCTGGGAAAAAAAGTTGATTTCTCTTTCAATTGTGTTTGAACAAAATTTTGTTCGCTTTCCGAGGGTTCATTCGTCGGGCAATCTTTATCATTAAAAAACTTTTTTAAGCATAGATTTCTCATGAATTTATTCATGTCAATAAAAAAGTTGAATTTATCTATTTCGGCTGTAGGGGCAAACTTGAGGCCTTTTTTTAGGACTTGTATTTCTCCATCAGTAAGTGGGCAATCAGTAAGGTTAATCTCCCTGCCAGATGGAAGATGAATGCAGAGTTTTTCACTTGTTGGGGATTTGTTGTGTTTGAAACTAGTTACAAATGTTACACGGAGCCTGCTGTTACTCCTATCCCACTGTTCACTACTACATCTGTCTTCTTACTTTGATCCCTCAGTCAGAACAAGAAAGTGTCACACTTATCTTTGGTGCTCTTATCTGCTTGCTACAAAGATGGCTGGTTTCTCAGACACTCTAAACAAACCTACTGCTGCTGTGAGCCAATAACAGCCCTGTAATAGAAGCCAAATGAGTTAAACATTCCGACATCTCCATAGAAACACAATGGGTGATATCACAAATGCCTTCTTGAAGGAGACTAAGCATGTGTAAAGTTGACTGAAACAAGGAATTTCTATTTTATTTATTTATTTATTTGACAAACTTCCTATGATTTTGGAAAAACTAGTGGCTGTCAATATCCTCTCCACACCACTACAACTCAGCGTTACGGGGAACTGCAAAATTAGAATTTTAACAAGGACACTTTTTTGGGGGAGGGTGGGGGGGGGGGGGGGGGGGGGTGGTCTTAGTTGCCATTACCACAGCCATAGGTTTGTTTGGCTTTTTTTGTTTGTTTCTTTCTTTTTCTAGCAAAAAAAGCATCTTGTGGGTTCTGTGGACAGTATGAATGTAAAACAGCTGTGCAGAAGCTTTGTTAGGAAGACAGGCACTAGAGGTGTATGTAAAGTGACTCTGGGGTGTTCACATGCTTTGCAGAGACCCTGACAGTGACATAACGGGTGCACAGTTGGATTTCCAGCATATGCACTAACCTTACCCTGAACCCCATCAAGACACTGACACAGGTTATACTGTTGGAAATATTAGTCCACAGCTTTATTAATTATTCATTAATTAAGGTATAACAAAATAGGGTCATTGCCAACAAATATTATTAAAACTAAAATCCCCCTTATACATAACATACCCCTGGCAATGACCCCACAATAATAACAATAAATAACAATATAACTAACTGATAACACAAAAACTGGCCGTCCAAATGGCCACATTTCCATCGGATTAAATTGTAATGGTGTACCAAGACACCACTACACCCCCAGGTTCGGAGCCACCAACGAGCTTGAACCTACAAACCAAGTGTAACACTGCATACTCCACACTAAACGTCAGGATGCCCCCTTCCTCCTCCATCTAGCCCCCGATCGACACTCCCACTTACAGCACACAATCCCTCCCCTCTGCCTGTGATACAATTAGCAAACACAATGGGCTATCTCAATTAACTCTAAACAGAAAAAACATAAATTTTTACAAACCCCAAAAAGTACCCCAAAATACAACATATGCCCACGATCTGGGTGAACAACATATCCAAAAATCACCCAGATCGGTTCAGGAATTTCCTGGAAGTCTTATTTTTGCCCCACCATGCACATGGTCCCATGCCCAAAACAGTTCCATGCACTCAACGACAAAATACCGCTCGACAATTTAAGATGGCCGCCGCCACATGTTTGAATCTGTTCCAGTTAAAAGTCCAAGAGGCATAAACAGTACTTTTGAACATGGGTTATCACAGGGCCCATAGTCCCAGGGTAGGAGGCTGGCACAGAGGCCCCTCCAAAAAACAGTGGCAAAGTGGATTTTGTCACACTGGCCATTCCCTGCCACAGCTCAGGACTTGACACCTAAAGCTTCTGAGCGCCCCACACAGAAACAAGGCCCTGTGAAACATAGAAACATAGAATGTGACGGCAGATAAGAACCATTCGGCCCATCTAGTCTGCCCAGTTTTCTAAATACTTTCATTAGTCCCTGGCATTATCTTATAGTTAGGATAGCCTTATGCCTATCCCACGCATGCTTAAACTCCTTTACTGTGTTAACCTCTACCACTTCAGCTGGAAGGCTATTCCATGCATCCACTACCCTCTCAGTAAAGTAATACTTCCTGATATTATTTTTAAACCTTTGTCCCTCTAATTTTAGACTATGCCCTCTGGTTGTGGTAGTTTTTCTTCTTTTAAATATAGTCTCCTCCTTTACGGTGTTGATTCCCTTTATGTATTTAAATGTTTCTATCATATCCCCCCTGTCTCGTCTTTCCACCAAGCTATACATGTTAAGATCCTTTAACCTTTCCTGGTAAGTTTTATCCTGCAATCCATGAACCAGTTTAGTAGCCCTTCTTTGAACTCTCTCTAAGGTATCAATATCCTTCTGAAGATATGGTCTCCAGTACTGTGTACAGTACTCCAAGTGAGGTCTTACCAGTGTTCTGTACAATGGCATGAGCACTTCCCTCTTTCTACTGCTAATACCTCTCCCTATACAACCAAGCATTCTGCTAGCATTTCCTGCTGCTCTATAACATTGTCTGCCTACCTTTAAGTCCTCAGAAATAATCACCCCTAAATCCCTTTCCTCAGATGTTGAGGTTAGGACTCTATCAAATATTCTGTACTCTGCCCTTGGGTTTTTACGTCCAAGATGCATTATCTTGCACTTATCCACATTAAATGTCAGTTGCCACAACTCTGACCATTTTTCTAGTTTACCTAAATAATTTGTCATTTGGCTTATCCCTCCTGGAACATCAACCCTGTTACATATCTTCGTATCATCCGCAAAAAGACACCTTACCATCAAGACCTTCTGCAATATCACTAATAAAAATATTAAAGAGAATGGGTCCAAGTACAGATCCCTGAGGTACCCCACTGGTGACAAGCCCAAGCTTCGAATATACTCCATTGACTACAACCCCCTGTTGCCTGTCACTCAGCCACTGCCTTACCCATTCAACAATATTGGAATCCAAACTCAAAGATTGCAGTTTATTGATAAGCCTTCTATGTGCAACAGTGTCAAAAGCCTTACTGAAATCTAGGTAAGCAATGTCTACTGCACCACCCTGATCTATAATTTTAGTTACCCAATCAAAAAAATCAATAAGATTAGTTTGGCATGATCTCCCTGAAGTAAACCCATGTTGTCTCTGATCTTGAAATCCATGTGTTTTTAGATGTTCAACAATCCTATCCTTTAACATGGTTTCCATCACTTTCCCCACTACTGAAGTAAGGCTTACTGGCCTATAGTTGCCCGACTCCTCCCTATTACCTTTCTTGTGAATGGGCACAACATTCGCTAACTTCCAATCTTCTGGGACTACTCCTGTTAACAATGATTGGTTAAATAAATCTGTTAATGGTTTTGCTAGTACACCACTAAGCTCTTTTAATAGCTTTGGGTGTATTCCATCAGGTCCCATTGACTTATTTGTCTTTACTTTTGACAGTTGAAATAGAACCTCTTCCTCTGTAAACTCACGTGTAATAAATGACTCATTTATCCTTTTTTTTAACAGAGGTCCCTTTCCTTCATTTTCAGCTGTAAATACCGAACAAAAATATTCATTGAGGCAGTCAGCTAGACCTTTATCCTCATCTACATACCTTCCTTCTTTTGTTTTTAATCTAACTAGATTCTAACTAGACTTCTTGAAGACCCAAAATAAACAGGTCACACCCCATATCCAAAAGATATACACCATCCCTCCTGTAGTACCCAGGCAGCATGCCTTACAACTCCCCATGCCTCACAGTCACTTCTCCTAGATGCCTAATAAAGACTGTCATCATCTTATTGATTTTACCTTTACAGCGAGCCACTGCAGCCAGGTCCTTGGTGTTTCGCTAGTGGAACCAAGGAACCATCTCGGACCACACCACCACCGCACCTGGAAGCAGCTCCTGTAGCCGGTCCAGATCCCTCTTCATCCACCTGACCAACTCCGTTTTCAGGACCAGCCCCAAATCATTACCCCCAGCATGAATCAATAATACGTCAGGAGCGGTACCTGCTGGAACCCTCCGAAAAAGTTATTTGACTTGTGCGAGGCCCCTACTTGTGATGAAAAAGGTAAGGTCTCATGGGTAATGAGCGGTTTCTACAATCTATGGCCTCAATGGCCGGAGGTATTTCGTGTGTAGACACAAAGTGAGCATCAATAAAGCTTTCTGCTGCTCTGGGAATCTAATAGGGCTTTGCAGTTGACCTCAAGATCGTGTAACTGAATGGTGACAGAAAGGAGAAGTCTAGAAAGAGGCATAGTGGGGGACATATAGATAACACCTAAGGCCGGTCCCCTTCTGGAACTTAGGTGTGAGAGTTTTCTGGACGAATTGGGCACTTTACTCTCTTGCGGTCACGTGGTGTCGTGGCCGGGAGCCGTGACACAGATGAAGTTGAATGCCCCCTGCTGTAACAGAAGGGCTCCTGTCTATGCTGCACCAACCAATTGTGGACCGCCTGACCTCGCTGCGCCTGGTCCTATCCCTGGAACGATCCTGAACAGTAGACTGGCCTGGGACACCTGGTGACTCGCTATCCCGCGCCCTAGAGCATCGCTCTCTGCTCTCCTGCACAGAATGACTCCTCACATCTGGACTATCTAGCTGCATGGCTCCTTGTAGCCATGCTTCCTCTCTCTCACCTGACCCCACTAGGGATGTGCTGTGCTCCCCAGACCCCACTTGGGACGCATCCCTGCCATCAGGGCTCAGATCCTTCCTACTGGGCATGCCGGGCACCTCCCTGGCCGCAGAACTGCCATGTCCCATCCCTGCCTGGCTGCCTAAACCTGAGGCAGCCGCTACTCGTGCTGACCTAGCCCCCACAGGAATAGGGGGTTAAACGGACCTCTTCCTCATTCTAGCATTCATTTCAGCCAACCTGGCCCCAGCAGGGGCTGGGGCCGCACCAGACACCATCCTGCCGCCTGAACCCATCGTGGCCCTTCTCCCTCTGCACCCCTGGGCATCCCCGTCCTGCCCCACACTCCCCAAGGGTACAAGGCCACTGGGGCCTGACACACCAGGAGCAGCAGGGGTGTCTCCAGCATTGGCCAAAGTCCTGGCAGCGCTCCCCATAGTACCGGAGCCGGCTATCCTCGCCACCTGACCGCTCCTGCCAGCCGCCATCCAGCGGGGTGCAGCCCAAACTGGGAGACGTGGACGTGCAGTCTCCTGCCTCCGACCTGCTCCAGAAATGCTGCCTGGCGCAGTCCTGGTCCTGCTCCAGCTCCTCTAAACCGCATCCCCACCGCACGGCTTTCAAACCTCGGACTGGGGTAGCAGCACCCGGCAATGGGCTCCTCCTCTGGGCCGGAACCGATCCGGGGCTTTGACGTTTAGGAGGCCTTGTCCTCCAAGTGGGCCGGCACTCCGCAACTGCCGCAGTTACAACAGAAGGCCCAGGGGACGCCATCCGCTCCTCTAGCCAGACGATTCCACGCTCCCTCCCTGCAACACGAACACCTGCAAGGAATTCTTTAACAGGATCCATCTGAAAAATAAAGAAAAAAACCTACCCAAATCTGAGAGACAACAAACAGGTAAGTTTAGGTTTAGTTAAAATGTCCACTTCATAAAATGGCTGATATATTTACTCCTATAAAAACCCCGCCCCCCCCCCCCCCAGCTTACCAGCTGTCAATCAATTTCAACTGACTGTTATGCCTACCTCCTGGCTCTGTCAAGGCCCACTCCCCTAGCTGTGCTGTCCCATGGGCTAGATTACCACTAGGGGTCCGGTGGCCATGGGGGGCAGGGGACGGTAGATTATACTTAAATCCTGTCTCTTGTGCGAGCTGTCATCTTCCATTTGGTCCTTTTCAGCTTCTGACAATGCCAGGAGCCAACGTTAACGTATACTCTGGCGCATGCGCAATTAAGGTCCACAGAAAGAGTTTGTTTCCCTTGAGCTGTCACTTGGGATGTCTGAGGAAATTACAAGCTTGACAAACGGTACCTCTGATTTTTGTAAAAAAAAAAAAAAAAATACTGCAACAAAGTATTTCCTACTTTTTCCCTTTATATGTTTTGACTGGTTTTGAATCTTAGTGAAATACTCTTTTTTTATGGGGTGACTGAACCGCTTTAATGTTTTATATTTAAGGGTTAAAATACAGTGGGACCTCGGTTTACGAATTTAATGCATTCTCCGGGACGTTTCTTATTGCGAAAAATTTGGAAACCGAAACGCGGATTTCCATAGGAATGCATTGAAAACCAATAAATCCGTTCTGGAGGTCAGAAAAAAAGTCAAAATGAGCTGGCATGGAAACCAACCCACAATGCAGAAAACACAATAAAAGGCATGCAAACAACGAAGCTCAGCTCTCTACCTTTCCACAGCTTGAGAAATGCACCAAAAAGTCCCAAAACAACTGCAAACTATTTCCAGAATGGCTCCAAAACTCGATGCAAAATCTGCTCCAACACCTCCACACTCTATGCCACGTGCTACCCACAGGCTACAGCATGCACGGGGCGGCGCTATAAACCTCCCAGGTGCAATGCATCCTGGGGAAACTTGCTTTGTATTGCAAAAAAAAATTGTAAACCGAGGCATTATTTTCAATGGATTTTCATTTGTAAACCGAAAATTATGTTAACCGAGGCGTTTGTAAACCGAGGTCCCACTGTATATGCATTCATGAGATATGAATGATTTTAATGTTTTTTTAACCCCTTAACGACGCTAGACGGTTCAGGACCGTCATCGGCATTTTTCCCTTGCCGACCGACGACGATCCTGAACCGTCCTAAATTTAAGAGGTACTTACCCGATCGCCGTCGTTCCCCCGGCGGCGATCGGCGGTGCTCCCGGTGTGGGGAGACTGTCTGCAGCCCAGACAGTCTCCCCATGGCGGATTAGGACCCCTGTGGCCATGTGATCGCCCAACAGGGCGACCACATGGTCACAATAGGTGTCCATGTGTCTGCCTGCAGGGGGACTGTCTGTGCTGACAGGCAGTCTCCCTGCCAGTGTAAAATCATTAAAAAATTAAAGTTATAGTTAATAAAAAAAAAATGATTATTATATATGTGTATATATATATGATATATAGACATATATTATACCTATATAATATATGTCTATATATCATATATATAATGTCATACTAAGTGTATTTTTATATTAATATGTACATATATTAATATAAAAATACACTTATAATTAAATTACACACGTATATATATAATATATATAATAACTATATATATTGTATATATATATATTATTATAAAATACAAATAAAAAGTAATTTAAATTAAATTAAACATGTAAAAATAATAATAAAAATTTTAAAAAAATTATATATCTATACGAAATTTGATTCTAACTGTATTTTGATATTAATATATATATATTTATATCAAAATACACTTAGAATGAAATTGTATATATATCTATGTATATATAAATAAATAAAAAGAATACGAACTATTCATATGTCCATATACAAAATTACATAAATAATTATATAAATATACACGTAGACTTCAAATATATAAATATGCATATATATTTAAATTCTACGTGCGTATTTATGTAATATTTTTACATAATTAAGTTATTTTATTGATTGCAATTTAAGGGACCTGCCTGCCAACCCAAGCCGAAAGTCCAGAGAATTTAATTTGCTGTCACTGTATTTTACCCTGTAACGTTCTACGACACCCTAAAACAGCACGTTTACTGATGATATAATTGTTGTGATACATTTTCCAGTTTTGAAACACTAATATTTGTGTTCAGCAAAGTCTCCTGAGTATAAAAGTACCCCCCATGTACAGGTTTTATAGCGTTTTTGAACGTTACAGGGTCAAATATATGGGTCAAATATTTTTACATTGAAAATGGCCAGGTTGGTTACGTTGCCTTTGAGAGCGTATGGTAGCCCAGGAATGAGAATTACCCCCATGATGGCATACCATTTGCAAAAGAAGACAACCCAAGATATTGCAAATGGGGTATGTCCAGTCTTTTTTAGTTACCACTTAGTCACAAACACTGGCCAAAATTAGCGTTCAATTTAGTTTTTTACTTTTTTCACACACAAACAAATATGAACGCTAACTTTGGCCAGTGTTTGCGACTAAGTGGCTACTAAAAAAGTCTGGACATACCCCATATTGAATACCCTGGGTTGTCTACTTTAAAAAAAATATGTACATGTGGGGTGTTATTCAGCGATTTATGACAGATAATAGTGTTACAATGTCACTATTGATACATTTTAAAAATGTATGTTTTGAAACCGCAATATCCTACTTGTACTTATAGCCCTATAACATGCAAAAAAGTAGCAAAAAGCATGTAAACACTGGGTATTTTTAAACTCAGGACAAAATTTGGAATCTATTTAGCAGTTTTTTTCATTCGCTTTTGTAGATGAGTAAAAGATTTTTCACATAAAAGTCAAAAAACATGTATTTTTTTCAATTTTTCATCATATTTTTTCATTTTTTAAAAATTAAATTACATGAGATTATATAAATAATGGTATGTAAAGAAAGCCCCTTTTGTCCTGAAAAAAACAATATATAATTTGTATGGGAACAGTAAATGAGAGAGCGGAAAATTACAGCTAAACACAAACACCACAAAAGTGTAAAAAGATGCCTGGTCGCAAATGTACAACATCGCAAAAACAGTCCGGTCCTTAAGGGGTTAACTCTCACTCTAGTGTATTATCTTGTGTGTGTAAATAGGATACTCTGGTTGCATTTTCAGTAAGGTTATCATGAGGTTCGGAAATCTCCTAAAATTTGCGAAGAATAATCCTGATACCTGGTCACAATCTTTAAAAAAAAAAAAAAAAAAAAAAGTTATGTTGATGTAGCAAATAAATATCACCATAACCTGTAATGGTAGCAGAACCTTACTCACAGGTTAGCCTCTTAACCTTAAACTATGGACCCTTTATTAGGGGGAAATCCCCCTCCACCCTTAAAAGATTAAACTATCCAGGCCATCTGCAATAAAACATTTGGGCATGTGTATTTAACAGGTTAATCACCAAGGACACAGTAAAATCTACCAACTGGACATTGGGACATTCAGGATGAATCCCTACTGACATCTAAAGGGTTAACGCTGTGAAGGACAACCCAAAGTAGACAACAAAAGCTTAACATTGTGTGGGACTGGAGCAGGTTACAATGAAGTACCGTATTTGCTGTGGTGGGACTGATAAGGATAATTGTGTGCTTGTTTTAAAGTTTAAAATACAGTTCTCTGACCGGGTAACCCTGTTAACTGTGACCAACGATGAGCGCACCTTTTTCTTTAGAGCCTCCTGGCACATAGTGGTAAACGTCCCAGAGCTTTACCGAGGTGCAAAGCAGCAAACCTAGTAGTAATATCTAAGTACCCACTAACGATCCAGAGTGTGTCGCTCTGATTCCTGGTGACCAGAATACTTGTCCTTTACAACATAGGTATACTCTATCGAGTGGTGCCTTTAAATTGAAGGAACTCCTCTATAGAGAGCTCCCCCCCCCCTTGTTTTAATGTCCCACCATAGTATACACATAACTACATACACCTTTACCACTTAGCCATTTACTCAGATAAGCCCAGACATACTGGTACAAGTGTGTGCCCAGCACTCTCTTTCCTACTTTGTCACTCCAGTCTCCCACAAGGTCCACACTTTTTAGCATGTTTATTGTGCCTTTATTTAACACCATATGCTGTATAAATATACTGCCTGTTGTTCAACAAACTGTTATTGTCTGCCCCTACACTCTGTCTTGTCTAGTGCTTGGGTACAAGGTTGGATTTATTGCTTTATCCAGTATATGGTTGATGTTTGGTAGATATCACTAATGTGCTCAAGCTGCTGGGCAAGTACCCATACGTTACCGGGTTACTGTGGTAGCTTTTTGAGGTCACTGATGGCATGGAGAAGGGACGGACATGATAGCGGTTCAAGTCTGGATGCAAAGTCAGGAACTAGGCATCCTGTTCCTGTTACAAAATGTTACTGGAGAACGAAATTTAGTAAATCAAAGATTTCATGAGAGCTCCATTTGCATCAACAACAACAGGCATGTATGGAATATTATGTAGAGAACTTGGGATTTTACATAGACCATTCATGGGCAACAGCAACAATGGCTCCTTAGAGATGAAGCATAAGAAGCTACTTTTCGCATATTACAGGGTCAGGGTTGTTCACAAGAGTGTGAATTGTCAGGGTTTAGATTATTTATAATTTTAGTGTGATATCCAGTTTCATATCTCCTAACATAGGTAGCTGTGTAACTTGCTACAGGATTGTGCAGGTCTGAAGGGTGCAGTCCAGTAATGCAGTTGTTATGGTACCTGGAGGGTTCCTTTAAAGACTTTGCATGCGCAGATCACTTATAAAGCATTCTGTACATGGTCTTAGTACTCTTAACATAGCATGAGCACATCTGATAGACACCAGGGAACCAGCCAGGTACTGCGAGACAGGACCCTGAAATTGGAACTCTTCCACTGGATTAAGAACAGTTGGGAGGCCTGTAATTTTACCTAAAATTCACTGTTAATCACTGTGTGACACAAAGCTTACCTTGCACTTAATTTCATTTAAACTAACTTAAACTAACTTGACTCTATATTTATTTATCCTCTTTTAACCCCTTAAGGACACATGACATGTGTGACATGTCATGATTCCATTTTATTCCAGAAGTTTGGTCCTTAAGGGGTTAAAGGCAACTTCTTACTTCTAGAATCCCAAAGGGGCACACAGAGGAGCAGGTGTTCTAGGGCCAATAGCATATAAGAAACAAGCACAAGTCTGAAAAAAAAGAAAAGAAATATAATTAATCGTGTATATAGTTACAAGAGGTTATACAATTTGATCACATTGTTGACATTACTAAAGTATACCTTTTTAATCATATTTCATTGACTTTTCTACTCGTGTCTATAAGAATAATGAGAATTGTTAACCCTGTGGGTTCCACAGTAATGTCCAGTATTGCCAGGAATGTTTTATTGTTCATCCCCTTCCAATGGCTTTACTGGATACTTTACCCTTTGGCAGCCCCATCCATCCAGAAACATGATGTGGCATTCTATCATAGAATGCAATCACTCCTGGAGTTCCAAGAGAGTTCCCGCAGAGCGAGGCCACGCCCACTGCAGACCGTCCTCCGTCACCAAGTCAGGCTGAGCAGGGAGGTCAGCATTCCCGCCTCCATACAGGGTCGGATCGGCCCACCAATCAGCTGGCGGGAGGGAGGAGGGTAGTCACTCCTACCCGGACTGGATGGCAACTGCTTGCGGTGAACGACTGAGTGTGAGCAGTGACCCCGGGGGTGGTGTGGGGTGTGGGGTGCCGGGTGTGTGTGAGCAGTCTGGATTATTGTAGCTACTGATACTTTAAAAAGGGCTGGTGAGCTTGTAAAACCGGGGAGACCCATGCCTGTGGGTATACCGGGTCAGTGGGCACACAGGGGAGCCGCCCTGCACCAGTTACCAGTATAGAGCGCCTGGCATGATGCAGAGTTGGCACTGACCTCACCCTCTGAGACACAGCTGGCACTGACTGCAGATCTCCTGTGCAGTGCCCAGTTTAGACTGCATTAGAGGACCCATCTTTCCATACACTGTAAGTACCAGCTAAGAGCCGTGTGTGATAATCCACCCAGCCTGCTTGTCATGTCAGTTTAACGCAGTATTATCCTATCACCCAGGTTTGATTCATACTTAGCGGAGACCATCAGCTTTCATCATGCCTGGCACAGAAGGGCTACAAGTCCCATCAACCCCCAGTCCGGGCACAGAAGGAACCGTGTCCCCATCATCCACTAGCACGGGCACAGAGGATGCGCAATCCCCATCGCCTTCCAACTCTAGTTCTGAACTGGTTGCCAGCTTATTGACTCTGGGCAAGACATTGCTGCTGCTGTTGCCAGTATACCTTTGTGGGTACCTGGGTATGAGCATACTTTTCGTGGTCGTCGGACTGCTGTTTTACCTGGGCTGGAAGGGATCTCGTCTAAGCAAACTGAGAAGACTTAATACAGTTTTGGAAGCCTTGCAGAATGAAGAAGTTATCACTGCTAAAACCTTGTTCATGACAAAGAAAGAGTTACCATCCTGGGTAAGCCAAGCACATAACACAACATTATTGTACGGCTGTGGTTATCAAAGCAGACCATAGGCATCACAAGTGACAGAAAGTGTTAACTCTCCCTAACTCTTGAGCTATGGGATTCATTGTGTACTGATTAACCCCTTAAGGATAGAGGCAATTGTACAAGTTCTGACCTAACCAAAACCAAAAGTTTTCTAAAAGTTCAGCTACAGGTTCAATCACCCTTTAATCGTTCATATTAAGTGCACCCACACTTATATAGGGCTTTCATTTCACAACAAATATTTATATATGAAACCTAATTTAATATGAATAAAATCCAGGGCCGTCTTTAACGCGGGGCAAACGGGGCAGCTGCCCCGGGCCCTGTCCCTGCTGGGGGGCCCAAGACAGCTGCTCCGTTTGCCCGGGCCCGCAAACTATGGGGGCCCATCGGGTGGCCCATGCACTTAGGGCCACCCGGTGGGCCTGTGTCAGCAGGGGCCCGGTCGGGCGTGGTGGTGCTTTAACAGCGCGACCGGGCCCTTGCTTTTCGGCAGCCGTCTGGGAGGAAGTGACCGCTGCGCGTCACTTCCTCCCACAGAAACCGGAACCGCGCGGGAGGAAGGAGGACCAGCTGCTCAGAAGGGGGCCAGGCCGGGAGAGAGCGAGAGCTTAACTCCCAGCCACCCCAGCCAGCCCACTGGACCCCAGGGAATCCACCCTCCAGGAAAAGGTAATAAACTGGAGGGTGGTTATCAAATTTTGCATGAATGTCTGAGTGTGTGTGTGTCAGTATATATGTATGTCTATCTGTGTGTATGTGTGTTTCAGTATGTCTGTCTGTGTGTATGTGTGCCAGAATAATTTTACAGGAATTAACTCCAAAAATGTACACCATTGAGTTAAAAATTCAAAACAATATAAACGTAATATATTTAGAATCCTGGGGAGTTATAGTCTTTCTTTAAATATACTCTACACTCGCTTTGGTGTTTTGGAGTCTGCAGTTCCCATACAATGATGGCCTCAATTCAATATTTTTGGATACAATTTTCAAATGATTTAATATTTCTGGATCAACTTTCAGAATAGATTAATATATTAAAATATATTTCAAAATATTAAATCATATTAGAAGTTTAACCCCCAAAATAAATCAATTCAGAAGCGTATTCAACAATATTACAATGAGGCCAACAACTGTCTATTGTGGAGATATGCCTCACTGCAGCTTTATGGTAGTTTAGTTTGTGATCGTTCCCCATAATTCTCAGTTTAGTGAATAATCCCCAATATGTTACATTGCTTTACACACTTAGAAACACAAAAACACTTAGTGCTGGTGATACAGGATACAGGGGGCCAGGCCGGGAGAGAGCGAGAGCTTAACTCCCAGCCACCCCAGCCACCCCAGCCAGCCCACTGGAGGGTGGTTATCAAATTTTGCATGAATGTCTGAGTGTGTGTGTGTCAGTATATATGTATGTCTATCTGTGTGTATGTGTGTTTCAGTATGTCTGTCTGTGTGTATGTGTGCCAGAATGTCTGTCAGTGTGTCAGTATGTCTGTGTGTGCATGAGTCTGTCAGTGTCCCTGTGGTTCTGTATGTCTGTGTGTTTCAGTATGGCTGTCTGTGAGTGTCAAAATGTCTGTATGTGTGTATGTCTGTCAGTGTCTGTGTGTATGTGTGTTTCAGTATGTCTGTCTGTCTGTGTGTATGTGTACCAGAATGTCTGTCAGTGTGTCAGTATATCTGTGTGGTTCTGTATGTCTGCGTTTGTCAATATGTCTGTCAGTGTATGTGTGTTTCAGTATGTCCATCTGTCTGTGTGTATATGTGCCAGTATGTCTGTCAGTGTATCTGTATGTCTGTGTGGTTCAGTATGTCTTTGTGTATGTGTGTTTCAGTATGGCTGTCTGTCTGTGTGTATATGTGCCAGTATGTCTGTCAGTGTATCTGTATGTCTGTGTGGTTCAGTATGTCTTTGTGTATGTGTGTTTCAGTATGGCTGTCTGTGTCAGTACGTCTGTCAGAATGTGTCTCTGTATCTGTATGTTGTCCATTTGCGTTTGTGTGTGTATCTGTATGTGTCAGTGTTTGTATCTGTATATCTGCATGTGTGTCTGAATGTGTGTCAGTGTGTGTGTACCTTTTGTATCTGCATGTATGTCAGTGTTTGTACCTGTGTGTGTGTCTATGTGTGTGTCAGTGTCTGTGTGTATCTGTATGTTCTTGTGTGTATCTGCATGTGTGTCAGGTAGTGTATTTGTGTGTATCTATATGTAGTCAGGGGGGCCCAAGTAAATGCTTGCCCAGGGTCCAATCAAAATTAAAGACGGCCCTGATAAAATCTAAACTTAATTTTTCTAAGTTCTGCATGGCATTTCGACTGTAAATGTCATAATACTGTTAGATTTTACTGCAATACAATACACATAATTGTGTATGCACAGGTTTTATGGGATTTTTGGAACGTAAAGGGTCAGATGGTTTTCCTCATTTCAGGTTTTACACATTGGGGAAATTTGTCACTTTTGTTTGCTGGGCCTATGTTGCCTTTGAGATCATAACGCAGCGAGGCTCATCTTCCTGTACGCCCGCACCTCACATGCCTCACCCTTCTGTCAGTCCCTACATTGGCTTCCTATAAAATATAGAGCTCAATTTAAAATTCTGGCTCTTGCTTTCAAATTGCTACATAATGCTGCTCCCACCTATCTATCCTCCCTTATACACAAGTATGTCCCTTCTAGGCCCTTACTCTCTGCTGAAGACTTATGTCTATCTTCTGCCCGTACTGCCACCTCTGATGCTCGCCTTCAAGATTTCTCGAGGGCTGCACCGTTCCTGTGGAACTCCCTTCCCTCCTCCGTTAGATGCTCACCCAGTCTCCACTCCTTCAAAAAATCATTAAAAACCCACTTCTTCATAAAAGCGTATCAATTAAACTGTTAATAGCTCCCAACTGATTCCTCTTCTGCAACTGTCACTAGTCTAATACTATCCTTACCTTTTTGTGTCATTTTACCCCACTCCCTCTAGCATGTAAGCTCATTGAGCAGGGCCCTCAACCCCTCTGTTCCTGTGTGTCCAACTTGTCTGGTTACAACTACATGTCTGTTCGTCCACCCATTGTAAAGCGCTGCGGAACTTGATGGCGCTATATAAATATAATAATAATAATAATAATAATCATATGGCATCCCAGGAATAAGAATTACCCAATCATCATATAATTTCCAAAAGTTTACAACTTTAGGTATTCAAATGAGGTATGTCCAGTATTTGTTAGTAGCCACTTAGTCACAGACCCTGACGAAAATTAATGTTCATATTGGTTTTTTTTTTTTGCATTTTTTACACACAAACTGCCATTTCACTGATCACATTGTCATTATACATTTTATTTATTTTAGACATTTCACTGCAATAAAATATACAGGTTTGTGTTTAGTGATGCCTCACGAGTACACCAGTGCCCTCATGTACAGGTTTTATGGTGTTTTGGAAAGTTACAGGGCCAAATATAGGGCTTGCAAATTAAATTATCTGAACTTTCTGGCAAAAGTGCTTAATTGTGCAGGAGGTGCTTAAAGGTGTATAAAAAGAAATGATATATAAAACCTGCTACCACCTATGTGCAAATATCTCTCACCTTTACACAACCTTATAAAATTTGTAAAACCTAACTGTGTGTTATATAGACCCACCTTAGTCAAAAGTGAAGCGCTGTAGGCTAAAAACTACTTACCTTAAATTATATACAAAGGGCTCTGTAGCCTAAAAAAAGTAAACACACATATAGTGCAATATTGCCAATATTTTTTGTCAAAATGGTGCTTTTATTGAACACTCACATTTAACAGAGCCTAACAAGGACAGGCTCTGATCTCATAGACTGATGTGTACTTCGGTCACACTGCCCATCTTCAGCTGTATCTTGACAAACTTTTTAAAGCTAAAAATGGAGACAAACTCCTAGTGCAATATGCTAGTTCAATATAGGGCAAATATAAAAAGTATTGTAAGCTGCTCACCTTTTCTAGAGCCTATAGTACTTGGCTCTTAGTGTATGGACTCTTGTGTATAAAAAGGACACAAACCCTTGTTAAGAGGCTGGACCAAAAAGACTGTACATACCCCATTTGTAATACATGGGTTTTCTACTTTTGCAAATGGTATGCCCTCATGGGGGTAATTCTCATTCATGGGCTACCATTTGGTCTCCAAGGCAACATCTTTGCAAATTTCAATGTGTTATAAACTGAAAAATGTAACGTGCTATATTTGACCCTGCAACTCTCAAAAACACCCCAAAAAATGTGTATTTTATTGCAGTAATAGATAACCGTATTATGCTATTCACAGTTAAAATGTTTTGTAGAACTAAAAAAAAAATTTTTTTTCTTAATTTCTCAATTTCTCAATTAATTTTTTTTAATTTCTCAATTTTTGAGAAATTTTTTAATTTTCTATTAATATTAAATTATCTTTCATATATAAATATTTGATATGATATGAAAGCCCTGTTTCTCCTGAATAAAATGATGTATAATAATTCTGGTTGAACAGACATATAGCGCAAATTCAAAGTTTTGTTTACGTTTTGTTTTGATCACAACTTGTACAACTGCCTCAGTCCTTAACCCCTTAACGACCGCTGACGGTTCAGGACCGTCAGCGGTAAAACGTGCGTTTGGACCGCTGACGGTCCTGAACCGTCATAACGGTTTTGGGCTACTTACCTGATCGCCGTCGGTCCCACGGCGGCGATCAGCTCTCCTCCCGGTCCAGGGGGACTGCCTGTCTGCCCGGGCAGTCCCCCCTCTGCAGATCAGGACCCCACGGCCATGTGATCACTCGATCACATGACCGCAATAGGGGTCTGTGTATCTGCCTGCAGGGGGACTGTCTGTGCTGACAGGCAGTCTCCCTGCAAGTAAAAAATCATAAAATAAAGTGTAAAAAAAAATCTGTGTAAAAAAAAAAATAATATGTGTATATATATATGCTATATATACATGTATTATATCTATATATACCTATATATAATATATGTATATATATCATATATATAATGTCACACTAAGTGTATTTTTATATTTATATATACGTATATAATTATAAAAATACACTTATATTTAAATTACACACGAATATATACAATATATATAATAACTATATATATGGTATATATATATATTATTATAAAATACAAATAATATGTTAATAAAAATAAATAACAAAAAATAAAAATAATTTTTAATAATTAAAAAAAAATTATATATATATATTCAGTTTTATTCTAACAGTATTTTGATATTGATATATATATATTTATATCAAAATACACTTAGAATGTAATGATATATATATCTATGTATAAATAAATAAATAAAAATAATACGAAATATACATATGTCCACATACATAATTACATAAATAATTTCATAAATATACACGTAGACGTCAAATATATAAATATGTATATATATTAAAATTCTACGTGCATATTTATGTAATATTTTTACCTAATTAAGTAATTTTAATGATTGCAATTTGAGGGACCTGCCTGCCAACCCAGGCCAAAAGTCCAGATAATTTAATTTGCTAGCACTGTGTTTAACCCTGTAACTTTCTATGACACCCTAAATCCTGTACATGGGGGTACTGTTTTACTCGGGAGACTTCGCTGAACACAAATATTAGTGTTTCAAAACAGTAAAACATATCACAGCGATGATATTGTCAGTGAAAGTGAAGTTTTTTGCATTTTTCACACACAAACAGCTCTTTCACTGAGGATATTATTGCTGTGATATATTTTACTGTTCTGATACACTAATATTTGTGTTCAGCGAAGTCTCCTGAGTATAACAGTACCCCACATGTAGAGGTTTTATAGTGTTTGTGAAAGTTACAGGGTCAAATATAAGGCTTGATTTTACTTTTTTTTTTTTATTGAAATTTGTCAGATTGGTTAGGTTGCCTTTGAGAGCGTATGGTAGCCAAGGAATGAGAATTAGCCCCATGATGGCATACCATTTGCAAAAGAAGACAACCCAAGGTATTGCAAATGGGGTATGTTCAGCTTTTTTTAGTAGCCACTTAGTCACAAACACCGGCCAAAGTTAGCGTTTTTTGCATTTTTAACACACAAACAAATATAAATGCTAACTTTGGCCAGTGTTTGTGACTAGGTGGCTACTAAAAAAAACTGGACATACCCTATTTTGAATACCCTGGGTTGTCTACTTTAAAAAATATGTACATGTTAGGTGTGTTTCGGGGATTTATGACAGATAACGGTGTAACAATGTCACTATTGATACATTTAAAATATATATATATTGAAACAGCAATTTCCTACTTGTATTTATAGGCCTATAACTTGCAAAAAAAAGCAATAAAGCACGTAAACACTGGGTGTTTTTAAACTCGGGACAAAATTTTGAATCTATTTAGCAGTTTTTTTCATTAGCTTTTGTAGATAAGTAAACGATTTTTCAAGTAAAAGTCCAAAAACATGTTTTTTTTTTTATTTTTCACCATATTTTATTATTTTTTTTAAATACAATATATGACATAATATATATACTGGTATGTAAAGAAAGCCCTTCTTGTCGTGAAAAAAACAGTATATAACTTGTATGGGAACCGTAAATGAGAGAGCGGAAAATTACAGCTAAACACAAACACCACAAAAGTGTTAAAACTGCTCTGGTCCTTAACGTACAAACATCGCAAAAACAGGCCGGTCCTGAAGGGGTTAAGGGACTGAATATAAATAAATTGCAAATGTGTACCATAATGGGAATCAAACCTATGAACCCCAACATCTCAATTATATAAAACCAAACACTGAGCTATATCACCATCTGGGCTATTGTTTAGACATCTGCACACAGACCATTTTATCTCTTTTGCAATCTACAAAAGCCTTTTTCACATCTTATCTGACTGCATTTTGTAAACAACCACTATCACTATATTTATAGAGATAAATTATGTAAATGATACCCCCACTAAGGTGCTAATCTCTGTGCAAAACACAGAATTAGACCAAGCTTTCATACGACATGAAAGTCTCCCATATTATAGTGTTTATTTGTGCAATTAATTTTACTTTTCTTCTATATGAACATGTTACACACACACATACACTAAAAGGAACACTCCCGAGGACCATCAATGCGAGACATCCCTTTGCAGTGGTTACGATGCTAGCAAGCTCGTGGTGGCTGTGCCATTTGGTAGCACCAATATGGCTTCCCCAATTTGGTGGTGCTGAAGGGGCCTGCTGTGATTTGATGTGGCCAAATTGTCTTGAGCCAGCATCATGAAATTTGAATTCCTTCATGTGATGTTGCAATTTAAAGGAGTGGCTGGCATTAGATAGCTTGACCCCATAACCTATTTACATCATAAGCTCTAACAGCACCCTGTGTTTGTTACTTTATGCCTAGATTTTTCTTTCTTTCTTATTTTGCTTTGTTGTTCTTTTTTCCGTTGTGAGTGTGTGGTTTTTTTTTTTTTTTTTTTTTAAATGGGTAATCAATTCAGCCATTAGTGCTTCCATTTGCTTTCTCAGACTTACTGAAGGACAGGGTGACCCATATGAACCTGAAATAGTCCCTTGAGTTTATCCATGTCAACTTAGTAAGGCATTTAAATATTAAAGAGGTATTCTGGGATTTAGTGCAGCAAGTATGCATTTTATAAAGCACTATACAAAACTATTATTCTTATTTATTCATTACTTTTTTTTTTTTTTTTCTTGATGAGAGATGCATGTCTGTTGCCAGGGTCCACATTTAGCCTTTCATTCAAAAGGAAGCACTGATACCTGATGTAATCAGGTTAGCTCTATTTTTGCTTAGTTTTCTCATGGGAGAGAATGTACCTACCTCCCACTCACAATATCAATAGGAGAGGGAAAAAACCTTGCACATTTAGTTTATGAACAATTGGCCCGTCATTCATTGCTCTAAATAATTAATGTGCGTGCATGCATCATCAATTTGTATTTTTCTTTGAATTTTGTATCTAGAATAATACATGGTAAATTTACATTGTATAAAAAATTGTATAAAAAATCTATTGCTTCTAATTACTAAATATTTAATTCACCATAGAGAACCATTGTATATAATAACCAGATGCTATATTTTCTTATAGTGAAGTGAGATCTGATTCTTTGTTAAATACATCCTGTAATCCTTTTTAGACAATGACTGCCTGAAATGTATTGTGCTGGCCTGACTCTCCAGTAATCTTTAATGGAAAACCATTTCATTTAGCGCAGGAGTGCCCAAAAGGTAGATCCTTAGATGTTTTCAAACTACAACTCCCATGATTCTTTGCATGCGTTTAGAATGACAAATTATCATGGAAGCTGTAGTTTGAAAACATCTTAGGATCTATTGTGGCTTATATTTGTTTTATTAATTCTGCCTTTATAAATAGTTTTATGTTATGTGATCATATATACATATGGTACTTGTAAGAAAATAATTTTCAGTGGTGAAGACCCTCATATATGATAAACCAAAATTCCATGGACTTCAGTTTAGAGATCACTGTTTTAACCTCGACCCTTAAAGGGAAACTCCAGTGCCAGGAAAACAATCCGTTTTCCTGGCACTGGAGGGTCCCTCTCCCTCCCACCCACCAATCCCCAGTTACTCCGCGCCGCTCCTCCCTGTGATTCTGTCGGCCGAGGAGACCTAATGCGCATGCGCGGCAATTTTATAAAAAACTGCAATAATTACACTTGCAGGGTTAGGAGTAGTGGGAGTTGGTACCCAGACCACTCCAATGAGCAGAAGTGGTCTGGGTGCCTGGAGTGTCCCTTTAAGCAGCGCTGAGGGAGCCCCGAATAAATGAAACCACACACACGTTCATAAAGTACTGCCCAATGTTTAAATGTGTAGCAACATTTAGAAAGTGTATTCATGTCTAGGGGCGTGATGTAACTTTGTACCAATCAAAAGTGAACACAATTTTTAAAGTACTACATTTTGGGGGCCATATATCCAGCCTATCATTACTGACCGGCATTACTTTATATCTGTTAGAAGCGTGTGATTTCTCAGTTATTTGCTACGTAGCCAAAAATAAATTTGCTGGAAAAAAAACTGAAAAAACTAATAATGTCCTTGAACTTTTACAGCCAGTTAGTGAAGCATAAAACATAGAAAGGGACTATCGCCTGAACATGGTTATATCAATAGATTTAAAAAATCAATTCCATCAGTATTCATTCTGCTATTACAGTAGATAGATTAATTTAGTTATTTTGGCAGGCTACAATTGGATTCCTATATAACCATATTGTTAATTATATTTGGAGGGATTAAGAAATGTATTATTTGTATCTTAAGCCTAATTATTATTTTTTTACAATTGGGTACAGTCCTTATAGATAGTGTTACAGAGGGGACATTTTGTATATCTGGGTACAATACAAATGATGCTTTTTTTGTTTGTTTACCGTTTATCACACTTCCCATTCCCCTGTGGTTTTAACACAGTGCTCAGAAACAACACTGTTTTTAGGTAAACATTTCCACTGGTTGTCAAGCATATTCTAGAAGGGGGATGGAAGATACAAACTAACACTAGATAAATAGCTACTAAAAACCCAGACTCTTCTTGCAAAATAAAGTTTTACAGATTATGCTTCAAAAAGTGTATTAAAAATAGAAGACAATTGGATGAAGTGGATTTCATGCATTTATAAAGAAGAACTTACAGGCATAAAACGTTCTGGAAAATATAGATATATTAATATCTGATAACTGCTTAAGTACAAGTGTACATTCCTATGTGTGCTTGTAATGTAATATAGCATATTTGTGATGGCTGTTTTTTAGTGTTAAAGAACAGGGTTAAGGATAATTATAGCTTGGGGTCAAAGTTAGACAAGATGAGGATAAAGTGGGTTCTTATGATTAGAGGATTTAGAGTTAGAGAGGGGTCAATGTTCAGATTAAATTAGGCAGAATGTCTAGTGGTAGAATATTTAGAAGAGTCCCACAGCTGCTGCTCCTGAAACTGAGCTAAGTCTAACCAAGCAGGGCCAAGCTCAATGGCTGAAAGTGCTTATCTGACTCTTTCAGCCAGTGAATTAAGCCCTACATGACAGAGTTTAGCTCAGTGGAGCTTACAGAAGCTCCTTGCAAGAGCTTCCAGTACAAGGGGATGTGGCGACACGGGCTAGCGGCACCAAGGTAAGTTGTCAGACCGTTGATATATGATAACAGTGACAAACTGGGGCATAGATTGGATGAGGAGTGATCCTTAATAAGTGATATGCCAGAGGTTTTCTGTGGCACATCTTTTCACATTACTTGCATTCAGAAAACGATCAAGTTAGTTGGCCTAAAATTTACTGTTTTGAGCTAGAGTCTAGACTGACACATAAGTAAATCTCCTGGGATAGTTGACGGAATAAATGGACATTCTCAGAGCACTGCATCATAGGAAATCATGGCAAGATGTAATATGAGTAAGAAGGGTTTCCAGCTTGCAGCCTATTTTGGGATAAAATTCACTCTCTTCCTTATACGCTATGCTCCCTCCTCTGCTGCAGTGATACAGTTCCATCAGCATTCATTCAATGCTACCGACGGGCAGAATTAAAAATAAAAACTGTTTGCTGTCATGCTCATGTGTAAGAAGCGTTATCACTAAGCAGTGAGATATGACTGTGAAGCAGTTTTATTATCTGTTATATTAATTCTGCAAAAGACCCTGTATGTAACAGGAAATTTTACTCATAACCACAGATTTAAAAAAAAAAATTAAAAGATCCACAGATCTACATAATTTCTTCTTTTTATTTTTGCCGTTTCTTTTTTCTGGCACTCTAGAAGTGGCATTCTTCTTCATTACACAGTTGTTGTAATGGTTTTTAAGAAATAGTAATTATGCACAGCTACATAATTGTAGACAAAATATATATATATATATATATATATATAGGGCATATTGATCCATTATGATTTTAGATCTGTGCTCTTGTGTGTATATTCTAGCATTTGTTTACAGCACGTTTATACAAAGTGTCTAGGACGATTCCTTTATTTGGAAATATAGAGATTTACATGTTAGGGCCATGCTTAGACCTACTATAAGGCATTCTGTAAATAAGGAGATATAGTAAATCTAGCCAGGCCTTTTTTTGCTTTATTTAAATTTTGAGCCAGCAACTCCAAATCTCCACCCCCATGCCTCTTTCACAGCTGTTCCAGCTCACAGGATGACTGTTCAGAGAGAGATGCAGACCAAACAAGGCTGCAGTATGTTCAGAGTGGGTGTGCGGAAAATGTTAGCAAACGTCAGCTAAAAACTTCTCATATTGCCATTTTTTGGTTTATTAGAAATTGTTATACCACTGCAATCTTTAATAAGGCATTTGGAATAAATATAAACAATGCTAGTCAAGTTTGTATGGTTGGTTTGTAATTGTATGCCTTTCATAGGTTATAATCAATAAAGATTTTAAGCCTGTAACACAGTAACAACAAATATTTTTTGAGTCAGAGACTGAGTGCCCATTGTTGTAAAGCAGATCATTTAAATCAAGTAAGCTATCTGAGTGTCCAGCTTCACCTTGTCTTATGTTATCCTATTCTCTCCATATGATTTTCCCTTCGCTATATCAATACCCCTAATCTCTGTATTAAACTCTTAAACTCTATCTCGGTTAACAATCCATTCTTCCTCCATTTCTACTCTTCCTTCTCAGTGTTCTCTTTACCTTTAACTTCCATTCTCCTCTCATTATCTGGTATTCTGTTCAACAGTTAGTGAAGAGCAGGTCCAAATAGTTGTAATAAAAACATGGCGATGACACTGACAATTTTTTGAATGCTAGTTTAACATTTTACATTTATTTATAAAATATTTTACCAGGAAGGATATATTGAGATAACTCTCGTTTTCAAGCATGTCCTGGGTTCACAAAACATTGCATTGATACAATAGGGTACAATAAAATACAAAAACAATATTCACTTTTAATAACACAAACTCACACCTTAGAGAATAACCTTGTATGTGTCTTCACAGCTTTTGTGCTATCAGACACTAACTCATGTCTCTTCTTATTTTACCAGTCATTTTTACAGTCCCTGCTGGCATTTTTTGCTGCTGTGTAGTTTGTAGAGTTCCAAGCTCTGGTGCAGTGTATCCCTGTACACACACGTTCACCCGCAACATCCTCGTCTAACTGAGCTCACTCCTTCTCCATCTCAATTCTATTCTGCATCCTCTATTCCAGCCCACCTCTACCAACCTGCTCATTGGCAGTATAATTTTGGTTCAGTTAAAGGAACACTCCAGGCAGCAAAATAACTTAATCTAAATTAAGTTGTTATGGTGCCATTCTAACCTCAAGGGGTTAAACAGTTTGCCTAAACTGTCCCTTTAATGCTGACCATCTGTACCATCCGATCAAACAAAATTAGGATTAGTAAGAGGAAGCAGACAAATGGTGTAGATTTACCAAATAACATCAGCTGTTTTATTTCATTTTAATATTGGAAGGGCTTATTCTATGCACAGTAAACACCGCAGCATGTTGTAATGTTTATGCTGCCTGGAGTCCCGTGGCATCATTCCACAGCATATAGTCAAAAATGTTTTCAAGCAGTTTGCAACTTACCTAGTTTCCTTGGGCACGCTGTGGTGGTTATGGTGCCTTTAGTGTCTGCCAAACACTGACACACTAGGAATAAAATTATTTCTTAGTTCCTTAATGCAACTGCCATTGGATTGAATGTGTGAAGCTAGTTTGTGGACATATCCAAGGACAGAAAGACATGGAAAATGTCATGCAGGAAAATTATCAGCCTCATTTATATAGTGACCAACGTATGTAATGTTTAAATCTTCATTATAACATAACGTATTCCGTTATTGGTCACCAACACCACCTGTGTGAAAACGCATTGACCCACTTATTTAAAGCTTTAATTGTATACAGCTGTTGAAATGTATGTGCATGGGAAAAAAATTGGTTTGGTATCAGTTTGTAATTTTTCGAATTTCTTTAATTTTCAAAATTTGGACGCCCATTTAATACTTTTAGGGAATGAATGAATGAAGGCAGTCACGAAATTACAAAGTACAAATTTAGAGACTTATCTGCTAAATTGCTGTAAGATCAGAATTAAGAAAATACCTTTTCTTAAAGAATTATTCCAACCACCATGACCACTTCAGTGATTTGAAGCTTGAAACATTGCACACACCCATTGCACAGCGCTACAGAATTTGCTGGCGCTATATAAATATAATTAATAAAACAGAGAAAAACACTTCTGTGCTGGGGCTAGATGCACCCCTGGTACAAAATAAAAATTCTGTGCAGAAATGATTCATCTTATCCTTTTGAAGTCAATGCCTGCAAGGGGAAGCATCTGTCTACCCTCCATACCAACTTTACTCCTTCATTGATGCCCTCCCACTTCCATGTACTCTCTGTTATTTATTTATTTATTTATTTTTGCTCTTTCAGTTATTTAGTAGATATCTCCCTAAATTGCTATTCTTCTCAAAAAGAATGGCTTAGAAGATCTGTCGTTTTGGTTTTGTTTTCCATCAATTTGGAAATTCAAGTGCTTTAGAGGTTGGATGAAATTCGATTTGGCGTTAAACAAATTGCACATGTCTAGCTGCTAATGCTTTGTACATTCTATACCAGCAAAGGGATTTCGGGAATCACAGTGATGGTAGTGGTAAATATCTTTGTACCTTAAACTTGAAAACCACACATAAATGTCATGCTCTGCCTATTAAACACTGGTTATATGTATGTATGCTTTATTTAAAAGTAAAAAGCTGTGTGGTGTCACGTGCTGCGGACCCGGACACTGTTCTTGTTACTACATTATGTCACATCTCAATGCATACAGAAGACAATGCCTCTAGGGCAAGTTGACCTGGCAGCAAACACATGGTATATTAACCCTTCTTGAGCTTACAAATCAGCTACCTTACACTTTAACACATTTCTAACTGTAGTCATACACAGGTCAAATGTGAGTTTTTATGTAAACGATTTCTATTGATACTAAAATACCAACTTAATCAGAGCCACTAGGAAGCATCTCAAGTAGCCATCTGAGGAGTAGCCAGTTCAGTTATCACTAGGCTGTAATGTAAACACTGCATTTTCTCTGAAAAGACATTATTTTCTGCAAAAAGCCTGAAGGAAATTATTATAGTCACCAGAACAAATGCAATTAGCTGAAGTTGTTCTGGTGACTATAGTGTCCCTTTAAATCCACCTTTAGTCACTGTCATACTGAAAGCCATTAGAGGCACTTCCGCTGCACTAACCGAGAAACTTGTTTGTAAACCTAATACTTTAGTGTTTCTTTACTATTACACTTTGCAGTTTCAACACTTATGTGCATTTTCCTAAATACCACCCAGATATCTCATGATAGCAAAGAGTCTTACATTCCATGATTGTGCAAATCATGGTATTTCTTTCACGCTCATCTTCCTTTGCGTTTTTATAATATACACTCTATACACAATATACACTCCAGCATATAATGGTGCAGCATCCTCTGGTATTCTAGAGATTTCACAGAAAATATAACTTTTTGTTTCTACGGACCTTCAAGAGAGCCATAACCATCCTGTTTCTTCACACCTCACTACTCGTATACATACCAGGAGTCAGGATAAGTATAGTTCCCTGAAAGGTGTGCTGTTTGGAGAGAAAAAACGGGTTTGCCAAGCATCACAAGCTCTACCCTTCATCCACCGATGTGATAATGCAGTTCTGCGTTGTTAGTCAATTATCCAACCTTAGACAGCTTAGCCCAGTGCCTTCAGCCTATTATTGCCATCCAAGCTTAGTTGGATTTTGATGCTTAATGCATAAATGAAATATCTGACTGGAAGCAGAGGGGCTGGGCTTTAGGGTTCTAAAGAGCTAAGATTTTTGCTAAACCTGCTCGAAAAATACTTTGCTTAAAAGGGACAGCACCCAAAGACTTCTTGATAGAGTCCTAACCTCAACATCTGAGGAAAGGGATTTAGGGGTGATTATTTCTGAGGACTTAAAGGTAGGCAGACAATGTTATAGAGCAGCAGGAAATGCTAGCAGAATGCTTGGTTGTATAGGGAGAGGTATTAGAAGTAGAAAGAGGGAATGGCTCATGCCATTATACAGAACACTGGTGAGACCTCACTTGGAGTATTGTACGCAGTACTGGAGACCATATCTTCAGAAGGATATTGATACCTTAGAGAGAGTTCAGAGAAGGGCTACTAAACTGGTTCATGGATTGCAGGATAAAACTTACCAGGAAAGGTTAAAGGATCTTAACATGTATAGCTTGGAGGAAAGACGAGACAGGGGGGATATGATAGAAACATTTAAATACATAAAGGGAATCAACACAGTAAAGGAGGAGACTATATTTAAAATAAGAAAAACTACCACAACAAGAGGACGTAGTCTTAAATTAGAGGGACAAAGGTTTAAAAATAATATCAGGAAGTATTACTTTACTGAGAGGGTAGTGGATGCATGGAATAGCCTTCCAGCTGAAGTGGTAGAGGTTAACACAGTAAAGGAGTTTAAGCATGTGTGGGATAGGCATAAGGCTATCCTAACTGTAAGATAAGGCCAGAGACTAATGAAAGTATTTAGAAAATTGGGCAGACTAGATGGGCCGAATGGTTCTTATCTGCCGTCACATTCTATGTTTCTATAGCCACCATAATAAGCTGTAGAGATTCTGGTGCATTGCTGTTATAAACTATTTGCAATGATTACATTGATTTTTTTAATCAACGGAACACTCCAAATACGATGACCACTCCAGTGCACTATAGTGGTTATTGGGCCAGGAGTGCCCGCCCATCCTCCTTCTCTTCCTTATTGTATTCAGTGTTAGAATGGGATGACCTTGCACCTTGGGTACTTTGGCATCACTCCCTGCCTCCTTTCAGCCCTTAGGAGTAGGCTTAGTTTAGGTAGGCTCCAGCAGGCCTGTAGGCTTCAGTGAAGGCAGGGATAATGTGATAATAAGAGAACTGAAAGTGAAAACTGAATTGAAAAATTCAGGCAAATCTAGTCAAGCTGATAATATAGATGTGTTTAACAATAATTTGCCCCAAAATGTGCAGTTTGTTTTTTTAAATTATTAAGATTCTGTGTCTAGGGAATAAGCCTCATTTTCTGTTCTGAGGTTTTTATTGCAAAGTTTAAAGTATTGAGTATCCTATTCAAATACAACCATTGCAATGCCTCCGGCCTTGCTAAAACAGAAGAATGAGATCATCTCTGCATGCATTGCTGTATTTGTTACTGATTGCATATGAACGGAGACACTGCAATGCAGAATAACAGCATTGATATAGCAATATTACATATACAAACACAGACACATACCTGTCGCCCCAGGGAAGTTTATAATCATCCTACGTTGGTAATCATACTACGTTAGTGTGGATTTGTGCAAATGCCTGCCTTATTGCTGCACTGAATATCGAGAACATATATATCTCTAGATGTTGTAGAACAGGTTTAAAGTTGTTATTCCTGCTGTTTAGCCTAAAGAGAAATATTTTTATTTTACTGCCCTTTTATATTTAGACTTCGCGTTTTGGGATTGCTAAAAGCTACAAATAGAAAGTCTTTTTTAATTTTTTACGAAAAAAAAAACACCCTAGCTCTGTGTTTTTACTCATGACAATTTGTGTGCGTATATATAGGAAATAGCAGCGTGTACTTTGTTATTTTGTATTTATTTTACCTACAGAGGAATTAAGCAGACCTTTGGCATGTTAAACATTCTAATGGTCACTCAACCCTGCTGTAACGAAACCTGTGCTTTAGATCTCTTTATTCTTTTGATATGTTAGACACAGCAGCTTGCTAATGCCATTAAATTATAATATGTGTTAATTGAAAAATTAGCATTCAAAGGTAAAAAAAAACAAAACATCTCTCTCTCTCTCTCTCTCTCTCTCTCTCTCTCTCTATATATATATATATATATATATATATATATATATTATTGTTTGTGTGTGTAGTGCACTATTAGTGTAAACTTTTGTTTCATATGTAAATTGTACTACAGAAAAGTGACTAAATAACTTGTGATTGGGATGTGCCTTTTTTCACTTCCTGACTTTGCACAGATCTATTTCAATGCCTTTTGATATAGTACCAGAAGTAATATTATACGCATTTATATAAAGTGAATATATTCTACAGCCCTAACAATTTTTTTTATTTTTTTTAAGAATTCAAAATTCTTTACTTTTGTCACACTGCATGTGTGATATTCAATATATAGTGAATAGTAAGACAAAGTACATGCAGTATGAATTTTGTGGTGTAATTACATTAAGTGAGCGAGAAGTGTATAACAACCAGTGCGCCCTGTGTCGATGTCATATGGGTGACAATTGCCAGGGGGAGTTATAACCACAGAGGGGTGGTTAGGTAAGTAAAGATCAGTCAAGAGTAGCTGATCGGTATAAGGATGCGTTGGGTGTGTGTCACATAGTGTTAAGGCTGTCTGCGTGTAGTGCATCTTTGTGCTCATTTTGGTTGCATATTAGAGTTTAAAATGAGATGTCATACTAATAAACATTAAAAGAAAAGTAAGAAAAAAAGAGAGGAAAATTAAAACTGCAAAACAAGGCAATTTCTAACTGTGATGGTATTGTGAGCAATAACCGTGGATATAAGAGTCCCCTTTAGAAGACCAGTCTCCAGTTCCTCAGGTAGGTGGTCTGGCAGTCGAGGCTCACTGAGGTGCTCTTGGAGTGAATTCCGGAATGGTGGCCGCAGTTAGCAGGAACAGGCTTGTTCCAGATGACAGTGAGGGTTGCAGTATACCCGCCCGAGCCCAACCTCAAAGCAGAGGTCGATATTGTGTTTAGCCATGGACTTTATGACCTGACTCTTGCCACAAAAGCCTCTAGCTGATTGTGTCCGCTCCTAATCACTAAAGCCTTCTGCATCGCACCACTTCAGTTAAAGTTGCCACCCCAGGACACAACTAGCAACCCCTCACCATAATGTATTGTTTGTCACAATGCTATGCCCACAATGTTGTTGTTGTTATTATTTATGTTCTGCTGACATACATGTTTCATATCTGCCGGATGGTGAATCGCACGGTCCGACTAATTTCTTAACCAGTTACTGACCTGCAATATACCTGTGTGTTTAAAGCTAATACAATACAAAAATAAATAAGAAACAAATCATAACAAATGTTAACATGAGGTTCTCGAAGACCCTGCTGAAAATAGCTTACAGTCTTGTTTCCTTACTTTAAGTTTGTGTTTTGGGGTGAAGGTTTATTTATTTACAAAGAGCTTGTGTGGTTTCCCAGAAGTGGCTCATTCCATTGGTTTCCATGGTTACTGCTCCATTATTCAGTTGTGCACCCGAATAGTTTTATACCCATACCAGCTGGAAAAGACCCCCCAGGAGTGGTAGCAAAAGTACACAATACAACAAACTGCTCATGCACATTATAACACAAATACAACCCTTCAAACACCCATACATTACACAAGCAGCATATGGCAAAATACACATGCTAAGGGGTTACTTACCCCTGTTTTATTATGTAAAGCAATGTAACAAATGCGAGTACACTGCTATTTCATCATTCCGGTGAAAACAAATGCTTTACTAAATTATAAGTAAGCCTCTGTGGTATCATGGGTACCGTCCAAATTGAGGCTGGACATGGGACTGAGAGTTTCTTGTGACCATCTTTCCACCTATCATAGCAAAATGTTCTTTAGAGTATAACAATAATTAGTGTCACTTCCCTGCATCAAAACTACTCCCTGTTTCAAATTATTATGCAAATTATATTTTTTGCATTTACCTAAATAATTTGATGTAAATAACAGTCAGCATAATTCTCATGTTATCAACTATTAAGAGTACAATTTGAATTTTATTGAACAAACCTCCTAATCATGACAGTATTTTTTTTAAACGTAAAAACCTTACATTGCACTGTTCCAAACTATTACGCACAGTAAGTTTCAAAACACTTTATAGGTTGTAAAGGACTGAAAATTTTAATTTGTTGTGTTTGTAGCATATTTACTGAAATCAAAAGCTATTTCAATCAAACTTATAACAAGATTTTAACAGATCACGTTACATTTTAACATAGGACGCCTAGCTTCACAAGTCTTGCATCCATTGAACTTGTGAGTTTTTGGACAGTTTATGCTTGAATTTGTTTTGCAAGATATCAGAATAGCCTCCCAGAGCTGCTGTTTGGATGTAAACTGCCTCCCACCCTCATATATCTTTTGCTTGAGG
Source organism: Pelobates fuscus (assembly GCF_036172605.1). Taxonomy (NCBI): domain Eukaryota; kingdom Metazoa; phylum Chordata; class Amphibia; order Anura; family Pelobatidae; genus Pelobates; species Pelobates fuscus. Next base: position 388,644,764 of record NC_086317.1, on the reverse strand, counting down.
ATGCTCCAAAGGTTCTCAATAGGATTGAGGTCAGTGGAGGATGGAGGCCACACCACAACTTTCTCTCCTTTTATCCCCATAGCAGCCATTGATGCAGAGGTATTCTTTGCAGCATGAGATGGTGCACTGTCATGCATGAAGATGATTTTATTACGGAAAGCATATTTCTTACTTCTGTACCAAGGAAGAAAGTGGTCAGTCAGAAACTCCACATACTTTGCAGAGGTCATCTTTACACCATCGGGGACCCTAAAGGGGCCGACCAGCTCTCTTTCCATGATTCCGGCCCAAAACATGACTCCACCACTGCCTTGCTGACATCGCAGCCTTGTTGGAACAAGGTGGCCATCCACCAACCATCTACTACTCCATCCATCTTGACCATCCAGGTTTGCACGGCACTCATCAGTGAACAGGACTGTTTGAAAATTAGTCTTCATGTATTTTTCTGCCCAATGCAGCCGTTTCTGCTTGTGAGCACTGGTTAGTGGTGGCCGAATAGAAGGTTTATGCACAGTTGCAAGACTCTGGTGGACTCTACACCTTGATGTCCGTGGGACTCCAGAGGCACCAGCAGCTTCAAATATCTGTTTGCTGCTATGTAATGGTATTTAAGCAGCTGCTCTCTTGATCCGATGCATGGATCTGGCAGAAATCTTCCTCAATGTGCCTTTATCTGCACGAACCCGTCTGTGTGCTCTGAATCAGCCACAAATCTCTTAATAGTGCGATGATCATGCTTAAGTGTTCGTGAAATATCTAATGTTTTCATACCTCGTCCAAGGCATTGAACTATTTCACTCTTTTCGGCAGCAGAGAGATCCTTTTTCTTCCCCATATTGCATGAAAATGGTGCTCTGCTTAATAATGTGGAACACTCTCCTTTAGTAGTTTTTTCCTTAAATTGGGGTCACCTAGTAATCTAATTATCACAGGTGTCCGAGATTGTTTTCAGTGATCAAAAGAGCCCTGTGACACAATGCCATCCATGAGTTAAACTGAAAAACAAAATATTTAATCTTTGTGACACTTAAATAGAATTTGCATAATAATTTGGAACAGGGTGTATGCTTCTCAATGGTATGTCGCACTTCCCATTAACATTATATAAAAAAAAAAATTTGGTGGTTTATTTTTCTACATTTCATACTGTTATCAATTTAAAAAAAAAAAAAGTAATCTAATTTGGCTGTTGACTGAAGCAAAACTAGCTGTTTTTATTTTAAACATATTTTTGAGAATAGAGCACTTGATGCACACAGTACATTAATGTTCTTATTAATAGACATTGTTAGTAAGGTTTACATCAGTCAAAGCATAAGGAAGGCTGACAGATTGTGTAGCTAGCTATTCTCATCTTCTATGAGAACGACGACCACTATAGTCACCCAGACCACTTCAGCTCAATGAAGTGGTCTGGGTACCAGGTCCCCCAGGTCTTAACCCTTCAGCTGTAAACATAGCCGTTTGTTTACATTGCAGGGTTAATCCACCCTCTAGTGGTTGTCTTCCTGACCGCCACTAGAGGCGTTTCCTCAACGCTCAATGCAAAAATCGCATTGAGCATGCAGAATGTTCATAGGAAAGCGTTGAGTAATGCCGCGCATGCTCATTCGGCTCCACTCGGGAGCTGACGTCGGAGGGGGAGGAGAGGTCATCAGCACCGAGGGAGCCCGGCGCTGGATTAAGGTAAGTAGCTGAAAGAGGTTTTAACCCCTTCAGCGCAGCGGGATGGGGGCCCTGAGGGTGGGGGGGACTTAAGGACAATATAGTGCCAGGAAAACGAGTTTGTTTTCCTGGCACTATAGTGGTCCTTTAAACACTAGGGAGGGATAATCAGTGTTGAAAATAATGCTTCCCCAGATTTCCTAGCAGCTCAGCAGCAGGGGATGGCAGACGACAAAAGGAAGCTATCTGAATATACAACTAAAACACAAGAAAACAGCGTAAACCTTAAACGCAGATAAAATGTATCTGTTTTTTATGACAAATTTGTGACCGCAATTACAGTACATTTCTGTTCTGCTATGAAATAATCTGATTTTCACTGCAAAGTTTAGGAATTCACATATTCATCAACACATAAATTGATGCTCATTTAACACCAGTGCAACAATGATACTTTTGAGTTAGCAAATTTAACCCGGTGTAAATAATTAAATATGAAATCCATAAACATTGAATCAAAGAGAACTCAAATTTAAATGTTTGCCCTCGTACTCTCCCCCGCCACCCCCAATTTTTTTTTTGGTCAAATTCCAACTAAGTGAAGAGAGTACAGAGATGAATTAGGGACTACTTTGTCACTGTATTTCTCCCTTGCCTGACATTCTTAGACTCAGGGTGGGGTCTGTGTGTCAATCTTAACAGCCGTAACCTGTGACGGTTGCAGGGAATTGGCAAAGGAGGATCCCGTGGTCTTGTGGGATCCTCCATAGTCCTCAATGCTGTACTCTTGTACTCTTCGGTGACGTCAGCTCCAGGGAGGAACTGCTGGATCAAGAGGGCCGCGCCCACAATGGACAAGTTCAGGTAAGTAAATCCTTCCTTTACCCCAGCCACCAGGCCCCCTGCAGCGATGTCATTGCCGGGACTTTGAAAATTCGACAAGATGGAGTAACTGTAGTTTATATTTATAGCATACGCTTAGGTATAGGTAGGTATAGCGTAGATCTGTAGGTAAATGCAAGCTGTGTAAAACATTACACAAGAATTGGTAAACAGCGGTTTTAGCAAGATATGCGGTGTAGCTTAAAGACCGCTGGAGCTGAGCAGACCTCTGTGATATTGCATGTCTGTGTGAGATCAGGTGGAGGGATATGGTTAAGGAGAACATAATGGCTGCGGTACATGTTGGAGAACATCAGGTCTCAGGCGGTGGATGTTAAACGTGAAGCTGCTGTCCCTTGTGAGATTCTTGTCAGGTTGGGCTGCGATTGATGCTTTGCTTGCATAAAGTGGACAATCCACATTGTCGGGGAGCAGGTACCACGGCAGTTCGGCACAACAAGCTTAATGAGGACTATCAGGTGCTTTCAAGGGTCACAGGTACTCATCTGTGTGTAGTTGACAGTCCCTCATCAGGCTTGATATTCAGCGCTTGACAGGCTTGTGGGTAGTATAAGTCTGCTTGGCAGATCTGTGTTGCGGCATGGGTTCCTAGCTCCCATCCAGCACCCAAAACCACCAGGGGGCGTCTGTTACGGGCAGATGGTCTGGTGACTCTCACGGTCCCTCTCTCTCCTTGGTAGGGGTAATCAGTTGATTTGTCGTTGGACACTCTATGAGGTTCTCCACCGGGGTCGGTGGCGGGACTGCAGCTCATAGGGGCTCTGTGGTGCAGGAGCAGATGGTGAAGTGCCCTGAGCCACCGCCATTTTGCAAGGTAGGCCTTAGGTGTTCCGTGCTCCCTAGGCTCCGCATAGCTCAAGCTCTCCCCAGTGGGGACCGTGATGACCCCCCTGGCCCACAGGCGGTGGAAACGGGACCAGCAAGCGACTCAAGAAGTCGGCGTGTGGTAGCTGGGAAGGGAGGCATGGTGGCGGCTGTCCAACTCGCTCCCCTCCCAGGTAGGCCGCAGCCTCCAAATCTTCATATGTCCCCCAGGGGATCCAAAACTCCCGATCGCAGGGTCTGCTACGTCTCCCACAGATGTGTGGCTATCTTGTGGGTTTGTTTTGGATCAAAAGCTTCTAAGTATAGCTAAGAGGCCAGATTCCTCCGGAGCCCCTCCTGCATGCGAACGGTCAGCATGGCGATCCAGCCCCGCTCCCGTTATTATATAATTTTTTTTCTCTGCTAAATTATACATTTGTAGTTATTGTGGAGAATTTCTGTTAGAGTGAATGTCATGATGGCTTTACTTTTTTCCGGGCAGAATGATTCACTGGCTGTTTGTCCCAAGTCTGCTAGTTTCTATATGGCCTAATATAAATAAGATTCCACTGATAGTGAATGCAAACCTGAGTTTAGTATGCTGAAAAATCCTAAACTGTGCATAGTGGTATTGGCCAAACTTTCATGCACAATTTCGTATTTATTGAATAGACCCTTTATTGTAGAGATAATGCAGAAATGTTTTAATTCCTCTGTGTATCCTGCCTGAGGATGTGTTATTGAGGCAGTGGTTTAGTAACAGTGTTCGTTTGAGGTAATGAGTAAGGAACTTGCGTGAAGATGACTGCCGAGCAGCTGACCATCACCATCTGCTGGGTATTTTCCTGTCCTTGACTCACCCCACCTAGTCATGTGGGATGCAGTGTACTGATTTTACATTATTATTGCATTTAACAAAAAAACTGATTTGTGGGCTGAATCACAGTGTCACTGTTTACACGATCTGCTAAAACTGTACTTTTGGATAATTAATATATTTTTAGATTTCTAATGCATCCATATGAATTAAGTTATGGACTTTGATAAGATGCAAGGAAATACGAAAATGACAGTGACAACAGTTTTATTATAGTATCATCCACTAAGTGTAAATTTTTATGATAAATAAAATCATAAAGAAAATGTTTTTTGTTTTAAAACATCATAGAAATTAAAACAGGGGGGGCGGAGCCAGCACCCGAGCTAGTCGGCCGCACATTTCAATAGCTCTGTGCGGGACACTGGAATTAACCCGCCCGGTGCTGCAATCCACGAACACACCGGGCTCCTAAGCCGACACACGGCAGCCCCACACTATGGGGAAAAAGAGCAAAAAGCAGAAAGCAGATCCGGAGATATCGGAGCTTTTCTCCGCGCAGCCTCGCGGCCTGCAAGTTCCAAGATGGCCCCTGAAGCTTATACCACACAATCCTCAGACGAGGACAGCTACTATGCAGAGCCTGCAATACCTAACCGAGCACTACAGGTACCTCAGGAACCCATGGACATGGGGGGTGCTGCACCAGCCACTAAGGCGGATATTAGAGCCTTGGTGAAGGACATTCAGTCCATGTTCCAAGCGGACATGGCACTGGTAAGAGCAGAGGTGACCACACTCACCAACAAAGTGTCAAACGTGGAGGTAGGCCTGGGGGACACCAAACTAGCGCAAAGCACCACGGACGCGGCGCTGTGCTCCCTCCGCAAGCAATATGCGGACCAACAAACCCAACTGGCTGGCATGGAGGACCGGAATAGGGCGAGGAACCTAAGGGTCCGAGGAGTGCCGGAGACAATCACCGGCTCTGAATTACCGCACTACTGCCGACGACTTACAGCCACGCTATTGACACCGCGACAGGCAAAATTGGTCACGATAGACTCTTGCTACAGACTCACCAGAGCAGCCTCCACACCACACGAAGGAGCCAGCGATGTAATGATCAAGTTTGTGCGGGACTCTGACAGGGGACTGCTCATGGGGGCTGCGAGAGGCTCCCCCACAGTAGCATTTGAGGGGGCACAACTTGCGTTTTACAGAGACTTTTCGAAACATACCATGTTGTGGCGGAAATTCCTCCGTCCGGCCACTCAGTTACTCCAGGAACAAGCCATCCCCTACAAGTGGGGCCCAGGCAGAAAAGGCGGGCAAGACACATAAGCTCTCACATGCATCCGACATACCGGCCTTCCTGCAGGCACTTGGCCTCCCAGTACTGACGACACTAGCAACAACTCGTCCATCATGGACAGTGGCGGAGATCACCCCCTTCGTCCCAAGAGGAGAGGTTCAGAAGTCCACTGCCCTACCGACCTGACACGGCAGCAGCTGAGCAGGACTTACAAACCTTTCATCTGTTGCAGCCAACAGGAGAGACACCTGACCCGTTCTAAGTCTACTTTCTCCTATGCAGGTCACGTTGTTTCCTTTTTCACTTTTTGCATATGTTAGTTTCTAAATTGCGCTCTTTCCATGTCCTCACAACAATGGCTCCGTAAGCAACCGAATAATCCTATATGCTAAGCCACTCTCCCCCCCCAATTTGCCCCCAGAGTGCGCAAAGTAGCTTGTAAACCTACCGACAACTCACTGCAGCACTCTCAGCTTGCAACCTGGACAGCCCTACCCAGCTATGACTCACATACCCACCCGAGCATACCTGACTTAGGTCCCACGCGCAATACACCCAAACCTAGAGGTGCCTTAGTTCCCACTGAGGGACATACCCCGACACCAAGCATACAGGCACGTATAAGAGCTGATAGAGACCTCTCCGGGTTCTGCTGATTGCCTCATCTCTCCAACTCCTGTGGCTCCATATCTGTCCCCGTTCAATGCGGTAAAAGTCCTCGAGATTGCAGGGGACTGTGCTTTTCGCGAGTACGCTTCACGCTTGGCGCCCGCTTAATTCTTCTAGGGTCTTGTTGCAGGCTGGGTGGTGTGTGAGCGCCCGATCGGTCCTCCAGTACAGATGTCGCACCGGCAACTGGCACACTCGCTCCTGGCAGGGAAGGTTGCTGCCCACCGATCCGTCTCCCCCATGCAGCCGCTGTTTCCTGCTTGTTCGGGTCATCTGTGCCTCTCATTGCTGGCTTAAGTGGCCGCGAGGGCTGGGATCAGGAGGTAGGAGCCATTTTAGTAGGAATCCTGGGAGGGATAAGATTTACCCCCTGCTGTCTGCGCACATGGCGCCCGCCATTTTGGAGGCAGCAATCGGGCCCCTCCGTCTCACAATCGCGGTCACCGGGTGTGGAACGGGATCACGCCCCCCGGTCCAGAGGGGGGGGACCGGGACCGCACAGGTGTAGAATTGCTGTCAGGCTCCGTTAGGCGGTATAGTGGAGCGGCGGCCGTCCACTCCACTCACCGCCAGGGAAGGTCCCGCTTGTTGCTGCAGCGATCTCCCCTCCAGGGGACTAAAACTCAGGGAGCAAGCCTCTCCCTGGTTCCGGTAGCCCGTGTCCATCGAGGGCCGCAGTAGTGGGTGAGTTGGGTGTTTAAAGACATGTTTTATAAGCTTTAAAATGTCTTCATTTGCAGGAGCCCAGCCATCCTGCGACCACTCTGCTCGGCGGCCCAGCCCCGCCCCCTTTTTACACTTTTGTGGTGTTTGTGTTTAGCTGTAATTTTCCGCTCTCTCATTTACTGTTCCCATACAAATTCAATATTGTTTTTTTCAGGACAAAAGGGGCTTTCTTTACGTACCATTATTTATATAATCTCATGTCATTTAATAAAAAAAAAAAAATGAAAAAATAGGATGAAAAATTGAAAAAAATACATGTTTTTTTACTTTTACTTGGAAAATCTTTTACTCATCTACAAAAGCGAATGAAAAAAACTGCTAAATAGATTCTAAATTTTGTCCTGAGTTTAAAAATACCCAGTGTTTACGTGCTTTTTTGCTTTTTTTTTGCAAGTTATAGGGCTATAAGTACAAGTAGGATATGGCGGTTTCAAAACATACATTTTAAAAATTTATCAATAGTGACATTGTAACACTATTATCTGTCATAAATCTCTAGAAAACACTCCACATGTATATAATTTTTTTTAAAGTAGACAACCCAGGATATTCATCTAAGGATATTTTGACACTTTCTATGCATCCATTTTACCACCAGTCTTTGCCAAACTTCACATAGGTAGTTTTTTGTTGTTGTTTGTTTTTCACATACATTGCAATTCAGGTATAAACTTACAGATCCTGTTATGTCTTCCTGCCAAAAAACACACTAATATATGTTCAGCAACATCTCCCGAGTACAGTGATACCACCCATGCATAGGCTTGTTGAGTTGTTTGGGGGCTAAAAGGCCACATTTGGAAGGTGCGCATATCCATTTTCCAACTTGGAATTTTGACATGTAGTCAACCTGCGCACATGTCCTATTTGGGACATTTGTAAAGCCGGCCAATGTATTTTACCCCCACCAAACCATATATTTTTGGAAAGTAGACACCCTAGGGCAGGGATAGGCAACCTTCGGCTCTGTAGATGTTTTGGACTACACCTCCCATGATGCTTTGCCAGCATTATGTGTGTAAGAGCATTATGGGGGATTTAGTCCACAACATCTGGAGAGCCGAAGGTTGCCTATCCCTGCCCTAGGGTATTTCAAATGGTGTTTTTGTAACACTTTCCATGCACTAATTGTTTTGAATATATTTTTATTGTTTCACAATATAAGTGCATATTGCGAATTGGTTCATATTAAGGTAAGTGGTTGCCCACGCAGGGGCTTATGCAGTAACATCCAATAAGGTGAACAGTTGCCTACGTAGAGGCTTAATTGTCAGCATATAAGGAGAAATGCAGAGTATCGCCTGCGCAGAGGCGTATTCGATCAAAACATATAAGCGTATTTGAACTTTGCAGGGATATACTTACAAGCATTATAGCGTAAATTGCAGAGATTGTGCTAGTGCTATTACATATATCTAACGCATTATTAGGCGTTTAAGTAATAGTTGTTCGTCATGTAGTAGCGCTTAAACAGTCACAGTGCAGGCATGCAACAATAAAGAAGGCATAATAGTTAAGAATCACCACCCATACACATAATAATGTAAGAGCAGGCTGGTAGTTACCCTTTAATTGCAGTATGTGAGCTGGTTTGTGCAAATGTTTTGTGTTAGCTGGTTTATGCAATCGCATCTGATTAGCTGGTTTGCGCATTGCTTTGTGTGTGTGCTGGTTTGTGCAAGTGCTTTGTGTGAGCAGGTTTGTATTAATTATGTAATTGCTTTGGCTGTTTGTTACCTTATGTTAGCTAATTTATGCAGTTGTTTTGTGTTTGCTGATTCATGTCAATGCTTTATGTTGGTCCGTGAGGTTTCTTAGGCATAGTAGCATGAAATGCAGTAGTTAGGCAGGTAAGTAAGCAGTAATGAAACATGGAAGGCATATGATAATTATCCAAAAACATATCGTCATGTCCTTGTTGCTAGCTACTGCTTGTCAGGCTTAGTATGCTTTAAATAAAACTCAAAAACTACGTAACAGAGTGAATGCATCGTTACTGTGTAAGGGTGCATATTTTTAGATGCAGATTTTTAAAGAACATATGCGGGTACCGTGTATGTCAGTTTGCGTGCGGTAGCATTAAGAAACATGCAGTCTTATGTAGAATGCTCATTAGGACATATAGAGATAAACATTTAAAAGAAAAAATGAAAAATTATGGGATGAGAATAAAGGCAGGTAACTGTAATGCGCTATCTATGTAAGCAAACAAATCATATATAGAGCACAAGGGCTCCCACATTAAAGAGAGGTGGTCATGGTACTTCTCGAGTAAACATAGGGTCAGCTTTAACTGTAGAGTGTGTAGCATCATGTCCAGAACTAAAGGCCGTATGGCCTTGCAGGTCTGTGTGTCCTGGCTGGCTAAATGAGGGTAGTGTCAGGTTTGGTCATTTTCTTTTCGTTCCTTAAGTGGTGTCGTAGGTGGCAAACCTGTGTGCCCTGTGAACTCACAGGAAGGATCGAGTCCCACTTGATGTGCGAGGCATGGAGTTTTTCCACATTGGCTGAGGGGCACTCCGTGCTGCAAGGGTCTCCTCGGGTGTCCGGCCCCGGGACGGTCCTCCTGTTCTGCCCAGGCCGTCCCCGCAGGCACCGTGTCTCAGTGGGCACTCAGGGACAACATGTGCTCCCGCGGGCCCCCCCACATGAGTCCGCCGGCCGTGTGTCCCCTGCACCTCCCCTGATTCTTCGATTCCCCCGTGGGTACATGGGGTGCCATGTGTGTCTCACCCAGTGCCGGCCACTTCTTCAGGGCGGTGGGCGCATGGCCTCTCAGCCACCGGTCCGCCGGGAGCACGCGCCGTCCACACCCGCCGGGCTCGCAGCAGTGGGGACAGTCTCCTCCGGGTGCCCACCTCACCCTGAGGTCAGGCAGCCATGATATCGGCTCGGGAGCAGTCCAGGAAGTGCGCCCGTGGTCCGGTCCACCACCAAGGTAAGTGCCGAAGTGTCCCTCAGCATACTGGTCTGTGTCTCCTTGGTCCTGTCGTCGGGTGGGTTTCATTTTGGCAGCCTTTGCCAGTGTAGGGGATCGGTGTAGGCCCAAGTCGGGGGCTTCCATCTTGGTGTGTGCCGTCCCCATGTGGCCGGGATCACCCCCACCGGCCGCGGGGGGGAGCGGGGCCGATTCTGACGTCCTCATGGCCCTCTTCTGAGGCTAATGTTGCTGGCATGCATTCCCACCCGGGTTAGTTGCCGGCTTCTGATTCTGGATCATTTGCTGTCAATGTCCCGGCTTGTGCAGGCAAGTAGGCCGGGTGCCTCAGCTCCGGTGCTTCCGACATGATGTTGGCCTTGCCTGGTATCAGATTGGAGCTGAGGTGATTCTCCATCTCAACCCATCTGAATATTGGGCTCCAGAGCAGTGTATGTGCGGATTTAGTGCTGTTATTAGGGCCGCAGGCCCGGAGCCATGTTGATCTGCTTCCAGTCGGCTCGGCGGCCCGGCCCGGCCCCCCCCCCCATGCACTAATTGTACCACCAGACTTTGTCAAACTTTTAGGTAGTCATTTTTTGTGTGTTTTTTTCACACACATTGTACTTTAGGCATGAATTAACAGATCATGCTATGTGTCACTGCCAAACAACAAGCCAATATGTGTTCAGCAACATCTCCTGAGTACAGTTATACCACCCATGCATAAACTTGTCGGATTGTTTGGGGGCTAAAAGGCCACATTTGGCAGGTGCGCATATCCATTTTTCAACTTGGAATTTTGACATGTAGTCAACCTGCGCACATGTCTTATTTGGGACATTTGTAAGGCCGGCCAATGTATTTTACCCCCACCAAACCATGTATTTTTGGAAAGTAGACACCCTAGGGTATTTCAAATGGTGGTTTTTTAACACTTTCCATGCACTAATTCTACCACCAGACTTTGTCAAACTTTTAGGTAGTCATTTTTTGTGTGTTTTTTTCACACACATTGTACTTTAGGCATGAATTAACAGATCATGTTATGTGTCACTGCCAAACAACAAGCCAATATGTGTTCAGCAACATCTCCTGAGTACAGTTATACCACCCATGCATAGACTTGTCGGATTGTTTGGGGGCTAAAAGGCCACATTTGGCAGGTGCGCATATCCATTTTTCAACTTGGAATTTTGACATGTAGTAAACCGGCGCCCCTGTCCTATTTGGGCCAATTTATTTTACCCCCATCACACCATATATTTTTTTAAAGTAGACAACTCAGGGTATTTTAAATGGTGGTAGTTTAATACTTTTCATGCAATAATTCTACCACCAGCCTTTGGCAAACTTTTGGGTAGTAATTTTCTTCGTGTTTTTTTACACATACATTGTACTTTAGGCATGAATTAACAGATCCTGTTATGTATCACTGCCAAACAACACCCCAATATGTGTTCAGCAACATCTCCTGAGTACAGTGATCTTACCCATGCATAGGTTTGCTGGGTTGTTTGGGGTCTAAAAGGCCACAATCGAGACTTGTACATATCAGTTTTTCAACTTGATATATAGGTATGCTTGGCCTATCTTCAGTTTGGCATATTTTTGCATCCCCCAGTTAATGTTAACATCATGAAAGTTTATATTTTTTTTTTTTGGAAGTAGACATTACAGGGTATTGTATTTGAGGTGTTTTCACATCCTTCCCCCAACCATTCTGCTAAACAAATTTCAGAGAACGTGCATGGTGGTAATTTTTGAATTCTGATTTTTATGCACACGTCATCTGGTTTTGGCCAGCCAGTTATATGTTACGACCATAAAACTTTTTTAACCAAATGTGCAGGTATCAAATGCACCTTTAGCAGCATTCTCTAAACTAACTCCTGCAAAAAGAATCTAACTGGAGATTTGGGGGAAGGAAACTGACTAACTAAAATGTGCTGCTTTCAAAAGAAAAAAAAACAGTGCAAAGGGGTGTCTGTCCTTTTCCCTTTTTTATAACAGACCCAGCAACATTTCAGGGGATTTGTTTTGTTTTTTGCAGTTGGCGGTATCTTAAAAATAAAATGTCTGGACTCCTCTGTTGTTGGAACTTGACCATCTCCATAAATTATTATGGAAATCAGCTTGAACTGAAATTGGAGAAAGGTGGTTCTTTCTGGATTCATTTTTTTAGAGTAAAAATTAATTATGTGTCGCTACTTGCATCAGGTAGATGGCCACCTTTTTATACCAGGCTTTTGTCTTTCTTAAGATAAGATATGGCTGCATCAGCTGATCAGCCAAATCAACACCCCCATGAGCATTTTATAAGCCCTGATGCAAACAGGTTTGGTCTGTACTCGGACAGTGACGTCTGACATGCTTTCGTCATGGATGGTGGTTAGTATATTAACATCCTTCCTGTCCTTAAATTTTATTGCAAGCACTTTAGCTTTGTGCAGACCTTTACATTCACTTTTTTTTTTAATTTGGCCTCTATAAAAGGTCTGGGGAAATCCCTGGCATTTCTTCTCACACTGCCACAGGCCAGTATCTGGAAACCCTAAAGAGTTTGAAACAAACGGACAATGCTATAAAAATTGTCCACATAAAGGTGGTAACCCTTATTGAACAAGGGGATCAGTAAGTCAAAAACAAGTTTCCCACTTGTCCCCAGAGAGTCAGTACAGCCAGGAGGGTCCAGTTGACCATCTTTCCCCTCATATATACGAAAGGCAAATGTATAGCCACTTTCGCACAGTTTGTAGAATTTTACACCATACCTAAAGCGCTTTGAGAGGATGTATTGTTTGAATCCTAATCTCCCTTTATTTTTCATTAACGATTCATTAATAGATACATTTGTTTGAGGAGTATAAACTTCAGTAAATTTGTGCTGAAGATGGTCTACCAGTGGGCGTATCTTATGAAGCCTATCATATTGGGTGTGATCTCTGGGGTGACAGAGGGTATTGTCATTGAAATGTAAGTATCTCAGCAGCAGCTCATATCTTGTTCTAGACATGGTTTGAGAGAACAATGGACTAGAATTGGGTTGGTGCTCCAGTAAGAGCAAATTGGTGGCTTCTTTATAATCCCCATGAGAATTGTAAGAGCCCAGAATTCTTTAAGTTCAGCGACATCTGTGGAATGCCAAACATGCTCCCTGACTGCATAGCTACCTGGATTGGTATCAATAAATTGGGTAGCATATAAATTAGTCTGGGTAGCAATCTCCCCTAAAAATAGCTCCATATATTGCATAGGGGAGAAGTCATCCACATTGACATTTGATGTGGAATTATTAAAATCTTTATTGTACTTGTATTGAATTATTGTACTAACTCCATTTTAACTTTATACTGTGACTTCGTCCTCCATTTTGTCCTCCTAACCTGACTTCTTCAATCCTCCATTTTGTCCTCATGACTTAACTTGTTCATTTTAAAACTACATTACGTGACTGAACTTCTCAACCCAATTAATACAGTAGACAAAGACCGTGTTTCCTTCAAGGACAAGTACCAGGAGGTGCTGGCTACTCCTTAAGACTTGCTGGCTACTCCTTAGAGCTTGTAAGATAGTACAGTTTGAAGGCCACAGAACACAGTAGTAATGAAATGTTCTATTCATAAGAGACCTTGCACCTGGACATAAAGCCTGATATCATTGACCGTGTAAAATGACGCTTAGGACCCCCTTGTCCCCCACCCGTGTCCAGAATAATCCCACCTCTGATGGGTGGGCACGGGACTAACCTCTTTATTTTACGAACCAATAGGTAAGACACTAACCCCGTCACTTAACAATTAATCCAATTGATGATGTTTATTTGCTGATATTCTAATAATCAATGATGACGCAAAATGCCTCTTAAAAGGGCCTGCGCGCCCGCTTTTTCTGCACTTGCCAATAAACTTTCTCGAAGTTATTTTAACCTGAACCTCGTGTGTCAGACTTAATTACTTCAGCGTATATACGCAATTTAATTTTATTGATTTGGACAGGAACAGATAGACATTTGAACATTTTGGTTTACTTTCAAAAAGTACCATAACACATTAATGCCTGTGTTGGCACTAAAAAGGGGGATTTGGGGCTCAGCTACCTGTGGAGAAACCAGTTCCTCCTCCACATTCGGCATTGCAGAGAAAGTACAGCTTATTTTTGTAGCCGGCTCACACACAGATGACATGTCACTAGATGTGTCAGAAATCTGACCTGGGTCAAAATCGGACGCAGTGTCAGTGGCGTCAGAGTCTGACTAACACAGAGTTACTAACACGCAATTTTTATTTTATTTTATACTAGAACCAGACTAAAACTGATAAAAACAGACTAAATGAGACTAAAACTTCCGTTAGCAGCAATCTGTAAACTAACTCCTGCAAAAAGAATCTTACTGGAGATTTGGGGGAAGGATACTGACTAACAGAAATTTGCTACTTTCAAAATAAACAAAAAATAAATAAATCAGGAACAAGTATTATAAAAATGTATTTTCTGTGTGGTAGACCTTAAAACATGCTCCAATACACAGTCCAGGTTTTGTAGGGCATTGGGGACAGTAAAAAGGGGTGTCTGTCCTTTTCCCTTTTTTTTTTTTTTTTTTTTTTTAAATTCTTTATTTTCTGTTGTGCAAGATATAACAATAGGCTTACTCAGCCACGATAGCAGTCGTAAGCGGTAATATACAATAATCAAAAACATGGCATATGAATAGACGGCACAATTTTTAGGTTTTGTTGAGAAAAAACGTAGACAGTAGATTTACATATCAATTTACATGTGAGTTTTCCCGTCTGACGTGCAATATTGAGGGGTTAATATAACAAGAGTTAACCGTTGCTAGGGTTACGTTAAGTAGGTACTAGCTAGGGAGGTTATACATGTTGAGCTTTGACATAACAATATCCAGTAGTATGGTTTGCAGTAGCTTAAAAACCAAAAAAAAACAAAAAAAAACCTTATGTATGCTGGTTAGTGAGACTAACAGTAAGTTTACAGAATATAGAGACTTGGTGAGGTGTCATTATTGCTTAGAGCGTAAACATGCAAACAAAATAAAATTAAATTATGTTAATCTGCTAAGGTATGCGTGACTAAACGGTACATGCTAATGGCCAAGACAGAAAAGGTTGAGTTAACGCTGGTCTATCTGTTTCCGCCCGTATATAACCTGATAATTGACTGTCTACTGCTATTTATATAAACGGCATAAAAGAGTTTGCTAGGACTATTAAGTTGTTCTACACAGTGGTGTACAGTAACTAACATGTGAATCAGCGTGATGTGCACCGTGGAGAAATAACAATAAAGTTAACGCAAAGGCGAGTTTTACATTAGATTATAGATTTCAGTACGTAGTAAAACATGGCATTGACATGCTTGTGAAATAAAAATGATATAACCTAAGAGTATAATACTCGCTTGAACATGGGCATAGGTATACTTAGTGTTTAATCGATGGACTACAGGTAATACCCCCCTGTGATCCCCTGTGCGGGCAGTCCAAAAAACAAAGTCATACATAAAATAGAGATGCCAGCCGACATACGTGGAAATTCAGTTGGGGCATAGGAGACTGAGTGACGATGGGCATTTTGCCTGACTTGGATTCCAAGTCCCGTTGGGGTCAGCCGATGCCCAGTCGGGGCTGGATGCATGCCCCCAATGTTGATAGATGCAGCTTGTGTAGTCCCCCTGGTGCGAGGCAGCTTAGAGCCCCTGAGCCATGTGGGTGTGTGTTGGCTGGTGAGTATAGTGCCTTCCAATCTGTGTGCCGGGCTGGGTTAACTTGTCTTGAGCTGTGACAGCTCCCTGTGTGTGTTCTCAGCACGTTCTCCTCCCAGAGTTTTGTGTCCCTCCGTCTCATTCGCTGTGTCGGGCCGGTCTTGCCCCATTGAGGCTTGAGTCTCGTTGCAGGTCTTCGATGAGGGTGCCGTGGGGGTCCTCTCTTGGGTATCCCCAGGGATCCAGGCCCGGTTTTGTTGTTGCCCACCCTGGTGCTCAGGTGTGGTCCCGAGGTGGTCCCTTGCCCGATATGGACTGTTGCGGGTACAGGGTTAGGGGGTGATTCTGCTTCACTCCGTCGGGTACCTCGTGGTGCAGTGCATGCCGTCAGTGGCTTGTGTTTCGGTGTCCGCATGCGAGCCTTCAGTTGCTTCCAGAAGGAGGAAAAGATAAGATTTAGCCGGAGCTCTGTTGTCAGCCACACATCAAGTGGGTAGGCTGTATGGACGGTATCCGCCATTTTGGAGGCCCTTGTGATGGTAGGTGCAGGTCTCTGTATCGTGTTCGTTTGTCCACCGCTTTGTAGGGGTATCATGAGGGGGTAGACCGGGATGACCCCCGCCGGTCCAGAGGGGGGGGAACGAGGGCCCAAGGTCTGAGTCTTGGCCGGTTGTGGCTGCAGGAAAGCGGCCGTCCCTCCTGCGCCCGCCATGCTTGTAGGCCTCACCATGGTGCTGGGTGTATGGGGTTTTGTTCGTCGTTTGTTTGGTGTCTACCTGTGCACCCCGATGTCCCCACACTCTGGGTAGCCTTTCTGTCTCGCTTAGTAGCCGTTGTGGCCCTTAAAAGTCGCTATAATTGCTGTATTTAGCAGGAGCTGTTATGATGTGTGTCCTTTCAGCTTCAAGGTCAGGCCCGCCCCCCTTTTCCCTTTTTTATAACAGACCCGGCAACGTTTCTGGGGATTTATTTTTTTTTGTAAGAGCAGATTGATGGCTTCTTTATTATCCCCATGAGCATGGTAAGAGCCCAGAATTTTTTAAGTTCAGGGACATCTGTGGGATGCCAAGCATGCTCCCTGACTGTATAGCTACCTGGATTGGTCTGAATAAATTGGCTAGCGTATAAATTAGTCTGGGAAACAATCTCCTCCCAGATGGTATCCCCTAAAAATAACTCCATATATTGTATAGGGGAGAAGTCAACCACATTCACATTAATGCCTGCGTTGGCACTAAAAGGGGGGATGTTGGGCTCAGCTGACTGTGGAGGTACCCAGTCCTCCTCCACATTCGGCGTAGCAGGGGAAGCATAGCTTTTTTTAGCAGCCGGCTCACACACAGATGACATGTCACTAGACGTGCCGCTAAACTGACCTGGATCAAAATCGGACGCAGTGTCAGTGGCGTCAGAGTCTGACGCCAAGAAGGCATATGCCTCCTCCAAGTTGTACATGCGCTGCATGTTTCACACTAACAGACTAAACTAACAAAATACTAAACACAATTTTTTTTTTTTTTTTTACACTAAAACAGACTAAAACAGTAATCCCTAAACTAACTCCTGTTAGAAGAATCTAATGGAGATTTGGGTAAAGGAAACTGACAGACTATGACAGACTATGACAGACTACGACTACGACACAGATTTTTAAAATAAAGTTAACCCTTAAGGGCAAAAAACAAACAAACAGACAGTACAAATGCACTGTCTGTAACAGATCTGGCAGGGAAGGGATTAAAATTGGATTTTTATTCAATGCTGATACTTTTTAATACTTTCTGGAACACCTGCTGCAACAAACTATCAGATCTCTGTCTCTCTCGCCTCACAAAACGCTACAGAGGGGAGAGAGGCAGAGATCAGTGTCAAAGTGAGTGTTTGTAACACCCACTTTGACACCAGCCAATTGTGAGCGATCGCGGATCGCTCACATGCCGCAATTGGCTGTTACTATCTGCCTGGGATGCCGGGCAGATAGTAACAACGGGATTTCGGCGGACGTGATCTCCGATCGCTCCCGCCGCCCGTTTTCCGTTAGGACGGTTCAGGACCGTCCTCGGTCGGCAACGCAAAAATGTCGAGGACGGTCCTTAACTGTCCTGCGTCCTGAAGGGGTTAAATATGGCTTTCCTTCTTGGGCATTCCACACATTCAGCAAAACAGACATTGAAATGCAATTTTCTCCCAGTTTTATTTTATTTATTTATTTATTTTGCTTATAATTTCATTATTTACATTTTTTAAAATCCAGTCTCGATTTGCACTAAGATGTTTTTTTCACACAAACTGTTCTCAGTCTTTTGCAACAGCAACTCCATGTAGAGATAATATAGATATCATTAGCATTGTACATTCTGCCTGTGTCAATACAGCCTAGGAAACACTGTGAATGAAAAAAATAAAATGTTTATAGAATAAGAATTTTGAGGTTTGGCTGTTCTGTGGTCTGTTCACTGTGTTAATCACACGTTACCATGGAAGTTCCTCTTCCTCTTTACATCTTCATAAACACGACGACTGTTATTTATTTTTCATCTTCATAAACGGCTTTATCCTGTATAAGTTTTCTGCCACCACTTTGCCCTACTTTCAGAAAAGGTTCTCAGAAAATAAAGCCACCATAGGCACACGATCATCATGCTTCAGATAAAGCAACAGCCAGCCGGAAACCCGCCTTAGGAGCTGCAGCTTTGCCCTTGATATAACCAGCTTTTGTGTTTGATTTTTGTTCCATTTTGATTGTGCAGAGGGCAGTGCCAGTTAACCCTGAGTGGCTTTACAGCTCCATATATGTAATGAATGCTTCCTAGAATATGGTGTTTAATTGTGGTGGTGCCTTTATGGGAGTTTATTCGCAACCATGAATTGGGACAAAGAAAAGTAAAGCTACAGGTCAAAAAACAATACTGGTAATAGACTTAACTCGGCTCTTTTGGCCTAACCTTTGCTTAAAATAAGTCTCTATAGAAAAAGTCCGATATTGTCCATTGGTACATTAGGAAGCTGGAATTCCAAATACATTCTACCTCCTAAACATTTTTCCTCCAAATAAAGTGATGCCCACGTATAATTTGCGCTTAAAACACCATTATTTTCAATCATGTTCACTGATTTGTTATATTTATAGATTCATACTTCTCACGTGGCTCTTAGTAGGGAAAGTCTTTATTTTGATTTCACATCCTGCTGTCCTCCTCTATCCTAATCCTCAAGCAAGATAAAAGTCCCTGGGGACTGAAATGTTAACTTGTGCTAAATAAAAGCATCAGTAATATATTTCACTAGACCTCTGAGTGCACTCTTCTTGATTTATTTAATATATACATATATATGTATTATACATGATATCCATAAAAGTGTTAGAACACACCTCTTAATTATTGATTTCAGGTGTTTTAATCAGACCCATTGGCATAGGTCACAGGTGTATAAAATGAAGCACAATCCAGTGGTGTAAAGCACACTGCCATCGGACTCTAGAGCAGTGGAACCGTGTTCTGTGTAGTGACGAATCACACTTCTCTGTTTGGTAGTCTGATGGATGAGTCTGGGTTTGGCGAATGCCAGGAAAAGGTTACCTGCCTGACTGCATTGTGCCGAGTGTATTGTTTGGTGGAGGAGGGATAATGGTATGGGGCGTTTTTTCAAGGGTTGGGCTAGGCCCCTTACTTCGAGTGAAGGGAAATCTTAATTTTTCAGCATACCAATACATTTAGGACAATGCTATGCTCACAACTTTGTGTGCACAGTTTGGGGAAGGCCCTTTTCTAGTCCAGCATGAATGCTCTGCTAGATGAATGGGCAAACATTACTGCAGAATGACCCTAAAAAAGAGTGGAATATGTTATAGTTGCAAATGGAGGACCAACTACTTATTAAAGGACCACTATAGGCACCCAGACCACTTCAGCTCAATAAAGTGGTCTGGATGCTAGGTCCTTCTAGGATTAACCCTGCCTGCTTTAAACATAGCAGTTTCAGAGCTTCAGCCCGGCGGGAGTGGGACCCTGAGAGTGGGGACACCCTCAGAGCACTATAGTGCCAGGAAAACAAGTTTGTTTTCCTGGCACTATAGTGATCCTTTAATGCAATTAATGTCTGTATATTTAGAATGCGATGTTATAAATGTCCCTGTTAGGGTAATGGTCTGGTGTCCCCATACTGTTGTTCATATAGTATCCACTATCCAGTGCTCCTCATAGATGAGCATTGGGGACCATAGGTGCATGCACGACACTATCTGCGATCCGCCATTGATTCAGTCATAAGAAATTATTGAATGTAATGATTCTCCGTGACAAGATGTGATGGCACTGCACATGAAGCATATTATTCTGTAATACCATATGACATAGCTTCTTTGTCAGGGAGAATGTTACCTCTTTTATTTTAGAATCATATCTTCTGTGTGATGCATAACCTAAAAAATGCATTTATTTTGTATATGCTGTAATTTAAAGTTGCATTTTATCTCTCCTTACGTGTTAGGTGTTAATGGATTATTATCTCTTATTCTCCAGGTCACGTTCCCTGATGTGGAGAAAGCTGAATGGCTTAACAAGGTAACAGATGAGTCTTTTGCATATTTGTGGAAGAGTTGTGACCATGTATTGTGCATGTAATCTAAGTTGGTAAAACATACATTATCTTTTCCTTTGACAAAAAAATTATCCAAGGCACAGGCGGGCAAACAATTACTATTATTATTATTATTATATATCATTTATATCAAATGGAAATTATTTAATTATTAGACTATCATACAAGACAAACTGCTTACTAGCATTGATTTTAGACAGCTGCAAAAAAATATAATGGATCTAAACATCCAGAGCTGGATCAATGCAGGGGTTAACAAAATCAACAATATAATAGATAATGGTAAGATAAAAGATTTTAATACTTTAACAGACGAATATAAGCTACAAGCTAAAGAGATATTTACCTATATGAGAATTAAGGGGTATCTTAAAGAGCACTTAATAAAAAATTATTCAGCGAAACATTTAATACTGGAACAATTATTAAAAAACCATACTATTATTAAAAAGTTAGTCTCAAAGTGTTTTAATTTAATCGGAACTGACCCGGAAGAAATTATTGGCCTAGTGATATCAAAATGGGAGAAGGAAATAGACAATAACATAAGTTACGATGACTGGATGAAAGCACTGAATTTGACCATAAAAAATGTACACTGTCTGAACTTAGTGGAACTCCAATACAAAATCATGAATAGATAGTATTTAACGCCAGATAAACTTGCTAAAATGTACCCGGATGCATCGGATAAATGCTGGCGCTACGGGGAACATAAGGCAGGAATGCAACATATATGGTGGGAATGTGGTGAGATAAAAAGATTTTGGGATATGGTAACTATGAATATTGAATCATGGACAGGAATTAAGGTCGACAGGAAACCAGTTATTTCTGTTACAACTATATATGTCTCAGAATTTGGATCAATATGTTGTCCTGATAGTCCATACACTGTTAGCAGCTAAAATATCAATTGCTAGGAAATGGAAAGCCAGAGAAATCCCAATATGGGAGGAAGTAAAATCACAATTAATCTATCAGTTGAAAATGGAGATAGGGATAGTTAAAGAACCAAGTACTTTGAAAAACTGGCTAGGTATCATACAGGAAAATTAGTCTATAGATAAACCCTGCTTACATTTGATATAAAGATAGCTAGATGCTATAATAGGAATGTAAAATTACTAAATTAAAATCTAATCTGACTCAAGAGAGCCCTCAGTCTGGACTTTTTGTTTATTTTTGTTTATCTTTGTTAATGTATAGTCAATGTTTTGTATGTTAGATATGTATACACTTGAATTTTTTTTATCACGTAATGGCAATTGGTAAAATGGTAATGCATATCATGCTGTATATGTTTTATATAATAAGAAAAAGAATAAAATATTAAATAAGTAAAAAAAAAAAATTATTAGACTATCAATTAATTCAAATTGGACTGCCACCAAATAAGTATGAGGGTGTCCCTTTGGGTAAGGCACTAGCTTTGGGCACAATGTTTCCTGGGCCCCTGATGCATGAGAGAGTGATTAGAGGCTTTCACTGTGAAATCTCTGAGACAGCATTGCGGGCTGAGCAGCCGGTGAATTTACTGTTAGAAACTCTTTCACCTGCATGGTAACACTGAATCAGGTAGCAGGGTGCTGTGGGACATATCTCGGCATCTGCTGCCTGTCTAATGTTTAGCAAACCGCTTGGAAGCTGGAGGGAAGGATGTGCCATTCAGTACACAGATCTCCTGCTTCCACAACACTAGACACCAGAGATAGACTTGAAGCCTTCCTCCCTTCCCTGCTGTGCAAGATACAGGAGGAGATTAAATCATTACTTGCGTTAGTATGTATCAGTTATCTGCTGTTGATGTTTGTACTATACAATCAGTATTGTTTTTCTTTTTCATAATAATAATTTCACTTTAGAAACCGGTAATCCAGTTAATTACATTAAATCTTTATATATATATATATTATATTCTGTTCCTTCCTTTCCCAGTTTCTGGCACAGATGTGGCCATTCATCAGTCAGTACTTGGAAAAGCTCTTCTCCGATACGATTGCACCAGCAGTACGGTCATCCAACGCTCACTTGTCAACCTTCTACTTCACAAAAATTAACATGGGTCAGAAGGTAAGTAACATATTCATTTCGCCAAAAGTCTACCTGCATCAGAACAAACGTTCTTTAGGACTCTGTACTGCTTTTAACCCCTTCACAGCAGACATTTTTCAGAATCGCCATAATATATTTCTAACCCTTTATCATGTAGAGTTTAGGTAGTTTTTTTGCTCTTTTTGGAGTTTTTTTTTTTTTTCTTCCTCAATAAAAAAAACAAAATAAAAAAAAAACAACAAAAACTAGGAGAAATAGAGGATCAAAAAGGTAGTTAAGGGAATCCCAGTCCACTCAACCTACTTATTAAGCAGTATTAAAGACACTTTAGTTCAGAGATCGGTAGAATCTGCCTCTCTACCGGTCATGTACCTCAGCACCAATGTCTGAATTTCCACGTTGACTATACATAGAATGTACCTTTTTGCAGACTTGCCAAAAAACTGTTCAGTAACTAATTAATGCAGGCACAAATTTCTATTAACATCGCCTGGACAGCATACTAAACTGCATGTTATACACCCTGTGTAATCCAGGCCCCGAAAGTGATTGGAGTGAAGGCACACACTGAACTCAACAAGAATCAGATCATTCTGGACCTCCACCTCAGGTAATTGCTTTTCATGACCATGCTGTCTTGTACTTGTTCCCATAATCAAAATTCCTATAAAACTGATTAGTTTGGTATGCTTGTGTATTTTAAGGCTTGCATTTGGCCATTGAAACTTCTCCAATTAATAACACTCATACTATACTTATGTGTGTGCTTTGCAGTATTTCAGGGGTTGTATTGTCTGTAGAGAATACTAGTATTGGCACCTGTGCTTGATGCTGTTCACCTGTCCCACGTAACCCACATTCTCACTGTTTCACGATCCTCACCCTAATACAGCCTTTCTTTCCATAATACAGCCTTTCATTCCATAATACAGCCTTTGATTCCAGTGAATGACATTCTACTATATTGCGCTGACACATTATTTTGTTTTCTTTTCCACAGTTATGTTGGAGACATGGAAATTGATGTAGAAATAAAGAAATATTTTTGTAAAGCTGGAGTAAAGGGAGTACAGGTGAGGAACATATTTGTCCCTAACTAGTTTTTTGGACTCTTCCTTCTTTAAATTATTGTTTTTACTTTTTGAAAGTAAAATAATCCATGGTTCGCAATATATGATAATCAGATATGTTTACCTTGACAGTTACATGGTGTGCTACGCGTTATCTTGGAACCCCTTATTGGAGACGTTCCTATCATTGGTGCAATAACGTTGTTCTTCATCCGCCGACCGGTATGTCAATATAGACTTTAAACATTTTTATTTTATATCACAAAGAATCCTAGTTTTCAACTACAATATGCGAACCATAGGTAAACCCTGAATTATGCACTAATTGGCAGGGCTGGACTGGGGATACAAAGCAGCCCTGGAAAAAAAATCTATGCCAGCCCTATAAGTCATTTTGCCATGTAATATGTAAGGCTATGTCTTGCCACCCAGAGGATTGAGTAATATAATTTACTATTAATATATAATATTAAATAATATATAAACATATAATAAATATATATTTATATATATATATATATATATATATATATGTGTGTGTGTGTTTATATATTACTCAATTGTCTAGGGTGGCAAGACATAGCCTTACATACTATTGGTTAATATATAGGATCTTGTAAAAGACCCGTTAGGGTCAAAATGTCAATTTTATTTATTTTTGTATTATTTTTTTTTATTGATAAAAAAAAAAAATAAAAAAAAATTGCTGGATATAATTTCATTACATTAAATCACATTTTTTTTCACTTGAAGACCTGAGAGTGCATCCTTGAAAAATATTCGGTGTATATATATATAATTTATTTTTTCCTAATATAAAATATTGGTCCTTTCAGAGTAAAACACTTAATTATACAGTAAGCATACCCACATGCTGACACAGACAATCTCACTGACACACACAAGCTCATTGATACACAACCTCATCGTCAATTTTACTGATATACATAAGCTCATTGACATAAAAACACAAGCTCATGGATGCACACAAATAGGCTCACTGACAGATAATCTCACTGACACACACAGACAAGCTTATTGGTATATGCACACAAACGTAGTATGGACAAACTCTGATGCAGAAGTTTACTACAGGCAAGCTCACTGACACACATGCACACTACACACACGCTCACTACACACAAGCACACTGACACACACGTTAACTACAGACAATCTCACAAAAACACACATGCTCCCTACAGACAAGCTCACTGACACACACATGCTAACCACAGACAAGCTCACTGATACACACATGCTCCTTATAGAAAAGCTCACTGACACACACATGCTCACTACAGACAAGCTCACTGACACACACATGCAAGCTCACTCACTAGCAGCCACACACACACACACACAGAAGCTCACTTACTAGCAGGCACACACACACACACACACACACACAAGCTCACTTACTAGTAGGCACACACACACACACAAGCTCAATTTTTAGCAGGCATACACACACTCACTGGCAGGCGCACACACACACAAGCTCACTCACTATCAGGCAGGCACACACACACAAGCTCACTCACTAGCAGGCACACACACAAGCTCACTCACTAGCAGGCGGGCAAACACACACACACACACACAAGCTCACTCACTAGCAGACACACACACACACTAGCAGACATGGGGGGAGGCTTTTTTTGTGTGCAAATTTTATATTACTCACATATATTAATGCTTAGATTGCTCATGTTGCAGTCTATTTCCAGGCATCTAAATCATCTCATTGGTCAGTCTGGGGCCACTAAAAATGATAATTGGATTTGATGGTGTGAGCAGAGATTTAACCACGCACACCCTGCAATCTATTTCTAATCATTGAAATGCTTACAAATGACTATGACTTTCAATGCTGCATGCAACTTATCAAAAAGTCTGGGGCCACTAAAAAAATGACCCCAGTTGACAGAGGTATTGGAACTCAATAGTGTGAGCAGAGATTTAGCCCTGATCACACCAAATCTTCAGGACATGGCAGTACATAGCTGCATCGAAGTCCACTAGTTAGCACATACTGACACATCCTAGCATCTTCAAAGTGCTGAAGATATTTTTTTATCTATGTAGCATGAGGCTGTACAATACAATGTTTTTACATTTTTGAGAAATTAATTCCATTAATCAATTCACAATGTCACACTCTACTAGTGGTTCCTGTAAGATTACTTTGGACAGTTTTTCTATCTAGAAGATATCCCAGATGCTTGGATTTGAAGTTCTGAAAACTGTTAATTTACGTCTGAATACTGAATGTTTCTCTATGAAAGATCCTGCTATAGAAAGGAGCAGCCATAAACTGTACTCCGAATGGGGAGCCAAGTTATCAGAGGAGGATGGCAAAGCAAACATACACTGTTTACACAAGGATTAGAAAGAATTGGTTGTGTATAGAAGGAGAGAAGATAAAAAAAGATTAAATGGATAACCATTTTTATAATAAATTGTCTTTTATACTCTCAGTTGTTTTAGCGATATTTTTATATTGCTTTATAGCAACCAGTTCCAAGTACTGGTTTTTGCTTGATATTAGTGTACATTTTTATGAACTTTTTCTGTATTTTTCTTATGTCTTTTATCTTTTTAAAAGTAGAATATCTGGTAATGGTAACATTTACCCTGGGTTACTTTCTGTACCAGGATTAAAGATACCTGTGCCACACATATAGATGCAAGATATTTGAGTATTTTGGAGTCAGACACCAAAGAAGATACTGTTTCCATTTTATACTTTATCCGAACACATTAGAGTCTAACACTTAAGACAAGATTCTACATTCATCTATTGTATTAAGAAAGCTCCTGGATACTTGTCACTATTTTATACAGTACTACTCCCCTTTTTTATACTATCTCTGTGGGTTTTTGGTGAATCCCTATATCCTTCAAGTTTTAGAGCTTTCTTCTGATAGTTTTATTCCCTCTTTTTGTCTGTATATTCTTTTCTTAGATATCAGAATTTTTGCACACTGTTTTTTTTTTTGTTTGTTTGCTGTAGTAGGTGTCAGTCAGTTAACCATCAATGTGTCTTTAACTTCTGTTTTCTGGTAGTTGTTGGAAATAAACTGGACAGGCCTCACAAACCTCTTAGACATCCCTGGACTCAAGTAAGTAGGCCTCATCAATGCAAAAAAATACAAAATACTTTTTGTTTTGTTTTGTTTATAATACTCTTTAATAGCTTTCTTTTCAGATTGTTTTTCCCCCATTTTTTTTATAAAATTCTTTACAACACATATAAACATGCAACAATAATTACAAGAGTATGCATGTTAATTCAACATCGGCACAAAAGAGAAAACAAGTCAAATCTCTTGCACTTACAACATATAACATTAATCTAATTGGCTGCCAGCCGGGTACGAGGATTATCGCAGCTTCATTAAGACTTTTGTTTTTAACACAGTAACTCTTCCTCTCCCAAATGTATAAACTTCCTGTACTTTTCACTCTCCTAATTCAGTGTTGTCTTATGTATGAATCAATGCTTGGCTATAATTTGTCTACACATCATATTTTCACCTTGCATTTCTTTGTCTTCCTTCCTACACGTTCATATTTTATATCTACAGCGTCATGTCTGATACCATGATCATGGACATAATTTCTTCTTACCTGGTGCTGCCAAATCGGCTGACTATCCCATTAGCACCTGACCTTCATTTGGCTGAACTGCGTTCCCCCTTGCCTAGGGTATGGATTTTTTTGTTGATTTTTTTTTTATTTTTTTAAAGGGTTTATTAATCTTTTAGGTTTTGATAAAGCTGCTTTTTTTTTTTTTTTTTGGTTGTCACTTTTTTTTTTCTTCTCCACAGTCCTTGTCTTTCTCTTCGCTTTCTTGTGCATTCTAATATATTCTGTGTGTGTGTGTGTGCGTGTGTGCATCTATATGTATGTATGCGTGTGTGTGTGTGTATATATATATATATCTTCCTTGTGTTTTTGATACAACTTTTATTCACACTTTTTAGGGCATTGTACGCATACATCTCATGGGAGCTCGTAACCTTAGTGCAAAAGATCTGAAGGTCAAAGGATTGATAGCGGGGAAGTCAGATCCTTATGCCATTGTCCGTGTGGGGACTCAGGTCTACAACAGTCGCATCATTAATGAGGATCTCAATCCTGTCTGGAATGAGATGTATGAGGTATGATTGTATGCAGAGCACTTTTTACTTGGAGTAGATATTTGGTCGTTATATTAAACCTCACAGAGGAGGTTTTTGTTTAACTAGGATTTGATTTTCATAATAAAGAAGTTTATGGATATATTTAAACCTGAAATTTCCATTTAGAATATTTTTTAAAGTACATGTGGATATGAGAAATTTTTAAAATTAAATTCAGATATGAGGCTAAATTATTATTTAGTAGACATTGTTTATTTAATGTCTAATAAATATTTTAAAAAAAATTATGCAATTAATAGCACTTCAGACATTTATATAGCACTAGATTTTCTCATTCATCAAATTCTTGTTCATTCTGACATTTGCATTTCCTATAAAATGAAAGAATTATATAGTTCAGTGTGCAATCATTTACTGTACTACAGAGTTGAGTAATATATCATTAAATATACTTGTTTTATATCACACTTGCTTTATCTACTG
This sequence comes from Pelobates fuscus, assembly GCF_036172605.1. Taxonomy (NCBI): domain Eukaryota; kingdom Metazoa; phylum Chordata; class Amphibia; order Anura; family Pelobatidae; genus Pelobates; species Pelobates fuscus. The sequence continues at coordinate 388,616,863 of NC_086317.1, read as the reverse complement.
CCTTTGCGTTCACCTATGTGTGTTTTTATAAAATGTTTGGATGTTATCTGCTGCTCTCAGGTTATGCTGTACAATTGTGGCAATTGTTAAGCATTTTTCATAAACCTTGGCTAATTAGATGGCCTTCTGTGGGATTAAAAATAACATGCATTCTATTGTTCACTACTTCAAAGCAACAAGATAAAGATTTAAATGTCTGTAGCTGACAGAGATAAAATGAGAACTTTAGGGGGCGGAGCTTGAACTCAAACCTGAACGGACGCCATATTCCAGAGCTCTCCCTGAGTGATCCTTAATCTGCCCGATATCGCCCAAATTACTGCCGATCCGACTTTGTAACCCGAAGAACCTGAACAAGCAAGCGGGGCTGAACCGGCTGATGCCTTTTTTCCAGCCACAAAAGCAACAGAAGCGGCGCCGCCGAATTGAGGCCTACCGCCCGCTGACAACCTCGGACCTTGAGGCACTCCTGAGGAGCAGCTACGCAGGCCACCCGGAGGAGGCAGAGCCGACACACGACACAGCTATGGGCCGACGGTCACAGAAACCGACTGCAGGTTCCGACACCAGGGATATCGGGTCCTTGTTCCAACGGCCGGCACAACACCAGACCCATGCACCCTCGGAGGAACCACAAACTGAGGCCGAAACCGAGCCACGAGGCCGAGAGTCAGAAGCGTTGCCAGCCTCCCGGGCACCAATGATACCAAACGCAGATGCCTCAGACGACACCGCTCCGTCCACTAAGGGCGACCTGAAAATTCTTCTTGCAGACATACATAAACTGCTTGAGGCGGACTCAGCTAAACTGAAAACCGAACTCAAAGAGGTCAGAGAGAAGGTGGGAGCGATGGAAGATGGGGTAACGGAAGCACACGACAAGATCCACGCGGTGCAAGACACGGTCCTCCAGCTGCAACAGACCCAAAGAATCCTGATGGGCAGGCTCGCAATTATGGAGGACCGACACGGCCGGCTTAACATAAAAATCAGGGGAGTCCCGACCACAGTGTCCACAGAGGAGCTGCCCCACTACACAAGACGCCTCCTCGCAACCATATTACCTCCAGCAGCAGCCCGCAAAATGACCCCAGAGGGGGTATACCGTCTCCCCTCGACGACCCACACAAAACCTAACCTGATCCGGGATGTCATCCTGAGATGCCGCAACATCCAGGAAAAGATTCAGGTCATGCAAGCCGTGAGGGACAAGACGCCACTTACCTTTGAGAATTCAGCACTGCTGTTCTTCCAGGATCTATCCAAGGCGACGCTGCTGTGGAGAAAATCCTGCAGCCCCGTCACCGCTCAACTACGAGCCGCAGGCATATCATACCGGTGGGGAGCAGACAACTGTATTCAGGTCACACGAGCGGGGACCACGCATATCTTGCAAGCCATGGGAGAAGCTGCATCGTTCCTCCGAACCCTGGGACTGCCTGATAAGACCACAACCCCTGGACTATCTACAGACACCCGGGACCCGACCACAGCGACACCCTTCATGCCGCGTTCCAGAGCCGCACCGACACCAGACCCGTGAGACGCCGTACTGAGAGCTGTTACTAGGCCATGTTGGCAGGTCCCAGCTACACACACCGTATAGACTCTGTTGGAACTTTAGACGAACACTCTCTGGACTGGCCCACACTGCCCGAGCTGTAAACGCTTCATGTTTACGTTCACATGTTTTTCTTATGTTTTTTCCTTTTTCTTTTTACATTTGTTAGGCTAATGTACCCCTCCTGCTATGAGGACACCCTCTCCCCCCCCCCCCCCCGCACATAGAGGCACTTACCCTACATGACCATGGAGGGGGAACAGGAGGAACAAACACAAAACCCAAGGCCTAACGACTAAACAAACACCCTTACAAGGGTTAGACCAAGGGCCCAGCCGTTAAAGGGCGTCAACACCACCCCCCCCCGTAGCCCCCCTAGGTTAGGGGCACTGAGCTAGCCCGCATTGGTAACCTTTTCGGTGAGAATGCATAGATAGTCACCACGTCGGATTAGCACACACAATGGCTATACCCCACATCACTCCAATCCCGGCTTCAATCGCCCGAAAAGTACCTAGCGGCTACTAACCTTCAGAAGCATCATTAATATAATTCTTTAGCATGCTACAAACAGTTTTTCCCGCGTTGTAATTATTGTCAGCCTATATGCTTGAATTCTAATGTACTTGTTTCCCTCTCATTGTCTGACATAATATGTTCCTACTTGTATGCTACCTTTAAAAAAAAAAAAAAAGTGCAGTTTTATTTTTTATATGCTACTAAGATATCTCATGTGAAACACTTGTACTCTATACCGATAACTCTGCTTGTCAAACCACTGCACGATCAAAATAAAGAATTTAAAAAAAAAAAATGAGAACTTTACCCTCACATAAATCATATATATCAGCAATAAACACTATTTCATGAAATTTACCAGTTTGTGTATGTTTTTGCTACTGAGACCAGTTTATAGAACTTGCAGAATCTAGCACACTCAACTTCAAATCGGCGTCAAAGCTCACACAGTTCTTTAAAGAGGCATTCTAAGCACTGAAACTACTACTCATTAATGTAGTGCTTTTAATGCAAAAATGCTGTCTCTTTTCTCTGCCAAAGTAAAACATTGCCTTTTCTTAGAAAAGGCAATGTTTACTTTTGTCAGAGATCAACTCTAGCAGCTGTCAAACTGCCAGCCACTAGAGGCACTACCTCCTTAACACTTTTGAAAACCAAAGACCTTGACATTCAGCATCATCACCCACAACATGATGATGCCAAACACATCCAAAGTTTGTTAGAGAAGCATCGGATTCAGTACTTCTCTGCTAAAAGCAAGATTTAAAGAGCAGGAGATTACTGCTCATGCACTGTAGGACCTCCAGGACAAGCAATGAATTTGACCATGATGATCAAGGATGGGTACCATATTTTTGGCAAATCTCACTGTAACAACCTAATGTCCACTGTTATGACATTAAACCTCTTACAAGAGACATCCATTCTCTTGGGACTCTCTGCAGTGCATGGTTTACAAAGGGCTCTGTAAATATGACATGGTGCAAAGCCTGAGAGTATATGGTCAACACTGCTAAAAAAATATGTTTATAAAGAGCAGGAATACTGCACTAAATATACATACATTATTGGTTCTGCCGGGAGCAATTAATACATCATACAGAATCCAGCATGCTCCATTTCTAATCCTCTTCCATGCCCACACAGTTCTTAAAATGGCAATCATTCAATTTCCCCATTTCTGTCAAATCCTATGTCAATTTAGAGATTTCTCTTTGCCTGCTCTTTAGCTGCAAATTAAAGAAATGAAATGGTTCACTATGCAAACTGTCTAACCAAAATAATAATTATAAGGTAAATTCAAACATGCATGGTTTCTCATAATACCCTTGTATCATCTGGGATTTTCTATACTACAGAGTTGAGCTGTGTATCATCGCGGTGAAATAAGATACTTGTTTTATGTTACATTTGCTTTATCTGCCGAGTTTAGCTTTGAGTATTTTACAAGATGTCTGTGTCTCTCTTTGCTCTTAGCGTATGCTGTAAAATGGTTTTGTGGCTGGAAGCCATCATTAGGTCATTTTCACAGACTTTGGCTAATTAGATGTCCTTCCTGTGGGATTAAAAAAAACAACAACATGTATTCTATTGTTAGCTACTTCAAAGCAGCAAGATAAAGATTTGAATGTTTTCTGCAGCTGCCTGAGATAACATGAAAACATATACTCTCAAATAAAGCAAGTACATATAGGAACAATAAACACTATTTCATTAAACTTTACCTGTTTGTGTGGTGTATGTATATTTTTGTATTTATGTTTTTATGCCTAAATGCAAGGTAACACTTGTATTATTATATTCCATCTGTAGGCTATTGTAAATGAAGTGCCTGGCCAGGAGTTGGAAGTGGAATTGTTTGATAAGGATCCTGATCAAGATGACTTATTGGGCAGGTTAGTCGCTTTTCCACAGTTTAACTCACCAGACACAAGAAAGTAACAGAACTGTATGGGTTACAAAAAAATGGTTATTCTTCACATCTGTCATTGCAACAATAGGAGGACATTGAGAAGGCTAGCTCACGACTCCTGTTATTTCCCCAAAGCTGGTTATGGGATATTATAGTTTGTATTCCTGGCACCATAGCCCATATTTACTTACCTGATCCCAGGGCCGATGTCCTCTCCGCCTCCTCCGGCGTCACTGCAAGTTCCGTCCATGTATTAGGCCCTCTCCAAAGTAAAGCATTAAATCACTGCTTTCCTGTGGGAAATAGCTGATGCTGGATATCCTCATGCAAAGCATGAGGCCGTCCAGTGTCCGTTACCGAAACCAAAAGTCTGTTAACATCATGTAAGCATCTCCAGTGGCTGTCTGGTATATAGCCACTGGAGCCAGACTTAATGCTGCAATGTAAACATTGCAGTTTCTCTAAAATATGGACACTGCACCCAGACCAATTCAATGAGGTGAAGTGGTCTGTGTGTCTATAGTGTCCCTGTAATATATTTCTCCCCCCGTATCATGCTTAAAAATTGTATTTAAAGTAACCAAGAAGAGTATCCATATGGAAAAAAAATCTATGTTTAAAGGATCACTATAGGGTCAGGAACACAAACATGTATTCCTGACCCAATAGGGTTAAAACAACCATCCAGCCCCCCTGGGCCCCTCATGCCTACATAAATATAGTAGAATCTTACTGTATTCAAGCCTGAAGCTGTAGATCTGCATGCCGTTTGCCTAAAAAAAAAAAAAAATAAGCAGTCTGCTGACATCATCAGAAGTGGAAGCCTGATCCAATCACAATGCTTTCCCATAGGATTGGCTGAGACTGACAAGGAGGCAGATTGGGGCAGAGCCAGCATGATTCAAACAGAGCCCTGGCCAATCAGCATTTCCTCATAGAGATGAATTGAATCAATGAATCTCTGAGGAAAGTTCAGTGTCTGAATGCAGAGCAGCAGAGGGAGGAGACCAGGGGCGGACTGACAGGTCGGGCAGATCGGTCACTGACCGAGGGCCCGAGTCAGTCAGGGGCCCGGCAGCACAGCCATGCTTCTGCTGTGGAGATCAAAGATCTCCACAGCAGAAGGAAGTTAAAGAAAGTGCTGTAAGAAGGTTGCAGGGGCCCATAATGAGTCGAAGGGCCCCTGCAACCCATCAATATGCTAATACCTCCCCCCCATCATTCAGTGAGAGACCTGGCAGCATACCTCTCACTGCCACTCTGCCAGGTCTCCTCTATCTTTGCCTGCTCAGTGCTCCGTGTGAGGATGGGAGGGGGGGCAGGAAGTGACATCACCCGCTGCTTCCCTCTCAGCACTCACAGCATGGATGGAGGGTGAGAAGAGGAGCCTGGCCTGACAAGTGCTGCTTCAGGAGATGGAGGGAGAAAACATCAGATTTTACAGGTAAGCAGGCCCATACACACATTGCCCCCCCCCCCCATACACACACTGCCCCCCCCCCATACACACACTGCCCCCCCCCATACACACACTGCCCCCCCCCCATACACACACTGCCCCCCCCCCATACACACACTGCCCCCCCCATACACACACTGCCCCCCCCATACACACACAGCCCCCCCCATACACACACTGCCCCCCCATACACACACTGCCCCCCCATACACACACTGCCCCCCCATACACACACTGCCCCCCCATACACACACTGCCCCCCCATACACACACTGCCCCCCCCATACACACACTGCCCCCCCATACACACACTGCCCCCCCCATACACACACTGCCCCCCCATACACACACTGCCCCCCCCATACACACACTGCCCCCCCCATACACACACTGCCCCCCCATACACACACTGCCCCCCCATACACACACTGCCCCCCCATACACACACTGCCCCCCCATACACTCACTGCCCCCACACACACACACTGCCCCCCATACACACACTGCCCCCCCATACTCACACTGCCCCCCATACTCACACTGCCCCCCCATACACATACTGCCCACCCATACACATACACTGCCCAACCATATATACACACACTGCCCCACATACACACACTGCCCCCACATACACACACTGCCCCCATACACATACACTGCCCACCCATACACATACACTTCCCACCCATACACATACACTGCCCACCCATATACACACACTTCCCACCCATACACATACACTGCCCACCCATATACACACACTGCCCACCCATATACACACACTGCCCACCCATACACATACACTGCCCACCCATATACACACACTGCCCACCCATATACACACACTGCTCACCCATATACACACACTGCCCACCCATATATACACACACTGCCCACCCATATATACATATATACTGCCCACCCATATACATACACTGCCCACCCATATACATACACTGCTCACCCATATACATATACACTGCCCACCCATATATATATATATATATACACTGCCCACCCATATATATATATATATTTATACACTGCCCACCCATTTATATATATATACACTGCCCACCTATATACATACACTGCCCACATATATATATATATATATATATATATACACACACACACACACACTGCCCACCCATATATACACATACACTGCCCACGCATATATACACGCACACACTGCCCACCCATATATATACACACACACACTGCAGACACTGCCCACCCATTGATATACACACACTACATACACTACTCACCAATATATATACACACACACACACACACACACACACACTACATACACTCCCTACCGTTATATACACACCGACTGCATACGCTGCCCACACATATACACACACTGCATACACTACCCACCCATATATGCACACACACTGCATACACTGCCCACCCATATATACACACACATTGCCCACCCATATATACCCATACACTGCCCACCCATATATATATACATACACTACCCACCCATATACACACACACACTGCCCAACCATATATACACACACACACTGCCCACCCATATATATATACACACACACACACACACTGCATACACTGCCCACCTATATATACACCATACACACACACGGCCCGCCCACACATACACTGCCCCCACACACACCATACACATACATACATTGCCCCCACACACTGCCCTCCCCATACACACACTGCCCCCACACCATACACATTCACACACTGCCCCCCATACACACATACACTGCCAAAACACACACACCCCCTACACATTCACTCACTACACCCCCCCCCACACACACACACACTGAACCTTTCACACACACTGCACCACTCACACACACCACTGCTCCTATGCCCTACTACAGCCTCATGTCCCAGCAGACCCCAGGTAAGTTGTCAAACTGTTCTCAAACGGTTTGACTACTTACTTTAAAATTCTTTTTAACATTTACTTAGTCCTTAAAGGACCACTATAGGCACCCAGACCACTTCAGCTCAATGAAGTGGTCTGGGTGCCAGGTTCCTCTAGTTTTAACCCTGCAGCTGAAAACATAGCAGTTTCAGAGAAACTGCTATGTTTCACTAAGGGTTAATCCAGCTTCTAGTGGTGGTCTCACTGACAGTTCGTTAGAGGCGCTTCCGCGATTCTCACTGTGAAAATCACAGCGAGAAGACAAGCTGGACGTCCATAGGAAAGCATTTAGTAATGCTTTCCTATGGGCGGTTTGAATGCGTGCGCGGCTCTTGCCGCGAATGCGCATTCGAATCTGACGTCGGCAGAGGAAGGAGAATTCCCCAGAGCCGAGGGAGCCCGGCTCCACTCTAATATTATAGTGCTACTTTAATATTTTGTCTTCGAAGGGCCCTGGACCTAATTTTGTCCGGGGGCCCAGAAGGCTGTCAGTCCACCCCTGGAGGAGACACTGAATGTTTGGATGCATTTAAGGCAGCCATGACCCAGGAAGGATCTATAGTAGCCATCTGAGGAGTGGCCAGTGAAGTTATCACTAGGCTGTAATGTAAACACTGCATTTTCTCTGAAAAGACAGTGTTTACAGCAAAAAGCCTGAAGGTAATGATTCTACTCACCAGAACAAATTCAATAAGCTGTAGTTGTTCTGGTCACTATAGTGTCCTTTTAAATTGATTCATTGCAAGAACAAATTAAATGGTTTTGAAATGTAAATGCCTAAATCTGTGGTTTTTGGGGGATTATTTTTTTGAGGGGGAGCAGTGGTATTTGCTTGTTAGTCATTTAGATTGTCCTATCTTCCCTCTCTTTCAGGATGAAGTTAGATCTTGTTGAAGTAAAGAAAGCACATGTTCTGGACAAGGTTAGAATCAACAGCATATTCTGCTGCCTGTTGGAATGAGAAAGGCAACAATATGTATACCTGATATCTTATATTGCGTTCTCTCTTTCAGTGGTTCACACTAGATGATACAAAGACAGGCCAACTACACCTCCGGCTGGAGTGGCTCACTCTCATGCAAAATGCTTCCAAGCTTGAGCAGGTAAGAAAAAAGAGGGTCATTCAAGTCACAAAGTATGCATAGGTATTTCTTGACAAGAATCCTGTTGATTCACATTATGGGTGGCAGTACAAGGGTTAATAAAAGACTCCTTGTTATGAACGTCAGTAGTTATGGTACTTTGTTCGCCTATTCGTTCCCCAATTGCTGAGCATCAGTGATTATAGCTACAGCTAGGGTGTGTAGATGAATAGTCAGGTGAATGCAGTTTCCAAGAAGAATCTCCCCATCAAAGGAAAGGTTACCCAAGCATGAGCCTAGACTTCATGAAGGGTACAACAGGAATAATGTTTTATTGATGCCACACTGTTTTTTTGGGGGGGAAATCCTCCTGCAAGAGGAACTCCTACAGTACACAAAAGTGACAACCAATCATAATGCTTATTTACAGTAAAACACTCCCTCTCTCTCTGCCTGATGATAATTAGGTAAGCTAAGGGATAACCCAATTATCTCCAGGCAAAGAGCACACAATTTCCCCAAAACTTGGAACACCCCTTTAAACACATGGTATCCCCACAAATGACATATCCCCTGATAGCCCCGATCTGGGAGACAAACATATTCAAATTTCAGGGGTTTTTGAAAAGTGTGGAAGTCTTAGTTCACAGACCGCACACAAGGCTACTGCCCAAAACAGTTCCATGAATTCAGTGTGTGCGGTCGGTCAATTTCGAAAAAGGCATAAAGGTGAATTAAAGCACGAACGGAGCCTCTGGCTCATAGGAGCGAGGTTCCCCTTGTTTGTGGGAACCAAACTACCGAACGGCGCTCTCCTGGCTGTTCAGCAACAAAAGGAAGCAGGCGTTCGTAAGTGCAAACAAGATGGCCGCCTTTTTCTCTTCCACGTGGCGCTCGACTATGCGAACGGCGGCCGCCCAGTGAGAGCACTCAATTGACGGTTCCCTTTGAAGTTAATGAGCCAGGTGGGAGGTCAGTGTTCGGTAGTTTAAACTACCGAACCAATAAAACTCAGAATAAACGAAAGACATAAGAAAATCCTGAAATCAAGTCTATTTTCTTCACACTACTGCACACCCATAGGTACTCGTTATCATTAATAAAGGATTGGGTGTCTATGGGGGCACTCTACTGGGCTTCCACAGGAAACTCTGCTTCAACCATTCATTTATAAATAACCATTTCTAGCTAGTTTGAGATTTCCTCTAAATTATGCAATCCAGTGGCACATCTTGACCTTGGTGAATAACTTCATAGATGTAATAAAACACAGGATAGTCTGCACAAGCCGTAAAAAGAGTCTAAAGTTAGTGAGTATATTTCCGGATCTTGTATTTTTGGGGTTTTAACTCGAAAACTTTGTATTAGTTTATTATCAATCTGTTTTATAATAAATATACATTCTGTTTTTATTCAATACTCAGATTTTGTGCTAGAAGTAGAGGAATCTGTGACTAATCTGTGTTAGTTCCCTCATTCCTGCTAGAGAACATGTATCTATGAACTTGACCTAAATGCCTCATAGATGTGTCCTCCAGTGGAACGATATGCATTTAATGAGATTGAATAAACCACCTACATGGTGCACTAGTGAACACAAAATAGTGACTTGCTTGTCTTCTTGTCTTGTATTTCTTAATACAGATAATGAAGATCAACAGAGAGATTTCTTCAAAAATGACAGGGGAGCCTTCTGCCGCAATCTTGATCATCTATCTGGACAGGGCTCAGGATCTGCCAGTAAGTATGAAGTGCTTTTATTGAAGAAGAGGGAAAAATGGGTGATTGTAGATGACTAGTTACTATTAGATGTCATGAATGGATACCAATAGAATTAGTATAGCTGTGTGATCATTAAGCAGATATGATGGTCCTACAATCTACATATAGACTAATGTTTCCAAGCTTGGGCAGGTAATAAGGAAGAGTCTAGGTCTTGTGAGGACTTTACATTTTTTTTTTATTAATTCTTTATTTGTGATAAGAAGTCAGATTTAAAAATACCATACAGCAAATGTGGAGACCACTGATACATAGCAACAAAAGGTTTTGCAATACAACATACAGGTAACATGAAAAGTGAAAACATAACAGATCTTCTGAAATCCGTGGTTTTCTCTGCGGTTCCATGCATTTCATCCGATTCTCATGGCTGCCATACTTTTTAAAAAAGGCTGGAAGTGTGTTACATACTTGCTCTTTTAGTTTGCCATTTAATACATGTCTTTAAGCTTTTAGGAGGGCTGTTGCAATGGATGGTGTATCAACCTGCATCCACAATTGAGCTATAGCTCTCCTAGCTGCTTGTGAGATTTTGTTTTGTAGTTTCTGTTCTCAAGAAATCATACCATCTAAGGGGGAACAGCCCAAGGGTCTAAGCTAAGTTGTCTGTAGAAAATATAACTGATCAGGTTACACACCACACCCCAGAATCTGATCATCTTAGGGCAGCTCCACCACATGTGTATAAAAGTTAATTGCTCTCCACACATTTGACAACAGTTATCTGTTGTGGAAAAAACAAGTGGGTTAATGGGTGGAGCACATCTGCCCATGTGGTACAATTTGGATCAACATTTCATAAGATTGCTCCTGAAGTGTTACACAGACTGAAACCTTTTAAGCAAGCCTCTCTGATGTAATCCCAGCTCAGTAGGGTAATCAGGCCCTTTTTTCGCGTATCTTCCACATGAGGATATTTATAAAAGAACCTTACACTCTTCTGGCACTACGTAGGTAATGTGCTGTTTTGATTTATTTGGGTTTTTTCCCACCCCATAGTCTAAAACAGGCTAAAGTGTTTTTTGGTTTTTTTTTGTTTTTATTGCTTTTAAGATATTTCAAACCTAAAATTAATCAGGCATGTGTCTGTACGTTCATGTAAATTTTCCTTCTTAGAAGAATTTAGCTGTATTTCTTGATAAACTAGCATTTTCTCTCACCAGTTAAAGAAGGCGACGAAGTCCCCAAACCCCATGGTGCAGCTGTCTATACAGGATGTGACACTGGAGAGCAAGGTAAATAAACAGACCAGTAGCAACTGATAAGCACCAAAATTAGACACTCTGTAGTTGATCAGGACGTGCATGTTTAGGGCAGTATTTTTCCATTTTAATTGAAAAGTAACAAAAACCACAGATGACTTAGGTAGGCCACCTGCTTTTGTATTTATGCAAATAAATGAGAGTAAATACTTGCTTAACATCTCTAGCAGGGTTATCTGGGTGCTTGTTGACAAGCGTGCCACTCTGCATACATGGTAAAAACTCCTGGCTTCCAACCAAGCCGAAACATCAGAAACTACAGACTTGTACCTCCGAACAGTTTTGGATTCACAATTCTGGTTCTCTGTCAACAAACACCTGAGAATAATCCACCAAAATTATACAGAGCGTACCGGTATCCAAACCGTAACAATGGCATACAACAACTTTTTAGAGCAGTACCATTTAGGTCACCAAGTGTAAGGACTATGAGGTAGCAAAGTGACTGAGCCAAGGAGAGTACTGTTGCTTGAAGTGCAGATATATTCCTCATGGTATAAGCATATCGTGGGATCAATCTGAGCCATAGGCTCACAACTGTTCAAGGCCATTGTGCTGTGCCCTATTTCTGATTTATCTATTTATTTTATTTTTATTGCCATGCATTCTCTTTGGCCCCACTCATCCTTGTTTTTTAGCTTCCAGCATCAGCAGGTATTCATGCTCACTACTAGGGGACACATGCAAACCTTATTTCTCCATGTATTGCTGACAATAGTGAAGAGGAAAGGAACAAACCGCCGCTTATACTTATTGCTTTTACATCCTTGCTCATAACATTAAGTTTTTCAGAACAGTGCATCTCGAATTCTGAGAGTGCTGTGTGACTGTTTGTTTTGGTCGGGTTCCAAGTGTTATTTTCAGATAACAGGAAGTACACGGAATGATGATCATGAAAAGATATATAATTTGCTCTACAATACAAACACTGCATGCTTCTGTCAATAAACTGCCTTTTTTTCTGGTCATGCTTCATTTAAAGGTTTTTTTTAAATTTAATTTAAATTTTTTTTTTAAATTCTATTTATATAAGAAATATATGGGCTTCACAGCTGTTCTTCCTGCGCACCTAATACCTTCATGTTAAAATGTCAATGTTAAGTTGTTGCTTCTGTGACTCATACCGATCTGTCTGACAATTGTTATCTCACGTAACGACATTCATACTCATGTGTCATTTCTCTCTCTCTCTCTCTCTCTCTCTCTCTCTATATATATATATATGTAACCAACCATGCAGTGATATATCAAAACAAAATGTTTTCAATAAAAATAGATTTAGAAAAAAGAAATATACACTAATATAAAAACAGTTGTTTTTTTTAATTTTTTATTTTTGCATGACACGTGAAAAAGCACAACAGTAATGGTACATATCTATTCATTCCACATATTATCAGGTATTTTTATAGGCTAAGAACACAAGGTACAAACACAGTAACCATCCATGTGTTACCATTACACTTAAGGTTTGCAAAGTAGTAGTAATGGTTTTTAATATTAATTTCCTTAAGATAAAGGGAGATATGAAGAAAGGAAAGAGGAAGTAGAGAGAAATAAGTAGTAAAAAGGTGGTGGGGGAGGGGAGGGATGACTCTCTTTGATTCTGGTTATCACTCCCGCAAAATTTGGGCCTCCCTGTTGCAGCCAAGAGGCTGCTACTGCCATTCGTGCGGCCAGGGTGATTTTATGCAAAAGTTTTTGTTCACTCCTGGTTCAACCATCTATAGATCTGTAGCGTTACTTACCTTGTCCGGGGGCCGGCCGAGGTCCTCTGTTCCCGGCGCGCTCAGAGCGCCGATAACGGCGGGCGCTGACAGCGGAATGCGGTCACGTGTCCCCCCTAGCTTTGAGAGCGCGCCGCGCGTCATGAGCACGCTCTTCAAGGGGAAGTGGGAGCCGAAAATCAAAATGGTCTCCCATTGGCCCCTGTCACCCCACACTCCCCATACTCTCACATATTGGGGGCATGGATATGACAGGGGCCAATCAAGAATAAGTTGAAGGTATTTAAACTTACCTCTCCCTTTACTCCCTGCCCTATCGTGGTTTCTGTTTCAGTTCCCTTTAGCGCTTGTTGTGTTCAGTTGTGTTCCTTCGTATTGACCTTGGCTTTGTTTCTGACTACGTTATCTCTTTCTCCTTATCTGTTCTGTTTGCCGGCTTGCTGTTTACTGTGTACCAGACCCCGGCTAGTCCTAGTTTACGCTGTCTCTTTGTGCCCTTGACCACGGATCGTTCCTGACTCTGTCTCCTCTCATATACATCGAGTCCGGCCATTCTAAGGGCCGGTAGACGTATCTCTCCTCTGTGTTGTCTTTTGTCGAGTTGAATCCTGCGAGTTGGGGTATATTTTCGTTACAAGATCTATTTAGTAGATACAGCCAGGATTCTAGTTCCGGGGCCCTAGTGAACACCTGGATCAACAGATTCTTAAACAATTTCCAGAATCTTAGCATAAGTGGACATTCCCACCACACATGTAAGTATGTCCCCTTCAATCGACATCCTCTCCAGCAAACGTCAGTTTTGTGCATTCTAAATAGCTTTTAACAGGAGTTGTGTACCATCGCAACATGGTTTTAAAGGATTGTTCCTAGAGGGTTATGCACATAGACGTGTTATTGATAGCTTCCCAAATCTCCTGCCACTCAATGCCTTCTAGTTTCTCGCCTAGATCCCGTTCCCACTGGTCACCGTATGTGCGTCTACCCCATTCATTATTTTCAGAGCACAGGTGGGCGTAGAGCAGCGTTATCGTTCCTTTAGGCATCATTTTGGCAATGTTGTTGCTTTAATACTCATCCCCGTCCCTCATCCAATGCCCCTCCATCCCGCAGTAATACGTATCTGGTATGAACCATGGTTTGCTAGTGTGGCTGTAATTGCGGCACAGGATGCCCTCATCGGGTCGTAGACAAAACGGTGGGTAGGCCCATATCCCTCACCCGTCCCCATCCCCCAACAGTCCAGTCGCCAACCCCCCTAATACTACAGCAAGTAGTTAACCCCCCCCAAAAGCTAGAGTTTTCCCCAGCTAGCAACATACGATACCCGTTGAGGTAGTCAGTGCCCTCGCACTGCAACCTCCTGCCACTCGCTCGGCAGCTGGCATCATTCTTGCGGGGTCGCAGAAATATTAGGCAGGTTGAGAGGGGGTGGGAGGTCAAGGCCCAGGAATAAGCGCTGCGGATCTCCGCCGGGTGTGAAAACTTACACACAGGCATATCTGAGACCTACCAAGCGCAATGCTCCAGTGATGGCCTTCCAGTCTCGGCCGCGCTGGAGAGTGCTGAGCACTACGTCCTGATACAGGAATAGGTCTGTGCCTGCATGCTTGATGGGCCCTTCTCTGCTCTTTCGAAGCAAGGCCTCCTTCATCTGGAAATGGAGGAATCTGATAACCACATCTCTCGGGGCGTTGGCATCGGCTCTCCGAGCACGTAGGGCCATATGTGCCAGTGGCTGTCTGGGACATCCGGCAACAGGGGCTTCAAAATGGTGAGCAGGAGATCTTGAAGGGGGCCTTCATTATCCTTCTCTGAGAGGCCTTGAAGGCGTACATTATTTTGCCTTGATCGGTTAGCCATATCCTCCATAGCCAATTCCGTCTTGGCCATGAGGGAGGTGAGGCGATTTACGTGGGTGATCACCTCATTATGCGCCGTAGTGGTGTTTTACAGGTGTTCCTCCAGCCGCGCGCACGGTTCTTGTGCCGAGTGCGAGCATTTCGGACTGTAAGACCGCCGTTGTCTTCTCAATTTCACCGGCAAGGTAAGTTTAGACTTCAGCCAGCTTAGCCAGAATCTGTGTGGTATAACCAGAGGAGGGTTCCACGTTAGGAGCTCCACATGGTGGGAAAGCTACGACGTCATCTTGATTTTCTGTCGGCCCGAGTTTCTGGGCAGCAAATATGTCCAGCATTATGATCCCGGATTCACGTCCTTCTCTCGCGTGTTTTTTTGGGGTTCCTCGTCTCAATTTTCTGTAAATTAGCTTTTGTGTGCTTATTGCAGCGTGAGAAGAGCGGAGCTCCACTCAGATGCGTCCAGCTCTCTCCTCATGTCCCTGATCCACATGGGTTTTCACTTGACTTTATTCTACATAGTTATTCTCTTACGAAATGTTGCATCATCTTTGGAAAGCATAACATATATTCTACATATATTCTACCTCCATTTCGAAAGAACTTCAAGAGAAATTATTTAAGTATTTGTAATGTAAAGATCTGTTTGCCATATCTTCTTTCTGTTAATCAAACCCCCTGTAATGTGCAATCGCAAGGTTTATGAAACTACACCTTAGATCGTGCTACTCCTGCTTTGGATTATTTAATTAATCGAGTTTTTGCATGGCAGTTTGAAAACTCCACTAAAATTATATCAAGCAAAACTGAAAGATTCTGCTTGCTAATCTCCATGCTTGACCTCTAGGAGGTTTCAGGTAGATTCTGACCAACATGGTCCTTTTGTAGAAATATATTAAGACAGTACCTTACCTAGATCAGGGGATGGATTTATAGTATTGTAGTGTATGTTGACATGTCTTAAATCATGTGTGGACAACATCCATTCTACCAGTTTCTCCCTATCCTGCTGGTTTTCATTTAAATTTATATTGTATGTATAACAGAAAAACTCACTTACCAAAATCACTTACCAAGTCACATTGTGTCTCTTCCTTGCAGACTGTGCATAATACCAACTCTCCTGTTTGGGAAGAGCCATTCCGTTTCTTTATTCGTGACCCCAACCTGCATGACTTGGACATACAGGTGAGACTGGAAACACTGAGAACAATATGATTCTTTGTGTTCTTCAGCTTGGGCTACTCTGTATTGGTCTAATTGCACATAAGCATCTATTGTTTTTTGTTGTTGTTTTTTTCTTAGGTGAAAGATGATGATCGGCAGTTTTCATTGGGCTCATTGTCTCTTCCACTTAGTCGGATCCTTTGTGCTGATCAACTCACATTAGACCAGTGGTTTCAGCTGGAGAACTCTGGATCCAGAAGCAGAATCTACATGAAACTCGTTATGCGGGTAACAATCATAAACAAAGAAAGGAACCTGTGACATTTTCATTGACATTCACTACTGGCACCATTAACACTTCCTGCACCAAACTTCACCAAAAAGTATTTTCCTGTATTTCCTGTAATTATCTGTTTAGCCTCTTATTTATATGTTTTAAAACAAACAAACATCCAAGTATATTTCTTAGTGTTGTGCTTCGGACAGTCCGGACAATCGCCTTGCTAGGAACCAATTATTTTACTTGCCATGACACCACTTCTTGTCATGTAGAACGTTCTCTTAACGGTGGTGACCATTTTGCATAAAGTCATCTTATTTGTTTTTTTGTAATTTTGACTTGATCTTCCTATCTTATGCTGTTATTAGTTTTCAAACACATGCCAAATTATGTAATCACATACTTTCTATGCACCCCTTATCATGGAACTTTAAAATAACATTTTATGTTTGTGGAACAGATTCTTTATGTGGACCCAGCATATGTCCCTGTCGTGGAAACAGAGAGTCCTGGGATTGAGGCTTCAATTGGATCTAGTGTAGATTTGCCCCCAAGACCTGTAAAAACCAACCCTCCGGAGAAGTTTGCAACTGAGGTAATTTAATACCAGGTTATATTATGAGTTGGTATAGCTAAGATGTTTTGGAAATCCACCACTCATATTTAAAAAAAAAAATACTTTATAATGATCTGTTCAAGCACTACAGAGAGTTTGTGGCCTATAAAATTTAGAGAGAAAGTTGGTAGACTCTTATAATGTAAAATGAAGATAACATGGTGTCTGCCTAGAAAGACACAGTAATGATGATTTACTGTATCATTTACACAGCTACATTGTATGGATCTTAATTTGTAAATAAATGTGTTTTATTAAATGCAACAGATCTGTTATCCCACCCCCTTTGGATTCATGGGGTTATCCTGGTTCCACTGGAATGATCTCTGGCTACTGCTTGATAGACTCTCAGTTGAATTGTGTGTTTGTCCTGCTTCAAGATGGCAGCTGCACCTCACCCAATTTAAAGCTGGAGCTCATTCCTTCAGGCCTTTAACCCCTTAAGGACCAAACTTCTGGAATAAAAGGGAATCATGACATGTCACACATGTCATGTGTCCTTAAGGGGTTAAAGACCTGTGCAGGCAATTCTTGGCAAAGCTTGCTCTCTGGGTCTCCAGCAGAGCATCACAGTGGCTTACGGAGGTGAGGCTGAGGTTGTCTCTCCGACTCTGGTTATCCAATAGTTTAAGGCTTTGCAGCCACCAACCCTTGCCAAGAACCCCTTCATACAGTTCTCACACTTGGAGAGTCCACGGTCGGCACTGCTGGGAGTGTACACCAAGACGATCACGAGACCACGAGTTGAGCACTGTTTGCCATTTCAGTGTGGTCTTGGGGATGACTTGAAATATTGCCTGGGGAATGTGGAGTGTTTTGGCTTGGACTGCATGCCTTTTAGTGTTGGTTACTTGCTTCTAGCCGAAGCGTGTTATATTTGCTCCATTATGCGGGGCAATGTTTGATGGACTTCACCCCCCATGTAAGACAGATGTCGGGGACTATAATCTCATGTTGGTTCATTTTATTATTTTCAACAATTTTATTATTTCGGCAATTTTATACTCTTCCTCTGGCACCCATATATTGCTGGTCTAGCCAGTTTATGCAAATGCTGACTATTGTTATCCCCTTTCTTACCCAAAAAGAGTGGTTTTACAACTAGTGCAATTACTGCTACCAGAGTACTATATGAGATATCTTTGCACTACTTGTGTTTCTACTTTATTACTTTGCAAAATGAGATGTCCTTATCTATGCTAGTTCTGCCTATGATTTTATTTGTGAATGTTTTTTCTTTTACTGTATGACGGTTACTTGCTGATATTGCAATCTGTTGTCTCCTACCATCTCAATAAAAACAAAAAAAAGGAGGGTATGTACATTCATAAATTAAGGCATCCAGGAATAAGAAATAATGGGATTGTAAGAATTGTACACACTGTTTCATTGCATTGCTGTTCCAATTCTTTATTTAATCTTGTACCTAATAAAATTGTGCTTGTTTTCAGAACGTGATTCGCGTGTTCGTCCTCGAAGCAGAAAACCTGATTGCCAAAGATAACTTCATGGGTGGGATGATAAAAGGGAAATCTGACCCTTACACTGTGATACGAGCGGGAGGCAAATCTGTGCGTACCAAAGTGGTGAAGGAGAATTTGAACCCACGGTGGGACCAGGCCTTTGAGGTAACACACACACATATACGGAATAATGACCATTATTATTATTATTATTATTGCCATTTATATAGCACCAACAGATGCCATAGCACTTTACAATATTATGAGGTGGGGGATTTAACTATAAATAGGACCATTACAAGAAAACTTACAGGAACGATAGGTTGAAGAGGACCTTGCTCAAACAAGCTTATATAAACGAGTCTATAGGAGCTGGGGTGTAAAACACAATATGACAGGAAATTATCACTGTATACTTGCTCATTGTCCTATAACAGTGGTTCTGACACTGCCCACATTAAGATTTAAATGTAGTTGCACTGATTTACTGCAGTAAAGTCAACACCGGGAAAGTATTTTTTTTTTTTAAATGCTTATATTTAATTAATGGGTGGGCCATTGCGTGAATGTTTCCGTTAAGGAATAGGTATAAAAAAATAAAATAAGTAAATAAAACTTTAATGATGCAATGTACATAATTTGGGCCCTTGACCTAAAAAAAGTAGAGAAAAACTCTGTCCCATATTTAGTAAATATACTTTTAAAGAACATAACCCATATATGTATAACTTGCAAAAAGTAATACCTCTAAAAATGTACAACTTACCCACACAAACATAACTTTCCACATGCTGTGGGTATTCAGTTCTTTTGTAAAAAGATCGACTGGCAGCAGATCATGGGAGTTGGAATAGGCATCATTAGGCGATACTGTTGATGTGAAAAGGTGAAAATGTTAAAAAATTTGTAAATGTCTTAACCTTAAATACTTTTTTTATCTGCAGATACTGGTTACAGATATCCCCGGGCAGGACATTGAATTTAATGTGTTTGATAAAGATATTGATGCAGATGATTCCTTGGGAAGGTCAGTATATGCTTTGTGTATGGTATTATTACAATTTATGTGTAGTAAATAATGTATTTGGGATTTATTTTGTTTTGGGCACAAGCTGCTCCTGTGCCCCTTAATTAGGCATGGTCAGATCACATATATAAAATATCAGGGATTCGCTGTGTCACAAGCTGGATTGGCTTCACCTCAGTCAGTATTTACAGGCAGCTTCTCAGGATTTGCTTAAAAATAGAATAAAACCAAAACAATGCATTATATTATTATAGCAATTTAACTCCCACCATCCTTGGACTCAATACTTACTCTGTGCCTTGGTCTTTCTGGTGTTTATCAACATCTGGGCTCAGAGAATACATTCAGACTGAAGGATTTCTGGTCAGGGCGCCAACTAGAAGGTTGGCGTGGGTGAGCATTGTTACAGACTCAGTGATTTTAAATAATTTACATTTGGCACTGTACTTTGCAGTGTGCCCTTTTACTCTTCTGAGTGTAATTCTGTTTATTAAAGAAAATCCCCAAAATGCTCCTGTATAGCGGATACAGTGACAGTTTCCATTAATATTAATATGGGGTTTAATAGTGTGAGATACTAAAAGGTGCCAATGGCATGAGTCATCGGTGATTGATGCAAGTGGAGAGCTTACAAGTTCCAAATACTTGCTATATCTGCCATGTGCTTTGAAGTAGCTTTCCTTAATAAAAGAATGTAAAAAATGTCATTTTGTTGCCCCCAGGTAATGGGTTAGCTTTGTTTGACTTTAGTCTATGAGTACTAGCTTATCAGTTGGCAGTTTTTCAAGACAATGGTCACTTTAGAGCATATTTCATATAGATAAATATCCTGCAAACTATGAATTTTTTACACCAATCAGAAATTCTGGAGAATTGTAAACAGTATTTTAAAATATAGGACAAAAATAATTCTGCAACTTTGCTATTTTCCAGCTTGGCTATTTTGTCCAAAAAACATTGGAAAAATCTATCTGTAGTTACAATTATTTAAATAGCTCCTACATATTTTACAGCGCTGTACAGTAAGTAAAACAAGACAAACGATTTTAACAAAACACGTTTGACATACATGAACAGTTTGTGTGTCAGGCCTTTCATATGGAGACTTAAAGCCTAAAAGCGGCACTGTCACTATATAGGGACTTTGCGGAACGGTGCCATTGCCCCTGGGGTCCGGAGGCCAGGGGGGCAGGTAATGGTGAGCCGAGCCTTACTTACCTGAACCTGTAATGTGCTCAGCCTTCCTGAACACTTCCTGTACAGTGAGATCTAATGTTTACACTTCCTTTATTGCAAATTCTGTTTAATTTTTAATTTCTTATCACCTGAACTGTTAATAGTTTGCTAGGCTTTGTAGTAGCCTCTTCTATGTAATTAAAGTTCAAGTTACAGAGCAGGAGATTAAACCTTCGAAAGTAAGTGAGTATCTGATTGAAAATAAAACCTTTTTTCTTTGATGCAACATGTGAGAGTCACAGCCAGGGGAGGTATGGACAGAAACAAAAGTGATTTAACTCCTATATACCAGATAATTGAGCAGTGACATTTCAGAGGCATGACCTATACACAAAACTGCTTTATTAAGCTAAAGTTGTTTTAGTGACTATTGTGTCCCTTTAACAATGTGTCTTATAGCCTTACATATTTCATTTCTCCCTGCCCTGCATTTCTTTCTGTTAGGTTTTTACAAAACTATTTAAATAAGTTTTTTTGTTTTTTTAAAACAAACAAGTGCAGAGAGCTTTGGAATTTATTAGTACAATATTCATTATGGGTTTTAGAGCACTCAGAGGCATCCCAATCCGTATCCCAGTAAGGACTAATAATAAGTATATGTTTATGCACCTTAGTAAAATATTTATATTTAAAGACTACTGATATGAACCCTAATAACACACACACAAAAAAAACAATCATTCCAAATAATATTAGTGTAAATTATTTACATCTCCCCATTTTGTGTAACATTTCAGAAAGGGTGTATTTTAGCCAACCTAGAGTTAATAGTCAATAATAAATGTCCTGCAGCTGTGGTTCAAGCTCCCTACGCAGGCTCTCCTGAAAACAGCGACGTTCACAGTTTTCTATCATAAGCAGTTAGAAACTTGATGTGACAATGGAGTAATGTAATGTGATCTATTCTGTTTGCTATTTATTTACTTGCCCTTTTTTAAAGTTCTGCAAGTTTAATAACCGCACTGTTAATCTTCCCTTTGTCCCACCCCTCCTCCCTCTTCTTTCTTCACTAGTTGTAAAGTGAGTGTGAAAGACGTCCTGAAAAAGAAAACCATTGATGAGGTATTTATATATACATTTGTGCAGTTTCTTTTTTGAAAGGAGAAATACAGAAAAAAGCGCTAAACATTAAACGATTTGATTGTCCCCCGTAGCACTTTGTATATTATTAGATGCAAACTCACAATAGACGTGTTGATGATTTACTGCTATTTGTTTGTATTAGAACTCCATGTCATGGTAGCACCTTATTTATTCATTATACCCATCTGTCCTGCCTTAAAATGTAAACAGTTTTCATGTTTATTTTGTGAGTTGCTTGGCATGTTGCAGCCTGATTCAGTTCTATGTTTATTACTTGGCATCATATCTGCTTTGTTTCTTCAACTAGAAAATGTTTCTGTGCCATTGCTAAAAAGAGTCAATCTTACACTGGAATTCTGTTTACAGCTTAGTTATGGCTGACCCTCACACTTCCAAACTACATTCCACGTGATATTCGACCGGTCTTAATGCTGTCTAAGCATCATGGGAAATGTAGTTTAGATGATGCTGGTGTAACTTGCATATGAGGTGAACTATACACAGTGCTAATGTCCGTGAGCCTATTTATCAAGCTCTGTGCTTGTTAGGGCTGTGTTCCCTTTGTTATCACCACATTGACAGACATGGGTCTTAGTGCAATATAATTGTGTGTATTTTCTCCATATTAAACACGGTGTAACTCGTTTCTCTTGTGTGTTTCCCTACCCAGTGGCTGCCATTACAGGAAGTTAAATCTGGGAAACTGCATGTCAAACTGGAGTGTCTATCTCTAATTACTGATGCTTCTCAACTGGATCAGGTATTACATTTTCATTGCTTTACAGTATAGGATGGAGAAAGGTTTGTTCTTTTTTTCTGGTGTTGCTGAGAATATGTCTTTTTCAGGTGCTGATGATAAACAGTCTGTCTCAGCCTGCCAACGGTGAGGATTTCTCTGCCGGCCTTCTCTTTGTCTATATAGAGCGAGCAAGCAACCTTCCTGTGAGTTCTCATTAACTGTCTGCTGCCAAATACATTCTCTCCAGTCTGTTTTTTGTATGAATCATCTAACCCCTTTTAACTCCCATTTTATCATCTTTTTAAAATAGTGCCTGCATTCTCTTTATTATCTGACATATGTATTATAACATCTCCTTGTACACAGATACTGAAGGGGAAAAACCCACCAGCAGCAAATGCAGAGCTTACTGTGAAGAAAGTTACTTACAAGACCAAGGTACGATTTATTGATACTTGTCACCTTCATGACAGCTCAGAGTTTCAAACACGTTACAATATATAAATGAATATGGGTCTATTTGAATACTGTATACATCTGTTGTTTCATACAGTTTTTTTTTATTTATCTTCAATGCTACCTCTTTACATTACATTCATTCATAACATATAATATCTCATGCAGAGTAGACTCCAGTGTTTGTATACCACTGAAAAATTCTCTACAAATGACTCAGTCTAAGCAAATAATTACTCTGATATCTGAGCAATTATTTTTCTTCTTTCTATAAATGGCCT
Organism: Pelobates fuscus; assembly: GCF_036172605.1. Taxonomy (NCBI): domain Eukaryota; kingdom Metazoa; phylum Chordata; class Amphibia; order Anura; family Pelobatidae; genus Pelobates; species Pelobates fuscus. Next base: position 388,593,419 of record NC_086317.1, on the reverse strand, counting down.
AATCTTTTACAGGACAGTGTACATGAATAATTTATAATTTTGTATTCTTGCATAAACAAGCCCCAACACCCTGTATCCAGTTATTCCTACCTAAACATGCATGAGAAAGACACATATATGCATACTCTATTCTTCTTTTTATTATTATTACATTTATAGGGCAGTGAAATTCTAAACCTTGCTTAACAGTTGCAAGCTAAACAAAATATTGTTTATCCACATTTAAATATAAACCTTTTTAAATTGGAAATTTAAAGATATGGAACCACCAACTTGTATGGAGTCCTATTCATTAAAGGGGCACTCGAAGTTAGAACCCACCTATTTTTATATACATTCTATAGATAATTCACTTGGACAAATATGCTAAACAATCAGTCCAAAATTGTGAAATACATTTCCAGGATTCACAATTCAAGTAGGTAGCACTTCGTAGACATGGAAATGATCAGCTAATTAGGGGTTTCTGGAATTTGTAGTTCTGTTATCCAATTATTACGCCCAGAAACCTATGAAATGCTTCCTGCTGACAAGAATAGTGTAATACACTATTCTTGTCAGCAGGACGCATTTCACCTAGGGTCTAGCAAGCTATTAACATAGCAGGGGATAAGAAAATCTTAATTAAACAGAACTTGCAATAAAGAAAGCCTAAATAGGGCTCTCTTTGCAGGAAGTGTTTATGGAAGGCTGTGCAAGTCACATGCAGGGAGGTGTGACTAGGGTTCATAAACAAAGGGATTTAACTCCTAAATGGCAGAGGATTGAGCAGTGAGGCTGCAGGGGCATGTTCTATACACCAAAACTGCTTCATTAAGCTAAAGTTGTTCAGGTGACTATAGTGTCCCTTTAATATACCACTTTACCTTAGATCTTGTGGTGTATCTTAACTTCTTCACAACTACTTGATGAATTATTTCCTTTAGTGCATTTGTCACTGTTCTGTATTGTCTCTCTTTCTTTTTTATACACATAGACAGATGTATAATTTGAGGATAAATACTACAAAAAAATGTAAACTTGTGCTGTGCTCAGTCTGGTGTAACAATAGCAAAACCTAAAAATACATATGGAAAAGCTAAAATGAAATCACAGGAGGATTGCTTCAGCATTGTTTGTCTTTGTTTTGTTCCTTCTCAGTCTGCCTCAAAGAGCACCTCTCCTGTGTGGGATGAAAGCTTTGTTTTTCTCATCAGGAATCCAGCTAATGAGACCTTCCAGCTACAGGTCAGTATGAAGCATGATTACCTGCATTAATTTGCTGATCACATTCTTGTGTATTTTTATTTACATTCAAAATTTTCTTGCAGGTTCGAGATGACTCTCATAATTCCTTGGGATCCTTCAACATGCCCATTTCTGATCTCTTGGATGCTGATTGTCTGACATTTGACAGATGGTTCAATCTGACTTCACCTGGACAGCACAGTCAGGTTCTGATGAGACTGCAGTTGAGAGTGAGTGCATGATGTTATTTTGTTATATAGATCAAAGATGGCTGAGCTTGTTATCCCAGATTTTTGAGACCTGTCTTTCCCATGATGCTCAGTCAGCCTAGTCTTAGCCTGGCCATCTCTGTTTTTATAAAGGCAAATGTAAAATGAATAGATGTTACTATGTCTATCACAAATATTTTTAAATGTTACAAATTGTAATAGGCTTTAAAGTTATATATTGTAACCTGATACTTGCATATCTCTGCCCCCTAGATTTTGTCCTCTCCAAATGTCAGTCCTGAGCTCCAGGCACTTAAGATTGCTTCATCTGATCATCAAAGACCCCCCAGTCCAAAGAAATTGTCTGATACTGACAACCCAATGCCTGCGTTTGATAGCAGTGACCTTGCATTTGCATCCTCCCCGGGGGATCTCCGTCAAAGACTGCCTCACTCTAACAGGTAAAGCCCACATTGGGTCATTATTACAACTGCAGGGATTTCTTTAATGTAGTTATTTTTCTGTATTCCTTATTTTGAATCCACAAGTTGCCTTAAATACACTTTCATTTTAGCAACTACCCCTCTAAAAAGACTAACAGATGTTTTTTTGTTTTTTTTCTCATACCATTAAATTGTGGTTTGTTAATATTCTGTGTGGTTAAACACATCCTTTAATCTGTAGGGTGAAAGACATTGTCCAGTAAATGTTGATAAGATGCCAATCATTTGCCTTTTCACTCTACTTGGGACACTTCACTACGCCCCTCTTTTCCACCTCCCCCCCCCCCCCCCCACCTTCTCCCTCAAATAATCAAAATTATTGTTTACTAGATATACACCCAATAAAAATGTATGCATTTAATTATCGGTTTGTTTTTTTGCAATGGGAGTATATCTAAAAACTGTTTGCAAAAGCTGCAATTCTCTTGTCTGGAGCCTTTGCAAGACTCCCCCTGCTGACCCAGCCCAGACTCCCAAATACAGATGGAATCTAAGGTGATCTCGGTGTTGGAGTCTGCAGAGATTCTGCTTTTATGTTAGGATGGTAATAGATTGTTAGTGCTGCTTAAAAAAAGATTATCTTTGAATATTATATAACGTTATGGTAACAATTCAGGGAGTAGTGATTGGAGACCTCCTTGTGAAGGGGGATAAAGGAGAATAAATGTAACAACCCCCTTTAGATTACCCTTATAGAGAGAGGGCAAAGCGAGGTAACTATGTACAACTGGCAGAAGTTAACAATGACCATAAAGGATAGGTAGGGGTATAAGAGGAAATATGGGTAACGGATGTATATGTACCTGTGCTCTGTTCTGGAAGGAAAGATACGGAGTATGGATTAGTTTTGATGAATACTTCAAGTTGCACAAATTAAAATTGATGTTATATAGAAATATTTGTATCCTTTCTTCCACAGCGATCCATCTTCCACAGACTCTCTCCTGGGACAGCTGAGGATGACCCTGTATTACCCTGCTAAGGAAGGGAGACTTGTAGCAGTGATACACAACTGCAGGTAATGCAAGTTAGTACAAGTTTACTAACAAACATAGGCTTCTTGTCACATGTTACACAACACATTGCAATCTATTCATGCAATCTGGTCTGCAAAACTAGCCATATGGTACCAGAGATTAGGATGGCATTATAGTCTGTCAACTGAAATGTTTAGATACATTTGCCAGCAGTTTGGCTAATTCTGTTGTAGTTAAATATCCTCTTCAAAGTGAAACCATGTCATTTATACTGGATATTTACTACTATCTATCCATATGCTAAATAAAAATGCATTATTCAGTAACTTGCCCCATACATAATACATCAATATGAATCCTGGTGAAAAATATTTTCAAGAAGGACCAACTTTTGAAGTAGTAGGATATACATTTCTCACTTGGAATCTCAGGACAGAGAATAGGCAATACATATATTGCAAATTGTTGTACATTATTATAGTTATTATCATTAGCATTATGATTGTCATTGATATAACACCAGTATATTTCAGTGCTTCACTATTATACAATGGACATATATAGCAAGCAATGTAAATGTCGATAGATACAAGAGTTGAAGAAGGCCCTACGCAAAGGAATTTATAATCTAAGATAGTACAATGCTCTGTATTCTAGTTCGAGAGTGTCGAGTGTGAGTCTTTCTCCACTACTAACTCCTAAAATAATTATGAGAAAATTATCTTGGTATAAGCATGTAGAGCCAGTTTTGGTTGGAAGGTAGTAGTGGGACACTTATTATATTATAAATACAAAGATCCAAACCCAAAAGTCACTGAAAAATTAATTTCAAAATGAATCCATTTTTGTAACATGATCACCACTTTTAACCCCTTAAGGACCAAACTTCTGGAATAAAAGGGAATCATGACATGACACACATGTCATGTGTCCTTAAGGGGTTAAACACAGAGCTTCTGACAAAAGAAAATTTAATGCGTGTGCACTCTTGACTAGTGTTTTGTATTTAATCTAATCAATGAATTTCTATCAGAAATCTAGGCCTCTCTTCCAAGGAACCTCCCGATCCTTACCTGTCAATGGTATTGCTACCAGACAAAAAGCGGAAAACCAGTGTGAAGAAAAGGACCAATAACCCAGAATTTAATGAAAAGTATGTCCATTTTGGAATTCATAAAATTGTATGGTTTATATATGTTTAACATGCTACACTAGTCACCGTGTGGACTGTCACTAAAAATAGGCCTGCTGGACATTTACATCACAAAGTAGCCCACTTTAAGAACCTGACTGTAGTGTGGTAGTGTTTGTGTAAGTGGGGCTGTATTACAGAAGTGTGTGAAAATTGGGATGTATTAGTGTAGTATAAGTGCCTGTGATTGCGTGGGTGTATTGATGTAGTGTGGGACTGTAGGTGAATGTGGGTTTTCATGGTGTAGCATTGAAGTGTGTGAATGAATGGTGTATGTGTGCATGAAAGTGTTGTGTAAGAGAGTGTAGTTATTGTATGTGTTGTTAATGTATGTTCACTTTTCTCCACCTACTTATTCTCTCTGTACCCATTCTCCTTTACCTCAGCACCCCCTACACTCTACAGCACTCCGTTCACACTACGCTCTTTCTCTCATTCACCCTACACCCCTCCTCCCTATCACTCTGCACCCTTCCTCCCTTCACTTTGCTCTGCCTCTCCCACTCATGCTGCACAGCCTCTCCTATTCACGCTGCACAGCCTCTCCTATTCACGCTGCACAGCCTCTCCTATTCACGCTGCACCGCCTCTCCTATTCACCCTGCACCGCCTCTCCTATTCACCCTTCACGGCCCCTCTCCCATTCACCCTGCACCGTCACTCTCCCATTCACCCTGCACCGTCACTCTCCCATTCACCCTGCACCGTCACTCTCCCATTCACCCTGCACCGTCACTCTCCCATTCACCCTGCACCGTCACTCTCCCATTCACCCTGCACCGTCACTCTCCCATTCACCCTGCACCGTCACTCTCCCATTCACCCTGCACCGTCACTCTCCCATTCACTCTGCACCATCACTCTCCCATTCACCCTTTGCCGCCTCTCCCATTCACCCTTTGTCGTCTCTCCCATTCACCCTTTGCACCTCTCCCATTCACCCTGCGCCTCCTCTCTCCCATTCACCCTGCGCCTCCTCTCTCCCATACACCCTGCGCCGCCTCTCTCCCATTCACTCTGCGACGCCTCTCTCCCATTCACTCTGCGCCGCCTCTCCCATTCACTCTGCGCCGCCTCTCCCTTTCACTCTGCGCCGCCTCTCCCTTTCACTCTGCGCCGCCTCTCCCTTTCACTCTGCGCAGCCTCTCCCTTTCACTCTGCGCAGCCTCTCCCTTTCACTCTGCGCCATCTCTCTCCCATTCATTCATGCAGTAGAAGATACTAAGGATAGTGAGGACATCAGCATTTGCATTCAACCATGCTATGTTGAACATTGTGTCATTGAACAGTTATCTCTGGTGCTGGCCTCTACAAAGTAAATGATAATGACCTTGACAACTCTTCATGGCAGCCCACCAAGCATATGCCTAATTTGCCCAATGCCAGTCTAGGCCTTCAGTTTAGAAACTCCAATGTTATTGCATAGGGACTTCTTTTCAAACTGATGAATAGGTTCCATTGAATGAATGGGCTCTTAATTATTATTATTATTGCCATTTATATAGCGCCAACAGATTCCGTAGCGCTTTACAATATTATGAGAGGGGATTTAACTATAAATAGGACAATTACAAATAAACTTACAGGAACAATAGGTTGAAGAGGACCCTGCTCAATCGAGCTTACATTCTATAGGAATCAACTTATTCTAACCGTAAATGGCAAAAGGATAGTGTCACATGTCAGGTTTTGACACAACCTGAAAGCTAACTAAAAGTTAGCTATGGTTGGCTACTAGTTTAAAAAAAAAAAAAACAGAATGGATTTTAACTTGTACTTTAAATGTATGCCTGACTGTCCTGATACAGTCAGATCGTACTATGTAAGTTAAATTAACCCCTTGGTGCTGTTTGTGCAAGTGAGGGCAAATGTTTAAGCACAGTACTTGGGGTATATCAGAAGAGTATGCATGCACTCATAATGCGTTTTGTAGCTGATGCCTAAATATACATTAGAATACCCAGAGCATCATAGGACGATGTTGTCATTATAGTCATGGAGATGCTGTGGAGGTCATTAATTTATACTTTATTCATTGCACTACTCACCCCAGTAGGTGCTTCAGTAGTGATGACTGGCATGAAAGAACGAGGAACCTGCTCTACAAGAGAAACGAGTGTTTCACTTTAAATGCCTTTCTACTTCATATGAAACCCAGTAAATTTTCTGTAATAAACCCTGTTATGTCTGTCAAAGCTAATTATTTTGACATGTCTTCTGATATTCAGATTCAGACTGATAAATATTTTGCTAAATATAGCACCGAAACTACTGTTAACTGAAGGCTGTGAAGATATATATTGTCATTCCCAGGATATATATATATATATATATAAATATATATATATATATTTTTTTAAATCATTGTATTCTAAACAATCAAAAATTGCGCTTCAAAATGTCATTATATACGGTTTCATTTATAAACATAATTGCGCTTTTTTTTTGTCCATAATGTACCACGTGAATAATTTTTTGACATGTCAATTCATAACCCGTAACACATTGATATCTGTGGAAAATCATTAGGAATCATTCTGTTGAGATTGTAATAAATGCAAACCACTTTCACTCTCTCCAACTTAATTAACCAATTTTACAAATACCTTACAGAGTTGAGTGGGAGGTGTCACTTGAAGAGGCGTCAAGGAAGAAACTGGAAATCTCTGTAAAAAACAGCAGGTCCTTCATGTCGAGCAAAAAGGAGGTGATTGGAAAGGTCAGTTTCCATGTTTCTGGGCCAAACACATTTCATTTGTGACAGATGTGAAGTTTCAAGTCATGGATGAACAATTTTGTTGTTTTTAATGTTTTTATTGGGTTTTTCAAATATATATTCATACAATATAATAATAAAAAACATATTGATAATACATAAGACTAAGATCTCCAAACATTGGCCATGGCTGATGGGAATCATAGGGTTAGAGATGTTTGACAGTAAAGTGTACTGCCTGTTATTGATTGCAAGCTGCTGCTCTGGCAATGCACAGGCCCAATTTTAAAACCTATATTATGGTACACAAATTATCTCTTACCGGTAAATCCCCTTAACAGACCTATCTAAGAGTAACTCTATCATAATAAATGTATGTTTTCCTTTCTCTCAACAGGTTCAGATCGACCTCTCCCAAATGGATCTCTCACAAGGCTTGAGTCAATGGTAAGTTCTTTCGAGACCTTTTCCTAAATAAACCAAGCTTGTCAAACACAGGGAGCTTTAGCTTGTGAAGCACACGTATCCAGCTGCAAGTTTCCAATGTGGTAGTAACGTGAAAAGTCCCCCGCTTTCCACTACAGATTAGGACAACTATTCTGGTGCCTGCATTATAAACCGGCACTATACAAGAGGCAAGAGATAGCGAGAGCTGAGAAAGAAATATTCAGTTCTCTGCTTCTTTTTCTACTAGATTTGACCCTCCATAAGAAATGAGTTAGGCTCCTCTAAACGCGACAATGAGATGACCGAAAAGAAATGTTGATGTTTGAAGAGAATCTTCATTTAGGCCCAGATAGAGTTTTTTTGTTTTTTTTTGCCTCTATCATATCCACAGTTTCTTCCCTGTAATGGTGAACATTGAACTAGCTCTTACGTTTCCCATACGGAAGGAAAGGAATACATTTTGTATTTAAGTTATGCTCCACCCCTCCAGATGGGGAGAGCCTGGTAAGTAGTAATAGTAAGGCATTTTCCATGTGACTCTATAGCAAAAGGTCAATAACCATCCTAACAACCCTCTCATTATATAATGCACCCAGGATGTATCCCAACAATATACCACCAGCAAAAGGAAACCATGCCTAATTAATTCTCAAAAGAGAACAAGTGAGTATTGATGGATTAAAAAAACACTTAAAATGCTGAGAGCCGCTTGTTCTCTTTTGGTATTTAATTAAGTAACTCGTTGCCTTCTCCATATGAGGCTTCATTTCACAAAGAAATTGAATTCTCTTTAATTGTTTTATGTCACCACTCTAAGCTTAGCAAATACCCTTCATGCTTCAGTATACTGTATATATCATTCACTCACCTGTGTCTTCAGGACAGAGCGTAGCCATTTATTCATAATGTAACACTCTGTTTTTAACCATACAGTAACAGTCTATATCGCCAGACATATAGAAACCACACAATCACAATAATATATATGGTATCACTGCTCTTACACACCGATTTTTAAAACAGGTACAACCTGAAGGAGGAATAAATGTGTATCCAAGCATTTTGGAAGAATGCAACATTCTGTGCCCAAAGGCATCTGTGCTAGAAACGCTTCCTGCAGGACTTGGCACCGTCTTTTTGTCCTATCCAGTCTCCTGAACCGAGCTTTTCCAAGGACGCTGTGATGCATCATTCTGCAGGCTTTGCTAATGGAAATTGTGTATAAAAGCAGAGTAAGGACATTCCTAGCACCACCAGATTTTCATTGGCCTTATTATGGAAAAGTATTATACATTCACCAGAGTTAAAGAACATTAATTTAAAGCCAAGCCATGCCTCCCCTGTTACCATCTCCTTCCATATTCATACACAGGAATCCGTTTCCTTTTTAGATGTGTGTGTATATCTACGTTCATTCACTCTTGTGTGTACAAAACAATCACTGATAAGATAATGTTGAAGCAGAGCTAAGTAACTAACATGAAGGATTGTATATGTAATCATCTGCATGCCAGGGGTGTTCTCAGCCTTCAGGGTCCATGTGGCTTAACATACAGCCATGGTACACACCTAGTGCTCTGTCTAGTGCCATGTAACATGATAATGATGTCTTTTGTTTGTCTGGTTCTTGCTTTACCAGAATACCTTCATTAATATTCCATCTATTGGTTATACACCTTTCTTCTGTTTCCGCTCAAAGTTCTTTTTGTGTGAGTATTTCAGTAGTAGAGAATAGTCAAGAAAGGAATCTTTATAGCCGCTACACAGAGTAGTTTGCATTATGCATTCCTATGCAAAATACGGGGTGTATTTATAATAATGTTCTTAACTGTTTCAGCACTGGACTGCTAACAGTTCTTAGGATAATCCAAAGTGTGTCATATATAGAGGGTGCCTTGATTTCTTACTGTATATTATTCAGATCTGAACAGACAGTGCAGTGATCATTTACTATTTTTTTAAGCATATGTTTTCAAATTTTATTACATGCCAAATGGTGTCCAATTACGTCCAATGTTTCTGAATAGGGAGTAAAAAAAATTCATATCTTAAAGGTTTTCCATATATTATTTCAGTATTGCCAGTGTTAACGTGCTGCTAAGAGAATTTTTACTGTTCTGCTTTCACAGCCATACTTGAACATTTCAGAAGCGCAAGGAGTGCAGTTTGTATACACTTGCCCTCCTATGTACGCCAATTTGTGCTCCGGTTATGTGCTCATGGTAACCTCCCTTCCTAGGCTGTCCAGAGTAAATGAATGTGGCCTTTTTAGTCTTTTGAACCAGTTTAGTGCCAGGAGCACAAAAATCTTGTCCCGTGAACTAATGTGATATTGTGTACCGCATGACTGTTCTAGTTGTAGCCATATGAATGTGAGAAAAGTCTTTATGCATAGGTAGGCCACAACACCCTGGCATTCAGACAGTTAGTGACTACTGCCCGGATAAAAAGTTAACTTTTTATCAGTGCTTACCAATCTTTGGCTTTTTTTTCATGTTATTATGCAGCAAATCGCTTAATTCTTCTCGCAATATGTAATATATGTGTGTATTCAATAAGATTCCATTGACAGGAATTGGCCATCACAGTAGCTAAAATAGGTCAAATATTTCACCAGTGACTGTTTTTCTGATTTAAATATACAATATATATGTATTAGATGTAAGTGTTCATTGTTCTCATCACAGCGCATCATAAAAAAAGTGAAATCAAATGGGAGCAACTGCCAATACTTTGGAACTGTGAACACCTCTACTGCAAAGTCTGTCTTTTTCCAAAAATTGTCAGAGCTTTAAAAGACCAATATAAGCCCATTTTTAAACCATTTTTTTTTTAAGTTTTGTATTTTTATATTGTATTTCTGTTTGCTTTTAGAATTTGTTTTTAACGCAATTGAAATCATGATGTTGAAATGTATACCTGTGTTACCCAGGGAGTACTGCAACATAGCATTTCCTCTGCTCACAAAACCTGAAATATCGCTGGCAATGGGCAGCTAATGCTTAATAAACGTACCACTACTTCATGGTATCCATTAAATGTCTGTCTCCCTGATTCTTATTGTATGTGTCTCTCTGTGTAGTCTGATTTATTTATTCTGGCTGGGGGAGACCTAGTCAATAATGCTCAATAGGGTGTTTTAAATTGAATAACAAATTTAGATGAAAAGAAGGTTGGAGTATCCCTTAAAAAACAAAACAAACAAAAACATGAATAAATGCCTGTGTCTTTATTCCACAATGAAATTTAGCATGCTTTTGCACACTTATGAACCAAATCAATACCTGCTAAAATGTGTAACTCATTTTATCTATATCTTAAAGGAACACTCCAAGTAACTCAGAATCATATGGTTCCCCTTTAAATAAATGCAAATAACATAACACTAGAGTCTGCTGTAGTGGTTATGGTGCCATGAGTGCTCAGGGCTGTCCCACTGTAATGCGAAAAATCGTATTGGTACAATTGTATTGCTGGGCACCTGAAGCTGCATCGATTGTTTCTAAAATTTCCCTGCAATAGAATCTGGTTAGCTCAAGTGCCTGAATAGGGGCCATGCCTGCCTCATCCAATGAAAATACCCAGGTTACTTGTCCAAACATTCTAAACCAGCTTGCCAAATTACACTTTAACAAGCCAGGGCACTCCTGGCACCATGAACACTGCTGTAGGCTGTAGTGGTTATGATGCTTGGAGTGTTCCCCCAAAAATAGAAATAATCACATCCTGGTTTTTAATCGTTTTTAAATACAAAGGATAAGTAAATAAAATGTTTTTGTGAAGTCTGAAAAAATAGCATTAAAAAGTTGCTGTAAGCATGAACCCACTGAAGACCTGCTTGTCTTGAGAAGGTGTTTTTGCCCATGTGTAGTATTGACTTTCGGAGCCTGTCTATCAGCCAGCACAGAATGAGAGTTCTGAACTGTGAATGCCAATTTTATCCACAAATTGCAGTCTGCAACAACACAACACAATACAACACACTCTTGCTTTGATATCTCTGCCAAAACCTTAACTGAGTTGGGTTCACTATATAGTGATGAGTGGCACAGGTGATGTAGATCAAATCAAGCGTTTGATTATTTGTCTATCTACTCCTTTCTAAATTGATTGTGCGCATGTCTTCTAGAAGTAAATTACACCGGACACATTGCAGGTTTATGAAGAACTCCAGAGTGGCCTTTATTGCAGGGGGTAAAACACTTATTCCATTAACTTCTGCTGTGTGGAGGTTTGTGGAGTAAGAGTTTATTTCTGGTGCAGGCCATCTGAAACATTGGAGGCATTATCTATGCTAAAAAGAGGTGATATTTTTAATTTGTATTATATTTCTTACTTATAGTTTCCCCATTAAATATAAACATCCACACTGCTCTATTTAACTTTATTCTGGAACTAAGCACCGCAATCTTGGCTCTGTGTCATTCGGTTTCATAAGTTCTGCCCTTGGATTGTGATGTAGGTTGCTGAATCATTTATATACATTGGGAAGTAAATGGAGCGTCACATTAAGAACGTTTTTTTTAAAGGTTATAGGTGATTTATAGGTGATTTTTAACATTTTATTCAATGGTATACTTTACAGAAAGGGGATGTTTTGTAAATATCTTTTTATTGAAAAGATTCTCAAAATAGTTGGCAAGAGAGGTTGAAATATTAAGAAACGCGCAGGTTTCAGATGAACAAATGAACAACGAAAAACAGAAACAAACAATTAGTGATTATTCAATCGAGATACGCAGATCTCATGTGTAACCATGGTAAGGGAGACACACAGGTCTCAAGGTAAGCTGAGTGTTCCTCAGAAAGCATGCTTATGTCTTGCATTGATGCACATTAGCAATTTCGATGCCCTTCCAACATGACCTGGCAGTGTTCTACTGGTGTGTAAGGCAAGTTTCGTGTTTGGGGAAGCATGTATACTGTAATAAATTGTGCGGGTGTAAGGCCGCGCCGGTCTCCAGTTTGTGTTCACACAACCCTGCCTACTGTGTGACTACCTGTTGCAAGTTCGTAGGCACCCTTGGTTATGGGTTCCCTTTCGGGTCTCTTGCCTCTACTGGGCTCCTCTCTGGGTGAGTATCCTAACCGGTCTCGCTGGCTCATTGTGAACGTCCGTGACTCTCCGGCTGCGAGTCGTCTAGCTAGGGTGGGATGTGTCATCGGTTGGTGGGCCAAGACCCTCTATGAGGACCTCCGTAGGGGATTTGTGGTCGTAGTGTTGTTCCCATGTAAGATATACGGTCCCTATGCCGGGCCCCGGGTTCGTGTCATAGTATGAATCTTTGTCGACTCTTCGGGGAAGCGTCACGTCTAAGGTCCGTCTAATGTGTCCGGTTTGCATCTGGTAGTTGTGAAGCGTTACTCGAGTGTTTTGTGGTCAGTCCTCCCTAGTCTTTTTTTTTTTATTTATTTTTTTATTTTTACCCCGTCTCCCCTTCCCAGGGTACTCTTCCCTTGCGTATCTGCCTGCTAGTAGGTCATGTTGGATGTCATCGTCTTCTAGATTGCACTGTAATTGCTGGTCTCCCTTCGGGCACAGCCCAGTGTTGTTGTGTGCGGTCAATGTTTGTGTGTATGTTCATTAGGGTTCCAAGTGTGGCCATGAGGTCGTTAGGCTAAGTGTGGGTAGTCTCTAGGTCCCTTGGGTGTTTTGTCGGTCTCCTAGCGGTCCGTCTTTGTGTTGGTTGATGTGGATCTGTGGTTGTCCTCAATTCCTGTATCTTTTTGGTGATGGTATATTTTGTGAACCTTAGTTGTACTTCGTAGCCTAGGCTCTATATGGCGTGTTGAGGCGTCATGTCCCTATATGTCAGTGGTGAGTCGGTCTAAGCCATGAGGTGTACTCCTATCTTGCCTCAAGTCTCATCGCCAGTCGCCTTCCAGGCGACATCGGTGTCGAATGTTTTGTGTATTGTTGTGTCGTGAGTGCAGGTGCTCGTGTGCGGGTCCTATGTGGGTAGGGGTGTGTGGAACAATTAGAGGTTGAGGGGTGGGGGAGACCATGGGGTCTCGGGTATGCTTCCGCATCCTCGGCGCGCCTGGGTCCGTTCCCCGTATCACTCAGTGGGGTCCAATTCGTCATCCACTTTGTGTGAACTCCTACGTTATGTATAATAGCCACGGCCTCCAGGATTCCGTGTGTCGTTCTCCCCGTTCCTGGAGATCTGCTATCCGTGCTTCGGCCGTTCTTATTTCCTCCACTGTGCGTTTCCAATGTTCCATCGTGGGTGTGTCCTCCTTCTTCCAGTGAAGTGGGATTAAGGATTTGGCTGCATTTAGCAGGTGCCTCAATATCGATTTTTTGTAAACCTGCAAGGGTTTCTCTGTGTAATGTAGGAGGGCCGCTTCCATTGTCAGGTCCTGAGGTTCATCTAGTATGGTGTTTATTTCCTGTCCAATGTTCCTCCAGAATGTTTTAATTTTCCGACAATCCCACCAGATGTGGCGTAGCGTGCCTTCACCGTCATGGCACCTCCAGCAGATGTTGGGGATAGTCGGGACGTATCGGTTGAGTTGGGCCGGCGTGCGGTACCAGTGTGCCATCAACTTGTTGTTGACCTCCTGGAAGTGTGTGCTAGCGGAACTCTTGTGCAGCAGGGTTAAGATTTTTTCCCATTGATCATCCGAGAAGGTCTTGGCCGTCCATTCCTCCCATGGACGTTTAAACAGGTTGTTTTTCGAGCGGGTTATCAGGATCTGATACAGAACCGAGACTCTCCCATCTGAGTCCGGTGTTTGCGAGCATAGTGTCTCGAACCATGTTAGTTCTCGATGAATTTTGGTTCTGTGCGGAAGGTTAAAATAATAGTGTCTCAATTGGGCGTAGTGAAACTGGTGCATGAGCGTGGGTGGTCTGTCATCCGATAGTTCCCTTAGTGATTTCACTCCTGCATTGGTAAGCACAGCATGAATCGGTATGTATCCGTCTTGATGGGCTAGTGGCCATGCGGACTGGGCGAGTCCATCCCCCAGATTTGGGTTGTGGGTTATGGGTATCAATGGGCTCGGTTTGGGCGAGATCCTTTGGTCGTTTCGCAGCTTGTCCCAGTGTTTGAGCGTGTGTGCCACTGGCGAGTCAGCCCCTAGGGTGGCCTGTGCTGTCTCTTCCCTGTGCCACAGCAGTGTGTGTATTCGGTGATCTGTGGAGTCTCTCCACAGTCGCACCCATCGCTTGTCAGGAGGGGCCACATGAAGCTCTCTTATTCTCTGTAGGATGGTGGCTTGGTGGTACTTCCGAATGTCCGGCATAGCTAGCCCTCCCCATCTCCTTGGGAGGCAGAGTCTGTCGTAGCTAATTCGTGCTCTGTCCCCCTTCCAGACATATTGTGTGAGCGCCGTTTTCAGTGTCTTAAAGAACGCGGGAGGTACCGGTTGGGGTGCCGCGTGGAAGAGGTATAAAATCCTGGGCAGGATATTCATCTTAATTACCGCTATCCTCCCCAGCCATGATATGTGTGCATAGCTCCATCTCTTCAGATCTCCCAGAAAGGTGGTCAGTAGGGGTTGATAGTTGCACGTATAAAAGTCCTTTGCTTCGTGTGTGATCCACAGTCCCATGTACCTCATCCGATCCTGGCACCAGTGAAAGGGGAATTGTCTTCTCAGTTGTGTGCATTCAGTTTCGGGTACCGTGATGTTTAGGATGTCGCACTTTGTGAAGTTGAGTTTCAGTCCCGAGATGCTTCCATACTCATCGAATTCCTCGAGTAGTCGCGGGATGGAATTTGTCGGGTCCCGGAGGAAAATCAGCATGTCATCCGCGTATGCGGCGACTTTATGTTCGTGCGATCTAAAGTTGAGGCCCGTGATCCCTTGGTTTTTCCGAACCCGATCTAGAAGCGGCTCCAGGGTGAGGGCAAATATGAGTGGGGAGAGCGGGCAGCCCTGCCTTGTGCCGTTTCGAATGTCGAAGCTGTTCGTGAGGGCCCCATTCACTCTGACTCTAGCGTTCGGATCACTGTATAATGCGGTAATCCATGTGAGCATACCCAATCCTATGCCCATCTTGCGTAGCGCCTCCGTCATAAAGTGCCAGTCTACTCTATCGAACGCCTTCTCGGTGTCTGTGGAGAGTAGGAGTAGTTTCGTCTTCGTTAATCTGGCCAAGTGTTGTACTGCGAAGAGACGGAGGGTGCAGTCCCTAGCCTCTCTGCCCGGTATAAAGCCTGTCTGGTCGGGGTGTATGAGTCTCTTCAGATGCTTTTGAAGTCTCATCGCAAGCACCTTAAGGAGTGATATTGGGCGGTAGTTGCCCACTTGTTCCGGGCATTTGCCTGGTTTGGGGATAACCGTGACTATGGCGGCCAGTGACTCCCTGCCGAACTTTGTTCCTTCCCGCAAGCTGTTGAGGGCCTTAGTTAGGTGGGGTATGAGGATGGATCCGAATTTTTTTAGGTATTCCATCGGGAAGCCATCTGGTCCTGGGGCCTTTCCGGTTTTTGCTACTTTCAGTGCCATTTTAATTTCTTCCTCGGTGATGGGTACCTCCAATGTGTCCGCTTCTTCCTGGGTGAGGGCGTCCGGTTGAAAGCTCTCTAGGTATCGTGTTGTATCCTCCTTCCTCACATTCCGAACCGAGCTGTCCTCGTCCCCACGTATGTTGTATAGCTGGGTATAAAACCTGTGAAATTCGTTCGCGATGTCTTCAGGGAACTGGGTGGTTGTGCCCCGGGTTGTGCGTATGGCGTGGACTTGCGCTCGTCCCTGTTCGCCCTGTAGCATCCGTGCCAGTAATCTTCCGCTCTTGTTGGCATGCATGTAGAAAAATGCACGCGACCGTCGGGTGTTACTGGCGTGTTTGTGCTCAAGTAGATCGGAAAGTTGTCGTCTATGTGCTACCAGATCCCTGTAGGTTTGGTCCTGCTGGTCTCGTTTGTGAGCCATTTCCAGTTCTGAGATCTTCCGTGTCAGGTCGGCAACTTGGCGCCCGACATCCTGTTTCCTCCTGGTGGTCATTTGGATCAGGTGCCCCCTGATGACGCTTTTGTGTGCCTCCCATATCGTCATATTCGAGATCCCCTCTATTGCGTTTTCGGCGAAGTAGTGGTTGAGGTGTTCCGCGATTTGGGTCTTGAGGAGCGTGTCCGTCAGGAGTGCATCATTGAGCCTCCATGCGATTCTGGTGGGTCGGTACAGGGGCGATAGCAGCGTTATCTGTGCCGCCCCATGGTCCGACCATGGTGTGGTGAAGATGTCCGCTCTTTGCAAGTATGAGAGACCCTCCTGTTGGATAAAGAGGTAGTCTATACGGGAGTACCTGTCGTGTATTGTGGAGTAATACGTGTAATCCCGGTCTTCGGGGTGTAGTGCTCTCCATGTGTCCACCAGTCTCAAATCTCTGAGGGCTTTGTGTACCGTTCTGATAGCCGAGTGAGGTATGCTGCTGCTTCCCGTAGTGGTGTCTATGAGTGGATCCAGTGGGATGTTGAGGTCTCCGCCAAGTATGAGTATGCCTTCTGTGAACTTTGATAGCTTTGACAGTGTTCGTCTGAGAAAGCTAGCTTGCCCGGTGTTGGGCGTATAGACCGTGGCTATTGTGTATGTTCTCCGCGCTATTTCACCTTTGATGAAGAGATATCGTCCTCCTTCGTCAATCTTCGTGTCCGTGGGCGTGAATTGTAAGTGGGCAGCTAGGAGTATCGCGGTTCCTCCCTTGCGTGACGTTGGATGATTGCTAAAGTAGTTGACTGGGTAGTTCTTGTCTTTAAGCAGGGCGTTTGAGACCTCTCTGAAATGTGTCTCCTGCAGGAGGGCGATGGAGACCTGCTGTCTCTTAAGGCTCCGCAATAGGTGTGTTCTTTTCTCTGGGGTGTTCAGGCCCCTACAGTTTTGGGATCTGATTACCAGGGGAGCCGGTGTGTACGCCATGTTTGGTATGTCTTCGTCCGTCAGGGGTGTTGGTGTGCTCGGTCCGACCCGAATCCGCTGATTGTATCTTATTGAGCCCGTTCCGGGTGGGCCCGGGCGCGTCGCGGTGGGGCCCCTCTCAGTTGGGTGAGTCGGGGGTTGGTGCGTGGGTGGGTTGGGTCAGGAGGGGGGGATGGGGTAGTGTTGTTGTGTGGCGTTAGTTCTCGGTGAGGTGGTTCCTCAGAAGGAACGTTAGTGTGGTGTAGGTGTGGTGTCGTCTCCTCTAGGGGTGTGGGTGATTGTGTGTGTTATCCCGAAATGGGGAGAACCCCGTGTAACTGGGCGGTCAACCAGTGCCGTACCCCCGTTCTATGGAACCGGCTGGGCGTCGGCAGTGGCCCCCCCAGTAGGTTCGTCTACACGGGTGTCGGTTCCGGTGGTGGCCTAGGGCCCAATGGTGTGTCCTGCTACTGCAGTGTTTGGACAAGTGGAATGTGGGTCAATCCAAACATGTCAGGAGTGTCGTCAGTCCCACTATTATGGTCCTAACTGTGTGGCACTGTGCTCTGGTATGTGTTGTGCTAGCGTGAGTCCATGGTAACGGGTTTGTGAGTTGGGGCACCCAGTGGTCCCAGCGATTCCCCCGTCCAGTAGTCAGCCCCTCCGAGGGATGACAGTCGTAATGGTCTGGCGGTATGTTGGGCTTGAGGTGCGTTACATCCGTGAGTTGTGGTCTGCGTGTGTACGTCACCTTCCGGGCTTCTATACTGATTTGCGGGGTAGCAGGGTATGGTTGATATTGGCATGGGAGCAGCGTGGGGAGTCATATGTCCTTCAGGTGGGTTACCCCTGGGTTGCGTCGCTATCTGTCTCTCGTGGGTGTTCCTGTGGCTGTCTGGTGGTGGATTTACGGGTGGGCCATCATGCCCTCACATGGGGTCCTAGTCTTGGGCTCCCTCGTTAGGCGCTGGTGTGTAACGTACCGGGAATCTCCCTGCCCAGATCCTCGCCCCCGGCAATGTCGGGCATAAGGGGCGGAGGGGAGGAGGAGGGGGGGGGAGGGGGGACAAGCAACACAAATTGAGATATAACACTTTACCGCGGTACAAGCAGTTATTAACAACAATTCTAGCATTCAATATCCAAAGAGATATCCCCCAGTATCCGAGTGTGTGTAAGTGCCCCTTCACCCTGCCATGAGACCCGTGTCTTCAAGTTATACTGCTGCTTCAGGGGTTCGTGTCATTGTCTCATGCCGTGGCTACTGTGGTGTGGTCCTCCATGTCCCACCTATTTTTTTTTTTTTTTTTCCCCCCCCTTTTTTTTCCCTTTTTTTTTTTTTGTCTTTCCCCCCCCCTCCCCCCCTGTGAGAGGTATATTCCCTCGCCCCCCCCATCCCACCTCCCCCCCGTGTTGTTGTAGAGGAGTAGGTTCTGTGGTGTCAGACCGCTTGTCTCTGGCCGTGTATAAATGTGCACTTAGTTGCCTGACTCCCACCCTCTCCGTCTAGCCCCCCGTCCCATTTTCTGGTCTGTATATTCGCCCCCCTCCCCCCCCATCCCGTGTCAGCCGTGTGTGTGTGTGTCCCCCGCCCATCCACCCGGCATTCGTTTTATGTGAGTTTATTGTCGATCGCTTGAAGCCCACAGTCTCATGAACACCGTCCATGGCCAATGCACCGGCCTCTGCGTCAAAAAAGTAATCGCACCAAGTCTCTCAGTGATGCAGGGGTCCCCTGGGATCATGAACACATCTCCCTCCCACCGCTCCCCCCCACCCCAAAAAAAAAAAAAAAGAAAGAAAAAAAAAACAGTCCCCGCAGGGGGGTCCACTTCGGTGCGTGTCAGGTGCTATGTGCTCGTAAACGTAGCTGCTCGTGTCAGTCCCCGTGCTGCACCACCTGAACAAGGTTACCCGCCCCCTCCACTCCCCCCCCCTGCAAGGCCGTGCAAGTGATGTCCCAGTATGCTGATTATTGTCAAGTAAAGTGGGGTATGTGTCCCAGTTAGCGGACTAGGTAAAATTCAGGTGTTGCGTGAATGTGCTTATCTGGATGTCTCGTGGATTAGATGCCCAATGTTGTATGTCCGCTGGTCTCCTGTCATCCTCCTGGGGTCTCCCGCCGTCCTGTCGGGATCACCGCTGCAGGGCGTGGAGGGTGTTATTCTCCTGATTGTGCTGGGTGTTGTGCTGGATTCTGGGGTCTGCGTGCTGGTCCTCTGTGCGGTGAGTCTTCCCTGCGTCTCCGTGGTGCTCTCTGGTCCAATCGGTTAGGTCTCTGCTCTTGCTGGCCCAAGATCCAGTCGGGGACCTCCGTGCGTGGTAGGCCCAGGTGCTGAAGAAAGGCCGGGACCTCCTCAGGCCACCTTAGGGGTATCCACTCGTTGGCATGTTTGGCGAGCAGGCAGAAGGGGAAGCCCCACTTATACGGTATGTTGCGTGTCCGGAGCAGTTGCGTTACTGGCCGGAGTGCTCTGCGGGTCTCGAGTGTGAGGGGGGAGAGGTCCTGAAATAAAGCTACCTCCGCTCCTCGGAACCGCCAAGTTGGTTGCGCTCTGGCCTTGTTCATAATCAGCTCTTTGACTCTGAACTCGTGGAGGCAGCAAATTACATCTCTGGGTACATTATCTAAGTTGCGAGGTCGTAGCGCTCTGTGAGCGCGGTCAAAAGATATACGCTGTGGCGAGTCCTGGCCCATAATGTCTCTGAACAGGGCTGTCAGGGTGTCTGTCAGAACCTCTCCCCCAGTTGATTCAGGCAGGTTGCGGATCCTGATATTTGCCCTGCGGCCTCGGTTGTCCAGGTCCTCAGTCTGTCTCCTTAATTGCAGGAGCATGTTGCCCTGTCTGGCTATTGCTGCGTCTGTTGCATTTAGTCTGCTTACCGAGGTGAGGTGCGTGGCTTCTAGGGCCTGTAGTCGGCCATCTTGCGCCGTTATGTCTCTCTGGAGTGAGGCCACTTCCGACCTCATAGCTTCATGCAGTGTGGCTGACAGTGTCTGCAGATCAGCTTTCGTCACCATGGCTTCCGTGAGAGCCCTGATGTCGGCTCGGATGTCTGCCAGTGAGGGTTCTCGTGCGTCGGGTGGTGTCGGCGGGAGCTGGCCGTCGGCCATCTTGGGGCCGGACGTCTCACGCGGCTGCCTGCTTGGTGTGCTGAGGTAGCCGTCTAGTGGTCCGGCCTGCAGCGTTCCCTGCTGTCCCTTCTGAGCGTGGTGGGAGTCAGACCTCTTGGTGCGACCCATTAGGTAGGATTTCTGCTGCGAGTGCGCTGTTTTTCGCTCTGTGGGACGGAGCTCCTCCGTTATGCTGCCATTTTCGTCGGCAGTCCACCGGAACCTCCAGAAAGGGGATGTTTTCACTTTAAAATGATGGTCGTTGAAAGTGCTTGGAATAAAATCAGCAACCCTGAGGCGAAAACATTTCTACATTTGGTAGATCACAAGGGCTTCTTTTCTCCTGTAATTATTGTATCACACGAGCTTAGTGGTGTACTAGCAAAACCATTAACAGATTTATTTAACCAATCATTGTTAACAGGAGTAGTCCCAGAAGATTGGAAGTTAGCGAATGTTGTGCCCATTCACAAGAAAGGTAGTAGGGAGGAGTCAGGCAACTATAGGCCAGTAAGCCTTACTTCAGTAGTGGGGAAAGTGATGGAAACCATGTTAAAGGATAGGATTGTTGAACATCTAAAAACACATGGATTTCAAGATCAGAGACAACATGGGTTTACTTCAGGGAGATCATGCCAAACTAATCTTATTGATTTTTTTGATTGGGTAACTACAATTATAGATCAGGGTGGTGCAGTAGACCTTGCTTACCTAGATTTCAGTAAGGCTTTTGACACTGTTGCACATAGAAGGCTTATCAATAAACTACAATCTTTGAGTTTGGATTCCAATATTGTTGAATGGGTTAGGCAGTGGCTGAGTGACAGGCAACAGAGGGTTGTAGTCAATGGAATATATTCAAAGCTTGGGCTTGTCACCAGTGGGGTACCTCAGGGATCTGTACTTGGACCCATTCTCTTTAATATTTTTATTAGTGATATTGCAGAAGGTCTTGATGGTAAGGTATGTCTTTTTGCGGATGATACTAAGATATGTAACAGGGTTGATGTTCCAGGAGGGATAAGCCAAATGGCAAATGATTGAGGTAAACTAGAAAATGGTCAGAGTTGTGGCAACTGACATTTAATGTGGATAAGTGCAAGATAATGCATCTTGGACGTAAAAACCCAAGGGCAGAGTACAGAATATTTGATAGAGTCCTAACCTCAACATCTGAGGAAAGGGATTTAGGGGTGATTATTTCTGAGGACTTAAAGGTAGGCAGACAATGTAATAGAGCAGCAGGAAATGCTAGCAGAATGCTTGGTTGTATAGGGAGAGGTATTAACAGTAGAAAGAGGGAAGTGCTCATGCCATTGTACAGAACACTGGTGAGACCTCACTTGGAGTACTGTACACAGTACTGGAGACCAGGGGCGGGCTGGGCCGGGGGGCAGGGAGGCAATTGCCCCCCAGGCCGCCCTAAATCCTTTTACGACCGGCCGCGGCGGGCCGGCCCTTTAAATGCTGCAGCCGCCTGAGCCCTCTGTAAAGAGCGCTCAGGCGGCTGCCACACTGCCTCACCTCCCCTCCCCTCCCCTGTAGCGTGGCTGAGCTGCTCTCTGGTCTGTGGTGCCGGCCGGAGTGATGGGAAGGTGCACGCTCAGTGTGCACTTCCTTTCAGTCCGGCCGGTTACAGGAAACAGAAACTCCTGTTCCGCACGGAGTTTCTGTTTCCTGTAACCGGTCGGACTGAAAGGAAGTGCACACTGAGCGTGCACCTTCCCATCACTCAGGCCGGCACCGCGGACTGGATAGCAGCTCGGCCACGCTACAGGGGAGGGGGTAAGAAGAAGAGGGGGAGGGGGGAGAGTAAGAACTGAAGAGGGGATTGGGGGGAGAGTAAGAAGAGGGGATTGGGGGGAGAGTAAGAAGAGGGGATGGGGGGGAGAGTAAGAAGAGGGGATTGGGGAAGAGTAAGAAGAGGGGAGGGGGGAGAGTAAGAAGAGGGGGGGAGAGTAAGAGGAGGGGAGGGGGGAGTAAGAAGATGGGGGAGAGTAAGAGGAGGGGAGGGGGAGAGTTAAGAAGAGGGGAGGGGGAAAGTAAGAGGAGGGGAGGGGGGAGAGTAAGAAGAGGGGAGTAAGAAGAAGAAGGGGAGGGGGGAGAGTAAGAAGAGGGGGGAGAGTAAGAGGAGGGGAGGGGGAGAGTAAGAAGAGGGGGGAGAGTAAGAAAGGGGGAGTAAGAAGAAGAGGGGGAGGGGGGAGAGTAAGAACTGAAGAGGGGAGGGTGGAGAGTAAGAAGAGGGGATTGGGGGGAGAGTAAGAAGAGGGGAGGGGGAGGGGGAGAGTAAGAACTGAAGAGGGGAGGGTGGAGAGTAAGAAGAGGGCGGGAGAGTAAGAAGAGGGGAGGGGGAGAGTAAGAAGATGGGGGAGAGTAAAAGGAGGGGAGGGGGGAGAGTTAAGAAGAGGGGAGGGGGAGAGTAAGAGGAGGGGAGGGGGGAGAGTAAGAAGAGGGGAGTAAGAAGAAGAGGGGGAGGGGGGAGAGTAAGAAGAGGGGGGAGAGTAAGAGGAGGGGAGGGGGAAAGTAAGAAGAGGGGGGAGAGTAAGAAAGGGGGAGTAAGAAGAAGAGGGGGAGGGGGGAGAGTAAGAACTGAAGAGGGGGGGTGGAGAGTAAGAAGAGGGGATTGGGGGGAGAGTAAGAAGAGGGGAGGGGGAGGGGGAGAGTAAGAACTGAAGAGGGGAGGGTGGAGAGTAAGAAGAGGGGGGGAGAGTAAGAAGAGGGGAGGGGGAGGGGAGGGGGGAGTAAGAAGAAGAGAGGGAGTAGGAAGAAGGGAGAGGGAATAAGAAGAGGGGAGCGGGGAGTAAGAAGGAGGGGAAGTAAGAAGAGGGGGGAGAGTAAGAAGAGGGGAGGGGGGAGAAAGAAGAGGGGGGCGGGGGAAGTAAGAGGGGCGGAGTAAGAAGAGGCGAGGGGGAGAGTAAGAAGAAGGGGGGAGTAAGAAAAGGGGAGGGAGGGAGTAAGAAGAGGGCAGGGGGGATAATAAGAGGGGAGTAAGAGGGGAGGGGGGAGTAAGAGGGGAGGGGGGAGTAAGAAGAGGGGAGGGGGAGTGAGGGGAGGGGGGGAGTAAGAAGAGGGGAGGGTGTTGCGGTCACCGGCCCGCCGAGCCTCACGGTCGTGCCCGACCGGCACGACCGCTCCGACTACACGAGCTTACCTGCTCGTCGGTGAGCCGGGAACCGCGCACATAGTTCTTCCGGGCATCGCGCCCGGATCCAAGATGGCGCCGACCGCGTGGTCGCGTCTATTACCAGCCCCGCCCCCGAGAATTATACCAACGTGTGCGTGACGTCACGACGTCAACGCACACGCACGTTTTGGGGTCAGAGGTCGCCCTCTGACCAATCATAGCCTAGAGAGGGGTATTTAAACCCCTAGCTTTCCCCATTACTTTGCCATGTCGTGGTTTCAGTTTCCTGGTTTCCTGAAAGTGCTATTCTCGTGTTTCTGATTTCCTGGTATCCTGATCCTTGGCGTTTCCCTGGTTATTCTGATCTCTGGTTTCCCTGACTTGGCTTGTTTAATCGGTATTGAGTATTTTCTGGCTTCCTTGACCTCGGCTTTCCCTTTGACCATTCTCTGTCTCTAGCGAATTAGTCCGGCCATTCTAAGGACCGGTTTACGCTCTTTCCTATTATTTTTCCGTTTCTTACTTATGTATATGTTTACATAGTTTCTGCGTGCTGGACCACATTACTAGTCGTGACATTACGACATGGCCATGGATCCTGCAGAACTATGCAAGCATATGATCGCATGTGAGAGTAGGGTGGAGGATATGGACCACAGGTTAGACCAATTTGCCCAGGCATTTCAGACCTTGCTCCAGAGGACTGCCTATTTAGAGGTCCCTCCGGTACCACCTGTGGTTCCGCCACCTGTAGTGGTTCCCGTACCACATAAACCACCGTCCATAACCTTGTCACCGCCCCCTCGCTATGGAGGTGATTCTAAGGAATTCAGAGGTTTCTTAAACCAAATTGAATACCACTTTGAGGCCTCTCCCGGTTCATTCCCAACAGATAGATCAAAAATAGGCTATCTGATGAACCAATTAACTGGAAAAGCTTTAACCTGGGCTAACCCCTTATGGGAAAGTGGTGACGCAGTAGCCCGTGATTACAATACTTTTCTTACGGCCTTTAAAGCTACATTTGAACCTAAAGGCAGGGAGAAGAACGCTGCCAAAGCCCTTATGCGAATCAAGCAAGGCACTCGTTCTGTAGCCGATTATGCTATAGAGTTCAGGACATTAGCGTCTGAGGTTGATTGGACCAATAGCGGTCTGGTGGCTGCTTTCTCTGAAGGTTTAGCTGAGAATATACACGATGAGACTGCAGCTAGAGACCTTCCGGTTAGTCTTAATGAGTTTATTGCTTACATGATAGACATTGACAACCGGCTCAGAGAGAGAGAGAAAAACAAACAACGTAACAGACGCTCTAATTTGTCCATAGCTCCTCGTTTCTCTAACCCAGTGGTGAGTAGCCAAACGCCTCTTCCTGAACCTGAACCCATGCAATTGGGTAGTGCTAAACTCACTGAGGCAGAGAGACAACACAGACGTAACGAGGGGTTATGTATGTATTGTGGCAAGAAGGGGCATCTAAGGTCATCATGCCCGGTTCGGCCGGAAAACTTGCACACCTAAGGCACGTACGGGGACCGACCTTAGGTGTGATGTATATGTCCCCTAAATTGACTAAGAACCGTTTCCTTATCAGAGTAACCTTATCTTTCGAGAACACTACTGTTCAATGTGAGGCTATGATTGACTCTGGGGCAGCGGAGAATTTCCTAGACAAAGAATTCTCTGCAAAACATCTCCTGCCCTTAAGACATAAAGAAAAACCTATAGCAGTCGAGGCCATTGATGGGAGGCCTCTTACCCAGCCTTTCATCACACACGAAACTCTGCCAATCACTGTTTCAGTGGGTGTTCTCCATTCTGAAGAAATGACCTTTCAAATTATCTCTTCACCTACAGTTCCGATAATACTCGGTTTCCCTTGGCTCCTTAAACACAATCCACGTTTGGATTGGATTGAAGGAGAGATTGTGAGTTGGGGTGAGAGATGCAAAGGTGTCTGCTTTAAACAAATCCCACAACCTATTGGCACCATTAATGTTCCTGTTACACCTCCTTTGACCACACAAATTCCACAACAGTATATGGATTTGAAAGAGGTATTTAACAAGGTCCAGTCAGAAGGGTTACCTCCTCATAGACCTTATGACTGTACTATAAATTTATTACCAGGGACTATGCCTCCCAAGGGAGGAATCTATGCCTTGTCCCCCCAGGAAAATCTTTGTTTAGAGGAATACATTAAGGAGGCTCTCAGAAAGGGTCATATCCGTAGGTCCTCCTCACCAGCCGGGGCTGGCTTCTTTTTTGTCTCTAAAAAAGAAGGAGACCTACGCCCTTGTATTGATTATAGGGGTTTGAATAGGATTACCATCAAAAACGCCTACCCTATTCCCCTTATATCAGAGCTATTTGACAGATTGAAGGGAGCTCGAGTCTTTACCAAGCTCGATCTCCGAAGTGCATACAATCTAGTCAGGATTAAGGACGGTCACGAATGGAAGACCGCATTTAACACCAGAATGGGACATTACGAATACCTGGTTATGCCGTTTGGTTTATGTAACGCTCCAGCGGTATTCCAGGATTTTATTAACGATGTCCTAAGAGAGTACCTTCACATGTTCGTTCTAGTGTATTTGGACGACATTCTCATCTATTCCCCAGACCTAGAGACACATCACGAACATGTGAGAATTGTACTGAAAACCCTGTTACAAAACAGCCTTTACTGTAAACTGGAGAAATGCCAGTTTGACCAAACGGAGATACAATTCCTTGGATACGTTATATCTCCGTCTGGTTTCCAGATGGATCCTCGTAAACTGGAGGCAGTCTTACGGTGGCCATTACCCAAGGGCCTTAAAGCTACTCAACGCTTTATAGGTTTTGCGAATTACTACCGCAAATTCATAAGGGGATTTTCCTCCGTGATTTCCCCTATAACCAATTTAACAAAAAAAGGAACAAATTGTATATCTTGGCCCAAAGAAGCAAGAGAGGCATTTGAACAATTAAAATTTTTATTTTCCTCAGCACCTGTCCTGACCCATCCTGATCCATCCAAACCATTTATCCTAGAGGTGGATGCATCAGAAACAGGAGTCGGAGCCATTCTGTCTCAAAGAGAAAGTCCTGATACGCCTTTACATCCCTGTGGATTTTACTCTCGCAAACTCACACCTGCAGAGAGGAATTACGACATAGGGAATAGGGAACTTTTGGCCATTGTACTTGCCCTTAAGGAATGGAGGCATCTCTTAGAAGGTTCCAAAGAGCCACTTTTGATCTTTACTGATCATAAGAATTTGGCTTATATTGGGGACGCTAAGAGACTGTCCTCTCGTCAGGCTAGGTGGTCATTGTTCCTCTCCCGATTCAATTTCGTAATTACGTACCGGCCTGGTACTAAAAACATCAAGGCAGATGCACTTTCTCGGCAGTTTGAGACAGATGAAGTACCAGAACAGGAGATATATCCTATTGTACCTCCTGAATGCCTCATTGCCACTACTGTTTCCGAAGTGTCTTCTCCACTCTTCTGTGCCATAATAGCAGATCAAACTCAGGCACCTGTGGGAAAACCTCCGGACAAACTGTATGTGTCACCTCAGTTTCAAAAGAAGATACTAGATTTGTTCCATGACAACCTCACAGCGGGCCATCCTGGAGTCCATAAAACTCTCTCAGCCGTCTCCAGGAGATTTTGGTGGCCTGCTCTCAGAAACGACATCAAAGATTATGTTGGGGCATGTCAAATATGTGCAGTTTCTAAAGTTCCTCCTAGGTCACCTCCTGGACTGTTACAACCACTGCCCATACCTAGTGCTCCCTGGACCCACTTGGCCATGGATTTCATTGTGGATCTACCCAGTTCAAACGGGTTTAATACAGTCCTTATGGTTATTGATAGATTCACGAAGATGGCACATTTCGTCCCACTTAAGAAATTACCATCTGCTCAAGATCTTGTTCAAATATTCTTGAGAGAGATCTTTCGGTTGCACGGTGTACCC
The DNA here is from genome assembly GCF_036172605.1 of Pelobates fuscus. Classification (NCBI taxonomy): domain Eukaryota; kingdom Metazoa; phylum Chordata; class Amphibia; order Anura; family Pelobatidae; genus Pelobates; species Pelobates fuscus. The sequence goes on along the minus strand of NC_086317.1, from coordinate 388,566,086 downwards.
AAAAACATAGTATCTGACAGAGGTACCCAGTTTGTTTCTAGATTTTGGCGTTCCTTTTGCAAACAATTGGGCATCGAACTCTCCTTTTCATCAGCATATCACCCTCAAACAAATGGAGCAGCAGAGAGGGCGAATCAGTCTTTAGAAGCCTATTTACGTTGCTTTATAAATGCCAATCAATCTAACTGGTATGAGCTCTTACCCATGGCTGAGTTCGCCAGAAACAACGCCACTCATGAATCTTCTAATCACAGTCCATTCTTTGTTAATCAGGGTTATCACCCCGCTGTTTTACCTTCTGCATTCTCAGACACAGAAATCCCCGCTTTGGACACCCGTTTAGAATCGATTCATGATACCTGGGATGCCGTCCATTCAGCTCTGCAAAAAGCCTCATTCCGAGCAAAGGTCCAAGCTGACAAGAAACGGGGCGCTAATCCTGTCTATCTTCCAGGTGACAGGGTGTGGCTCTCCACGAGACATATCAAGCTTAAGGTCCCATCCATGAAATTTGCCCCTCGGTACATTGGTCCCTTTCGAGTTACCCAACGTATTAATCCAGTGACCTATTCTTTGGCACTACCGGCTCATATGAGAATAGCGAATACTTTCCATGTGTCTCTACTCAAGCCCCTTACTTGCAATCGCTACACCAGGGTATCCACTCCTCCTCCGCCCTTGGTAGTGGGTGATCAAGAAGAATACGAAGTCCATTCTATCATGGACTCCAAATTATCCAGAGGTGTCTTGTCCTATCTCGTTGACTGGAAGGGTTATGGTCCCGAGGAACGTTGTTGGGTTCCTGCTGACCGGGTCCATGCGCCCCGTCTTATCCGGTCGTTTCACAACCGCTTTCCTCTTAAGCCGGGTCCTTCCCGCCCGGTGCGCGGTCTTCGAGTGGGGGGTACTGTTGCGGTCACCGGCCCGCCGAGCCTCACGGTCGTGCCCGACCGGCACGACCGCTCCGACTACACGAGCTTACCTGCTCGTCGGCGAGCCGGGAACCGCGCACATAGTTCTTCCGGGCATCGCGCCCGGATCCAAGATGGCGCCGACCGCGTGGTCGCGTCTATTACCAGCCCCGCCCCCGAGAATTATACCAACGTGTGCGTGACGTCACGACGTCAACGCACACGCACGTTTTGGGGTCAGAGGTCGCCCTCTGACCAATCATAGCCTAGAGAGGGGTATTTAAACCCCTAGCTTTCCCCATTACTTTGCCATGTCGTGGTTTCAGTTTCCTGGTTTCCTGAAAGTGCTATTCTCGTGTTTCTGATTTCCTGGTATCCTGATCCTTGGCGTTTCCCTGGTTATTCTGATCTCTGGTTTCCCTGACTTGGCTTGTTTAATCGGTATTGAGTATTTTCTGGCTTCCTTGACCTCGGCTTTCCCTTTGACCATTCTCTGTCTCTAGCGAATTAGTCCGGCCATTCTAAGGACCGGTTTACGCTCTTTCCTATTATTTTTCCGTTTCTTACTTATGTATATGTTTACATAGTTTCTGCGTGCTGGACCACATTACTAGTCGTGACAGAGGGGGAGTGAGGGGAGGGGGGGTGTAAGAAGGAGGGGAGAAATGAAGAAGAGGGGGAGGGGAGTAAGAAGAGGGGAGGGGAGATAAGAAAAAGAGGGGGGTAAGAAGAAAAAGAGGGGGGTAAGAAGAAGAAGGGGGGAGTAAGAAAAAGAGGGGGAAGTAAGAAGAAGAAGAGGAGGGAGTAAGAGAAAGAGGGGGAAGTAAGAAGAAGAAGAGTGGAGAGTAAGACGAAGAAGGGGTAAGAAGAAGAGGGGGGAGTAAGAAGAAGGGGGAATTAAGAAGGAGGGGAGATAAGAAAAATAGGGGGGTAAGAAGAAGGGGGGAGTAAGAAAAAGAGTGGGGAGTAATAAGAACAAGAGTGGGGAGTAATTAGAAGAAGGGGGTAAGAAGAAGGGGGTAAGAAGAAGGGGGAGTAAGAAGAAGAAGAATGGGGTAAGAAGAAGAAGAATGGGGTAAGAAGAAGAAGGGGGAGTAAGAAGAAGAAGGGGGAGTAAGAAGAAGTAGGAGGGTTAAGAAGAAGAAGGGGGGTGAGAAGAACAAGGGGGGGAAGTAAGAAGAACACAGGGAGGAGGGGGGGGTAAGAAGAGCACAGCACACACACACACACACACTCAGCATCCCTATACATACACAGAAACACAACATGCATCCCTTACACACACACAATGCAACCCTTAAACACACACACACAATGCAACTCTTACACACAAAGACAATGCATCATTTGCACACATACACAGAAACATACAATGCAAACCCTTACACACACATGCAAACACACACACTGTTTTTCTTACATACACACAGAAACACAATGCATCTCTTACACTCAATGCACACACATACAGACACACCTTGCATCCCTTATGCATACAAACACAAATTCACACAATGCATCCCTTACACACAACCAGAAACACATAATACATCCCTTATACACAAATACACACTGCTTCCACTACACACAAACACACTGCATCACCTGCACAAACTGGTATCCCTATACACTACATACCATAAGCACACATATTAGATCCTCTACAATAACACAACACATCCCCTACACACTCCACTCCCTGTGAGCGAACTCATGGGTGGGTGGAACCAGGGCTGCCATCAGAAATTTTGGGGCCCCTGACAAAGCACAAGGTCTGGGCCCCCCTCCCCCGACCCCTCCCTCCCGGGCCCGCCCACGCCCTACCTAGTCCGCTGACAATGATGCGGGACTGAATGTGGTGTGTATAGTGTAAGTGAATTAGAATGTGTGTAATGGATGTAGTGTTTGTGTGTATTAGATACTGTTTGTGCAGTGAATGCAGAGTGTGTTAGTGTAGCAGATGCAGTGTGTATAGTGAACGCAGAGTGTGTTTGAGTAGTGGATGTAGTGTGTGTACAGTGATGTAGTGTGTGTTTGTGTAGTGGATGTAGTGTTTGTATGTACTAGATGAAATGTGTTTAGTGGATGCAGTGTCTGTAGTTGATGTAGTGTGTGTATTAGACGCAGTGTCTGTGTATAGTGAATGCAGAGTGTTTCAATTTGTGGTGGATGTAGTGTGTGTACTGTGAATACAGGATGTTTGTGTAGTGGATGCTGTGTGTACAGTTAATGCAGAGTGTGTGTCGTATAGTGAATCCAGAGTGTGTGCATAGTTTAGTGAATGCAGAGTGTGTGCATAGTTTAGTGAATGCAGAGTGTGTGTTAGTGTGTAATGAATGCAGAGTGTGTGTTAATGTGTAGTGAATGCAGAGTGTGTGTTAATGTGTAGTGAATGCAGAGGGTGTGTTAGTGTGTAGCGGATGCAGAGTGTGTGTTAGTGTAGTGAATGCAGAGAGTGTGTTAGTGTGTAGCGGATGCAGAGTCTGTGTTAGTGTAGTGAATGCAGAGAGTGTGTTAGTGTGTAGCGGATGCACAGTGTGTGTTAGTGTAGTGAATGCAGAGTGTGTTAGTGTGTAGCGGATGCAGAGTGTGTGTTAGTGTAGTGAATGCAGAGTGTGGTAATGTGTAGCGAATGCAGAGTGTGTGTCAGTATAGTGGATGCAGTGAGTGTGTTAGTGTGTAGTGCATGCAGAGTGCATGTTGTATTAGTGAATGCAGTGTGTGTATTGTATTAGTGTATGCACTGTGTGTGTTAGTGTATGCAGTGTGTGTTGTATTAGTGTATGCAGTGTGTGTGTTTGTGTATGCAGTGTGTGTTGTGTCAGTGTATGCAGAGTGTGTTGTGTTAGTGTATGCAGTGTGTGTTGTGTTAGTGTATGCAGTGTGTTGTGTCAGTGTATGCAGTGTGTGTGTTGTGTCAGTGTATGCAGTGTGTGTGTTGTGTCAGTGTATGCAGTGTGTGTGTGTTGTGTTAGTGTATGCGGTGTGTGTGTTGTGTTAGTGTATGCGGTGTGTGTGTTGTCAGTGTATGCGGTGTGTGTTGTGTCAGTGTATGCAGAGTGTGTGTTGTGTTAGTGTATGCGGTGAGTGTGTTGTGTCAATGTATGCAAAGTGTGGGTTGTGTAAGTGTATGCAGTGTGTGTTGTGTCAGTGTATGCAGAGTGTGTTGTGTCAGTGTATGCAGAGTGTGTTGTGTTAGTGTATGTAGTGTGTGTGTGTGTGTTGTGTCAGTGTATGTAGTGTGTGTGTTGTGTCAGTGTATGCAGTGTGTGTGTTTTGTCAGTGTATGTAGTGTGTGTGTGTGTGTGTTGTGTCAGTGTATGCAGTGTGTGTTTTGTCAGTGTATGTAGTGTGTGTGTGTGTGTGTGTGTGTGTGTGTGTTATGTCAGTGTATGTAGTGTGTGTGTGTGTGTTATTATTATTATTATTATTGCCATTTATATAGCGCCAACAGATTCCGTAGCGCTTTACAATATTTTGAGAGGGGGGGGATGTAACAATAAATAAGACAATTACAAGAAAACTTACAGGAATAATAGGTTGAAGAGGACCCTGCTCAAATGAGCTTACAGTCTATAGGAAGTGGGGTATTAGAAACATTAGGATAAGTTATGTCAGTGTATGTAGTGTGTGTGTGTGTGTGTGTTGTGTCAGTGTATGTAGTGTGTGTGTGTGTGTTATGTCAGTGTATGTAGTGTGTGTGTGTGTGTGTTGTGTCAGTGTATGTAGTGTGTGTGTGTAAATTTGTAATGAGGAGGGGGAGGGGGGGTCATTTTAACATTATTAAAAAAAAAAAAAATTGATTCATTAAATTGTTTCTCCCCCTCCCTGCTTACCTGTGTCTAGGGAGGGGGGAGATTCCATCCCCGGTGGTCCGGTGGCATGGTGGGGCCCCCCGGCTCCCTGTTACCGCAGAGGGTGCCCAGGCCTCCAGCTTCTCCTCTTCTCTCCTCCAATAACTCTCGCGAGACCCGCGGAGCGTTGCCATGGCAACCGGGTCTCGCGAGAGTTATTAGCAGGGAGGAGAAGAGAAGAGGCTGGAGGCCTGGGCCCCCTCTGCGGCAACAGGGAGCCGGGGGCCCGCGGCTGCACACATAGATCGCGATATTCGCGATCTATGTATGCAGAGAGGGAAAGTGGGGCCCAGGACTGCCAGAGCAGTCCGGGCCCCCCAGGGCCGCCGGGTCCGTGACAACTGTCACGGTTGTCACCCCCTGATGGCGGCCCTGGGTGGAACATATAAGTGGACTTATGAGTGGGCCTTATGGGCATACCCACCGTCAGGCCCTGGGGCCCAGACCTTGAGCTGTGTAAGAGGCCCCCAAAAAATGGAGCTGCTTCCAATTCTCCCAGAACATTGAATTTTGTGACCACAGTTGCAAACAGCCTCCAGAGATCCTGTTCTACACCAGACCAGTGGAGCCAAACTGCAGCCCATCATCATCCTCATCTAATTGTAAGTAGGCAATCTAGTATATTATTAGTGACACTAATCTACAATTTACCTCACATTAAAGGGACACTATAGCTTAATGAAGTGGTTCTGGTGTCTATAGCTGGTCCCTGCAGGCTTTTTAATGTAAACACACACTGTGTGCAGCACTGGCGTTAGTTCATATGGCAGATCATATGGGTGGGGCATTGTGATGTCACATGGGGGGGCGGCAAATTTATATTTTGTCTAGGGCGGCAAAAATCCTTGCACCGGCTCTGATCCTGGGCAGGTGCACCAGTCTACTGGTGACCCACAGGAGGGGAGTGCACTGATTGCAATGCACTCTCCTCCTGCCCAGACCCGTCTTGAGCGCAGTGCAAGTGCCCTCTGCCCTCTGCCCCTAATTTACAGTGGCTCACACTCACAACAAGCAGTGCCTGGAGCCCTTTGCAGAGACGGAAACAAAGAGGTTCTGCGGCAGCTGGCCGTCCTGCAAGCATTACATTAAACAGCTGTTCCCCATGCAGCCACAGGTGGCGTTGTGCTGGGAGACTGTGATTACTCTTCACTTTCTCCCAGCCTACAGAGCAGTGCATGGGGGAGAGAGAGGAGGAGGCATGATTTAATCTTTCAATAAATCCTCTAAGCAAACCTTTATAAATTTTGGGGGATCAGCTCTGTTTCCACAGTTTATTGGTGTTTACTCTGATGTCTATATTAATATTGAGGGATGTCTAAGTAGTAACGTCAGTGTGTGTCAGCAGGGCCAGCCGTTGGGGTGGGCAAGCTGTGCGGTCACGCAGGGTGCCATGACAACAGAGGCACCCGGCGGCCAACACAGCTCACAAGTTTGGTACACCAGCATATATAATTTAAACTATTCGCTGGTGGTCCACTGGTGCGCACCAGCAGTAGGTGCAGTCAGATCATATCCTCTCCCTCGTGGTTCCGGCGCTCAGTTAGTGAGTCAGAGCACAGGCTCAGAGATTCTCAGCCTGTGCTCTGACAACATTGAAAGTCAGAGCCGTGAAGGAGCGGGTATGGCAAAGAGCTACTGATTAGCATAACATCAATATCCGTTATAAAACCAGGAAAAGGTGGGCATGGATGGTGAACTGATTTGGTGGCGCAATGGGCCACTTGACTGGTTTTGCCCCCCAGGCCTAAGGCTGCCAGCCCTCCCCTGCTGGAGACCATATCTTCAGAAGGATATTGATACCTTAGAGAGAGTTCAAAGAAGGGCTACTAAACTGGTTCATGGATTGCAGGATAAAACTTACCAGGAAAGGTTAAAGGATCTTAACATGTATAGCTTGGTGGAAAGACGAGACAGGGGGGGATGTGATAGAAACATTTAAATACATAAAGGGAATCAACACAGTAAAGGAGGAGACTATATTTAACAGAAGAAAAACTACCACAACAAGAGGACATAGTCTTAAATTAGAGGGACAAAGGTTTAAAAATAATATCAGGAAGTATTACTTTACTGAGAGGGTAGTGGATGCATGGAATAGCCTTCCAGCTGAAGTGGTAGAGGTTAACACAGTTAAGGAGTTTAAGCATGCGTGGGATAGGCATAAGGCTATCCTAACTATAAGATAAGGCCAGGGACTAATGAAAGTATTTAGAAAACTGGGCAGACTAGATGGGCCGAATGGTTCTTATCTGCCGTCACATTCTATGTTTCTATGTTTCTACACAGACATTGCTAGTAAACAACTGCGTGTAAGGACAACTGAAAATATCAGGGTGGAGCAGATGTTTTCTGTAAAGAACTCAGTAGGAGATGATCAAGTTTTAATATAAAATTGTTAAACCTCATTCCTCCCCTTCCCCCCCAGCTTTGATTACCACATGTCTATAGTTATATGTTTGTCACTGTGATTGTCCCCTGCTCTTCTCCCAGACTCCCCAGCGGTCCTAGGAGAAGAGCAGTGGAAGTCACGCCCCCTCCTCCTGACATCATCAGGAGAGGCCGGCCGACTTCCCTGGCTGCAGGGAGAGAGGTAATTAGAAAAATCCGAGTCCCAGCGGCAGGGGATTCCAATTTTTGTGCCCCCCTGCTCTGGCGCCCTAAAGCGGCCGATTGTGCTGCCTTATGGACGCGCCGACCCTGCCAAAACTGCACACAAACACAGTACTGCACTGAAATGGCATTACTACCAACACATCCCTGCATTCATATATAAACACACATCTGCATTCAAACGCCAACACCACACACAAATACACCTTTTTCTATTGTAAGAATGTAATGACTATCTGGCATTATATGAAATTTTTCTTTGTGCCTGCTTTTTTATTTGCGGGCCTGTGTATTTATAAATGTTATGCATTCCTCCCTCCAAAACCTATGTCAGTGGACAATTTGTCTGTCTAGAACAAATGAGTTTGACATCCCTGATCTAGAGCTCTGAAAATAAACAATTTGAATTCAATGCATTGCTGCTGGTAAATCGTTTTTTTTTGTTTGTTTGTTTTATTTATATATATATATATATATATATATATACATTTTGAAAAAGACTTAAAAGTTTATATATTTTTTTGTCCCACAGAATATAAAACCAAAGGTCTTGGAGGTTCTCCAAGACTGTCTATGAAAGCTCTAAATGTTTTTCTGTTCTTTGTTTTCAGACTAATGCACAGCTTGGTCCATTTGCCAAAGAGCTTATCATATCATACATATCTGCATTCCTCATCCTCTTGGATGACATGTGTTAGAATAGATCCTGAAATCAAACCTGCCTCCCCTCTGTTATCATTTCCACCCCTCCTGCCACCTAAGGGGAATTATCTTCAGTTGCTCCCATGTGGCCTCAACCAACTTACGTGCCAGCAGAGTAACCCCACTCCTCAAACCCTCCTATATGAAATGGAAAAAAAAAAGTAGTGTGAGATTTTCAGACCAGCTACTTAATTCAACTCTTGAAGCCCTCCCTCTCCTAGTCTAAGGGTTGATCCATATGAGGTCATTGATAAACCAAGCTATTTAAGCTAAGAACCGAAGACCTTCATCCTATGCTCTTCGTAATCTGTGTCTACTTTTCTTGCTGTGAATCACCATGCCTCCAAAGAAGGACCTGCCTGTAAGAAAGCCACTAGCCAAACCCGTAGTCAAGTCCAAGGCACCTGAGGCATCTCCTGCACCAGCTCCTGCTCCCAAATCCAAGGAACCAGAACCAAAACCAGTGCCAGTACCAGAGAAGCCCAAAGAGGCTCCCATTGACCTTTCCAAAGTGAAGGTGAGTAGGAGGAAACTTGTTTCTGATGTGATAAACTGCTTTAGGGAGGCAAGGGGAAAGTGCCCTGAGACACTAGCACTAGGGATTCCACAATCACCCTTTTAAAATAATTTGGCAAGTTATAAGCAAAAGTGATTAATCCGCACAATAATCCTATAGATTATTTAGATCACTCACTTTGAAAAATCTGATTGTTATGGGTCACTGAAAAGCATTGTAAGATCAAATCAGGTTCTAAGCAATAAACAGGTTTACTTTACAATTTTTTTCTCACCTCAAATTAATAAACTTTCCAAATGATTCAGTACTGGTCACTATTAAAGCCTATGGGAATTTTTGTAAGTAAATCATTTGAAAGTTGAATAATTTTTATATCTTTATTTGTTTCCAAGGTCAAAGTGTTATATTTATCATATATCTTCCTTGACCAAACACTGCCCAACTATGAGTTTAGTAACAATCTCTGACTTAGTGTAATGTGCCTGGTAATTTTTAACCCTTTGTAGTTCTCAAGATGAATGAAATTATGTGGTTTATTTGCTACACCGTGAATTATAACGTGGGATTGTGAATCCCCGCCACCCCTAAATAGAAAAAGAGCAAAAACTTACCTTTAATCCTGCACCAAGGCTAGGTTCTCCGGCAGCCTGATCTTCCTCCGGTGACAGCAATCTCTCTTGCTGTAGGTGGAGGGATGTCAGGGAGGCAGAATAAGGAGGTGGTATGCTGCCATGGGTCATCTCTCGCCGGCATGCTGTACTTGTTGATGACAGACATCCAATATGCACGTAACTGACATTACCCAGCTTGGAATTTTTGTTCAGGGTTGGCTAATGGTGCTTTAATACTGCTGCTGGTGGCAGCAAAGGGCTACAGCTTTGAATGTGCAGCATTTAATTTTGCAACGCATGCAGACTCCAAGCACAATCGCCACTTCAAATCTCTGAAGTTGTCAAGGTGCTCGAAGTAACCCTTTATTGAACAAACTCCCAACTGACATGATGAGGTGTCTGTAAGCTGAGACAAAATATCCTTGGAGATATGTGAAATGTATTATGAAGGCATTTAAAAAAACAAAACAAAAAAAAATATCTTTATTTCTGGACAGCCAAGTGACATTACAAGCAGCGTAATAACATAGACGGACAATGATAGATTGACATTTTATAAAGAATAGAAATTAATGTAACAACATTTCAAGACCCAATTCAGTGCAGCTGAATGAACAGTAATAATATGGATGATGATGCAACAAGGTTTACATTTTATTTATGTGTGCATTTTCTATGCAGTGAGCGCATAAACAGAACGTAGATATGTATGTGTTTGGTCGAATAGAGAGATTTCCAGCTGATGCTAATGATTCAGTCATTGTGGTGTATAAATAATGCAATAATAGACATGAACTGTAAAGCTACATCTATTCTTAGAGCACTGTTCTTCCTTTATAAGGGTATAGTGAGGATGTGCAGATATACAACATAAGTACACACTGCAGAAAGAGACTTAACTGCTGGAGAACATTATCAGTGTAGTCACTAGGCCCTGTTAACCATTTATTTACACTGAGGCTTTGAGAACAGATGTGTGAAACTATGAACATGTAATTTCTGCCTTACCAACATTTAAAGGTTCCCTGCTAAACCTCTAAGAATAGCTGTGCGAGATTTGTGTGTTTAATCTTTTTCGCTGCTCTTATTCTGATTGTTCCTCCATATTTGGTCAGAAACCCTCTAAGAATAGTTTTGCAGATAATCTTCCAGCTGCCTGCTGCTAATCCTGTGCTATGCCTGATTACTATGGATTGACATGGCCCTTAAGGCTTTGCTAGCTTGGAAAGAGTATTCAACTGGATCTATCTCCCACACACCATCCAGTGATCAAAGGTCCACTTCCTGACCAAAAATCCATATCCACATGCTCAACTAATCTACATATAAGATATAAGGATTGCTACTGAAAAGACATTGGGAGATTTAGTGGGAAAAGTCGCCATCTTGTTTCCAGCCATTGAAACGGTGCCAGTTGGTAATTTAAAGATGGCTGTCCCCTGAGTTGTTGTGCTTAGTGAACTTAACCTCGTGCACTCAACCACTGACCCAATGAGACATGATGCCCTGTACAACACCATAAACCTATAAAAGCATGTACTTGGGAAACAATAACCACTTTAAATATGTCTGACTCCACCTCCTGATGCTACTACTCATTGACAGCCAATATTTAGACCTGTCTTTTAGGCTGCCCAAGATTTGAGGGCCACAGGGAAAGCCAAAGGGTAACATAAGACATCTTATTAAAGTGGTTAACGCATGTCTAAGGGGTCTATACCCATAAAATGTCCCAAATGTTTGCTAAAAAATCATTACCCTCCTCTCTGATCATCAAAAAATCCGTGCAGTTTACCAATAGTATATACTGCCTTTTCGGAGAGTGGCCACTCCACCACTCCCCATTCATGAGAAAAGTCTACTTCTGCATCAGCACTATCGGTTCCACCTCTACTTGGAATGCATTCATTGTCTGAGTGTGTCATCTGATTCTTATAATGCTTCGAGTGTTACTTTAAATATACTGTGACTGCAAAAGCAATGTAATCCATCGATGCTAGCTCAAGGTTAACAACACACTAACATTCATCATCAGGAATTGTGTAAAAATACTGCACTTTTGCATTTTCTTCTTATTTGCTGATAAAATGTAAAAACAAAGTGAGAAAATGAATGGACCGAACGGAATTGCACATGTCTATTAAAGGAACAATATAACAAACCTGAGTTTCTAACACTATAGAGTACCTGTCCCTATCTAGAGTAGACCCCCCCCCCCCCCCCCCCCCACCAGTTTGCTACATTTACAACCAATGCTTTTCTATGAGCTGCTGCATCCCGTGACTGTGTTTTTTACTCAGTATGACAGGTTTTTAACCCTTCAAGGTTCTTTCTGGAAGGGTTAAATACACAGGACCACTGCAGTCAGACCACACTCAGACCACAGTGAGATTAATTGGTCTGGGTGACTTTCGTGGTCCTTTAACTGTGTAGTATTGGATAACTTTGGTATTCCAGATTGTGTATATTCTATTACAAATGAGGTATGGTATTCATGTGTCTCTTTATGTCACAATACCCTTTTCTTACTGCATTCAGCACTGGGGAATATGTTGGTTCTTCATCAATAACTAATAACCTGTAAAACTCATTATTACACCACACAATTGATTCTCACTGTAAAACATCAGTAGAACAGCCAGTATGTCCTCCCACACAGTATGTAACGTAGACAATGGATGGAACATGAGATGATAAAATGTCTTGTGACGCTTGAAAGATGCCCATCGTCCAGAATTAACTGGTACAAAGCCAAATTTCCTAGAATTGCAGTTCCACATCACATGTGTTAAGAAGAAGCTCAGATTTCAAGGATTTAGATTGTCTTCACTAGGAAGGAAGACAAAGTATACATGTGTTCTTTGCTGGGCAGGGTACTCTGCAAGGACACTGCATACCACAATGACATGTTGGCAAACTATAGAGGAAAACTTTTACTCAGTGTACCCATTGCCCTGCTTGTTTTAACCCTCTGATTCCATAGGGGGAATGACTAACCTCATAAATAGCACAAAAGTACAGTGTGCAAACTATTACCGTAACCTGTATTTTGTATATATTTTGGTCTTTACAGCATTACCACTACTAAGAAATGCATGATCTAGCTGTGCCCACACTCCTAAATCCCATCACCATTTTTAACAGGTCTATCACCAAACTTGTGGCATCCAAGGCTCGTCTTTCCTTAAGGAAACCCAGCTGATCATAGTGTATGAGATGGGGCTATACCAGAGATAGGTGGTTGGCTAAAAGTTCTTCCTACCTCTCCCAGCGCTCACTCAGTGTTTCTTTCTCTGGCTCTGCCTCTTCTCCCCAATCCCTCTCAGATGGTGTTCCCCAAGGGTCTGTCCATGGTCCCTTATTGTTCTCAATCTACACTGCCTCCCTTGGTAAACTCATCAGTTCCTTCAGCTTCCGGTATCATTACTATGAAGATGACATGTAAATTTATCTGTCCTCCCCTGATTTCTCACCACCCCTCTTGACTCGTGTCTCTGACTGCCTCTGCTATTTCCAACTGGATGGCTGCTTATTTTTTTAAACTGAACCTGTCCAAAACAGAACTTCTGCTCTTCTCTCCCTCAAGTGTTGCTACTTCCTTGTCTGTGTCCCTCCAAGTCAATGGTGCTACAATCCGCTCTACCTCTAAGGCTCCCTGCCTAGATGTTCTCTTTGACTCCCACCTCTCCTTCACCCCTCATGTCCAATCAAATGCCAAATTCTGCCGCTTCTATTTAAAAAAACATTGCGCGCATCCCACCCTATTTAATGCCTGATATGGCAACAATGCTTGTCTATGCTGCTGTCTCTCTCGCCTTGACTACTGTAATCCGCTTCTCAGTGGTCTTACGTGTTCCCAACTTTCCCCGTCACAGTCTATAGTGAATACGACGGCGAGGCTCATTTTCCTGTCCGCCTGCACCTCACACACCTCCCCCTTTGTCAGTCCCTCCATTGGCTTCCTGTAAGATATAGGGCCCAATTTAAGATCCTGACACTTGCTTATAAATCTCTACACAATTCTGCTTCCACATACTTATCCTCACCATGGGCGTAGGAACCGGGGGGGATGGGGGGGACGCATCCCCCCCAGCAAATCATGCGGGGGGGACAGGTAATGGGGAAATCCCCCCCAGCTCCGCCGGCCCCCCTTTTGCTGCAGCCGCCCGAGCGCTCTGCAGAGAGCCTCAGGCGGCTGCAGCTCTGCCCGGGCTGGTGCGTCCATGAGGGCGCACCGCCCGGGCGCAGCCAGAGGAGAGGGGCTGACAGGAGGGAAGCGCTCAGCGCTCCCTCCTGTCACTCCCTCAATGTAGCGTGGCCGAGCCCTGTATAGTCCGCCGGTACAGGGAGCATCTGTCTCCTGTACCCGGCCGGACTAACAGGAAGTGAACACTGAGTGTGCACTTCCTGTTAGTCCGCCGGATACAGGAAACAAAAGCTCCCTGTACCCGCGGACAGTACACAGCTCGGCCATGCTACAACACAGGTAGGGGAGGGGGGAAGAAAGAAACAAGGAGGGGGGGGGGAAAGAAACAAGGAGGGGGGATAAAGAAACAGGGAGGGAGGGGGGATAAAGAAACAGGGAGGGAGGGGGGGGAGAAAGAAACAGGGAGGGAGGGGGGAGCAAGAAACAGGGAGGGAGGGGGGAGAAAGAAACAGGGAGGGAGGGGGGAGAAAGAAACAGGGAGGGAGGGGGGGAGAAAGAAACAGGGAGGGGGGGAGAAAGAAACAGGGAGGGAGGGGGGAGAAAGAAACAGGGAGGGGGGGAGAAAGAAACAGGGAGGGAGGGGGGAGAAAGAAACAGGGAGGGAGGGGGGGAGAAAGAAACAGGGAGGGAGGGGGGGGGAGAAAGAAACAGGGAGGGAGGGGGGGGAGAAAGAAACAGGGAGGGAGGGGGGAGAAAGAAACAGGGAGGGAGGGGGGGAGAAAGAAACAGGGAGGGAGGGGGGGAGAAAGAAACAGGGAGGGAGGGGGAGAGAAAGAAACAGGGAGGGAGGGGGAGAGAAAGAAACAGGGAGGGAGGGGGAGAGAAAGAAACAGGGAGGGAGTAGGGGGAGAAAGAAACAGGGAGGGAGGGCGGGAGAAAGAAACAGGGAGGGAGGGGGGGAGAAAGAAACAGGGAGGGAGGGGGGAGAAAGAAACAGGGAGGGAGGGGGGAGAAAGAAACAGGGAGGGAGGGGGGAGAAAGAAACAGGGAGGGAGGGGGGAAAAAGAAACAGGGAGGGAGGGGGGGAAACAGGGAGGGAGGGGGGGAAACAGGGAGGGAGGGGGGGAGAAAGTGAGTGACAAGGGGGGGACGGAGGGAGAGAGGGGGAGAGAGAGTGACAAGGGAGGGGGAGAGAGAGAGAGTGACAAGGGAGGGGGAGAGAGAGAGAGTGACAAGGGAGGGGGAGAGAGAGTGACAAGGGAGGGAGGGAGGGGGAGAGAGAGTGACAAGGGAGGGAGGGAGGGGGAGAGAGAGAGTGACGAGGGAGAGAGATTGACATCCATCACACACACACACAATCACACAATCATGCCACCCTTACACACACAGAAACACACAATTCATCCTTACACACACTCAATGCACCCCGTGCACACACACACAATCACACAATCACACAATCATGCAATCCTTACACACACACAATCACACAATCATGCAATCCTTACACACACAGAAACACACAATGCATTCCTTACACACACTCAATGCACCCCTTACAGACGCACACACTGCATCCCGTACATACACAGAATCACACCTTGCAGCCCTTACACATACAAACACAGATTCACACAATGCATTCCTTACACACATATCAGGACATCCCCCTACACACTCCACCCCCTGTGAACAAACTCATTGGTGGAACGTGAAGGTGGACCCTGGGACCCAGACCTTGAGCTGTGTAAAGGGCCCCCAAAAAATGGAGCTGATTCCCGTTCTCACAGAACATTGATTTTTGGGACCACAGTTACAAACAGCCTCCAGAGAGCCTGTTCTACACCAGACCAGTGGAGCCAGACTGCAGCTAGAGCCCATCATCATCCTCATCTGGTTGTAAGTAGGCAATCTAGCATATTATTCGTGGCACTAATCTCTAATTTACCTCACATTAAAGAAACACTATAGTCCCCAGAAGCACTGCAGCTTAATGTAGTGGTTCTGGTGTCTATAGCCTGTCCCTGCAGGCCTTTTAATGTAGGCACTCCAGCACTGGCGTTAGTTAACATGGCAGAAAAATAATTGGAAAGGGTTAGGGGGGCTACTAATAAGGATAGGGGGAGAGGGGTAGGTAGAAAAATAATTGGAAGGGTTTAGGGGGGACTACTAATATGGATGGGAGGAGGGGGGAGGTAGAAAAATTATTGGAAGGGGCTAGGGGAGTACTAATATGAATGGAAGAGGTAGGGTGGGTTATAATATGCATGGAAGGGGTTAGGGGGTACTTATATGCATGGAAGTGGTTAGGGGGGTACTAATATGCATGGAAGGGGTAGGGGGTTAAAATGCGTGGAAGGGGTAGGTGGGGTTCTTTTGTGCATGGAAGGGGTATGGGTGGTTCTAATATTCATGGGAAGGGTAGGGGTGGTTCTAATCAGGAGGATCCCGGCGCTGTATACGGGTAAGTAAAACCCCTTCCTTGTAGTGACCCTTTAATGTTATTATTTAATCATTTATATAGCGACTGCAAATTCCGTAGCGCTGTACAATGGGATAAACAACTCCTAGTTTACGGAATAAGAATATACCCGGCGAGTAAAAATGCTATCCCCCCCAGATTTTTTGGGGTTCCTACGCCCATGATCCTCACTAATACACAAATATGTCCCATCCAGACCCCTACGCTCTGCCGGAGTCCTACGTCTAACCTCTGTTTGTACCACTACCTCTGATGCTCACCTTCTCTAAGGCTGCACCGTTCCTATGGAACGCCCTTCCCGTCTCTGTTAGACTCTCACCCAATCTCCACTCCTTCAAAAAAATCTTTGAAAACTTACTTCTTTAGGAAAGTATATCAATTAAACTGTGAACAGCCGTCTCTGCCGCACCCTGATTCCTCTCCTGAAACTGTCATCAAAACACTAAGCCCTCAATGAACACTATACTAGCAACCTACCTTTCTACCCTACCCTTACCTTTTGTGTCACTATACCCCACTCCCTCTAGCATGTAAGCTCATTGAGCAGGGCCCTCAATTCCTCTGTTCCTGTGTGTCCCAACTCGTCTGCTTACAAATACGTGTCTGTTAGTCCACCCATTGTACAGCTCTGCGGAACTTGTTGGCACTTTATAAATAATAATAATAATAATAATAATAATATGAGGAATAAGGATATTCACAATTTTTTACAATACAATACTGTGTACCCATTTGATCTGGGCAATTTACCCATGGAAATGGAATTTGTAGTTCTATTGAGTTAATCAAATGTGATGGGTCTTGCTTGATCCTTCTCCTGCTTCTTTGTTATTGTAGGTAGGAAGACTCTCCCCAAATATGGATGTATTTCCCCTACAGAGTGTTGGAGCATCTGCGGACAGGTTTTTTAGCTTGTAGAATGCACTATAGAAGCAAGCAAAAAGATTTGCTATGGACTGAGGGTTTGAAATTTAATGTCCAGAGTCATCCAGCAGGAATGGAATAGAAGAGTTTGCGGACTGCTTAATAAGTTTAGTTGCAAACATTCGCCCTGTTGTGCCTTCTATGTAGAATCTAGCTTTCAATTTCCTTATCATTAACTTGGTTTGTGATAGTTGTATATTGAGTTCCTCTCTAACCTGTTTTATGGATGTAAATGTAGCAATTTTCTTTTTCTCTGTTTGTGTACGTGTGTAGCATAGGAGATGAATTGGCCTCTAAACACTTCTTTGTGCACCTGCCATAGTAGATCTGGGGATGATTCAACTGTGTCGCTCTCTGAGAAGCACTCTCTAAGAGTTTTTTTTTTTTTTAATAAAACAACATGCTTGGTGAGAGTGCAGTGGGAAATTGTCTTTTCTCTATCTCGCAAAGCTGTGGACTGGTGGGCCTAATTGGAGTTTCTGCAGTAATAGACCGTGGTCTGACCACGTATTTGGTCCATAGGTCATACACTGAACCAATGAGAGTGTTGCTTAGTTTACTAAAAAAAATGGCCTATTCTGCTATATTTTTGTGCACATTACAGTAAAAGGAGTATTTCAAGCTGTTGGATCCAAAGTGCACACACATCATAAAGTCAGAATTCATGTAATAGTCTACGGAATGATTACTTTGCATTCTCCAGACTCTGTCTGAGTTTACTGAATTGCAAGAACCTATGTCGGGATCATGCACAATGCCCACAGTAAATGCTATTCTTGGATTGGAAAGTTAATGCATTTTGCAGGATAGTAATGCCTTGTACACACAAAAATCTTAGATCAGGAAAAAGTTTGCACAAGACAAAATTTATGTGCACACCAACTAAGAAAATTAGAGGGAAATTATCTCTTGTGCAAAATAGTTTCTTGATCTAAAATCTTATGCACACTGAATATTTGTGTGCATGTAAACCTGAAATAGTTTGTCAATCATTTTGGTACAGCGCAGCCTGTCTCTCACGGTTAATAACACTACATTATAGTGTTACTACATGATAATGTAGTGTTAGAAGTTACTCAACAGTATTACCATAATGTCAGACATTTAGACAGGCAGAAACAAAGTACAGCTTGTTGCATTTATACTTTGTTACAAAGCTTCAACCCCACCTTTACCAAAGTTAATAGCAACTTAATCCATAAAAATATTGACCTTTTATTCAGCCTAAAGATAATATTGTTAGCTTGTTGACTGTATTTGGGCAAGCATGTTAATTCCTCAACTTGGGCAGAAACAGTGAACACAGCCCAATAAATGGTAATATATACACAATAAAAGCTTCTTACATATAAATCAAATTCATCTGACACAATTGTAGCAAACATTGTATGGAGAGGAGAGATCATATCACCATTTGCAAAAGGAGCTATTTTACCAATAAATGGTGAGGTATACATTAATGCTTCTTAAAAACTAAAAAAGGAATCTTGATATGATGTGATATGTCCAACGTACAATATCACATCATATCCAACAAACAATCCAATTCAGCAGACACCAATTCAAAACATTCTATGGAGAAAGGTCACCCATACATTTTTCAAAAGGCGCTCTAATAAATGGTGGCATATACTTAAACATACAGAAGCGCACTCTCAATAACAGACACACAATCTCACTAATTTGAAACACTCATACTAACAGACACTGACAGAGACTCTCAATGACAAGCACACAATTTCACTTATTTGAAACACACACACTGACAGACACACACTGAAGACACACTCGCTGATAGAAACACTCACTGACAAACACATTGACACACACTCTCAATGACAGACACACAATCTCACTGATTTGAAACACTCACTGGCAGATGCACACACAGACACACTCATTGACAGTCATGCACACATCGACATACACTTTTACACATTCTTGCACACACACTCACAAATTAATTTAATTTCTTATTTAATTTTTTTAGGCCCATGCATGCATCCTCCCTACCTTTAGAAGAGCTGGTGTGTGTCCTCTTCCTGCGGAGTTTCTCCCTGGGGTCCAGTGGGGAATTGGTTTTCTTCCTGAGGTGCAGTGGAGAATGAATTTTTAATTTCCTCTTTGCTCCCTCTTGCACCCTCTGTAGTAATGCAGGGGCCAGAATGACATCATATTCCGGTTCCTGGAATCACTACAAGAGGTTTGCGAGAGAGGAAATGGAAACATGTCAACCTCCCTGTCCGCCCATGCCACCTGCCTCCTCCCCTTGGCCTGGTGTATAACGACAGAGTTGGCACCTGCCATGTGGGGTAAGCAGGTGCCGACTCTGCCTTGCTGAATGAGTGTCTGCTTCGGGGGTGCCCTAAGGTGGCCACTTTCGGGTACCCTAGTGACATCATTGGCCTGTTCTTCGTGTTGCCAACCACCTTCTAGCAAGCGCCGGGAGGAGCTGTGCACAAAAGACCTTGTGCGCTCCCTCGAAAATGGTTGTGCACGTGCACAAGCACACACCTTAGAGCAAACAGTGTTTGTAAGATTTAAAACTGTAATATTTGTGTGTGCGCTGTACCTTAATCAGTACTTTGCATATATTTTAGTCTTTATAGCAGCACCAATAATAACAAATGCATGTTCTGCATTTGTTATTTTCTGTGTAGCATGCAATGATAGACAAACACAGCACATTGATATGAAATGCAATTATAGACACATCATCAACATGTATATACATACACAATTTAACACACATCCTTAAAATGCATATAGTAAGACAGACAAACACCTTTTTGCAGGTGGAACTACCCCTGTTTCTAGCAGCGTTATTCATGTCATACTGTTACAAGTTACACTCCTAGAAACAGTCTAATTTCATAAATGAAAGTTACATTGAAGGAATTTGTTTCTAAGGATACTTGTTGGGAAATGGAATGTAGTTGAAGTACTTTCACCTTTACCCTCTATTCCAGTACTTGCAAAACTCTACAATCCAATAGTTGCTATGTTTAGTGTGCCTAAAAATGAAATCTGGGAAAATGTAAAATTGTGCAAAGAGATAAAAATGCTTAAATGTCACCCTTCACCTCCCGCAATTCATTTCCCATGCCCTCCGTATCAGAAGAGAATTTGCTCTTTAAAGTTTTAATGGAATCCTCAGGCTCCCCATACACAGTCACAAGTTATAACAGTTTACCCAGATCTTCAGAATAATGCATTTATAAAGTGACACCATTTTATAATTTGTAGCAAGTTTTATACTTTAAAAACATGATGATATAAGATCCATGTGAACAGAAGCAGCAGTGTTCACTAAACGGGGAAGTCTCCAGGGATACTTAAAGGAGCACTATAGCGTCAGGAACACAAACATGTATTGCTGACCCTATAGGGTTAAAACCACCATCTAGCCACCCTGTCCTCCTCATGCCTCCCTAAAATAGTAAAATCTTACTAGTATTCAAGCCTGAAGCTGTAACTCTGCATGCTGTTTGCCTCAGAAAAACAAGCTGTCTGCTGACATCATCAGAAGTCGTGCCCTGATCCAATCACAGTGCTTCCCCATAGGATTGGCTAAGACTGACAAAGAGGCAGATCAGGGGCAGAGCCAGAATAATTCAAACACAGCCCTGGCCAATCAGCATCTCCTCATAGAGATGAATTGAATCAATGAATCTCTATGAGGAAAGTTCAGTTTTTGCATGCAGAGGGAGGAGACACTGAATGTTTGGATGCATTTTAGGCAGCCATGACCCAGGAAGGACCTCTAACAGCCATCTAAGGAGTGGCCAGTGAAGTTATCACTAGGCTGCGATGTAAACACTGCATTTTCTCTGAAAAGACAGTGTCTACAGCAAAAAGCCTGAAGGTAATGATTCTACTCACCAGAACAAATTCAATAAGTTGTAGTTGTTCTGGTGACTATAGTGTCCCTTTAAAGATTCGGCTAAAATAGACAAAATTTCACCAGTGTAGTTAGTCTTGGCCTAAAATATTAATTTCACTGGCAAATTCCCAACAATTCCTGCTATAGTGAATCATAAATGTCAGTAAGAGTCTTTGTATGAGTGTCAGTGAGTGTCCCTGTATGATAACATATCACAGCATGTTAGTTTGTGTATTGGTGTATATGCTAATGTGTGATTTTGATTGTTAGTGTATGTCTATGTGTGCATGTTAATGTCGGAGGTGTGTGGGGGGTCTGCACATGAAGATAGTTAATCCCAAACTATCTTGAATATATAATAAAAAATAAAAGGTGCGTTATACGTATAATTTTTTGGGCTATCTCAATTTTAAAGGTGCAGCTTCCCTTTAAAATATTTAAATTATTGTCACACATTTTTTTTACCACTGTAATTGTTTATTCACGTATTTAACGGTGCCTTTTTTACTTGATTTTTGTATTCTCCACAAAAAATACACCGAACTCCTAATTTTAGTAAATTAAATCTAAATTGCAAAATTTAGGCAAAAATATCCAAATATCCAAATAGCTGAGCTGGACAATTTCTCACAATCGGCAAATCCTACATTTTTTTTTTTAATTCTTTATTTTTGTTGTGCATGTTATAACAAAAGAGCTTGCACAGCCACGACAGCATGGGCAAGTACAATAATGACAGTAGAGAAAGACATCATCATGGCATATGTAAAACAGCACAAATTTTTTAGTTAATGAGATCTACATGTTAACAGTTTATGCTCTCGTTTAGTTTAAGTGAGTTAGTAAGTTACACATGTCTGGGAAGAGTTTTCAGAGGAGTGACAAAGAAGGAAACAGTTTAAGCAAAGAGGCAGACGGTGGATCTAGCACCTTTTTTAGGTAAGGTTATACATAGTATTGATTAAAATCGCTTAGGTATATTCAATACATGACATGGCATAGAAAGTACATTGTACATTTTTGAACTGAACTAGTTGTAGGTACGATCTGTGTGTAGCAGAATCAACATAGGTTTCAGGTTATACGTTTTTTGTACCCTTATGCTAAGTCTAAATATTATATCATGCTCGCTGCTTTGGATGGGTGACTGTGCCCTAGGGTTTGTTAGTGTAGCTTATTTTAATGCCTCGTGTTGTGTGTAACGTGTTATCGTTAGGCGGCTTGCCTGGCCAAACACAGTCTGAATCAGTGCAAAGGCTAGGAATGTTATGCATAGGGTTATGTCCATGGGTACAAACTCATTGTATGTGTTCACCAGGGTCGTTTTTGCCAGCCAAATCCTACATTTTTACACTAAAGTTCAGAGTGTAGTTCAATAGCCCTGCAAGTATGTGTGACACGTGGCTCGGCCTCCTGTTTAGTGTGTTTAAAATACAGGAGAATACAATATACGAAAGATCAACAGGACTGTTTCCACCCATGGATTTAAATAATAGCACAGATTGTGCTGAGTTGCTGGAAAGCCGGAGTGAGAGCAGGGAAAGAAAGGTGATTTGGCTGTGTTCCTGTGACAGCTGCAACCAGAGAGAGGATTAACACCTTCTCTTAAAATAAGATTTATTAGAGTGTTGGGTCATTGTCCCTTTCTCTCAGGATTCTGTGGCGATCACATTGCAGGAGATTAATCAGTTGGCTGCCCTTGCTTACAAGCATCCTGCAAGAACTAAGGGTACTTAGTGACATAAAATAATTTCTAAGATTATTCATAAGCTTCTGACCAAACAACATCTGACATAGACCAATTTTCTGGCTTGCACTTGTTTTTATATGTATATGTGTGTGCAGAGGCGTAACTAGAAACCACTGGCCCCTTTGCGAAAATTGCCCTGCGGCCCCCCATACATCTACCGTCCACCCCATACGATCCTGCTGCCCCACACGTCCCCGCCCTCCCTACACATGCAGACAAACAGATACACATGCAGACACATACATACAGACACACAAACACATACACACAGAGACCCATACAGACATACATACACACACACAGACATGTAGAGACATACACACACAGACAGACACACACGTGCACTCATATACACACACTCAGACATATACACACGTACACTCACAGATACATACACACACAGACACACTCTAAGACACACACTCATGGACACACACACACACATACCCTCACACAGTCAGACACACACACATTCAGACACACACACATTCAGATACACACACTTACACACACACACTCACAGACACACACTCACAGACACACGCATACACTTACAGACACACACATACACTTTAATATTAAATGTCCACCCAGCCTCCCTACCTGGAGAGCTGGCGTGGCTCTGTCCCTGGGGTCCAGTGGGGCTTCAGTGCGGCGGGTGGCAGAGTTCCTGTCAGACGCGGCGAGGGAGCTGTTTTCACTTACTCACATCTAAGCTCCTACCTTTCACATTTCAACGATCCTCTAGTTAATTACACGAATCCCTTATCCAAAAAGGGGCACTTTTGGCACATTGTAGCCATTATTGTGAACTCCGTTTGATACTTTTGTTACACTGCACTTATACCTTACGATCTTGCCAGTTAATTTATCCAGGGCAATAGCATCGCGTGCATTGTACCATCCTTGGGGTGGGGACTTATTTACCAAATTTCAGTGTGGTTCTTGCCCTTTGTCTATTTACGTTTTGTTTACTGTCTTCCCGTTTGTACCTACTTTTCACGTAGTTTGTCTAGTTGCAGCCACCGTGTCTGCCCCAGGTATCCATTATTGGGACAGTAGTGACTAGCAACTTTGTCAGTTATTGTGTGTGTTTTTAGCCTTACCGAATAAAATAACATACTTTTCATTTACTTATTTATTTATTTATTTATTTTCTTACACATTATTTAGGGACAGCCTCCTTTCTCTCCTTTTGCACTAGTCAAACAGTGTATCATTATTATATTTGGTTTCAACATTAATTTGTTAACACTCACTGTTACTTTCTTGCTATATGACTTAGCTCGTGATTATATATAGTTTATTTTATATCGAATGATACATTTTATTTAATATTAACTCTTGCTACTCTCTTATTAAAGGGACACTATAGTCACCAGAACAACTACAGATTAATGTAGTTGTTATGGTGAGTATAATAGCTCCCTTCAGGCATTTTCATGTAAACACTGCCTTTTCAGAGAAAAGGCAGTGTTTACATTGCCCCTAGGGACACCTCCAAGGGGCCACTCCTCAGATGGCCACTGGAGGGGCTTCCTTGCTCAGGGCTGCACAGTAAGCAGCTCTGCCGTTCAGCATCCCCACGCTCTGCATGGAGACGCTGAATTTTTGATTCAATGCATCTCTATGAGGAGGTGCTGATTTGCCAAAACGGTATTTGACCCCGCCCCTTGCCAATTTTAGCCAATCCAATGCTTTTCCCAATGGGAAAGCATTTGATTGGATAAAAATCAGCAATTTTGATAATGTCACCAAGGGGGCGGGCCAGTGCCGGCAGACCCGTGCAACGCTGGAAATAAGGTAAGTTTATCATTTTAAAGGGGTAAGGGGGAGAGGGGGGGGGGGGGACAAGCCACCTAAATGGTGGGTTTAGCACTTTAGGGTCAGGAATACATGATTGTGTTCCTGACCCTATAGTGTTCCTTTAAGAGACTCACTTATTGGTAGATTTATTTTTTTCTGTTTTCTTATTTCACATTTATATATATATATATATATATATATATATATATATATATATATATATATATATATATATATATACACACTGCTCAATACAATAAAGGGAACACAAATATAACACATCCTAGATCTGAATGAATTAAATATTCTTCTGAGATACTTTGTTCTTTACATAGTTGAATGTGCTGACAACAAAATCACAGAAAAATAAAAAAATGGAAATCAAATCTGAGGGATCTCCTCCCAGACCTGGACTTAAGCATCTGCCAACTCCTGGACAGTCTGTGGTGCAACGTGACATTGGTGGATGGAGCGAGACATGATGTCCCAGATGTGCTCAATTGGATTCAGGTCTGGGGAACGGGCTGGCCAGTCCATAGCATCAATGCCTTCGTCTTGCAGGAACTGCTGACACGCCAACCACATGAGGTCTAGCATTGTCTTGCATTAGGAGGAACCCAGGGCCAACCACACCAGCATATGGTCTCACAAGGGGTCTGAGGATCTCATCTCGGTACCTAATGGCAGTCAGGCTACCTCTGGCGAGCAAATGGAGGGCTGTGCGGCCCCCCCAAAGAAATGCCACCCCACACCATTACTGACCCACTGCCAAACCAGTCATGCTGGAAGATGTTGCAGGCAGCAGAACGTTCTCCACGGCATCTCCAGTCTCTGTCACGTCTGTCACATGTGCTCAGTGTGAACCTGCTTTCATGTGTGAAGAGCACAGGGCGCCAGTGGCAAATTTGCCAAACTTGGTGTTCTCTGGCAAATGCCAAACGTCCTGCACGGTGTTGGGCTGTAAGCACAATCCCCACCCGTGGACGTCGGGCCCTCTTACTACCCTCATAGAGTCTGTTTCTGACCGTTTGAGCAGACACATGCACATTTGTGGCCTGCTGCAGGTCATTTTGCAGGGCTCTGGCAATGCTCCTCCTGTTCCTCCTTGCACAAAGGCGGAGGTAGCGGTCCTGCTGCTGGGTTGTTGCCCTCCTACGGCCTCCTCCACGTCTCCTGATGTACTGGCCTGTCTCCTGGTAGCGCCTCCATGCTCTGGACACTACGCTGACAGACACAGCACACCTTCTTGCCACAGCTCGCATTGATGTGCCATCCTGGATGAGCTGCACTACCTGAACCTCTTGTGTGGGTTGTAGACTTCGTCTCATGCTACCACTAGAGTGAAAGCACCGCCAGCATTCACAAGTGACCAAAACATCAGCCAGGAAGCATAGGAACTGAGAAGTGGTCTGTGGTCACCACCTGCAGTACCACTCCTTTATTGGGGGTGTCTTGCTAATTGCCTATAATTTCCGCCTGTTGTCTATCCCATTTGCACAACAGCATGTGAAATTGATTGTCACTCAGTGTTGCTTCCTAAGTGGACAGTTTGATTTTACAGAAGTGTGATTGACTTGGAGTTACATTGTGTTGTTTAAGTGTTCCCTTTATTTTTTTGAGCAGTGTATATATGTTTTATGACTTCTGGTTAAGGGATAGGGTGATTTTAACGTTACAGGAATTGGTGGGAATTTCACTCCCAGACAGTAATTGCTATTCATAGTTAAAATCACACTGATTACCGAGCCCCTCTCTTTTACCATTTCAGTTTTCGGGGAGGGACTGAATACATGTATAACTCTCACTATTCTTGGGCAGACTGAGACATGTATGTCTTACTGTTGAACTGAGATCAGAACGTCACACGGCACAGTGTCACTTATGACATTCAATATGGATTTTTAATGCATAGTGCAACATAAGCCGCTGTGCAGTACAGAATTGGAAAAAATGGTCTGCAATTGAAATAATTCAGATATTTTAGGATAGATTAAGGAATAATTGAAACTTACCTGACATCCAGTACCAGGTGAAGCTCATGGTGCCTATCTCAACTCCCCGTCCAACATCAGCCCTGTACTCACCCGTTCCAATCAAAGGCTTCTCATAGGGAAGCCTTTGATTGGACTATTTCACTGGCTCAAAGCACAACCACGTGTTCTGAGTCAGTAAAGGGGAGGGAGGGTGGAAGGGAAATTTTAAATGAAAAAACTAAATAAAAAAATAGAGGGTGTAGCAAGCTTCATTTTGGAGGTGCTCTGCCTTCAAGGGAGAAGATTATTACGGCTGTTGCCATCAAGCTGGCGACAGACGTAAAACATGCACAGAATTGATATTAGGTAGAGTCTTCCGAAGGCACGTGTGCTGGGGATGTAATATGTCCCCAGCACACAAGTGATCCCTGAATGTGCAGCATTTAATGTCAAAACACTGCACATCCGGATTCCTACCACCATGACCATGGTTAGAGTCACCTTTTAATATACTGTTTGTGTCCTTCAAAATCACAGTTTCCCTCATTTTGATTTTGCTTCACTTATTGCAGTAATCTATATGTAGATGTGTATAGTAGTGGCATCATTTGGAATTGTACCTAATTTTGACTTCTAAGTCAGATGACAACATTTTATGACTCATAATTATAGCTTTTAATAACACTTTAGAAATGTCTGCCTTCTGATCTGTACTTTTAATTGACTACTTTTCTAACATGTTACTGAAATTAGCTCTAAATCCTAGAACTCTCATAGTGACTAATTATCACATTTACATTGAATTATTTATAGCTGTGTGGGTGTTATGTCTTGAGCAGTCTACTCCAGTCCTAAATGAAAGCCATGTACTCTCAGTCAATTCATCATGATAAAATGTCCACATCTAATTGTGATATTCGCTAAGGACGAAGCTTTCACCCTTCATAGTAACTCTAAACATACACATGAGGATTGTACATTAAAGTGTGCACCCAGAGAAATGTGGCATACACATTTAAAAAATACACATTTTTGCTCTAGTGAGAACAAGGTGTAAACAGAGATCTTCTTTAAAGTGATAACAAGAAAAACTAAACTTACACAAAACTTTCTAAAGAGACCTAAACAAGGGAAAGGGAAGACAATTTGGCACTGCAAAACAGAGTGACTAGTCACAACCTGCACATCCCCTGTGTACACCTATGATATAAATTGGTCATAATTAAATGTTTTGAGAGCACACACCACACACAATGGATACTACCACTTTAAATCTTGAGGGTAGTAGTATTATTGTCAGAATACTAGTCAACCTTGGGAAGTAAACATTGTGGCATTGGGTAAGGACAAAGATAGGGGCTTATTAGTGCCTAGAATTTGGAGCTGTGTGTGATCAGAAGGGGCATGTGTCAGAACTTGCAGTTTAGTAAACAAACACTTGATGTGCAAGGACCAGGTGATCCCCCTTGTCCTGAGCAATCTGAAAAATGTGAGAACATGCATTTCATCATTATAAGGTCCCAATATCAGTTGTTTATTACAATAATTCCATCAATGAACCATATGGTTAATGTGAGCTCCGGATTCCCATTACAGTTATTCTAGACTTCACAGGTTGTGTATATATATATATATATATATATATATACTGGTCAGCCACAACATTAAAACCACTGACAGGTAAAGCAAAAACATTAATTGTATCTTTACAGAAGCACCTATCAAGGGGTGAGATATATTAGGCAGCAACTGAATAGTCCTTAAATTCCATATGTTTGAAGCAGGAAAAATGGGCACAGAAAAGCTAAGCGAAAAAAAGTGACTTTGACACGGGCCAAATAGTTATGGCTAGACAACTGAGCCAAAACATTGCAAAAGCATCTCCAAAATTACAAGTCTTGTGAGCTGTTCCAGTAAGAAGTGGTTAATACCTACCAAAAGTGGTGCAAGGAAGGACAACCAGTGAACTGGTGTCAGTATCATGGGCGCCCAAGGTTTATTGATGCACAAGGGGAGCGAAGGCCAGCCCGATCATACAGATATGCTATTGAAGGGCAAATTGCTGAAAACCTTAATGCTGGCCATGATAGAAAGGTGTCAGAACACACAGTGCATCACAGTTTGCTGTGTATTGGGGAAGCATAACCCCAGACCAATCAGAATGCCCATGATGACCCCTGTTCACAGACAAAAGCGCCTTCAATGGGGACGTGAGCGTCAGGACTGGACAATGAAGCAAAAGAAAAATGTTGCCTGGTCTGATGAATCAAGTTTTCTTTTAGATCAAAAGGATGGGCATGTGCATTGTTTACCTGGAAAAGAGATGGCAGCAGGATGCACCATGGGAAGAAGGCAGGCCAGCAGAGGCAGTGTTATACTCTGGACAATGCTCTGCGGTGAACCTCGGGTCCTGCCATTCATGCGGATGTTAATTTAACATATACCACCTATCTAGAGATTGTTGCAGACCACGTTCACCCCTTCATGGCAATGTTGTTCACTGATGGCAATGGCCTCTTTCAACAGGATAATGCACCCTGCCACACTGCAACCATTGTTCAGGAATTGTTGAGAAACATGACAAAGAGTTCAAGGGGTTGCCTTGGCTCCAATTTTCCAGACCTTAGATCTCATCTGTGGGATCCAATCCATGAAGGCCCCACCTCACAACTTCTGCCCATTGGAGTGGTCTGCGTGCCAACTCCCACTTCCCTTAACCCTGCAAGTGTAATTATTGCAGTTTTCATAAACTGCAATAATTACTTTGCAGGGATAAGTCATCCCCTAGTGGCTGTCTACTAGACAGCCACTAGAGGGCACTTCCTGGTCCATAGTACAGGTTTTCACACGCTGTGTGAGGACCTCCAGCGTCGCTAAAATCCCCATAGGAAAGCATTGAAAAGCATTTTCAATGCTTTCCTATGGAGAGGTCTAATGCTCGTGTGAGGCATTGCTGCGCATGCGCATTAGGTCTCCCCAGCCGGCAGGCAGGATCAGTCTCCCCCACCGGCTGACGTAATGAAGGGGAGGAGTGGAGGAAGAAGCAGCGACAAGGGACATCGTCGCTGCCTTTGGTAAGTGACTGAAGGGGTTTTCACCCCTTCAGCAACCGGGGATGGGAGGTGGGAGGGAGAGGGGACCTGCAGTGCCAGGAAAACGGATTGTTTTCCTGGCACTGGAGTGTCCCTTTAAAGGATTTACTGCTAATGTCTTGGTGCCAGATATCACAGGACACGTTTAGAGGTCTTGAGGAGTTCATGTCTCAAAGCATCAGAACTTTTCTAACAGCACAAGGGGCACCTACACATTTATTAAGCAGTTGGTTTTAAAGTTGTGGCTGATCAGTGTGTGTGTATGTATGTATGTATGTAGGTATGTTTGTATGTATGTATATACATACACAAACACAAAAAAAAGATAATGGTTTGCACACATAAGAGAGACCCCTTCTGGACTAACTTAATATTACACTTATTCTTCAGATTGTGCACAATGAATTTATTGAAGACAGCCTCAGCACCCAGTAACACACAGAAAATATCTACAACAGATTATGCAAAGGCCAAAATAGTGTAATACAATTACAACACCAAATAGTGTACTTTTGTTTTACGTTTCAACTCACAAATGTACCGTAGGTAGAATAGTAAACCTTTAATAGTGATGATAATCTCTGCTCAAGTGGATCTTCCAGACGCTCAGAGATGCATGCAAAGACAAATAATAAAAACCATAGTGCAACACTTTTAAATCACAAACACTCTGCTTTATTATTGTACACTTACAAAATGTACGAAGTTAAAGGACCACTATAGTGCCAGGAAAACAAACTTGTTTTCCTGGCACTATAGTATTAATAGTTCCCCCCACCCTCATGGCCAACCCTTCTGCTGGGCTGAAGTGGGAGGAAGGGGTTAAAATCGTACCTTTCTCCAGCGCTGGGGACTCTCCTCCTCCTTCCAACGTCATCGGCTGAAAGCACATGAGCGGCAAGAGCCGCGCGCGCATTCAGTCCATAGGAAAGCATTCTCAATGCTTTCCTATGGACGCTGGCGTCTTCTCACTGTGATTTTTCAGCTGCAGGGTTAAACCTAGATGGACCTGGCACCCAGACCACTACATTAAAGGACCACTCTAGTGCCAGGAAAACATACTCATTTCCTGGCACTAGAGTGCCCTGAGGGTGCCCCCACCCTCAGGGTCCCCCTCCCGCCCGGCTCTGGAAAGGGGAAAAGGGGTAAAACTTACCTTTTTCCAGCGCTGGGCGGGGAGCTCTCCTCCTCCTCTCCGCCTCCTCTCCGCCCCGTCGGCTGAATGTGCGCGCACATTCAGCCGGTCGCATAGGAAAGCATTTACAATGCTTTCCTATGGACGCTTGCGTGCTCTCACTGTGATTTTCACAGTGAGAATCCCGCAAGCGCCTCTAGCGGCTGTCAGTGAGACAGCCACTAGAGGATTAGGGGGAAGGCTTAACCCATTAATAAACATAGCAGTTTCTCTGAAACTGCTATGTTTATAAAAAAAAATGGGTTAACCCTAGCTGGACCTGGCACCCAGACCACTTCATTAAGCTGAAGTGGTCTGGGTGCCTAGAGTGGTCCTTTAAGCGGAAGTGGTCTGGGTGCCTATAGTGGTCCTTAAATCAGCACACAATGTAGTGATAAATGGTGATTTATTCAGTCATCAAACACAGAGTGGCAACGGTTCAACAATAAACGTCTTTCTTAAGTTATAATGCAAGTGTACCATACTTAACAATACACAAGTGAACATACAGTGATTCATCCAATCACTAGGTAGTGTATCAATCACTTGAACAACAAAGTAAACAAACTAATTAGGGTTTTAACCCTGAACCTTAGGCATGTAGAATAGCAGGGAATTAACCCTTAACAATCAAGAGTTTTTAAGAGTTTACAGTCATCATGTTATAACAATAATAAATGATCACTTTCAAAAGAAGATTGCAAAAGAGGGCAGGAGACACAGACAAAGGACAGCAAGCCCAGATAATATTGAGACGAATACTAAGGAAAGGAATGCTAGGTCAGAGTAGAACTGTTTGTTGATTTCACCAACAGACACCTCACGACTACTGTGATGCAACATAATGATTGAGAAAATAGACAGCAACCTGATGGACTTCTGTACTTAGAGGATTACTCTAACCCTTTGCTGCAATTAGCATTTTTATGTTTGCAATGCCCTATTGGGCACAGGGGCAGATCCAGAACCTAATTCTGGGATGGGCACTGGTAGACTATTTAAAGGAACAATCCATGCACAGCCACTACAGCTGTATGTAGTGGTGGTGGTGTCAGGAGTGCCATGGTGCCCTCCCAGTTTGACAGCTAAACTGTGGTCTGCCGGGATAGGAGCTGTAGTAAGGTATAGGGTCAGTAGTGTGTAAGGGGTGCAGTCAGGGCCGGTGCAAGGATTTTTGCCGCCCTAGGCAAAAAAAATGTTGCCGCCCCCCCCCCATATGTCCTGCCCACCATGTGACATCACAATGCCCCGTCCATATGCTCTGCCATATGGGCCAACGCCAGTCTTCACAAAGTGTCTTTTATCTGAAAAGACAGTGTGTTTACATTAAAAAGCCTACAGGCACAGGCTATAGACACCAGAACCACTACATTATGCTGTAGTGCTTCTGGTGACTATAGTATCCATTTAATGTGAGGTAAATTAGAGATTAGTGCCACTAATAATATATTGGATTGCCTACTTACCACCAGATGAGGACAAGAGGCTGATGATGGGCTCAGTCTGGCTCCATAGGTCTGATGTAGAAGAGGCTCTCTGGAGACTGTTTTTAACAGTGCTCACAACAATTAACGAACAGGAAGCAGCTCCATTTTTTAGGGCCCCTTACACAGCTCAAGGTCTGGGTCCCCAGGGGGCATACGCCTACAATGCCCACCCATAAATCCACCTACATGGCCTATCCATGAGTTGGGGATGTTTTATGTGTGCAATTTGTGTAAGGGATGTTGTGTGTTTATATGGGATGTAGTGTGTGTTTGCGTGTAAGGAATGCATTGTATGTTTCTGTGTGTGTGTGTGTGTGTGCAGGGCCGTCTTTAACGCGGGGCAAACGGGGCAGCTGCCCCGGGCCCAGTTGCTCCTGGGGGGCCCAGAGCAGCTGCCCTGTGGGCCCCGCGATTTGCGCAGCCCCCCATGGACCCAGCGGTGCGGCTGAACAGAGCCGCACCGGCCCGCACGCTGAGGAGGCTCCCCGGGTGGCTCATGCACTAAGGGCCACCCGGAGAGCATGTGTGAGCAGGGGCCCGGTCTGGCGCTGTGACGCTTAAACAGTGCGACCGGGCCCCTTCCTGTACCGGCTGGGAGGTCACTTCCTCCCGACGGAGAACACAGCCGCGCGGGAGGAGAATGGCAGGGAGGGGAGTTCCAGAGGAAAACTCCCATCTGCCTCAGCCTGCCACTGGACCCCAGGGAAACCACCCTCCAGGAAAAGGTAAGAACCTGGAGGGTGGCTAAATGTATGCTTGTGTGTAAGTATGTTTGTGTGTGTCAGTATGTCTGTGTGTGTAAGTATGTTTGTGTGTGTCAGTATGTCTGTCTGTGTATGTATGTATGTGTGTGTATGTCAGTAGGCCTGTGTGTGTCAGTATGTCTGTCTATGTGTATGTCAGTATGCCTGTGTGTCAATACTTCTGTCAGTGTATGTGTCTGTGTGTGTCAGTATATCTGTCAGTGTATGTGTTTGTCTGTGTGTCAGTATATCTGTCAGTGTATGTGTCTGTGTGTGTATGTATGTCTGTGTGTGTCAATACGTCTGTCAGTGTATGTGTCTGTGTGTCAGTATATCTGTCAGTGTATGTGTCTGTGTGTGTATGTATGTCTGTGTGTGTGTCAATACGTCTGTCAGTGTATGTATGTCTGTGTGTGTGTGTGTCAATACATCTGTCAGTGTATGTGTCTGTGTGTGTCAGTATATCTGTCAGTGTATGTGCCTGTGTGTGTATGTATGTATGTCTGTGTGTCAGTATGTCTGCCAGTATATATTTGTGTGTCAGTGTATGTATGTATCTGTGAATGTGCCAGTACGTCTGCCTATGTGTATGTCAGTATGCCTGTGTGTGTGTCAGTATGCCTGTGTGTGTGTGTCAATACGTCTGTGTGTGTGTGTCAGTATGTCTGCCAGTATATATTTGTGTGTCAGTGTGTATCTGTGAATGTTTTAATGTCTGTCAGTGTCTGTATGTGCCAGTACGTCTGTCAGTGTGATTGCACATTGGGCGTAATTGGGGGGAGGGATAGGAGGGGCAGGGCCCAGGGGGCCCAAGAAAATGCATTGCCCAGGGTCCTAATCATATTAAAGACGGCCCTGTGTGTGTGTGTAAGGGGTGCAAGGTTTGTTTCTGTGTATGTAATTGAATGCAGTGTGTATCTGTAAGGGGTGCATTAATTATGTAAGAGAACGTAAGGGATGTATTGTGTGTTTCGGGTGTGTCTGTGTGTGAGTAGGAATGCATTGTATGTTTCTGTGTGTGTGTGTGTGTGTGTGTGTGTCACTTAGTGCTCTCCCTTGGCCCCCTGTCCCTCTGCAGTCCCCCCCCCCCCCCCACCCCTTGGTGGTCTTCTCACTCCCCTTAGGAAATAGCTGTCAGAAATGGTGCATGATTAGATTTGTGGCAAGTTCCGCCAACTCATCCCAGTTCAACTCTATTGACCTTGTTAAATTGACTTTGGATTTCCTACAGGTCTCCTGTTAGTGTCTTAGTAGATGATGTAGGATGGGCACTCCCTCTGTGTCTGCAAGCCGTGGACCTGTGGTCAGTGTATACTCGCAGACTCAGAGGGGGCGCAATGCGACACTGCCTCATATGCTCCTGTTATGACGGTATGTGACCAAATCCTCAGGATATGGCCGGCCACAGGAAGAGGCTGAGAAAAAAATATTCAATTTGTTCAGAAGATGGTATTATGCTACAAAGTGGCACAAACTCAATGTTTACCCCTTAGTGGTCCTCCCTCTCCCAAACCCCTTAGTGGTCCTGCCTCTCCCAAACCCCTTAGTAGACCTTCCCCTACTCCCACCACCCCCTTAGTGGTAATCCCCCCCTTAGTGGTCCTTACCCTCCTTCCCTCTCCTTAGTGGTCCTCCCTCCTCACCCCCCTTTGGTGGTCCTTACACCCCCCCCTTAGTGGTCCTCCCTCTCCCAAACCCCTAGTGGACCTCCCCTCCTCCTCCCTCAGTGGTCCTTACCTTCCCACCCCCGTTCCCCCTGTGTTCCTTCACCCCCTCCCCCAGTGGTCCTGACTCACCCCTCCCCTAGTGGTCCTTACCCTCCCCTCCCCTAGTGGTCCTTACCCTCCCCTCCCCTACTGGTCCTTGCTCCCCCCTCCCCTACTGGTCCTTACCTTCCCCTCCCCTACTGGTCCTTCCTCCCCCCTCCCCTAGTAGTCCTTACCCTCCCCTCCCCTCCCCTAGTGGTCCTTACCCCCCCTCATGGTCCTTACCCACCCCCAGTGGCCCTTATCCCCCCCTCTCCCTCCCTCCCCTAGTGGTCCTTATCCCCCCTCTCCTCCCCTAGTGGTCCTTTCCGCCCCCTCATGGTCCTTACTCCCCCCCCAGTGGTCCTTACCCCCCCCCCGGTCCTTACCCAGCCCCAGTGGTCCTTATCCCCCCTCTCCCTCCCTCCCCTAGTGGTCCTTATCCTCCCTCCCCTCCCCTCCCCTAGTGGTCCTTTCCCCCCCTCATGGTCCTTACCCCCCCCCAGTGGTCCTTACCCCCCCTGGTCCTTACCCACCCCCAGTGGTCCTTATCCCCCCTAGTGGTCTGTTATTCCCCCCCTCCCTCCCCTAGTGGTCCGTTATTCCCCCCCTCCCTCCCCTAGTGGTCCGTTATTCCCCCCCTCCCCCTCCCTCCCCTAGTGGTCCGTTATTCCCCCCCTCCCCTAGTGGTCCGTTATCCCCCCCTCCCTCCCCTAGTGGTCCGTTATTCCCCCCTCCCCTAGTGGTCCGTTATTCCCCCCCTCCCCTAGTGGTCCGTTATCCCCCTCTTCCCTCCCATAGTGGTCCTTATACCTCCCCTCCCCCCTCCCCCCTCCCATAGTGGCCCTTACCCTCCCCTCCTGCCCATGTAGCATGGCCGGGCGGCGCGGAACGCGGGACAGGAACCTCTGTTTCCTGTACCCGGCCACCGGCGGAATGACAGGAAGCGCTCACTGAGCGCTCACTTCCTGTCATTCCGCCGGCGGCCGGGTACAGGAAACAGAGGTTCCTGTCCCGCGTTCCGCGCCGCCCGGCCACGCTACATGGAGACACCGGCAGGAGGGAGCGCTCTGCGCTTCCCTCCTGCCGGTCACTCAAACCCGGCCACCCTCCATGCAGCAGGGCTGCGCCGCCTGGGACTTGTTAAAGCGCTCAGGCGGCGCAGCATGAGGAGGCGCAGCGGGGACAGGGATCCGGCGCCCCCTGATAAGTTGCGCCCTAGGCGGCTGCCTAGGTCGCCTTACAGGTGGCGCCGGCCCTGGGTGCAGTGTGTGTGTGAGGAGTGAAGTCTGTGTGCATGTGTGTGTGGGATGCAATGTGTGTGTTGGATGCATTGAGGGGTGCAGTGTGTATGTGTGTGTGTTTAGGGTGCATTGAGGGGTGCAGAGTGTGTGAGATATATATTGTGTGTGTGGAGGGGTACAGTGTGTATGCAGGGGTGTATTTAGCCCAAGACAAACTAGGCATTTGCCCTGAGTGGCACTATTTAACGCCCACTGAGACGTCCCCTGTATTTTCAATGTCATGGGGGGGGGGGGGGGGGAGGGTGAGTAAGAGCTGGTCAGCTAATAGAGACACCCTCCCCTTCTCTCCCCCTCTCCCTTCCTTCGGTGGGCGGCTGGCTTACCATCCGAGGCGGCGAGGGAGCTGTGATCTCTCTGCTCTGCTCCCTCATGCACCGTTTACATATACTCACAGACATACTCACACACACTCACAGACACACATACACTCACAGACACACACATATACTCAATAATTACCTGGAGGGGTTAACTCCACCTCTAGTGACTGTCTAATTTAATTTCAGCTTTTTGTTTTTTTTTAATTCTTTATGTATGACTTATTCCAACGTAAAATAGGCCCATATACAATAGTAATATGAAGAACATTATTTATTTATTTATTTATAAAATATTTTACCAGGAAGGATACATTGAGATTTCTCTCGTTCTGGGTCCACAAAACATTGTGTTGATACAATAGGGTACAATAAAATACAAAAATAATATTAAAACACAATATATACAAAATTTAACATTCGTATTACAATACTGTACTCTGCTATTAAGGATTAATAAATGGTGAGAACAAAGACTTTTGTGTTAAAGGACTAAAAAGCTGGTTTGCTTTACCATACCAGTGTGTGTTACAAGGAGACAATATGTATGACAGGCCTGGAGAATGTGCAGTATGCCACCCACAGACTTTATCTGTGGCTGAACAGCCCTGTTTCACCGGAACGTAGTTGGGGCTAGATAATGAGATATACCAGCTGCAAGTGTGTATTGAAACTTAGAAAAATAAAATGTAAAAACAGCAGATTGAGTACTAAAATACTATGTCGTGAGGGTGATTATAGTACTCAATAATCCCTGTGCACCAGGGAGGTGTATGTGGTTGTGAGCATACGCAGGCCTAGGCCCTGAAGTGCATCACGTGGATAGACAATTGCCGTAAAACCTCTGTATGAAAAGGACAAGGAACCAGGAGATAACAATAACAGTACACAAATAAAAAAATATGTTTTTAAATATCGCCTGTCTCAGACTACCCTCTCTGGGGAGTAAAGCATTAAGGCTGCAACTTTCTCAGCCGGTATTGGCTGCGTAGCGTGGTAGGGGGACAATGCTCGGGACATCCAAGGAACAGCCAGCAGTCATGGGTTTATCAGGCCACTGTGTTTGAGGCCTAGGTCTCCAAGGAAAGAGGCCGTGTCTGTCTGTGCAAAAAGGTGGCCAGGAGGGTGCAATTTGGACCTCATTTATATCGGATGTCAACCTCCCAGAGTGTCTGAGTGACCTGGCGAACAGAACGTTTCCAGTCTGGAGTGACTCTGCAGAGATCCTGCACGCAAATGAGCTATATCACCTCAAATTGTAAGGGTGCCCTGGATTCAGAGGCGGCTCTCTAATTAGGCGGTTTAGGCGGCTGCCTAAGACCTCGCACCAGCTGGGGCAGTGCAGCCGCTGAAACCACCTTAGGGCAGACTGTGTCGGGTCCTCGGTCAATGACCAAGGACAAAACACTAGGAGGGGGCCCGGCTGCTTCCTCAGTATGCCGTCGGGTGCGAGGCCCCTCCGTGCTGTCTGCCCGGGAGGAGAGTGCCCGTAGCCGCCGGTCTGTGGCTCACCACCAGACCACCAGGGAATAAAATAAGGTATTTCATCTAACCCGCTCCCACACCACTATTACCCCCCCCCCTCACTATCACCGTCCCCCCAGTATACCCCCTCACTGCAAGTAACCCCCTCACTGTAACCCCATCCCAGTATAACCCCCTCCCTGCCGGTAACCCCCTCATTATCACCCTCCTCCCAGTATAACCCCTACTTCACACCATTACCCCCTACCTCCCAGTAACACATTCACTATCATCTCCCTCCCAGTATACCACCTATTTCACACCATTACCCCCTCCCTCCCAGTAACCCCCTTACTATCACCTCCCTCCCAGTATACCTCCTCGCTCCCAGTAACCCCCTCACTATCACCCCCTCCCAGTAGACCCCCTCCTTGCCAGTAGCCCTTTCACTATCACCCCCTCCCAGTTTACCCCCTCTCTGCCAGTAATTCCCACCAAGTATATCCCCTTCTTCACACCATTGCCCCTCCCTTCCAGTAACATCTTCACTTTCACCCCCCTCCCAGTATACCACCTATTTCACACCATTACCCCCTCCCTCCCTCCCAGTAACCCCCTTACTATCACCTCCCTCCCAGTATACCCCCTCCCTCCCTTCCTCCCTCCCAGTAACCCCCTCACTATCACCCCCTCCCAGTATACCCCCTCCTTGCCAGCAGCCCTTTCACTATGGGGTGGGGTGTTTGGGGTGTAGTGTGATGTTTGGGGTGTAGTGTGTGCACGTGAGGGGTGCAGTGTGGTGTTTGGGGGTGTAGTGTGATGTTTGGGGTGCTGTGGGGTAAAAAAAATGTGTTTTTGTTTTTTTGTTGTATTATTATAATATTTATGTCCCTCCTCCCTTCTTAACTTTGCCTGGGAGGGGGGACCTTGTAGCCCTCGTGGTCCGGTGGGAAATCCCTGGTGGTCCGGTGAGGAGTGAACTCTACCCTGTAGTTCCTTAGGTAGAGTTCACTCTTGCGAGATCGGAGCGTTGCCATAGTAACCACGGCAACGCTCCGACCTCGCGAGAGGAACCTGGTGGAGCTGCAGAATAGAGCTCCCCCGGATCCTCTCTCCCTCCCTCCATCCCTCCCTAGCCGAATCTCAGTGCCTGTGGGCCAGTGGGGAGACAGTTTGTCTTCCCACCGGCCCATGAAGGCAAACAGAAGGGCCGGCGCTCTGATAGCACTGGCTCTGCATGGGCCGGGAGGGGAAATACACTGATCTCCCCTGTCGGCCTCGGCCCATGGCCATTGCGAGCCATGACTCTCTGTATCCAGCACTGCAAGCCCGCCTTTCAATACAACGAATGCTCCTTACACACACACAAAATACAACCCTATTATTTTATACTTTTGGTGTTAGTGGGGCCTCATGCTTGAATTTCGCCTAAGGCCTCATAAAGTCTAGAGCCGCCTCTGCCTGGATTTGAGAGCCTCCACTACTGCCATTTTGTCTCTGAACGACTGAAAGCATATTAGGACATCTCAGGAGGCCATCGCTGGAGCTCTAGTCAATTTTATTAGCTGGTACATGCCATCCACTGTTATTCTCTCGGAGCAGAATGTGAGCCAGTAGGCCACGGATGAAATGCGGTAATGGACCTAATGCACTTTCAGAACTTGCCGCATATGTGCATTAGCCCCCCTTTCTGAAAAAATTGGAGAAGCTGGAGCACTGTTCTAGCGCTGAGGGAGTAAATAAGGTGTTTTTTAAACCTTTCTGAGCTTGGGGAGGGTGGAAGGGGGGAACTGGAGGTCATTATAGTGGTATGAATACAACTTTATAGAATTATAGAATCCCTCTAATTATTCAATTATTACATTTTGGAAGGTTGCATATTTCTCAATGCTTCTTATACAAATGAACATATAACATATTTGTAGAGAAACAATAAGGAGCAGCAACACCAAAAACAAAAAGGAGCCATGACATTGACCCTGAAGTCGAAACATTGCCGGTTCCACACTGATGGAATAAATCTCTTTGACATTTATTTTGGCGTTGGGGTTCCTTATTGTTTCTTTACTGCATGTGAGCTAGTTGTAAGGAGACCTTGGAGATTTGCATCCAAATGTCTAGTGGAGTGCTGGCCCTCCATATTGCTTTGTATGAGTATGTATTCAGGGCAGGTGCAAGGATTATTGCCGCCATACGCAAAAAGATAATTTGCCAACCCCCATATTGTGACATTAAAATGGGTGCCCTAAACACAGTCTGGCCAACTGGCCAGTATTTAGGCTCTTTGCTCAGTCTGCCTGGGCAGCTAATTTGCCCAGACTCCAGTAAAGTTGCCACGTGCTATGCATAGGTGTGCCCTGCCTATTTCATTAGGGTGTGCATCACCCTATGTTATTTTTTTTAATGTTATGTAATGTGAATATTTATTAAAAAGTGGATGTGTGCTGTAGGGTTGCTGTAAGTGTACTAGCTATGTGCAAGGTGTGTGTTGTGGCTTTCTGTGTGTGATGTATTAGGCTGACTGTGTGTAATGTGTGTATAGCTGTGAGTGGCTGTGTTTGGGTAGCTGTGAGTGACATGTGTAGCTGTGTGAGTAGCCGTGAGTGATAAGTTTGGGCCGCTGTGAGTGTTGTGTGCGGCAATATGGGGGAAATACATATGGGAAGTAGTTGAAGATGGGAGGGGGGAGGTTTAGGTGCTGCAGTGAGGGTTTAAAGGCAGCTGACAGCTTTAAGAGCAGTAGTGGTTGTTAGGGGCAGTTATGGATGTTAGGAGCTGTAGTGGATGGATAGGCACTGTAGTGGGGGATAGGGGCTGTAGTGCGTTGGCGAGGCTCCGGGTCTCGCGAGAGTGAACTCTAGCACCATAGGTTAGAGTTCACTCACCACTAGCACCACCAGGGATGACAGCAGCACAATCCCCCCTCCCAGGCTAAAGGTAAGAAGGGAGGGGGGATATAATCACTCACACACACACACACTGCACATTAACACTCACAGCACCTTCACTCACATACACACACACTGCACCACTGACATTCACAGCACACTGTAACGGATCCCCTGGCACCCCGACTGGGCAACTCCGTTGAAGGATTCTTCCAGTGCTTACAGAAGGCTCCAAGCGCTCCGCAAGACACCACAACCACCGTAGACCCCATGAACCGCCGCAGCTTGGTTGGGGTCTCGCCGTCTCCTACCCACCCTGGACCTACGACAAGGCTCCAGGTTCCAGTGGGTGAACCTCTCCTCCAAGAGAGTGAAGCAGGAACAAGCACTTAAAAGAGCTTAGAAGTGATTATCCAAGGGAGCATGCAGAGCATAGCAATCCCTTGTGGTGATATAGCAATTCCCCCAATAAGAGACAGGACTCTAGATTGAGGGTGAAGTAGAACTGACTGTACTGGCACATACAGACTCTTTTATTCACAATCCACAAACATAGTACTGCCCACAGGGTTTTGAAATACAACCAATCAATCCGTACAATACACACAGACACTCCCACACAAAATCCTCCCCTCTGCCTGTGATATGATTACTGAACACAATGGTTAATATAATTATCACAGGCAGAGAAATACAGTATTATAAAACATATCACAGGGACCCCAAAACATGCAATAGCCCCATAAAATCGTCGGAATCGGGGGATCTGGGTGAACCACATATCCAAAACTCACCCAGATGCGTTCAGTAGTTTGGAAGATACAGTTGAATGCAGATTCCACAGAACATATACAGGCTATATGAAAAATAATTACTGTATAATGTGTCCCCTGTTGTATAGTTTAAAACTATAGCACGATGTCTTTGTGCACCAAATACCGGCGAGATGACACCGTGTAGAAAAGTCCAAACAGTGTCTGTGAGTTAAAATGGCCGTCATCCATTGTTCTCACCATGTTACATAGTTACATAGTTATATAGCTGAAAAGAGACTTGCGTCCATCAAGTTCAGCCTTCCTCACATTTGAGTTTTGCTGTTGATCCAAAAGAAGGCAAAAAAACCCAGTTTGAAGCACAATTTTGCAACAAGCTAGGAAAAAGTTAATTATTGACCCCAGAATGGCAGTCAGATTTATTTTTGGATCAAGCAG
This sequence comes from Pelobates fuscus, assembly GCF_036172605.1. NCBI lineage: Eukaryota > Metazoa > Chordata > Amphibia > Anura > Pelobatidae > Pelobates > Pelobates fuscus. The sequence continues at coordinate 388,524,491 of NC_086317.1, read as the reverse complement.
TTATTACCCTACATTGAAAGATTATATCCTTGAATATTCTGTTTTTGCAAGTATGCATCCAGTAGCTGTTTGAACATCTGTATGGACTGTGATAAAACCACCTCTTCAGGCAGAGAATTCCACATTCTGATTGTTCTTACAGTAAAAAAAACCTTTCCTTTGCCGTAGACGAAATCTTCTTTCTTCCAGTCTAAACGCATGGCCTCGTTTCCTATGTAAAGTCCGGTTTATGAATAGATTTCCACACAATGGTTTGTATTGGCCCTGAATATATTTGTATAATGTTATCATATACCTCCCTCTCAGGCAACGTTTTTCTAAACTAAATAGGTTTAAATTTGTTAACCTCTCTTCATAGCTGATATGTTCCATTCCTTTTATTAATTTTTTAGCCCGCCTCTGCACTTTTTCTAGTGCCATAATATCCTTCTTTAGAACAGGTGCCCAAAATTGCACAGCATATTCAATATGTGGTCTTACCAGTGATTTATAAAGAGGCAAAATTATATTCTCGGGGGGCGGAGCCTGACCGCGAGCGAGAGCAGTCGCCATCTCACGGAGCTCCGTGGGTCCTAGCCGAAAAAAGCTTGAATTTGAGGGATTAAACCCTTCGCCCTACCTGCAATAGGCTGTTAACCTACGGAGTGTGAGAACCGGAGACGATCTATGCCTTTCATCCAGCCGGCGAGAAGCAAGCGGCAGAAATGCAAACCCGGGGCCTACACACACTCACGGAGCCCGACCTGGTCAGACCTGCTGGATTGGTGGCAGCCTCACGGGGACCCGGAGGCTGAGGACTTCGCTGACACCCTCCAACACCCTCCTCCACACAAATGGGCAGACGATCACAGAAGGCCCCCCTGGAGCCACAACCAGGTTCCAGAGCCATAGGGGCCTTACTGCAGCGAAACCAGGCAACTAAGATGGCGTCCAAAGCAGATCACAGACCAGCAATCACTCCTGCAGAGTCTGCTCGCCCAGACCCACTACCAGAGCAGGTACCGGGCACAGCTGAGAATGTGGATGGATCGGCGCCGGTCACTCAGCGGGATTTCCACAACCTGGTACAGGAAATCAAGTCCCTCCTGGCGGCAGACGTGGCAAGTATTAAGGCAGACATACAGGCGGTGGACACTAGGGTGAAGGCCTCGGAAGAGGATATAGTCACACTCAAGCAGGGACTCTCAGACCTCCAAGCCACAGTCTTGACCATGCAAACGCATCAACAAGCACTCTCACTTCATTACACAGCCATAGATGACAGGTCTCGGCGAAACCACCTGAAAATTAGAGGGATCCCTGACACAATCACGCCGGACGAACTACCTCATTATATGAGGTGCCTGGTGGCCTCCATACTGCCCCAGCCCCAAGCCAAGAAATTCTCTATAGACGGGATATACCGCCTACCGGCGGCAGGTGGCACTACCTCTACCTTGGTGAGGGATGTGATCGTCCGCTGCTCCACCTCACAGGTTAAAAGGCTCCTGATGACAGCGATGCATGGCAAGACGCCACTACCCTTTGAAGGGTCCAACCTCTCATTCTTTCAGGACCTTACGAGGTCCACACTGCAATGGCGTCGATCCCTGCAATCAGTCACCAGCCATCTAAGAGCAGCAGGGTTGGAATACCACTGGAGATCCCCCAGGTTCTTGGTGGTCACTCATAAAGGGACTGTCCATAAACTTTCTTCGCTAGCCGAGGCGCCTCAATTTTTCAAAGCCCTGGGTATCCAGGTCCCGCAGACACACCCGGAACGACACTCCGGAACCAGAACTACGGTACCCTCAATGACCATGGACCACCCGACTCTACGATCCGAAACCTGAATACCCCAGGGGACACTCCAATACCATGAGGCTCATGCACAACTGTTTAGCTCTGTTAAACCCTGTTATTCTTATAAGCATAACTATAAGGCTCCTAGGTTGACATGACAGCGACAATACACCCACTACAGACGCACTCTCGTAATATCATAATAGGGCGCAGCCTAATATGACTGTACGGACATCATGCACACGCCATAGACTGCACTCAACCCCCCCCCCCCCGCCACCCCCTTGGTTAGGGGCGCATATAGAAGACGGCCTGACTCCATCACCTTGAATTTGACACACTTGACCACACGGCCGATCTCCCTAAGCCAACTATACTCCCATGACTACATATTAATGCACACGGAACTGGCGCAAGGACACTGTGACCTTTATGGGCAAAGCAACACAGTCCTCTAGGGTAACAGGCATAGAACAACAGTCTCTGGTGCAAAAATGGTGTGGTTTATTTAGAGCGTGCACAAAATCCATACAGCAATCAGTTTGTTCAAAAACTGCAGCACAACAGAAAGGAAGATCTACAAAATAAATCCTAGCTCAAATTTGAGCACTAACTAAACATAAAGAAATGTCCCTTACTAACCAGGGTAATAAACTACACAAATCAAAAATAAGCATTGGTTTCACCAACCTTTAGCACATTGTTTAGATGCTGCTCTGCACAGACCTGCTCTCTCTCTGCAGGTCAGATTGTATCTGACTCTTTCTGCTCTGAGACCTGCTAATTAAAGCCTCAGCAGTTGCTAATTGGGCAGGTGAATGAGTATAGACTATGGAGGATTCTGGGTCCTAGATACCTTCCTTCTATTACCCTCCCATAGACTCTGTCACATATCCCCCCCGCCAGCTTAGACCCATCGGTCGTAGCGACCTTTGACAACAAACAATGGACTCTGGATAAACCATCTGCATTCCCCTGGTCTTTACCAGCTCTATGCTCCATAGAGAAGTTATATGGCTGAAGACTAAGGAACCACCTAGTTACTCTGGCATTTGTTTCCTTGTTATGTCTCATCCATGTCAATGGCGCATGATCTGTGACAAGTTTGAACCTTCTCCCCAACAGATAAAACATATAATAATTCAAAAGGTGAGAACCCTGTGGAAGCTTGGGGGACTTCTCTGATAGCAAACATTAGATATGGGAGCAAACGATCCCAATTCTTACCATCTTTATCAATTACCTTACGGAGCATTGCTTTTAATGTCTTATTAAATCTTTCCACTAACCCATCAGTTTGTGGGTGATACACTGAAGTTTTCAATTGTCTAATCTTCAATAAGTTACATAGCTCTTTCATCACTCGTGACATGAAAGGAGTACCTTGGTCTGTAAGTACTTCTCTAGGTAGTCCAACCCGGCTGAACATAAACATTAACTCTCTGGAAATGGTTTTAGCTGAGGTATTTCTTAAAGGTATAGCTTCGGGATACCGGGTAGCATAATCTAGTACTACCAATATATATTGGTGCCCCCTAGCGGATTTAAGTAAAGGACCAACCAGGTCCATAGCAATTCTTTCAAATGGGACTTCTATAATGGGAAGAGGAATGAGGGGATTACGGAAAGTTTGGAATGGAGCCTTTCTTTGGCATTCTGGGCATGACTTGCAAAATCGCTCTATAGCAGAGTAAATTCCTGGCCAGTAAAATCTTCTTAGTACTCTCTCCCTGTTTTTTTCAATCCCAAGATGCCCCCCCAATACATGGCTGTGAGCTAGTTTTAAGACTAGGTTTCTGTGGGATTGAGGTACCAGTAATTGCTCAACCTCTTCAACCCCCCTCCTCTCTACTCGGTAAAGTAAATTATCTTTTTCTGCAAAATAGGGAAGGGACAATTGGGTTTCCGGGTTAACAGGAGTACCTTCCACTACCTGAACATTGGGCAGCCCTAAAATTTCCTGAGCTAATACCTAGATGATGGAACTCCACCTCTTCCCTTAGATTGTCTACTTGGGAGGAATCACTTTCATTGTGTTCCCCTTCCTCACCCAAACATACGACAGTGGGTTAATTTTCACTATATTGCTCCAAATCAATCGTAGAAAAAGGGAAACCATTCTCTAACCCCACTGTTTCTGCCTCTACCTCTGTACGGTTATCCTGTTTTATTACAGTATCTTCCCAAATTTTCCGAAAGAGGGGAAAATCACGCCCCAATACAGCATCATAAGGCAATGATGGTACCACCCCAACTCTATGTTTTATCACCCCTACCGCGGTAGCAAATTCCACCTCGGCCGTGGGGTACGTGTGGGTGTCACCATATATGCATATTATATCCAACACGTGAATTTTATCTACTTGCTCACTCTGAAGTAAAGATCTCTTTACCAATGAAACCTCACTCCCAGAATCTAAGAGTGCTTGCACACTCCTCCCCTCCATATTTACAGATTTGACATGATTAATACCACCAGTACTTGTTAAAGCAGACATTTGTGTGTATACCAACATTGCACCATGTTTCTCCCCCCTCCCCAAATTACATTCCATAGGTCCATCAGTCTGTGGACAGTTACGTGCAATATGTCCAATCTCCTGACATCTATAACACTTTATCTCTTTCTCAGTCTGGCCTTGTGGCCGGGTTGGGAACCTGGGTACCCAATTTTGCAGGTAGTCAGTCTGTCTATGGGTCTGTACAGAATCTTTTTTCCCATCGGTTTCTTTAAACCCACCAGACTTCTTTGAAGGTATCCTGTTCCCTTGCAATTTGGCGTTGAGATAAGGTTCTTTACTCTGAGTTTCATTAGCAAACCGGTATCTCTGTCAAGTTCCTCATTTCTTCAGGGTCCTTTGGATACGCTTGACTGACCCATTTCCGTAGCGCTATCGGCAGACTCCTGAGGAAGCGATCCATAGCCACCTTTTCAATGATTACTGCAGCAGAGTTGATTTCTGGCTGTAGCCACTTCTGGGCAAGTCTCAAGAGGTCATACATTTGTGACCTAGTAGGTTTCTCGGTATCATAAACCCAAGCATTATATCTTTGGGCTCGCACTGCAGGCGTAACTCCAAGCCGTGTTAGTATTTCCGCTTTCAATCGGTCATAGTCTTGTGCTTGGCTGAGAGGCAAATCATCATACGCTTTTTGTGATTCTCCACTGAGGCAAGGGGCTAATAATCCTGCCCACTGACCTGGAGGCCATCCTTCTCGGGTAGCAATCCTTTCAAAGGTTGTCAGGTAAGCCTCCATGTCATCAACCTCACTCACTTTATGTAAAAAATCAGTAACTCTAATCCGGCGCCCCCTGTCCGTAGTAGGGGTAGTTACACTTGACAGCATGGTTTGCTGCAAAGCACTTGTTAGTTTGTCTCTGTCTTCCCGCTGAGTTTCCATAATGCAGTCTATTTGTGTGGCCAATAAGCGGTTTGTCTCCTGTTGGACCACAACAGCCTGTCGCTGTGTCTCCATGAGGCTACTGATCTGCGCCGCTGTTACGCGGTTTGTGTCTTGCTGGGTAGTAGTAGCCTGTACCAAGGCTTTTACTAACTCTTCCATCTTGCTTGTTTTTTTTTTTCAGCCACTTGGTAAATACCACACACACCACACCTGCAGGCCTCTGTTTCAAACAACCAGTCTCAGTTTGCAGAGTCGCAGTACCTTAGGCCTCTATACCCACAGACCGTATAAATGTGCTTTAAATGCCCGCATCCTCCACCATGTTGTGACCTTTATGGGCAAAGCAACACAGTCCTCTAGGGTAACAGGCATAGAACAACAGTCTCTGGTGCAAAAATGGTGTGGTTTATTTAGAGCGTGCACAAAATCCATACAGCAATCAGTTTGTTCAAAAACTGCAGCACAACAGAAAGGAAAATCTACAAAATAAATCCTAGCTCAAATTTGAGCACTAACTAAACATAAAGAAATGTCCCTTACTAACCAGGGTAATAAACTACACAAATCAAAAATAAGCATTGGTTTCACCAACCTTTAGCACATTGTTTAGATGCTGCTCTGCACAGACCTGCTCTCTCTCTGCAGGTCAGATTGTATCTGACTCTTTCTGCTCTGAGACCTGCTAATTAAAGCCTCAGCAGTTGCTAATTGGGCAGGTGAATGAGTATAGACTATGGAGGATTCTGGGTCCTAGAAACCTTCCTTCTATTACCCTCCCATAGACTCTGTCACAACACATACCACCACTCTGACTAATGTGAAAGCTTATCTTGTATATCTATGTATCCCCCCACCCTTCCTTTCTATTCTGTAACCCAAAATGCGTTGATATGAAAAAAAAAGAAAAATGTTTTTCAATAAACAGAGATTGACAAAAAAAAAAAAAAATTATATTCTCGTCCCGAGAATTAATGCCCTTTTTCATGCATGACAATACCTTACTGGCCTTGGCCACTGCTGATTGACATTGCTCATTGTTGCATAGTTTGTTCTCTATAACAATTCCCAAGTCCTTTTTGTGTGGTGTTATCCCTAATTCGCTTCCATTAAGGGTATAAGTTGCTTGTGTATTCTTTACGCCGAAGTGCATAACATTGCATTTTTCAATATTAAATTTCATCTGCCATTTGAGTGCCCAGTCCCCCATTCTATCTAAATCCCTCTGCAGCAAAGTAATATCTTGCTCACATTGTATTATTTTACAAAGTTTTGTGTCATCTGCAAACACTGAAACATGACTTTCAATGCTGTCTTCAAGATCATTTATAAACATGTTAAATAGAAGGGGTCCCAGAACAGACCCCTGAGGGACACCACTTGCCACCTCTGTCCAGCTTGAAAATGTACCATTAATGACAACTCTTAGTACTCTGTTTTTAAGCCAATGTTCTACCCAAGAACAAGCATTTTCATCGAGACTGATTTCCTTGAGTTTGAACACTAATCTATTGTGTGGAACTGTATCAAATGCCTTGGCAAAATCCAAATAGATCACATCCACTGCAACACCCTGATCTATACTTCTACTTTCTTCTTCGTAGAACTCAATCAAGTTAGTTTGACATGACCTGTGCTTCATAAAACCGTGCTGATTTTTGCTGATAACCATGTTCTTCTCAAGGAATTCTTGAATATTAACCCTTAATAACCTTTCAAATATTTTACCAGCCACAGAAGTTAAGCTCACAGGTCTATAATTTCCAGGCAAGGATTTTGAACCCTTTTTGAATATAGGAACCACATCTGCCTTCCTCCAATTCCCTGGAACACTTCCTGAAAGAAAAGTGCTTCATCCATTGTTCTCACCATGTGCCTCTGATACATGAAATGGTGGCCACCCAGTAACACACACTGCACCCCTCTTGCACACACACTACACCCCTTACACACACACACACACACACACACACACAAACACACACATCACCCTCACACACACACACTGCACAATACTTTTTCCTGGCATTTTTGTCTCCTGGTATCCCATCTATGGAGACACCAGACACAAATTTAAAGCAAACACATTGCAAACATGTCATTACATTTTCTTGTGCTGTGCAGAACAAATACAGGGTCTTTTTCTCATGCTAGAGCTATTCAGCAGAGCTCTGTGCATGGTCTGCCCTGGAAGAGCATTGAACCAATATGCTCACTTTGTGATGGGGCGTGCATGTCATTGGTGATGACAAAACACACCCTATCTGGCTCCGGCCCATTTTCAGTGGGCCACTGTAATTAAAAAATGTCCGGGTCGAATTTTCTTCCCAGTCCGGCCCTGACTCCCACTGTATAGCCCTCCAGGCTAATAGATGGATCTCAAATGTTATTATTATTATTATTATTATTGCCATTTATATAGCACCAACAGATTCCGTAGCGCTTTACAATATTATGAGAGGGAATTTAACTATAAATAGGACAATTACAAATAAACTTACGGGAACAATAGGTTGAAGAGGACCCTGCTCAATCGAGCTTACATTCTATAGGAGGTGGGGTGTAAAACACATTAGGACAGGAATTTGCTGTCAAATAAGGTGGGCTGCCCTTTAGGAGAGGGCAAGAGACAGGTATGTGAGGTAGGGGTTAGTCTTGGAGGCCATAAGCTTTCCTAAAGAGATGGGTTTTAAGGCACTTCTTAAAAGATGCAAGACTAGGGGAGAGTCTGATGGCGGTAGGCAGGCTATTCCATAGGAAGGGAGCCGCCCGCGAGAAGTCCTGCAAGCGTGAGTTGGCCGTATGGGTGCGGACAACGGACAGGAGGTGGTCACGGGCAGAGCAGAGAGACCGAGAAGGGACATACCTATGGATCTGTGAGGAGATATAAGAGGGGCTAGAGTTGTTCAGTGCTTTATAGGTGTGAGTTAGTACCTTGAATTGACTCCTATAGCATACAGGAAGCCAATGTAAGGACTGGCAGAGGGGTGAGAGAAACGACTAGAGAGGAAAATCAGTCTAGCAGCAGCGTTCATTATGGACTGTAGGGGTGCAGTACGGCTTTTTGGAAGACCAATCAGGAGAGGGTTACAATAATCCATGCGGGAAATTACTAGAGCATGGACAAGCTCCTTGGTAGTATCTGGTGCAAGAAAGGGGCGGATGCAGGCTATGTTTTTAAGATGGAATCTACAGGATTTGGCAACATGCTGGATGTGAGGCTCAAAGGTGAGACCAGAGTCAAGTATGACGCCAAGACAGCACGCTTGCAAGGATGGACTGATGTGGGTAGCACAAACTTGAAGGGAGAGCGAAAGAGGAGGATCAGTATTAGGAGGAGGAAAGACAAGGAGCTCAGTTTTAGAGAGATTGAGTTTCAGAAAGCGGGAGGACATCCAGTCAGAGATGGAAGAAAGGCAAGCAGGGACACGTTGCAGGACGGCAGGGGAGAGGTCCGGGGAGGAGAGATATAGCTGGGTGTCATCAGCGTACAGGTGGTAGTGGAATCCAAAAGAGGTAATAAGTTTGCCAAGAGAGGCAGCATAAAGAGAAAATAGAAGGGGACCAAGGACAGAGCCTTGGGGGACTCCAACCGAGACAGGACGAGGGGAGGAGGTATCATTAGAAAAAGAGACACTAAATGAGCGTTGGGAGCGATAAGAGGAAAACCACAAGAGGACAGAGTCACAGAGACCAAGCGATTGAAGAGTTTGAAGAAGAAGAGCATGATCAACGGTGTCAAAGGCCGCTGAGAGGTCAAAAAGAATTAGTATGGAGTAGTGGCCTTTGGATTTAGCTGCGATTAGGTCGTTAGTAACTTTGATAGGCGCAGTCTCTGTAGAGTGGAGAGGGCGGAAGCCAGATTGAAGGGGGTCAAGGAGAGAGTTGGAATTGAGGAAATGAGTCACACGGGTAAAGACAAGTCTTTCCAGAAGCTTTGAGGAAAAAGGGAGCAGGGATGTGGGACAGTAGTTAGAGGGGGTGGACGGGTCAAGGGAATTTTTTAGTATAGGTACTACAGTGGCATGTTTAAGGTCAGCAGGGACAATGCCAGAAGAGAGAGAGCAGTTGAAGATGTGTGTTAAAGAAGGCACAAGACAAGTGGAGAGAGATCTGATAAGGTGAGATGGGACAGGATCGAGTGGGCAAGTGGTGGGGCGAGAGGAGCAAAGAAGAGCAGCCACCTCTTGGTCAGTAGCTGGGGAGAATGTCTGAAGGGTAGGAAAGGCATGATCTATGTGTGGTTGAGAAACAGAATGGCAAGGAGGGGAGAATTCTTTCCTTAGCTGTTCAATCTTGTCAGTGAAGTAACATGCAAAGTATCAGCAGTAAGGTTAGTTTGGGGGGTAGCCACAGCAGGGCGAAGAAGAGAATTAAAGGTGTCAAAGAGACGCCTGGGGTTACGGGATCATGAACTAATGAGAGAGGAAAAGTAGGACTGTTTGGCAAGGGCAAGGGCTGCACTGTATGAACACAATATGAATCTATAATGGAGAAAGTCTGACTGGGTGCGAGACTTCCTCCAGGAGCGTTCAGCACAACGGGAATGCAACAGACAAACAAAAAGAATCATAATGAAATCCATACAGCTTTCTTCACTGAATGAGAATTCAAAGCTAATCTCAAATTTAAGGCCAAAGTAGAGCTGGAAGCAAATGTGACTTAAAGAACGGCTATAGTAACCTTAAATTTGAAATTTACTTTGAATTCTCACGTTAGTAAATAACACTGCTAGAACCGATTCGAAGCCTTCGATTCCCTGCAAGACCCTAATATTACCACTAGATGGCCCTATTGTCATTATAATGGAACTCAGTGAAGCAGCGATGTGGCTCCTGTCTGACGTCAGTCGACTGCCGTTTAGTGATTGGCTCTAAGGCCGGGGTTCTGACGTAGCTGGAGGTAGATAGCGCTCAGGCGGCGGCTCGAGCTCGCATTCCGGAAGAGACCCGAGCAGGAATCATGGTGAGCAGGAGATATGGGCGATCTGTCCTGAGAGCCATCACTGCGATCCCATGGGCGGGCTGGCTGTTAGTGTCCCCCTTACTGTGATCCCATGGGCGGGCTGGCTGTTAGTGTCCCCCTTACTGTGATCCCATGGGCGGGCTGGCTGTTAGTGTCCCCCTTACTGTGATCCCATGGGCTGGCTATTAGTGTACCCCTTACTGTGATCCCATGGGCGGGCTGGCTGTTAGTGTCCCCCTTACTGTGATCCCATGGGCTGGCTATTAGTGTACCCCTTACTGTGATCCCATGGGCGGGCTGGCTGTTAGTGTCCCCCTTACTGTGATCCCATGGGCTGGCTGTTAGTGTACCCCCTTACTGTGATCCCATGGGCTGGCTGTCAGTGTACCCCCTTACTGTGATCCCATGGGCTGGCTGGCTGTTAGTGTACCCCTTACTATGATCCCATGGGCTGGCTGTTAGTGTACCCCTTACTGTGATCCCATGGGCTGGCTGGCTGTTAGTGTACCCTTTACTGTGATCCCATGGGAGGGCTGGCTGTTAGTGTACCCCTTACTGTGATCCCATGGGAGGGCTGGCTGTTAGTGTACCCCTTACTGTGATCCCATGGGCTGGCTGTCACTGCACCCCTTACTGTGATCCCATGGGCTGGCTGTCACTGCACCCCTTACTGTGATCCCATGGGCTGGCTGTCACTGCACCCCTTACTGTGATCCCATGGGCTGGCTGTCACTGCACCCCTTACTGTGATCCCATGGGCTGGCTGTCACTGCACCCCTTACTGTGATCCCATGGGCTGGCTGTCACTGCACCCCTTACTGTGATCCCATGGGCTGGCTGTCACTGCACCCCTTACTGTGATCCCATGGGCTAGCTAGCTGTTGGTGTACCCCTTACTGTGATCCCATGGCCTGGCTGGCAGTTTACCTGGCTCTTTGTCTGGGCCTGTATAGTGCTGGGCACTAACTTTGACCTATTATGGAGCTGCCTGTACTGTGAGACAGCGAGCAGGGCCTAGTCCCTAGGGGGAATCAGAAACAAGGCCGCCCCTGTGCTTATACCCGGGTTTCACAACCGGGGGCATCTTATATTTTTGTGAGTGAGGGCGGGGATCTAATGTATTTTTTTACTGATCTTTCTGATACCTTGTACTTCTCTTGCATTGAACAGTGTGACTTCCAAGAAGATCAGATCGCCGGTAAGTGCACACACTGTGTATGTTGATTTACCTTTTTTAGAGGATTAGGTGCCATCAAGTTATCAGCACCCAGTCAGGGTACAGTGGGAGCCCCTCATTGCCAGGGAATCCAAGGCTGTTTTATTTTACTTGCCTCCCACCCCCCATTACTCGCTTCCACTCACGTCTGTCTCTCTCCCCTTCTCTGGCCTCTCCAGATTGAATTTAGCCCAGACCAGGTGGACGGTAAGTGGCTCTGGTTTGCTTTGTAAGGATCCCAAATATTCCTAACTACTAATCTGCTCTTGTGATGGAGTGCCAAAAGTTGTTATAGTCCTAATAAGTAAAGTAATAATCCCCCTTTTCATCCATAACACCAGCATCCCTGATCTGTTACCGATCTGACTATTTCACCAACTGGTTCCATGTTTAGAACACAATGTAACAACCTGAGATCTTTAGTGTCATAGAATCCTACTTATGTTAACGCTTCCAGCATGAGTGTAGCATCCGGGGGATATGGGTGTGTTTTACGGTTTACGAAAGATTTTCAATATATATATATTTATGAATTGGCTGCACAAAACTGTTGGCTCTTTTAAAGGGGCTGGGATTACTGTGGGGTGCCATATGTGCCCAAACTATTAGGTACAGCCCTTGCTTTAAGTGGGGTAAAGCTAATGCTCTGCAGGCAACGCCTATTGCCATCAGCCAGCAAATATCAGTGATGGGAGTTGCAGTCAGAAAGCTGGGCACTTGGGAGCCTTGTTTTAATATTATAAGCCGATGTTCTTGTAAGGGATATTGACGTGTGTAGCATGTTCGGATTCTGTCTGTCTGTTCGTATTAACAGCCATTGGAGTGCATATGACAGGCTGTACGTGTCTGTCTCAATGTGATCTATGCATTGTGTGTGACGGCCTGATAAAATATTTAATACTCTGTTTTGTTTTATGAAGGCTGCAGGGGCTCTTAGTAACATTGTGTTTTTTGTTTGGGTCCCCCCCCCCCCTCTTTCTTTTTGCATGCAATATCCTGCATTGTAGGACACATCCCCAGCCACCCCTCCTTGTAATAAAATGGCTGCTTTGCTGCTCACTGGATGCCTTATATGGTAGAAAGGTCTCATTCTGAGCTTGTTAGTACAATACTGTTCAGGGAGGAGTCGTTTTGAATTGAGGGAGGAGGGTTTGTCCTGCATTCCTGACAGACAAATGCCCGGAGCACTCTGATGCAAACTATTTTTTTTAATTACCGTAGCTGTCCAAGAAAGGCGTTGCTATTAAAATAGTGTCTATATGCCGTACTTTTTTATTTTTCTTATAGGCTGAATATTTCTTATATTGCATGCAGCACCATGGAGAGGAACTGTCTGTGGGAGTATTTTTCTCCACTCTCTGGAATTTGCCAGAGGGAGGTTAGATTCAGGGAGTGCCACAGGAAGGAAGTGACAAGCTGCTTGCCTCACATCTAGTGCCATGTCTAATGGCTACTAACAGATCTCTCCTTACCTTCCAGCTTCTACAGCCTTTTAAGAGAGGGCTTCAGATGGTCTATGTTGATTACAAGTTGTAAAATACATACAACTGTTTAGATGGCACCAGCAGTAGGAAAACAAGATACACCTTTTAAGTTTAACAAACATGTATGACTTAAGGGTTGAAGAGGGCGCTGCTGATTAGAATATATAAAGGGATGACAAACAAATACACAAAGGGAAGCGAAGTTAGGTGAACAAGTGATCTGACTTTACCCGAGGATGGGAGAGGTGTTTGCAAGGAGGGAAGCACAATAAATTAGAAGCTCGGAGAAGGCAGAGGAAGGTTATAGGGATGAGTAATTAAGAGAAGAATTGCAGAGAAATGTTACTTGTAACTTTGTGCATTCTTTGCAGGGAATAATTTTTAGGGTCATTTTGTATCAAATTGTCTGCTAGAAGCATTGTTAGTTATCGGAATTTTCGTTAAAAAAATCAACTCCATATATTGATTTCCTTAATATGCAAAACTGTAAAATAGGATGGATATATAGATATAGATGGATATTATATATAAAGAAAAAAAATTATGATAAAAGTTACTTGCTTTGAATGTGTCCTTCAGTGCTCATGTTAGTTTTCTGCAGTTGCAGACGACCCCCTCCTTCTCTAATTGGGAGTCTGTCATTCTGCTATATGGGGACTGCCCTTATCCGATAAACCCTGGTCCAGTAAGTAGTTTGTCCACTAGCTGCAGTTCCAGCCACCGCACAGTATGGAAGTGCATAATAAATTTGAAAGCAACCATACCTCTGATTCCACGTTTACAAGCAACCCACTTTACTATTTAGTGAATAAGACTGTGCTATGCCATTGGCTGAGCTGTAAACTGTGCCTTTGCAGTCCACGGATTGTCTCTTCAAGGAGGAACTAACTATTCTATGGATTGTCTTAGGGTGGTATTGCTTTTTGCAAATTGCCACGACTATAAGCCCATCACAAATGAGATTGGACTCAAGGTGCTCTATGCACATGGCTATGGTGCTTATATTTGATGTTATTGCTTTTATAATATTCATATATACAGTGGGACCTCGGTTTACGAATTTAATGCGTTCTACGTGACATTTCTTATTGCGAAAAATTTGTAAATCGAAACGCGGTTTCCCATAGAAATGCACTGAAAACCAATTAATCCATTCTGCAGGTCAGAAAAAAGTTAAAATGAGCTGGCATGGAAACCAACCCACAATACAGTAAAAGGAATGTAAACGACAAAGCTCAGCTCCCTACCTTTCCAGAGCTTGAGAAATGCACCAAAAAGTCCTAAAACAACTGCAAACAATTTCCAGAATGGCTCCAAAACTCGATGCAAAAGCCGCTCCAACACCTCCACACTCTATGCCACGTGCTACCCACAGGCTCCAGCATGCAGGGGGCGGTGCTATAAACCTCCCAGGTACAATGCATTCTGGGGAAAATTGCTTTGTATTGCGAAATTTTTTTTTTGTAAACCGAGGCAATTATTTTCAATGGATTTTCATTTGTAAACCGAAAATTATGTTAACCGAGGCGTTTGTAAACCGAGGTCCTACTGTGTGTGTATGTATATGTGTATATAATGTATATAATATATATATATATATATATATATATATATATATATATATACACACACACACCTGATGCTGCCTGGTTCATCTCTACTTCCGGTTCAAAGGTCATCAACACAGACTGCCTAAAACTCCAAACAAGCTGGTCTAGGCCTACTGTGGCTCCCACGCCGATCGGACCAACTCCCATCCTGCTGTTCCAGCCACATGCGTCAGAGACTCCCACGATGATCGGACCAAGTTCTCCCTGCTCCAACAACTCCCATCATGCTGTTCCAGCCACATGCGGTCAAAGACTCCCACGCCGATTGGACCAAGTTCTCCCTGCTCCAACAACTCCCATGACGCTGTTCCAGCCACACGCAGTCAGAGACTACTCACCTCCTCTCCAGAACTGGCCGTTCAATCCAGCCGGTGCTTTGAGACCCCTTACCGGCTTCCCGGGCCTTTTCCTGGACCAAACCTCAGTGTCCACCAAGTCTGGGTACTTTCCAGCCGCATAGCTGACCTCTCACCTCACCGCAAGCTTCCGGGTCAAGTCATTTGTTTCCTGTACCAGTCAAATCCACGAACCGTGAGTCTGCCTGTACGGGCCAAATCCATGAACACACAATTGTTCACAAGTTTACGTTCTTACATACCGTCCATTCCTTTTTTTTTTTTCCCGTTCAGGACTTGTCAGTTCACCTACTCCTGCCTGCTCTTTGTTCCATTCCTATTCGCTAGTTTCTTTTCGTCAAATATCTACCGAACTAGTCTCCAGTCTATCTCAGTTACATGCTTCCATCTAGCGGCCACCACAATCATAGTACCAATTCGTTTTACACTGTTCCCTGATACATGAAATGAAATGTCCAGGTTCTTTTCTGAAAGTATTTAGCCTGCTACTAGTTATCCTTACATGCCCCCTGTACTTCGGTTATGTTTGCTATATTTCTTGTTATTTACGATTGTGCACGGATATGGTCAGTTTCCTATTACTAATTCAGCTCTGGTAAACGTTTAATATTCACTACGTATATTGCATTACCATCATGTATCGCATATGTCTTATTTTATCACTCATGGACTTGGTACCAGGTGTTATGGCCAATCTGTATACTTGCTCCCATGATAGGTATATTACTTATTTGGCGGACGACCACCTATTTGCTAAACCTTTTTTGTAACACGCCACACTCCTATGTTCAGTATATGTATAGTCATGTTCCCTGGGACAAACCCTAGTGTACCAGGCGTTACCATACCATCATATGTTCCCCCTGACTCTACGTCAAAATAATCATGTATTATGCAAAAGGTTATTTACTCATCGCTGCTATATTCTACTCAAGCAAGTTCATCATCCTAACCGACCCTTGCTATGTATCCGACCCTTGCATAGTATCACCAAACCTACAGCAAATCCACTCCTAACTGTTCTATGTTACATCAGCCAACGCTGGCACGCAATTCCGTACACAGGCCCACGCCCGGGGATCCTTAATTCCCCACACATACACCCCCCTTCCCATGCTGGCACGACCATAATTAAATATTCTAAGTCCTACCGGGATAGCTCAAAACTGCCCTCATAGCTTGGTATTCCATATCCCCCTATTTTAGCTACCGAAGTCACACGACCAATTAGCGGTCACTCATGACTCTGCCTATCCCCCATTATTGTCGCAGTATTGATTAAACACTCCCCATGGTCTCTGGTAGTGGCCTAGGATCCTCGCCCTAATCTCTTATAGGGATATTTGATTTATGTCCTATGAATCTTGTACCCACCATCGTAGGGTCAGGATTCTAACAACTATGTCCTCAGGTTACCTATTCATATACCTATCCTCAGGTTACCTATTCATATACCAGCCTTAAGAACAACCACCCCGATTATGTGTATTTTGTTCACAGTAAGTCAAGCCCAATTCCAGTTCCAACTTGCCTCCCACCATCATTTCCCTTTAGGTTCTCTAATATCTCATTCCTCTGGCAAGGAAACCACATTATACCCCAAACAAGGTATGTTTACCCACCTCGCTACTACCCATCACCCGTCCCATTCTCGGATCCGGTATGTCAACTGGCGGCCTGGTTCCCAGCTATGCCAGTAACTAGCCTCATCATTACCAATTCCGTGAGGCCAACACCATCTTCATCCGCATATGGAGGTATACGCCCCTCGGCCCAACACATAGCTAACGCCTCACCTCAACCTCTCCAGGTTACGAGTTAGAGCCTCACCCAGCATGGCCTCTTATATTGACTCTTTTTACATTCCTCGAGAGGCCAACGTTCTTGCCACACCTTTCAGTGGCCCCTGCCCACTAGGCCAAATCACATGAAGTCAAACCGTTGATATCCACTCTACTTGCCTCCATACATAACATCAACGATGGACTAGAGAGACTGGAATCTCCACAGGCACTGACGCACATCCCAGCCACAGGACTCCCAAATCCCTCTCATGGTTATGTTATCCTTTCCAATCCCGCCCCTAGCACATCGGTTTACATTATTACTCCCTCGTACTTTGTGTCCCTGAACATACGCAAATACATCTGGAAAGGTTAATTTTAGTCTCCTTATTGATTGCCTCCCACAATATCTTAGAGTACAAGTCTTACTACTACGATGATCTGTACGTCGTTCTATACACCAGGGGTGGGAAAGAATGGATCTACAGTCCTACTGGGCACATTGAAGTTTGCCATGAGAATTATTCTGCACATTTATTTCCCTACCGCTGAGTCTTCTTCCCACCGACAGTTGCATTCTGGCACTAGTTGTAAGCAGACCTACACATATGGCTCAGGTTCATACCACATTGGAATAGGAGGCCAGGTTATTCCCGCCATTTCTCATCATTTCCCAGTTACATGGACCAATGCGTCCGCACACACTGATTTCACAGCCAATTTGGTGACTGTTGGTTATGAGATGCCTGGCCAGTTGAGACTTTTGGGGAACAAACAAACAAACTTTACATTCCTCGACAACATTTCTTTGGAATCTACCACATAGTGGCCGCCTACAAGGCCTGGGGAGGTATGAGTAGATAGGGGAACCTGTCAAGTGCTTCTCTGACAATAAAGCAGCTGGCTATACCCACATTCCATGGCTTAATACTGCACTAACTCGCCTCATGGCATTTGGCAGATTACTGGATTGAGCTGCCCTCTGATTTAACATCCCGAGCATACAATAGAGATTTCACCTTTACAACAAGTTTACCACCGATTACCATAATACCGATATTCGTTCACTAGTCGCCATTGCCAGTTGTCTTTTTGCCCACTCAATTTATAAAATCTCTCTTAACACTACAAAACTTACCTGGCTGGAATACACCATATCTTAAGTGCCCATCCTAGTACCAAACAGTTCACATCCTCTTACCATATGTAATACGTAGGGACATAAGGACTATCCTATGGACAATAAGGTGCCGGTCAAAATGTCAGACCTTTACCGGTTATCACTCACTGGACCAAATCTCAATATGCCCCTTTTTAACTGCAGGGCAAACCACTCACTACAGCTAAATTCATAATGTACCTCAGAACCCTCCTAACTAGGCGGGGACTCAACCCCAATGCCTTTTCAGGATATTCCTCCAGAATCAGGGCAGCATCAGCTGCTTCCAGACAAATGTCCCTGCTCACACCATAAACATTAGGACGCTGGAAATCCACAGTATATTACTAGATACATACCACAACCAGAGTTGAGTAGGCCAAGCCTTTATGAATCTTGCAACGTAAAGATGTGTAATAAGGTATATTATTCAACTTTTTGCCCTCTTTTATTACAGGCCTACCCGATACGTCGGTTTCGGCACACCACAACCGACTTGTTCATATATCTAACTTATCATGTATACGGCTTTTGTATACGGCTTTTCTTCTTCTCTCTCTATTCTACGCCATGTTTATGTTCATAGGATTCTCTCGGGAAAAAAATATTCAACCTCTTGACCTCTTGACATTGCTCGGAAAGATTATACAACCGTTTTATTATGTAATGTTCGTGCAACAATTTTTATATCAATTGTTTCTGCTTGTTGAATCTATTTAAAATGTATTTTTACTTTAACTATTGTTGAAATGTGTACTGCTAGCCTACCTTTGCTTCTCTAGCTGGAGGCCCTAAGGTCTTTATAGCTACCCCCAATCCTGAATGTTGTCGAAATGTACAATGTTTTCTGTTGCACAAAGCAACGTGGCTTGCAGTGAGTGTCTGGATCTTCTGGACAGATTACTCCCTTGTGTACCTTGACCTAGCAAACATTGTGACTCATTTCTATGGATAGCCAGTTTTGTCTTCTTATTGAACACTTTAGACAGTGATAGGTCAACTAGCCTACATAATGTTTAATTTAAAATAAAAATATAAAATAAAAAATTCATGCAGTTTCTTACTGTCCTGTAATTGCTTTCTTTGTTACATAACTTATTTATTTTGTCCTTTTTTAGATTTCAAGGAGGCTTTCTTGCTCTTTGATAAAACTGGAGATTCCAAAATCCAGCTCGGCCAATGTGGGGATGTCATGCGGGCCCTGGGGCAGAACCCCACAAATGCAGAGGTTCTTAAAGTGTTGGGAAACCCAAAAGCTGAAGGTGGGTGTACCTCCCCTGGCTATCACACAGTCTACATGAAAAATGTATTTATTTAGAATCCAGTGTTAACTTACTTTAGAGGTTTTTATTTCCTGCTCTGTAAATTAAACTTCAATCACACTCAGACTACTGCAGGGTCTGAAAAGCACAGTGCAGGGCAGGAGATAAGACATTCTGAATTTAACAGACTGTGCAATAAAGGAAGTATAAACATTGGGTGACTCTTTTTACAGTAAATGTTTTGGATGGCTCTGTAAGTCACATGCAGGGAGGTGTGACTAGGGTTGTATAAACAAAGTGATTTAACTCCTAAATAGCAGAGAATTGAGCAGGGGTGTGATCTGTGCACCAACACTGCTTCATAAAGCTAAAGTTGTTTTGGTGCCTATAGTGCCCTTTTTAAGGAAGTCATTTCCAAACCAGTCACCATGACCCAGCAACAGTCCAGGTTCCGTCAGTATTGCCATTGGAAACTAAATTAGAAGAACATGGCCTGTTGCTGTGCCACGAGTACACCTAAAATAGGAGTTTAGGTGGTAGCCACTCAAAGCCTACTACCTAAGCTCAGACATTAAGAGAAAATCCAGTTCAAGTTCTTGTAAGCATTCTGTGTGTGCAAAGCACTTGGATATAGGGTTATCAGCTGTGCTGTATTACCAAAGACCTTTTTGGAAAGGTCAAATTAGCACTGGCTCTCTCATTGCCTCTGAATTTACAAATGGAGCCTGCAGTAATTGGGCATCACTGTATTGTCCTATACTCCAGTGCTTGTTTTTTTGTTTTTTAATGATCCACTGATGTAAAGATGTAATTGTCAGGTCAGCATTAAACAATAATACCTAGTTCACATTTGCTCTGACATAGTTTTGTGGAGCGATTTTTGTGTTTCCTCCCTTCCTGGTCAAGCCATCTGAGCCTTGTTTAGCTGTTGTGCTGGAGAAAGCTAACCCTTTTATTTTCTCTCTCTCTCTCTCTCTCTCTCTCTCTCTCTCTCTCTCTCTCTCTCTCTCTCTCTCTCTCTCTCTCTCCCCACACAGACCTGGCCACTAAACATATCAGCTTTGACCAGTTCCTCCCCATGTTTCAGACCATTGCCAAGAACAAGGACCCAGGCACACACGAAGATTTTGTGGAAGGTTTGAGAGTCTTTGACAAGGAAGCCAATGGCACTGTAATGGCAGCAGAGCTTCGTCATGTTCTTGTTACACTCGGTAATTATTTCAATAGTATGAGTCACCATTTCCATCGCAATGGGAAAAGTACGGCTTTACATTCCTGTACATTCTAACCAGTACCCAAGTCTAGATGTTTGCTTGTAGAATTTACATTCTGTGCAATATACAGATTATAAAAAAGGATCCCAGTGTGTGCTCTAAAACATTTTAACTGTGAACTTTGATAGTGAAAAATGTCCTTAAAATAAACCAACTGTCTTGCACTTCTAGTTGTGACCATTGAAATCTAAAAATGTTCTATATTTTAGGGGAAAAGCTGGGAGAAGATGAAGTGGATGCACTTTTGTTTGGTCATGAAGATGCTAACGGTTGCATTAATTACGAAGGTAGGTATCTTTAGAAATGTATACAAACTAGTTTAAGTATTCTGAGATTACATTCATTGCCATCTGCTGAAAGATTTCCCACCAATTTACTCTTGTAGCAGAATGGTTTATGAATATATATTTACACACATTTTTCTCACAAATATGGGTTAAAATAAATCCTCCAGTTCAAATGCTACATTTTCTCAAAGCCTGCCTTTTATGGTGTGCTTGAAAAAAGATGTTTCAAAACCTATATCCGCAAGAAGCATCTGAGTCTGCAACCATGTTAAGTATTTCATAAATAAAACCTGTTTCTTCCAACTTAATCTTCGTCCATCTAGGTCTGACTTTTTATCAGTAAATCCCTTTGGACATAACTCAGATGAGCAGATAATTTAAAATTTTGCCTCTTCTCATTCTTTTGTTATAGAAACTGTTTACTCTACAGCAGGGGTGGGCAACATTCGGCCCTCCAGATGTTGTGGACTACATCTCCCTTGATGCTTTGCCAGCATTGTGGCTGTAAGAGCATTATTGGAGATTTAGTCCAAAACATCTGGAGGGTAGAAGGTTCCCCACACCTGCTCTGCAGGGATTGGGTGGGGGCATGCATTTGTTGATGTAGGGTATCTGAAGTTTTGTCTCATGGATCTTCCTTCCCACAGACTTTGTCAGGCACATCATGTCTGCGTGACCGCAGCCCCTGGGTATGCTGGTACTCCTACCCGGTTTCAGTTTGTGACTTTTTTTGTTTTTATCCATCTTTATTCCTATCTCCTAGATTCTTTAGCATGTTTCTGCATGGTCTATGCTGTGCCCGAGCTACTCTATAATCGTTCTTATACTCTAACCAAATGTAGGGTGTTGTTTGGCTGAACCTGCTACTGTCTCCATATTGACAGTGAGCACGTGTTCTGTATATGTGTGTGGATTTGCAGTGGACTCTGAGTGAAGAGTAAGGCTTCAGTGGTTTGCCAATGAATATATATTTTGTATCCTTATTGGCCCTTGCTGCCTTAATAACTTGGCCTTGAATGATCTAAAATAATGATTTCTGAGATTCCCAACAAGCTACTGATGACCCAGAGTTAAACTTAAGTGACCACTTTAAGCATCATGAAAACTAGAGGTTTATTGTTGTAGTTATTGTAGGTAAAATTTTGAGTGAAAATGGAGGAGCAACATCCAGAAGGTGTCAAGTTGTCAAAAAAATAAATAAATAGCGTTTCCCACTGAGAGAATGCATAACTTGAACTTCAGCATTATCCATCCAAACATTGATGCTTAGTGGGATGCACCATAACCACTTAAGCTATAGTGGTGGGGATTTCCTTTTTTTGACCTAAGGGTGTTTCAGGGCTTACAATTCCTGTAGGTTTTAACCTGGGTAATGGTAAATGACCATTCATGCGTCCAATATAAGTGAGGAAGTATGAAATGCAGAGTTTAATTTGACTGCTTTTTTTTTTAAATTCAACGATCACAGAGTGCATCTGATTGCAGCTAGTATGCTTTGAAATAGTGATTTCAAAATAGTAGGGCCTGACAGTATGCAAAATGCAATATATGTAACACAACATGCGTTGTTACGTGCTACACGTTGTAATTTAAGTGCTGCTAAAAAAATGCCATTAAATTATTAGACTCTTCCCAGGCAGTGCACTAGTGAGAAGGCGGATACATAGGACAATTGACTTATTCATTTTGTGTGGTGTGGTTATCTCCGTGCATTCTAAATTTAAGAGTAGGGCATGGTGTGTGTTTTGATTTAAAAAAAAAAAAAAAAAATTGTGATTTCATGAGCTAAAGTGTGTGTGTTTGTGTTGAATAGATGTTTGAGGTGGTGTTTTTATTTTTCTTTCTATTAATATTTAAATTTTTCCTTCTCCAATCCAGAAACCTATTGCTTCTCTCCTCCTAGCAATCTGCTGATTGCCAATGCTGTGATGTAGACTGTAGGCGTCTTTGATGCTTAAGCTAAATACTTCCAATACTTGCTTAATTTGCTGTAGTTGATACTAAATGTTGGGTTTGGTTTTTGTAATAATTTTTTTTTGGTCTTTTTTTAAATTATTTATTTATCTTTGTCTGATCCCCACTATCTGTGGGAAGAGGGGTCTCTAGATATTAAAGATGGTGGAGGGGGGGGAACTTTAATATTTAATGTTTTGGAAAGACAAGTGGCCCATATTTCCAATGCAGAGCCAGCCAAATGGTCACAGTTTTGAATATCATAATTTTTTTTTCAAAAAATGTTTTGTATTTTTGGAACTGTCTTGCAAACCCTCTTGGTGTAAGAGCCCCCTTTCCACTTCCCAAGACTGCACTTTTTGACCTGCTGTTTCACAGAACAGTGTTTTTGATTTGGTGTTTTTATTATTTTTTTATTTATTTACTCTGCATTTTCAACCTTTCCACAACAAATATTAAACAAATATCTTAAGTCCTGACATCATCTGTCACTAAATTGCTTTGAGTCTGCACCACTATGTGACCCCTTTAAAGTAGTCCAAATGTATTTTATTTTATTTTTTATATGGCTTGTTTTTGCAAGAGAGGGTCGTAGTGTATTGATTATTTAACTTTCCATCTTATAACATTTGGAAGTTAAACTTTTTTTTTTTTCCTGTTTCAAACAGCTGTGTGTGCATCTTGGGTCCCCCCAGCCATTTTATTCATATAATCTAATACCTGTTTTTATCTCTTCTACAGAACTTGTCCGGATGGTAATGAGCGGCTGAATAGTCATTACGCTGTACCTGCTGGAGGAGAGCAGCAATGTGCATTCACGTCCTTTTTGTTATCTATAATATTGTTTCTCATTGAGGGGCGAGGCTTTCTAGGAAGCGCCCTCTCTACTGCTGTCGTCCATCAGTTTACTGTGTTTCAGAACCATTGAGCCTGCTAGAACCTGGCATATGAAGGAAGTGAAGATCGAAGCCTCATAGACCCTCAGAATTAAGTGAAACTGAAGAAATATATAGTCTCCATCCTTCTCCTCCTGTAATGCTTCAGTGCGCTGGTTAAATTATTCTATTTCTTTTCTCTCCAACACCAAATAAAGTAAACTACCTTTTTTTCAAAACCTTTTTGTATTAATGTTCCTTAATTTTGTGTTTCTTTATAGTCGAGAGATTCTGTAGAGCAGGCTATGCAGGGGGTGAGGGCAAAATCCTCTCATATTTGCATGTTGCATCTTTTTTGTATTGATGAATTATTTTATGAAAGGTCTAATGATACTAACATATAGAGCATTGTCTGCCACATGCAGACCTAGCAAATTAATACAAACCCCATGTAGAACAGATTCATCTCTCTGCCTGTGCAGAATTGAGCAGTGAGACTGCAGAGACTTGATGTATACACCAAAACTACTACATTAAGCCAAAGTTGTTTCGGTGACTAATCACTCAAATTCATTACTCCTAGTTTTACCATCACTCCAGTCCTCCTCACTCCCATCACACTTCGACATCCCTTCATTACTTTTCTTGCTTATGCTCCCATCACTCGTGTCTTGATGATCTCCCTTCGTTCTGGTCCTCTCATCACTCCCAGTCCCTACATCACTCTAATTTATCTTTCCTTTTATGTCCTCCCATCACTACTTTCCTATTCTCCCAGCTATACCCATACCTCAATCCATACCATCCTTCTCTATGTTCCCATTACCTAAATCTTTCCCTCTATTCTCAATCGCTCCCTATCATTTTGTGATGCCCACCTAACCCACCTTCCAACATAGTTAAAAAGCTGAAAAGAGACTTGCGTCCATCAAGTTCAGCCTTCCTCGCATATGTTTTTGCTGTTGATCCAAAAGAAGGCAAAAAAACAGTCCTGAAGCGCTTCCAAATTTGCAACAAACTAGGAAAAAATTCCTTGGATTAAGCAGCTATTACCCCACTAATTGGAAATGATATCCCTGTATGTAATGTTTTTGCAAGTATTTATCCAATTGCAGTTTAAACATCTGTATGGACTCTGATAAAACCACCTTTTCAGGCAGCGAATTCCATATACTTATTGCTCTTACTCTAAAACAACCTTTTCTTTGCCTTAGATGAAATCTCCTTTCTTCCAGCCTAAATGTGTGACCTTGTGTCCTATGTATAGCCCTGTATATAAATAGATTTCCAAATAATGGTTTGTACTGGCCCCAAATATATTTGTATAATGTTATCATATCCCCTCTGGGGCGCAGTTTTTCCAAACTGAAAGATTTCGTTTTATTTTTATTAACCTTTCTTCGTAACTAAAATGCTCCATTCCTTTTATCAATTTTGTAGCTCGTCTCTGCACTTTCTAGTGCCATGATATCCTTCTTTAGAACAGGTGCCCAAAATTGCACAGCATATTCAAGGTGTGGTCTTACCAGCGATTTTATAAAGAGGCAAAATTATATTTTCATCCCAAGAATTTATGCCCCTATTTATACATGACAAAACCTTACTGACTGTAGATTGACATTGCATATTGCTGCCTAATTTGTCTATAACTATTCCCAAATCCTTCCTGTGTGTTTGTGTCCCTAACTCACTACCATTTAGGGTGTAAGCTGCTTGTGCATAACTTTGCATTTCTCTACATTAAATTTCATCTGCTATTTTAGTGCCCAGTCCCCCAATCTATCTAAATCCCTCTGCAGCAAAGCAATATTCTACTCACATTTTATTACTTTACAAAGTTTAGTGTCATCTGCAAACACTGAAACTTGGCTTTCAATGCATATTTTAAGATAATTTATAAAAATGTTTAAAATTAAGCGGCCCCAAAACACAAGTAAATCTGTCAATACTTATATTTCAGGGTTAAATAAGACTTTAGTGGTGGTTTACCTACCGTGAGAGCTGTCAATCTTGGTTCTAACAGCTTATCTCCATTAGAAGCTCAGAGCTGTTGCACATGTGCATTTAGTCCCCAATACTGCTCATGTAGGGGAATTCCCTGCCTGGCTCCCCCTGCCCTCCCCCACCCTAGATGATGTCAATGGGGAGGAGGTGAGGCGGAGCCTGAGCCAGCACCAATGCTGGAATCCGGTAAGTGACAGGGTTTTTAACCCTTCTGCACCACAGGGGAGAGGGGAGCCTCAAGGGAAAGGGGCACTATAAGGATCTACAGTGCCAGGAAAACAACTTTGTTTTCTTGGCACTATAGTCCCCCTTTAAGGCCAGGATATCACTCCAATAGATTAACAGCTTGTGTTATTAATTAAACAGGAGATAAAAAGTTAATCAGTATAGTAACTAATAGGCTCTCTGCATTTGATATCCCTAATCAAGGGGGCATCAGGGAAAGGTGGAATGAGACGATTCACCAAATATGGCGATCTGAGCCAGAACACACCAAGCACTTTGGTGCAATAACTTTAAACCCATCTTAGACAGTGAGATATATCATTGGTCGGGAGAACATTATTTAGTTTAAAAAAAAAAAAAATTCAAATATTAAATACTAAACATACAAGCAAAAGATGCCTGCCCACTTCCATAGCATCACCAACACTAGTCAGGTCACTGATTGTATCTCCACCCCTTCTCTATGCACAAAGGGTACTAAGTTTGTCAGGTCCCAGATGCCGGTTTCAGGTTGACTTGCTGATTCTATAGCAGGTGTTGAAACTTCTAAAGAACTAAGAAAGGCAGGCGCCTCTGTATTCAAAAATATTTTGTGAACAGTCCCATTATGAGTCTCCACCAGTGACCTTGCCATCTACCGAAACTCCACCACAGCTATCCGCAGTTGGTGTGTTACAAAGTTGAGAGATCGTTGCCACTGTAGAGAGGAACTTGTTAGGAGGTATTGATAAAAGTAAGGGTGGATTCCTCGAAGGAGTAAGTTGTTTTGCCTTGCAGTGCTGACATGATATGTCTATTGTCATGTGAAAATGAACAGTGGATAATAGCGTTCCGCACAGCAGAAGGTGGTGCCCTTGGTGACTTAGGTAAATGGTATATCCTATCGATAGCCACCATCTTAGCCAACTTGAAGGTAGTATTGCTGCAACAAAGCACCTTCACACTGATGGTGTCTGAAATGCCTCTGTTTTTGAGTTGATTTTGCCTAGATCTGTTGTCCATAGTCATTATTGCAATGATAACATATTGTGGTTAGCCTTAACATTCTGAAAGTCCCTCATACAAGACATACTGTGTTGCAGGTTAATAATATCCTCCTTCAGGGCCGATATCCCTGTCTGTGACTGCTTGCACATAAACTTTAAATACTGCAACATCTGCCACCAGCAGGTTCTGTATATCCAGCAGTAAGTTCTGGATGTCTTGTTTAGTGGCTAAGGCTGCTCATCCAAGGCTCCCACGGCGAGGGCTGTGGGGGTGTAATACAGTGCGAGTGGACTACAATGTCTTCTCTCATCTCGGTGGACGTGCTGACTTAGGATCGCCACACCATAACTGAGACTCCTTCAGCTGTTTTAGATATGGATGCAGTGTCCAATTCATGCTATCCCTATCTGACAAAGAACCGCCCCAGATCTGCATTTATTGCCTTTCGTCTGTGTGATAATGGCATGAAGTCCCGGAGGTGAGTACAGGCTTAGTCTCGGATGGTTGGGCTTGTGATATTTAGAGAGTTTACCAATTTCTGCCAAAGCTATGGAATATGGCGTCCACTCCATCTCAATGACAAATAACGCCCTCACTGAATATCCTTTTAACTCAAAACCTTGTCCAACCGGCATTTCAAGGGATAAAAAGAGGGAAAAAAAAACAGGACCGGTAATCTTCCTGCTCTTCTTGCTCTGCTCCTACACTCTTGCTGGTGTGATGCCGGGATATGTCACCCAGCCCCGGCATCACTAAACGTTGTGCAAGGAAGCGGAGCTTGAAGATTACAGTATCATAGCAGCTCCACTGGAACCCAGGGAAAGGATCCACTCCAGCTCTCCCAAAGGTAGGGAGGCTGGGTAATGTAAATTAAATTAAGACAAATAATTTGTGTGTGAGAGAAAATGTTTGTGTATACTCAGTGAGTATATGTGTGCTTGTGAGTGTTTCTCTGTCAGTGTGTGTCAAATCAGTGGGTAACCTTGAAAACATTTATTGGCTTAGAGTGCTGAGCTAACCTGCCCTCAGTGCTCTCAGACAAACAATGTGAGTCAGGTTGGACAAAACAGACATTACAACTGGAAGCGTTCATTTATGAATGTCAAGAAGAGCACAGATTGGGCAAACCCAATTTAAACGGTTTAATATTAAACCAGAGGCTAGCTAGCAGATGTTGGGGCTTGCCACATCCACATAGAGATGGGGAGGCCTCTGAACTAGGATGGATCACACAATGATCTGTCTACTGGGACAAAGAGGTTAAAAGAACACTCTAGGCACTACAACCTGTCATCTCTCTGAATTGGTAATCGTGCCTGAAGTCCCCTGGTGCTGTCCCACCATTTACTGTTAAATCATTTTTGAGCGGTTTTCACTGAGTAAGGGTCTCCAGCTCCCCACTGTATGGCTAAAGCAGAGAGAGAGAGCTGTTAGTGCGGATGTTAGGACATTCTCACGTATACTAAAAGGGGTTTCAACTGCACTGTAATGGTTATGTTGGCTCTCCAATGTCAAAAAGTCAAATTTTCTAATGGTTTCACTTCTTACCTGGGGGGTCTACCGAACGCCCTTCCTGTCTTTCTTCCACTGAAAGCTCTTGATAGCAGTGTAACTGAGAATGTCGCTTTCAGCAAAGCCATGCCATCCTGGTTTACCAAATAAAACTAGATATTCATTAAAGAATTCAAAGCGAATTTTAAATTGAAGGTCAAAATAGCCAAACTAGAAAAATTCAAAATGTCTGTAATGCTTTTAATTAGGCTGCTAAGGCCTACCCCAAACTATTTCTTGGTTTGTTAACGAGATAGGATAGCACAAAAAAATAACTATAAACCGACAGGGTTATTTACAAAAGTGAGAATTTAAAGCAAATTCGACATGGATTTCCAATTTAAGCCAGCATTATGGTTTACATCATGGGAGACGTGGTCTTTTTTAACTTATTTCCTCTGTACCTTCACTCTCCTCTTCCTTTGAGGTTCATGCCACCTGCCTTTTCCACCCATTCGTGTTACACATTGCATTTATCTACTGCCCTCCTGGGCCTGTCCAGAACACTTCTCAGCATGGATTCCGCACATCCTTTCCTTTCACATTCCCTTTGTTATCTTTTGAGACTTTAACATTGCTATAGACGTGCTTACTACCTCTGAGATGTCTACATTTCTATGACTGCCTACATGAGACCTTTACCAATCAGGCTGGCGATACCCTAGTCTAAACTTTATCTTTCCCAATCTTTTTCACTAACTTCATTAACACACCCCTCCCCCTCTGTGAACACCATTACTAAGCTGCTGTTTTATCCTGCCACCTGCCAAACCACCCTCATGTGCGACTCTGCAGAAACTTAAAATCCCTCGACCTTCTATCGATATCCAATCTATACTCTCACCGATCTTGACTTCCACATTTCTATGGCAACTTGCCTTTATACCACTACTTGCCCTAGTACCCTAAATGTCCACTCACTGCGCACCTTGGCTGTCAAACTAAACTGGGGTATGAAATCCATCCAATACCTCTAAAGGTGCTTAGTGACATAACTCTTTGCTGGTTCTCTTCCTACTTCTGTGACCAATCATTCAGTGTCTCCTTTCTAGTTACTCATTCCCTTGTGTACCTCTTTGATTGGAGTTCCTCAAGGCTCTGTACTGGAACCTCTTTTCTCAATTAGGCTGCCTTTCTTAGTGAGCTAATATAATCTTTTGACTTTCAATCAGTGGCGTACACACAACCCATGGGGCCCCGGTGCGAAAACTGATCCGGGCCCCCACCCCTTACAGCTTACTCTGCGCAGGCTGGGGCCGCAACACATGGCGGCGGGCACCTGGTCGCAGGGCTGCGACCCGTGCGACCGCGGTATGTATGCCAGTGCATGCATAAACACATACACTTAAAGGACCACTACAGACACCCAGATCACATCAGCTCAATGAAGTGGTCTGGGTGCCAGGTCTCTCTAGTTTTAACCCTGCAGCTGAAAACATGTTTCACTGAGGGTTAATCCAGCCTCTAGTGGCTGTCTCATTGACAGCCGCTAGAGGATTTTCTGCGATTCTCACTGTGAAAATCACAGTGAGAAGACGCTGAACGTCCATAGGAAAGCATTGAGTAATGCTTTCCTATGGGCGGTTTGAATGTGCGCGTGGCTCTTGCCACGCATGTGCATTCGGAGCTGAGAGGCGGATGGGGACGGAGAGATCCCCAGTGTTAAGGGAGTCCGGCGCTGGAGAAAGGTAAGTGCTTAAGACACACACACACACACACACACACACTCTCATGAACAGACGCACACATTTACTGACAGACACACACTCAGTGACAGACGCACACAAACATACTCAGTAACAGACACACACACTAACACACACTCACTAACACTAACACACTCACTAACACTAACACACTCACTAACACTAACACACTCACTAACACACACACTCTAACACTAATTAACACACACACTCTAACACTAATTAACACACACACTCACTAACACTAATACACACACTCACTAACACACTCACTAACACACACACTCACTAACACAATCACTAACACACACACTCTAACACTAACAAACACACTCACTAACACACACACTCTAACACTAACACACTCACTAACACCCACACTAACACTAACACACACACACTCACTAACACTAACACACACACTCACTAACACACACACTCACTAACACTAACACACACACTCACTAACACTAACACACACACTCACTAACACTAACACACACACTCACTAACACTAACACACACACACTCACTAACACTAACACACTCACTAACACTAACACACACACTAACACACACACTCACTAACACTAACACACTCACACGTTTTTTGTTTGTTTTTTAAATTTAATCCCCCCAGCCTCCTTACCTGTGGGAGAGCTGGGGGGATTCCCTGGGGTCCAGTGGTGTTGCTTGCCCTGCTGTCACCCGGCTGGCTGGCGGGCGCGCGAGGGAGCACTGTCCCCTGAGTGCTCCCTCTTCAGCTCCCTCGCGCGCCGCGTACTGATGATGCCGGAGACGGAAGATGACGTCACCGGTTTCAGTGCGGTGCGCGAGGGAGCTGAAGAGGGAGCACTCAGGGGACAGTGCTCCCTCGCGCGCGCGCCAGCCAGCCGGGTGACAGCAGGGCCAGCCTCTGGGGGCCCGGAGGTGGCCGGCTCCTGGGCCCCCCAGCAGAAGAGGCTGGCCCTGTGGGTACATACCTGGGTCGCAGGGCGGTATGTACGCCACTGCTTTCAATATCACTTGTATGCTGTTGATATCCAGATCTACCTCTCCTTGTAGATGTTGCCCAAGTCATCCCCAACGTAGCCGAAAGTTGCTTACACCTCCTCTACATCCTTCTCCCTCGCTTCTATACTCACCACTTCTTGCCACCAAACCTATTTTCTAGCCCCTACTGCTTAGTAACACAACTCTTTCCTGGTTGACTTTTTACGTCTGTGACCAATCATTTAGTATCTCCTTTTCTGGTTCCTCCTCCACTTCTGTACCTCCTCGATTGGAGTTCATCAAGGCTCTGTACTGAGACCTCTTTTCTCAATAAGACTGCATTTCTCAGTGATCTAATACAGTTGCAAGAAAAAGTATGTGAACCCTTTGGAATGATATGGATTTCTGCACAAATTGGTCATAAAATGTGATCTGATCATCATCTAAGTCACAACAATAGACAATCACAGTCTGCTTAAACCAATAACACACAAAGAATGAAATGTTGCCATGTTTTTATTGAACACACCATGTAAACATTCACAGTGCAGGTGGAAAAAGTATGTGAACCCCTAGACTAATGGCATCTCCAAGAGCTAATTGGAGTGAGATGTCAGCCAACTGGAGTCCAATCAATGAGATGAGATTGGAGGTGTTGGTTACAGCTGCCCTGCCCTATAAAAAACGCACCAGTTCTGGGTTTGCTTTTCACAAGAAGCATTGCCTGATGTGAATGATGCCTCGCACAAAAGAGCTCTCAGAAGACCTACGATTAAGAATTGTTGACTTGCATAAAGCTGGAAAGGGTTATAAAAGTATCTCCAAAAGCCTTGCTGTTCATCAGTCCATGGTAAGACAAATTGTCTATAAATGGAGAAAGTTCAGCACTGCTGCTACTCTCCCTAGGAGTGGCCGTCCTGTAAAGATGACTGCAAGAGCACAGCGCAGACTGCTCAATGAGGTGAAGAAGAATCCTAGAGTGTCAGCTAAAGACTTACAAAAGTCACTGGCAAATGCTAACATCCCTGTTAGCGAATCTACAATACGTAAAACACTAAACAAGAATGGATTTCATGGGAGGATACCACAGAGGAAGCCACTGCTGTCCAAACAAAACATTGCTGCACGTTTACAGTTTGCACAAGAGCACCTGGATGTTCCACAGCAGTACTGGCAAAATATTCTGTGGACAGATGAAACCAAAGTTGAGTTGTTTGGAAGAAATGTGAAATGTGTGGCAAAAAAGAGGCACAGCACACCAACATCAAAACCTCATCCCAACTGTGAAGTATGGTGGTGGGGGCATCATGGTTTGGGGCTGCTTTGCTGCGTCAGGGCCTGGACGGATTGCTATCATCGAAGGAAAAATGAATTCCCAAGTTTATCAAGACAAAACTTAAACTTAAGAACTTAAGGCCATCTGGCTACCAGCTGAAGCTCAACAGAAGATGGGTGTTGCAATAGGACAATGACCCAAAGCATAGAAGTAAATCAACAACAGAATGGCTTAAACAGAAGAAAATATGCCTTCTGAAGTGGCCCAGTCAGAGTCCTGACCTCAACCCGATTGAGATGCTGTGGCATGACCTCAAGAAAGCGATTCACACCAGACATCCCAAGAATATTGCTGAACTGAAACAGCTCTGTAAAGAGGAATGGTCAAGAATTACTCCTGACCGTTGTGCACGTCTGATCTGCAACTACAGGAAACTTTGGTTGAAGTTATTGCTGCCAAAGGAGGTTCAACCAGTTATTAAATCCAAGGGTTCACATACGTTTTCCACCTGCACTGTGAATGTTTACATGGTGTGTTCAATAAAAACATGGCAACATTTCATTCTTTGTGTGGTTTTTTTTTTTTTTTTAATTCTTTATTTTTGTTGTGTATGAATAAGAATAACAAGCGCTTGTCAGCAATGCTTGTTGCAAAATTGTGCTTCAAACTGGGTTTTTTTGTTTTTTTTCTCTTTTGGATCAACAGCAAAAAACAGGGGTGAGGAAGGCTGAACTTGATGGACGCAAGTCTCTTTTCAGCTATCTAACTATGTAACTATGTAACATTCTCCAACATTTTGAACATACAGATTTGTTAGCTGTTATATAGCATTTAGATGGAACGTACACATTTGTTATATTAATAAGGCAGGCTAGGTACACGTAGGTAATTCACATTAGTCATAATGAGTTACATCTTCATTTGGTAACAGTAGTTTAGGGTTAACGTTTCTATTGCATGTCATCGCTCATAGGTTGTTTGTATGTTAAACTATGCTTTACTAAGCTTTGATGTGTCAGGGAAGATTACAAATGCAGGTGTATATACAGATTGACTTACTGACATATGATAGAATAGTAAGGTAACAAGCCTAACTGACTCAGGTATTTAAGGTGATATGATTCTAAATGTGATTCCGCATATAAGCAACCAGTGCACAATTTAGCTTATAACAATAAAGGGAAAAGATAGTGAGTAGATAAGACACATTAATAAAATGAAAAATGAAAGAAATTAATTAAAACCATGCTCAGCTGCAGTAAAGAGTCCTCGGCAAACACCAATTAGACATGACAGCAGTATAGTTAAAAGAAACAGGTGTCCCAGTGAAACGTAAACTAGTTGTTGGACACAGGTAGCCAGTTTATATTAGGCACTCAACCAACTCCAGATCTCAAGTCCCGCTGCCTGGTGGTAGGGATCCGCTCAGCGATGTGGTGTAGCCTGCCGCTCCATGAGACGCAGGATGGCGTTGAAACCGCGAGGTCAGAGCTCCGCTGCAGTGAGGTGATTCTGATACCGTGAGGTAATATGTTTAACCCCTTAAGGACCAAACTTCTGGAATAAAAGGGAATCATGACATGTCACACATGTCATGTGTCCTTAAGGGGTTAAGGAGCTAGGCCGTTGGCACGTTGTGTGGGTCTCCTGGATCAGCAACCTCCCATTCGGGTGCTGTGGAGTGGCTTCCCGCCTGTGTCTCCCGCTGGTATCAAGCCTCACTGTCTCCCGGTCTTCGTTACCGATGATGCCACAAGCTTCCCCGGGTCTGAGGGCCAGCCCGGCTATCTCACTCCTCTGTGGGTGAAGGCGGGTGTGTGCACCCAATTCGTTTGTCCGCCCTGCCGGCAATCGATGTCTGCGCGGCCAAGTGGCCGCCTGGAAGGCCAGAGATGGGATCTCGTAGTGGCGTCGACGGGTGGTTGGCCTAATCCATGAGGCCACTAGTTGTGCTGCCCGCCGGTAGGTCACCCCCCTGTACAACAGCGTTGTGCAGAAGTTCAGGCACAGCCGGTCTAGGGCCTCCAGAGGGTGGCATGGGGCACGGGCGACCGCTGTCTTTTCCCTGGGTCTTTGCTGGGCGGCCATTTTGGTTAGGCCTCAGGTGCCTCGTGTGTGAATCAGCGCGGGGGGGGGGGGTGCTGCTGGTGCTGGGATATCCCTCACCGGCGGGGGGGGGGGAGGAGGGGGGAGAAGGAAGGCCTGAGTAAGATTATACTGTATAATTCAGTTTTATGTCGCTTAATGTGTGAGTTCAGGCTGGAGCTCGTGCTGCGCACGTCTGATCAGCTCCACAGCCAGGCTCCGCCCATTCTTTGTGTGTTATTAGTTTAAGCAGACTGTGATTGTCTATTGTTGTGACTTAGATGATGATCAGATCACATTTTATGACCAATTTGTGCAGAAATCCATATCATTCCAAATGGGTTCACATACTTTTTCTTGCAACTGTAGAATCCTATGACTTTCAGTAACTTGTATGCTGTTGATACCTAGATCTACCACTCCTCGCATGATATTTCTCCCAGTGTGCTGGATTGTGTCACTGACTGCCTATCCTGTGTCTCTGACTGGATGGCTTCA
Source organism: Pelobates fuscus (assembly GCF_036172605.1). Taxonomy (NCBI): domain Eukaryota; kingdom Metazoa; phylum Chordata; class Amphibia; order Anura; family Pelobatidae; genus Pelobates; species Pelobates fuscus. The sequence continues at coordinate 388,489,757 of NC_086317.1, read as the reverse complement.
TGATTCCGAAAACACAACCTCTCCAAGATTAAAACTCTTTGTCTTTCCTCGTTCGAAAGCTACATCTGTCCATTTCCCTTCAGGTTAATGGAGCAATCATAACCTCTACATCACAAGCATGTTGTCTTGGTGTTCTCTTTGCCTCTGACCCTTCCTTCACCCCTTACATCAAATCAATGACCCAAACCTGTCTCTTTCACCTTAAAAACATTTCTCACATTCACCCCTTTCTCCCTCAGAATGCCACTAAAATGCTCTTCCACGCTCTTGTTGTTTCCAGTCTTGATTATTTTATCTCTCTACTATTTGCCTGATTAGTGCACAGATGGCCCGTCTACAATCTAAGATGAACGCCTCTGCTAGACTCATCTGCCTTACGTTCCACAAATCTCAAACCTCACTCTGGTTTCATTTAGGATTCTGTTCAAAGCGCTCATCCTTACCTATAAGGCTCCACATAACTGTGCAGCTGCTTGCATATCCTTCTTTGTTAGCAAATATGCCCCAGCCCTGCCTCTTCCTTCGATCAATGATCTGTTACTGTTCTTGTACACCCCAAACTCTTGCCAGGGATGTTCCTTCCTTATGTAAAATGTTGAAACCAAAATTAGAGATTTGTTACCACTTTAAATTTTTTATTTGTTTTCAAGCAGATATTTATACCAATCCTTCCACTTCACATCAATATTTTATATATTCTTAAAAGGACACAAAAATCACAAATAGTGCAGAAAAATTCTTAAACAGATATGTTCAACACCCCCTTCTCAAACCCCTATGGATGGCACTCACATATACAAGAGACACTTCTGCATGGCTGAGTCAAATAGCACAGTTATAGGAGGGGGTCACCCCCTCGGAGCATATTTCACAAAAACACTGGATATAGCAGCAATTCACATGAATGAGAAAAATGCCAAGGAGGCTCCAATAATGTAAAAACATTCACAGATTTATTATTGCACACCGTTTTAAGAACTCTTTAAAAATGTGAGCTCTCAAACAGGGAAACTCACAAATAATGTTTTTTTACAAAAGTCACGTTTTTTCTCCCAGCCTGTTTGTCCTGTGTCCTGAAGTGCTACGGTCATGTGAATCATATGGACCTGACTCCTTCAGCTCAAAAAATGGAGAGATTAAATAATTTTAGGGACCAGAGCTTTGATAGCAATGGTGGTTCTAAGAACCACTTCTGTGGATCATAAAGATAGATCTAGGCCAGGAGAAGGCAGTGCTCAGCACTTGATATGTTACGGACTACATCTTCCAAAATGCTCTTACAGTCATAATGCTGGTAAAGCATCGGGGCATATGTAGTTCATAACATCTGCATTAACAAAAGTTCCCTATCCCTATTACATAGAAGTCACTCATGCAGGTCACAAAAAACAGACAAACTGAAATATCCAATTGTGCGTCTAATGGGTATATGTTTGCAGCAACCTTTCAGAAACCGTCATCATCTTTAACTACATGCAATGAACCGTCTATTAATTTGTTATCAAACACTATTGAAACACACTGCCGTATGGATTGGCTAAAAACAAACATCAAGCAAGCAGTTGTCTTTACCCAGTCTAAAACAACAACCAAGATGTGTGATTATAGAGATTTACCAGGACTCCTGACCTGATGTTAAAAGTAATGATGCTATCAGGGAAAGAAAATCTCTCCCAAAAACCCACTCCCTTCCCTTAGGAGTTTAAAGAAGCAGAGCTGTAAATATGGTGCAGTTTATGCAACACAAATAGGAACCACATTTAGTAATGCAAGGAAACCTGGGCAGTATTCTAAACAACCCTAAATCACTCAATCCGCCCACATTCCAAATGCCACAACATAATGCAGGGGCCAGCCTCCTTTAAAAGCCCTGCAGACGCACACTTTGCTGTAGTTTCCTTTTAAGGACCTTGGAGAAAAAAAAAAAACACACGAGACATTTAGGAAGCAAACCATACACTTAGATATTAAATATACCTTGGCTGGTATGGCTGCATTTAAAATCCCACTTGGAATCTACAGAAAAAGATGTGATATTGTTAAGATTTGGACATACTAACACTAGATATGTTCACTCTATTTATTTACAAAACACAGAATTAAAGTTAATTAAAAAGAGAATTACTAAACTAAATCAAACTCTTAGGAAATCGCTACCTCTTGCCTAAATTTAAACTCTTCTAAAAAAAAATTAATTGCAACTGTGTTTGGACATCAGCACATGGCTTCATACATACTAACCTTTATCATCATCTAATCTGTGCCCATTCTCTAACTTCTCCATTACCAGCTGCTTGCAATTAAGTTACAGTTTCATCTACCTCACCTACCTTATATATATAAAAAAAAAATATTCCGCTTTCTCCATAAGTGATCTAGAATAATGAAGGGCAGATGGAGGAAGTTAACACTAGATCTGCAGTATAAATCCATGCTATTCTCCTAGAGATCAGACAAAACCAAACCTCTCTATGACTTGAATGGATATCAATCCACTACTATTCTCCACATTTCTAACCTCACTATCACCTTTACAACGAAAAGGAAAAAAATAACAGGAGAAATCAATGTTTTAATTTCCTCATCCTTTAATGTTTCTTCCTTGCCGAAGCTATGAGAAGACAATTAATAGACATGTGCAATTCGTTTTGGTCCGAATATGTATTCGGACGAATTTCGGACAATTCGGACATTCGGGTACTTCCGAATGTCCGAATTGCCGAGGTCCCGAAGTTCCGAAATTACCGAATTTCCGAAGTGTCAAAGTGTCGAAGTTCCGAAGTGTCAAAGTGCCGAAGTTCCGAAGCACAGTATTGCCTAAGTACTAATATACTTACCCAGTGAAAGAAGAAGAATGTTACATTGTAAATTTTAAATAAAAAGTATACAAACATAGCCAAGATTCAGCTGTAAGCATTTGCAACACTTACAACAATCAAGTAACATACATTCATATAAAATGTAAGTTACTTAGCCAGTCGTGTAATGACAGGAATGAATAAGTAGATAACTCCCTAATTCCCACGGTATTAGGGAGTTATCTACCAAAAGTTTGAAAGACCTAAATTGGTCTTTCAGCCAAATTTACTAATACTAAGTAAAGATTACTTAGTATTAGTAAATTATGCCCCTACTCGCTATAGCGCGAGTAGGGGCATGTCTATTAAACAGTGGCTGCTCACTGTAAAAAAATACCAAAAAATAAGAAATAAGTTCCCCCCTCCCGAGCCCCTGGCCCCCACCCCTGAGCGGTGGGTGGGGGCCCTAATGTAAAATAATGGGGGGGAACCTATTATCCTCCCCACGGACCCCCACCCAAGATCGGTGGGTGGGGGCCCTAAATCAGAATAGGGGGGGACCTAATGTCCTCCCCCCTGGCCCCCACCCCTGAGCGGTGGGTGGGGGCCCTAAATTATAATAAGGGGGGGACCTAATGTCCTCCCCCCTGAGCGGTGGTTGGGGGCCCTAAATTATAATAAGGGGGGACCTAATGTCCTCCCCCCTGGCCCCCACCCCTGAGCGGTGGGTGGGGGCCCTAAATTATAATAAGGGGGGGACCTAATGTCCTCCCCCCTGAGCGGTGGGTGGGGGCCCTACAGTAAAATAAGGGGGGGACGTAATGTCCTCCCTCCTGGCCCCCACCCCTGAGCGGTGGGTGGGGGCCCTAAATACTAATAAGGGGGGGACCTAATGTCCTCCCCCCTGAGCGGTGGGTGGGGGCCCTACAGTAAAATAAAGGGGGCGACCTAAGGTCCTCCCCCCTGGCCGGCGGGTGGGGGCCCTAATTACTAATAAGGGGGGGGGACCTAATGTCCTCCCCCCTGGCCCCCACCCCTTAGCAGCGGGTGGGGGCCCTAAATTGAAATAAGAGGGGGGGACCTAGTGTCCTCCCCCCTGGCCCCCACCCCTGAGCGACAGGTGGGGGCCCTAAAAAAAATCCCCCCCAGGTGACTAGGGGTCTCCAAACCCCTAGTCACCCCCTCCCCCCCAATAAAAATTATCCCCCTACCTACCCCTCCCTCACCCTAGAAACTAATGAGGGGGGGGACCTTTAACTAAGTACCTGTAAAAAAAAATAAAACTTACCATTCGATGTTTTCTTTCTTCTAAAATCTTCTTTTTTCAGCCCCCAAAAAGGCCAAATAAAAAACCATAATAACTGACGCAATTATAAAAAAAATGATCCTTCTTCACCCGGCGAGGGCTCCGCGCAGACTGAGCTCTGCAGGGCGGGGGAAGGCTTATAAAGCCTTGCCCCGCCCTGCAATTAGGCTCAGAGCACTCTGATTGGTGGGTTTAAGCCATCCAATCAGAGTGCTCTGACAGGTAAATGAAGAGACTGACAGGTAAGTCTCTACATTTACCTGTCACAGCACTCTGATTGGTTGGTTTGAAATCCACCAATCAGAGTGCTCTGTGTCATTTTACACAGCGTGGGAAAATTCCAAAGAAGTTTCCCACACTGTGTAAAATGACACAGAGCACTCTGATTGGTGGATTTCAAACCAACCAATCAGAGTGCTGTGACAGGTAAATGTAGAGACTTACCTGTCAGTCTCTCCTTATTTACCTGTCAGAGCACTCTGATTGGATGGCTTAAACCCACCAATCAGAGTGCTCTGAGCCTAATTGCAGGGCGGGGCAAGGCTTTATAAGCCTTCCCCCGCCCTGCAGAGCACGCGGAGGCCTCCATGGGTGAAGATGGATTATTTTTTTTTTTCTAATTGCGTTGGTTATTATGGTTTTTTATTTGGCCTTTTTGGGGGCTGAAAAAAGAAGATTTTAGAAGAAAGAAAACATCGAATGGTAAGTTTTATTTTTTGCAGGTACTTAGTTAAAGGTTTAGTTAATTTAGTTAATTTTTAAGGTGAGGGGGGTCGGTAGGGGGAAATTTTTTTATTGGGGGGAGGGGGTGACTAGGGGTTTGGAGACCCCTAGTCACCTGGGGGGGACACATTTTTTTTAAGACCCCCACCCGCCGCTCAGGGGTGGGGGCCAGGGGGGAGGACCTTAGGTCCCCCCTTATTAGTATTTAGGGCCCCCACACACCGCTCAGGGGTGGGGGCCAGGGGGAGGACATTAGGTCCCCCCCTTATTAGTATTTAGGGCCCCCACCCGCCGCTGTGGGGTGGGGGCCGGGGGGAGGACACTAGGTCCCCCCCACTTATTAGTATTTAGGGCCCCCACCCGCCGGCCAGGGGGGAGGACCTTAGGTCCCCCCCCTTATTTTACTGTACGGCCCCCACCCACCGCTCAGGGGTGGGGGCTGGGGGGGGGGGAGGACATTAGGACGTCCCCCCCTTATTAGCATATATTTATATTTAGCATACCACAATACAAAAATAAAGTGTCTCGATCCTCCTTTTCCTATAGAGCACCGCAATTATGGAGTAACCTCAGGGGCTCAGTAAAATCTTCATTCAATGGAAATATATCTCAGCACAGAATACACCTACAATGGTTGAATATATTTATCACCTGCAATATGTTAAATTTATATATGTGTGTATGCATGTATATATATTGATTGCATATTGTATTTTTTGTAACATTGTATCGTATTGTAACAATGCAATGTTTTGCGGACCCAGGACATACTTAAAAACAAGAGAAATCTCCATGTATCCATCCTGGTAAAATATTTTATAAATAAAATAAAATAGTTATTATACATGGCAGGTTCACATATTGTTATATACATACTCCCACACAGTATAAACACACACAGTGGCAGCCATTGCGGCATACACAGTATACACACTATCAAAGACTACTACACACACACACACACGCAGTATATACACTGCTATACACACTACTACACATACAGTGCTACAAACACATACTAAACACAGAATCAGACGTACTACACACACACTACAATACAAACGCACTGATAAAAACATACACAGACATATGCATAGACTCGGACACCCACATGTATAACATTTTTATCATATCTAAACAATCAAGTTTTTTGGGGGTTGGTTTGCATTCGTTTGTGGGGAGTGTTTGTGATGTAAATGCAGTGTTGGACTGATATGGCTGGGTGGCAGGATGTGATCTGTCCCCAGGCTGGCATTATAAGATGTGAAGGAAGCTGGCAGTCTCTGTAACATTTTTACCAGCTCCATGGTTCCATGGTTCCTGTGAATCAGTGGCCTAGGAAAGATGCCAGGCTGGTATGATGGCAGCAGTCTCCCATTTATGGCGAACAGACACAAATGGCGCTGGCAGTACAGTGTGCCACTTACTGCTATGTGCCATACATTGAGAAAAGGGGTGAAAAAAAGAGCTATGATACAGACAGAGAAACGAAAAAGACAAAATTAGAGTCTCCAGGGAAGGAGGCTCAAATCTGTTTTTTAAACAAAGTCAAGGACAATAATAATTGTAAAATATGTACTATAGGTAATTGGTAAAACAGCACGGAGTGATATTAGTAAAAAAAAACAAAAAAAACGCGCGTCGGGTTTCTTGTTTTTCTGTGTTCTTTCCCACTGATGGTAGCACTAGGTGTTTAGTACTTATATATTTCTTTTTTCTAAGCCGGAGTTGATTTAGTTTTTGGGGGACGTTTTGAGAGGAGTTTCTCAGTTTATTAGGGAGCCTACTGTATGATACAAGATTCATATACAACCAGGCTATAGGATTTCTTTAGGTGTCCGATTCAAGAGCAGACAGCTTACTTTTTTCATTTTTGTTAAGTGGGGGTTTTTGGAGCCTCATTAGGACTGCACTATACATCACTCAAGGTGTTTTATTTAGGAGCTGGCAGGGATTGGAGCACTGCAGTATTTTGTCTGGAGCCTGCCTTTCCTAATTTAATCTCTACAGCGTCCTTTTTATTATATGAGCCTTTAACCTCCCTTATAGACTCTGATATGCATACTATTACCATCTAGCAGTTTTTTTCTTTCACCAGACAATTTTCTACTGGTGTTTACTACCTCGGCTCTATGTGTAACTGCCCTATGGTCTATATTTAATCCTTATATATAGAAATTATCATTGTCCCTCCTTCTGTTTCACTGTAATTGTTCCATTTAGAGTGCCTCTTTTCTACATATTAAAGCGTTTATTATTTTGGCACATTCTTTGGAACAGCTATATGTGACAATTAGGTGAGTTTTTTCCCCCCCCCACTAATATCACTCCGTGCTGTTTTACCAATTACCTATAGTACATATTTTACAATTATTATTGTCCTTGACTTGGTTTAAAAAAACAGATTTGAGCCTCCTTCCCTGGAGAAACTAATTTTGTCTTTTTCGTTTCTCTACAATATCTGGGGTACAAGCCCCTTCTGGTGGATCTGGAACCACCATACTGACCTCTGTGCGTTCGATTCCCACATTGTGTGAAATCGATACACACAGTTTCTCTCTTTTCTTATACTATGATACAGACAGCCTGCTGCTGGGTCTATGAAGTAAGCACTCAGGAGGTCGGGCTTCTCAGTTCTATCTCCCAAAACTTGCTTTACAGCAAAATCAAACTGTCAGTTATATTAAAGGATCAATATAGTGTCAGGAAAACTAAGCAGTTTTCCTGACACTATGGTGCGCTGAGGGTGCCCCCTCCCTCAGGGTCGCCCTCCCGCACCGTACGTTTTTCCAGCGACGGGCTCCCTCGGCGCTGGTGACGTCTTCTCCCCCGCCGACGTCAGCTTCCTCTGCCGACGTCAGCAGAGCCGAATATGCATGCGTGGCAATTGCCACGCGCGCATTCAAGCTGTCAATAGGAAAGCCTTTTTCAATGCTTTCCTATGAACGCTCTGCGTGGCTGTGCGCCTCTAGTGGCTGTCCGGAAGACAGCCACTAGAGGCTGGCATAACCCTGCAATGTAAACATAGCAGTTTCTCTGAAACTGATATGTTTGCATTTGCAGGGTTAAAACCTGAGGGACATTGCACCCAGACCACTTCATTGAGCTAAAGTGGTCTGGGTGACTATAGTCTCTCTTTAATTATTTAGGGAATTTCTTCTTCCAAATGTATTGTATTTTCTTATGCCACTCCCTGTGATGTCATGTATATATAATGAATTATGCAAATTAGCATAAATCTGCAATATATTAAATTAAAAGAAAAATCTCTTGATGGAGAGCGGCGGTAGCCTCAAGCATCATTTTCATAGAAAAGAATTAGATACAGATACACAGAAACACATTCTCTAAGAAAAATAGGACAATAGTTACATGTCCCATTTAGAGAGATACTTTATAACATTCTTGTAAAGTGAATAAGAAAATGTATAGAATAACATGGTGCATACACATTCCCAATCTTTTAATTATAGCATTTAGGTTCTCCAAGAAAAAAGGCAATATTATATAAATGAAAATGACAATTATGAAAATAAATGCTTATGACTAGAGGTAGTTTTGTAAAAGGTAATTCCGCATTTTTCATAGTAGGCTGCACATACGGGGATTAAGCCCTTTACTGCCGGATGTGTAACTCCAGCTAGGGCAGCATCAGTGGGGTGTCAGCCCAGAACAAGACCTCCTAGTATCTAATATAAATTCTATGCAAGTTTGGGGTGCATGGTGGATGCTTGGCATTGGCGCTGGAACTGATGTACGGTTTAAATGTTTTATTTTTTAATTTTCTGGGGGGGAGAGGGGGCGGGGAGTGGGAGAGGAGCTTAGAAAGGGTTACTCTGACTTAAACCGCTGTGTTTTGGTTGGAATAACTCTTAACATATCTAGTTCACTAAGCCAGGATAATTTATAGCTTAACTACAAATGTTAAACTAATATAGCAGTACTGTAAAACACGTCTCCAAAACCAGCTACTATTCCATTACTACTATTATGATATTTAGTTCTAAAAGTTGTAATTCCCTTGTCACATCTGCACAGTTCTGGGTTCAGTAAATAACCCTGTAAACATAAGAGAAAAAAAACAATAAATAAAAAAAAATTACAAAAAAGTGATATGCTGTACATATTCATTGGCACTATAACAACACCATTCGGAGAAAGTGGGCATTTGAAATCCACGACAAAAAGAATCAGATACATTTCAAGATTTTAATGCCCCATGTCTGGGGAAATGTAAGATGCACAGACACAGGAAAAGGTACAAATAACATGAACAGACAGGGATCGGCACAATTGGGTTGTAGTCAGAGTCCCAAGAAGGTTGAAAGGCTTTACCCAAATAACAAAAAGGAAAGAACTCTCCTTCCCATATTCAGATATCCCCTCACAGGTTAAACCTACAGAAGACATGTGACTACCAAACCTCCCTCCAAGCTGTGGTTCGAAATGTTAAAAGGAAATTTCATTTTTATTCTTACATGACGTATTATTGGGAGAAATACATTTTGTAGGGCTCTTCCCATTTGACAAAACAAGAGCACTTATTGGTGGGATATTCCTCATTCAAGTATCTAAAGCTACAGTGGCACTTTCTTGATTTCAGACCATTTTTTAGCGTTTACCTGTGTGGGAGTACTCTATCTGTATATCTGGGAACAATTGCAAAAAAACTTACATGTTGGAACTGAGTAACAGAAGCAATTAGAGGGAAAATAGTATATGTTTAATGGCAGTGGTTAACAAAAATGGAAAACTGCCAGTCAAAAATAAGATTTGGATGCAGCCGCGCAGCTTTGTGTATTTTGGATGAATCATTTAAGAGACTCTTCGTAAAAATGATATTAAAAAGGTTTACCAGTCATACGTATTATATTTTTTAAATGGGAACGATGATCTTTATTCTTGCCGTCTTACACACTCAAGCCTGGGCTGATACTATTGATCCACGGGTTGTACTCAGTCTGCATAAAATAACTTTAAAACAATGTGGATCATGTATGAAGAGCAGCTGCACTTGCAAAATTGTAAAAGTGCAACTATCACCACGGAAGCCCATTACAATAAGTGCAGCTATCGCCATGGTAACCCATTACAATATTTTTGCTGATAGCTTCACATACGAATGTTGCTTCAAAAATGGCTCACCACCACGTCTACCAAGAAGTGCTGCAGAAAACCTAAGCTGTTTTGGCTACCACCATGTTCAGATGAAGCATAAGTAAGTTAAAGAAACCGAATTATTGTATTCTGCAGAAAGAGCCTTGCAAAATATATTATATACACATATTTATATCTTCATAATAAATGTAACTTCCCCTTTAAAAGAATTTGCAGAAAAGAATTGTACCCAGCCTCTTTTCTATAAAGTGCGCTCTGAACCTCTGATCTCCCTTCCCTGCCTAAAAATATTTAAAATACAATGATTCAAAATAAAACATAAAAAAAAAGCTTATATAGTTAAAATAATAAAAAATATATATATATTTCACTAATGGGTCAAATAGTGCACTACAGTGTGAAATACAAATTCCCAATTGCCATCCTTTAGCAGGGATATCAATTTCTCATCCTCTCCTCTCGCAGGCTACCCATTTGCTCATTTGATAAGAAAATGTAGTACTCTATCTTCATACAGTGACGCACTCATTTGTACCCCTCATGTGGTAACTAAAAGGACACGTGCATACTTCCACATTTAAAACACCAGAATGTAATGTTAATCCCAGTGGAAATATGGTGTGCACGGTTTGGGAGGGGGGGGGGGGGGGGGGAAGTACTTTCAGTTGCAATGGAAGTGAAAAAAAGAACCTGGAAAAAAAGTATTCGGATTCCACTTTGAAAACACACATGAAATACAAACATTTGTAAATACCAAGTATGTAATATGCTGCCTACTTTACAACCCATGACCTTTAACCTTTGTTGTCACCAGGGCCTGCAATCCAATCCATCCGTGTAGAACTAGTGACTGGCCATATGGCAGATATGCTGTTAGGCTTTAACTAAACAGAACAGTAGCATAAAAAAAACCTTCAGAAGAAACATTGTTTTCAGATGTCGTGGGAAGCTCAGTCTCTGTAGACCAATCATTGCAAGTAATGAAGAAAATTATCTTCTTGAAGAAAGATAGTAGGAAAAGTAAAATCATAACCAATCCTGACATATCCTCATGAATCAAGTCCATCGTTACCAAGTGACAACTTGCTCGCTTGCTCACAGGATACATTATTGCAGATACACAAACAGTCCACGTTCGCACTGCTGTATTATTCCTGGACCACGTTAGCAAAGTTGGATTTACTAAGGGACTATCGCTGTTCCCTTATACCTTCCTCATTCAGCATATTCTTATGTACACCTGAACAAATACCCTTACGGTGCAGGTCAGAAAACATCTAGAAAATGAATGGTGTCCATGATACACAAGAATCTTGGCTTCTATGGGGAGATTAGGCATGTTCTCAGCTTGTGCATGTTGCTGGGACAGAGACGAGGAGTTGGAAGCCAAATAGAAGTGGCAGAATACAAGTCCTGTAACCACTTCCCCCTTTCGCCAACCCCAATACTGAAACATCCTGTTACTATGGTTGGGCAGGGGTAACTGAGTTTCCAATATTTTCTGGAGGCAGAGTTCCAGTATCTGTAACAAAACAAAAAAAAAAGAGGAAAAGCAGAAGGTGTAAATTGATGCTCAATAATAAATGATTCATTTTGCAAGATTTCCCTTTATTAGAAATTAGCACGTGCAATATAAACTATTACTAAACTAAAATTATGTTAGTAAAGTAATCTAGGAAGTTGGTAAAGAAAATGGGACAATAGAGATCTGGTAAAACGGCTGGGAATTATAATACAGAAAGGAAATTACAGGATCGTGTATGCACAAAAAAGTATGAAACAAAACCAAAACATGAAAGGAAAACAAGAAACATACTTAAAAAAAATAAAAAAAGGAATTCATAAGTAAAAATAATGAATATTGTGACAGATTTTCTTAAATCTCATAAAATGACATAGCATAAAAATAAAAGACAGTGTAACCAGTATAACAGACGAAGAATCATGGGGACATCAAACGGCCACTCACATTGTGCAGAGCCCAAGTTCAGCTCTACTGGATCTGCTAGGAAGAATATAGCATCTTCTCAAACTAACTATTTATAAAAGGCAAGTAGCATATGCTATGTTATTCTAACAGCTGTAATGGCGGTGTGGAAAATTAGTAGCAATCTTCCTCAGTGATAGTCAGTGCAAAATAATAGCTGCAGTTCTTGTATGTACAAATCACAACAAAGGTCATAAAGTGTACTCCTAAAGGCACAAATATAATTTTTTGGGGGTATTTCTATAGCGCCAAGATATTCTGCAGCGCTTTACAATATTATAAAAGGGGTAAATTTAACAATAAATGAGACAATTACCAAATGTTACAGGAACAATAGGTTGATTAAGACCCTACTCAAACGAGCTTCAAAAACAGCCAGTTGGACTCCCAAGTTCTTTGTAGTCTTCTAACTTGGTTGTCACTAGAGCACAACAGTACGCTCTATGATATTTCTCCTGTGTTTTCTATATAGATTTGCGATTTACAGCTTTTCCACTTCCACTGTTGCATTAACAAACAAAGATTCATCCTTTCAACCAATTAAGCCATCATGGAGTTTAGAAAATCATATATTTATTAATTATGAAGAGAGGGAAATGGAAATGGAACCATCCCAAATTGTGATATTCTCTTCACGGATTCAACAAAAGCAAGGTTATGTACACTATGAGTTGATTTCTCATTATCTGACACCTTTTTTAATGTTCTATTTTCAATGGACCATTGTGAGATTTAATATTTCACCAGTTTTCCAAAATAAGTACCACACCAGCACAGTGTAGTAGTGGGGTGCACACCTGCCGAGTCTCAGGTACACATTGTGGTGGTTCCATCAATGTTAATTCTGTCAAGGCGAGGATTATCAGAATGCCAAAGTAGAGCAGGGAAAGGCTTGCATTTACCACCAAATAAGAGCATGTCTGCAAACAAGCCATCGTTGGATCTGTATTCCAGGAATACTATACATAGATTGAATCCTTTGCTCTATACTCAGTATATTTGTTTTTCCATCATATATGTGCAATGTTTTTTAATGACTGCCAAGTGATTTCCTACTTAAAGTTACTAATCAGTGCAAATGTAGCACTTGCAATAATTTCCTTGATTTTTTTGGATAGAAAAAATGAGAAATGTCTGTGAGAGCAGAGGGGAGGAAGAGGAGGCAGTGCATACAAGGAAACAGCGCATGTTTATATGTTGACTCCAAATCGTTTCAGCCAGAAACCAACCAAACACGGTAATAATAGGAGACAGAAGGAAAGACTTTGAAGGAAGGATAGGGGGGAGGAGAGGGGCTGGAGAAAGGGATGATAGTTACAAGGGAGGCAAAGTTCGTGCTTATAGCTCCCCCATGTGACAGAATAGAAAAAGCCAGACATATCCTTTGTTTAAGCATCTGGATTACAGCAACTCTGTTATGTTAATAACCAGAATTTAAACAATTGTTTGAATATAAACATTTAACTGTCCCAGATTATAAAGATAGCTCCTAAACTGCTATAACATTTTTTTATTTCATAAATCAAGGCTACTAATCTATTCTCACTACGACCAAGGGTGGTTTCTATATGCTAATTAATTGTACTTTAACCGTTTATTTTGAAACCTTTTTTATATTGAAATTACAAAAGGTGACAACCACCGATAGGCAAAAATAATTAATTTATGGGCTGATGTGCTTTGATTAGAAATGTACTATGCAGGTTTATTCGCTAAAAAGTAAAAACACAGCAACATTGGAAAATGTCAGACCAAAACAGCAAATTTGTGAAAGTGGGGAGAATCTTTCCAATTAAGCCGCTTCAGATTGTTAGTTTTTTTTTTTTTATTAGTGAATTTAATTGATTTAAGTGTATAAATATAGCTGATAATGCTGGTCTCTTGTTGTTGTTGTGTGTGTGCTACTTTATTTAAGAAATGGCATGGATCATTCTTTACTAGTTTCTAGTTACAATAAACAATCAGCATTATCAATGCACTGGAGCTGTCAAATTTGTTACAAAGTCCACCAATCCCAGCAACTGTGTAAGGCTGGCACAAATGTGTTGGGTAGAGCACATCATCCTACAACAATGAAACAGGAACTGATGTAAAGTAGTAACAATTCTGAAGGAAAGCCTGCATTTACAGTGTTAAAGTGGCTGACACCAAACACTTTACACCTAATTTGCTTCTGTACAGCTCCTGTGTTGGAATCTCTTTTTTCATAAAACACATAGGGGAAAAAGGGACTACCTGTCCTTATGTACAACAGGAGGAGTTTAAGGTTCTTTCTCAGTTGCCAATCAAATATATCCTCAAGCTATCAGTAAAGTAAAAAAAATATAAAAGGGCAAACAGTAGACAACTTTGGCAGAACAAAATGGCTGTGCCCAGATATGAAGATCCAGCACACAAAAAAATAAACAAATAGAGGCAAGAGACAACGGACGTGGTGGTGTAATCGTTAACAAAAAAAACTAAACAAACAAAAAAAAAATGACAAGATTGCTTTAAATAACTTCAAGTATAAAAAATTCTGCATCACTGGTTCAAGAACATGTAAGACAGAAGTATCCTCTGAACCACAACATTTGCAGTTACAGAAATCTCTCTAGGCCTGTGGTGCACATAGCATTTAAAAAAATAATAATTTTTTAGGGGCGTTACAAACTATAATGTAAACTAAATGTCTTACATTTTTAAATAACCATCACAGTGAAAAAGCACGCAGTCTTTACCATATACAGAATATAATTTATGCCTGTTCATGCATTCCCTTGTTAAACCATTGACCCGTCCCCTTCACCTTGTGATGAGCTCACCTGGCACTGGACTGGTGGTGATGGCAGCCCCTCCCTGCATTGCGGCTACGATGGCAGGGCTGTGAGTGGCAGCTGAACTCAGGGAGGACGGCAAGTTAGGAGGCGTTGAGGACACAGCAATGGCAGGGTTATGAGGGGGTGGAGGAGGCCCACTGACCCGACATGCTGCAGGGGGGAATGTTCCATGCATAGGTTGGTGAGCGGTAAAGGGGTTAGTTTGCGGGTTTTGATGAATGGAGTCAACTAAGTCACTACCCAAATTAAATGGAACAGGCTGAGGCATGCTGGGGTGAGGATTACCGGGCACCGGTGGCTGGGCAGGAACTGATACTGCTGATGGGATCAGTGGGTTAGGAGGCATTTGTCCTGAATATGTACTTGAACCTACAGGAAAGAAAGTGAGACAAATGCATAAAAAAAAAAAAAAACACTTCATGCTATCCTAACAGCATATTTTATAAAAGAAAACGTAATTTCTCAAGAATTAGGAGATTGTTTAATACTAGCGTGAATTTCAAAACCCACTGATGCAATGTTAGGTAACATATTCTTCTACAGACACTACATACCAATGTAAACATGATGCATCATCTAGATCAGTACCTAGTTGTAAATATATACAAATATGCCTCTTGGGGTGAAATTAAAATCTATTAAAACTACTAGTACAATAAATATATATATATATGGAACTAGTATAAAAACTACTTTTTTGCTGCTGAAAGAAAACGCTAGTTCAACTAAATGTAATTAAAGAGACACTATAGGCACCCAGACCACTTCTTCTCACTGAAGTGTTTTGAGTGCAGTGCTCCTGTCTATTTAACCCTACAATGTAAAACATTCGCTAACTGCGTTTTGCTCTGTGAAGCAATGTAGGACATCCTCACGCTTTGCCTGAGGACGTCTAATATCTTTAAATTCCCTATGGGAAAGAGCTAATTCAATGCTTTCCTATGGGGAAGTTTTTTTTTTTTTTATATTCTTTATTTTTGTGGGTACAGCACAATAAAACAATACCACGTGTTATACTCGTAATTTCATAACAAACCATATCGCTCTGTAACAATTGTGACACATGGGTGGGGACTACCCGGTTTTACATTTTTTGGGCCTAGGTAACCCTTTATCGCCCTATCTATAGCGCTTTGACACTAGTATGGCAAGGGAGGTTGCATCCGTCTAGCTTTAAGCGCCTGTATGCTTGGTGTCGGGGTATATCTCTCTGCGAGAGCTAAGGCACCTCTAGGTTTGGGTGTGTTGCGCGTGGGACCTAAGTCAGGAATGTGTGTCATAGCCAGGCATGGCTATCCAGGTTACAAGCTGTGAGTGCTGCAGTGAGTTGACGGTTGGTTTATAAGCTAATTTGCGCACTCTATGGGCATGTGGCGGGGAGGGGTGGCTTAGCATATAGGAGTAGCATATAGGAGTATTCGGTTGCTTATGGAGCCATTGTTGTGGGGACATGGGAAGAGTGCAATTTATAAACTAACATATGCATAAAGTAGAAAAGGAAACAATATGAACTGCATAGGAGAAAATAGACTTATAACGGGTCAAGTGTCTCTCCTGTTGGCTGCAACAGATGAAAGGTTTGTAAGTCCTGTTCAGCTGCTGTCTTGTCAGGTCGGTGGGGCAGTGGACCTCTGAACCTCTCCTCTTGGGACGAAGGGAGTGATCTCCGCCACAGTCCACGATGGACGAGTTGTCGCTTGTGTCGTTAGTGCTGGGAGGCCAAGTGCCTGCAGGAAGGCCGGTATGTCGGATGCGTGTGAGAGCTTATGTTTTCTGCCTGGGGACGATGTGGGCCCCACTTGTAGGGGATGGCGTGTTCCTGGAGCACCTGTGTGGCTGGACGGAGGGATTTCCGCCACAACATGGTGTGTTTTGAAAAGTCCCTGTAAAATGCCAGTTGTGCCCCCTCAAATGCTACTGTGGGGGAGCCCCTCGCAGCCCCCATGAGCAGTCCTCTGTCAGAGTCCCGCACAAACTTGATCAATACGTCGCTGGCTCCTTCGCGTGGCGTGGAGGCTGCTCTGGTGAGTCTGTAGCAAGAGTCTATCGTGACCAATTTTGCCTGTCGCGGTGTCAATAGCGTGGCCGTAAGTCGCCGGCAATAGTGCGGCAATTCAGAGCCGGTGATTGTCTCCGGTACTCCTCGGACCCTTAGGTTCCTTGCCCTATTCCGGTCTTCCATGTTAGCCAGTTGGATTTGTTGGTCCGCATATTGCTTGCGAAGGGAGCACAGTGCTGCGTCCGTGGCGCTTTGCGCTAGCTTGGTGTCCCCCAGGCCTACCTCCACTTGTGCCACTTTGTTGGTGAGTGTAGTCACCTCTGCTCGCACCAGTGCCATGTCCGCTTGGAACATGGCCTGAATGTCCTTCACCAAGGCTTTAATATCCGCCTTAGTGGCTGGTGCAGCGTCCCCCATGTCCATGGGTTCCTGAGGTACCTGTAGTGCTCTGTTAGGTATTGCAGGCTCTGCATAGTAGCTGTCCTCGTCCGAGGATTGTGTGGTATAAGTTTCAGGCGCCATTTTGGAACTTGCAGGCCGCGAGGCCGCGCGGAGAAAAGCTCCGATATCTCCGGATCCCATGCCCGGATCGGCTTTCTGCTCTTTTTCCCCATAGTGTGGGGTTGTCGTGTGTCGGCTTAAGAGCCCGGTGTGATCGCGGATTGCGGCACCGGGTGGGTTAATTCCGATGTCCCGCACGGAGCTATTGAACAGTGCGGTCGGTGAGCTCGGGTGCTGGCTCCGCCCCCCTCCTATGGGGAAGTTTTTTTTTTTTTTTATATTCTTTATTTTTCATTGCAAGACAGCAGATACATATCATACATAAAAGCAACAATACAGAACGGAAATACGGTATGATGGTGTGCAACTATGTAATGTTAATGGTAGTCCATGATAACCTCTTTCGTGACGACGCACTATGCATGTGTGTCACATTCCAATGTCCATGCTCGTCCAATATGGTGTTGCCCATAATTTCCAGTCCTGATAAAGCGATCTTAAGTATCGCTGTACATCTCGCAAAGTGTGGGGAAGTTTTAATGTGCAAGTGGCAAGCACGGCAAATTAGGTCCCAGTAGGATGGGATGTCATAGGAGGAGGAGACCAAGCCAGTGCCAAGGTAGCCTCAGCGCTGAAATTAAGGTGAGTAAAAATAGGGTTTTTAACCCTTTGCATGTTGGGACAGTGGGGGCGTGAAACCTAATACGTTAGGTAAAGTAACACTACAGCATTAGAAATACACTCCGAGCACTATAACCACTACAGCACACTGTAGTTGTGATGGTGACATGACACCCCACATCCCCATAAAGGAGGGGACTGGCACTGGATGGTCCGGACTGCTGGTAAGTTGGCAAACCATTAGCAAAACAGTCTGACTACTTACATTGAAGGCACCAGGGCTCTCCTGGTACCATAATCACTACAGCTGTAGTGGTTATGTTGCTTGACGTGTTCCTACAAAGTAATGTAAAGTAACATTAAATTAACAATAGAATCAATGATAACAACCATTCCAGATAACAGTGAATTCTAAGCAGTCAGGTTTGTTTACAGTGTTCCACGCCACTGCCTTTCTTCTAGACTTCGTTTGTTGCATTTTCCAGATAGATGAAGCTGAGAAGCTGATTGTATTACATGTATGCATGGCTCACAGATTAATGCATGCATCATTTATAGAAGTGGAATAAATAATTAAATGTTCATTAGCTGAAGGACAAAATCTTGGCAGAAGAAAGAATTGTACAAGAGAAGAACAGTCATCAGTGACCAAAGACTTCCAAAGCAGAAATAAACATTGGCCAAGAAGTCTTCAAATAGCTTTCCTTGGCACGGGAAAATCTAATGATTAAAATATTTAATCAACAAATTATTTGAAAACACATTTGGAATTTTCAGTAACAATGCATAATATACACAAGACATACACAAGTGACGAAAGGTTAGTTGTAGATAAAATGTAAACCATTCTATATGTATGAATCTTTCTTTGACTCAAATAGAAATGCCTGTCTTCTAATTATTCTACCCTTTACTCTTTTACCCATTTACGGTTTGCAAATGACTCACCATGTGCCGGGCTTGGCTGTGTTGCTCCCTGTTGTTGACTGTTTACTGGTGGCTGTGCAGAGGGTGGCGTGGGTTGACCAAGTGACTCCGTACTGCTGGTGGCACTTACTGGAGCTGGTGTCAGAGACTGCTGTGGCACTGGGATGGAATGAGCAGCGGGTGGTACAGGTTGACTTCCTGGAGGAGTCTGGTGCTGCTGCTGGTGTTGATTTTGAATGTGTTGGAAATGTTGTTGACGGGCTCTCAACTCTGCGTATTTCATCTGCTCCATGTGGAAGTTCTGCCGATCAGCCAAAAGCTGCTGCCGCTGGTACTCCAACTATAAAAAAAAAAAAAAAAAAAAAAGCGACCACATTAGCATTACAGGTACCTTACAGGTATACTTCAACACATTTTACAACACACACTCACCGCCTCCCTCTCTCTGTCCATGATGGTTTCCAACTCTTCAAAGTGTCTAAGTTTGATTTCTAACTTCTTCATCTGAGTTTCCACCAGAAGAGCTACGAGGGACTTTATCTTGCGCTCCTCCACTGCAGCAAGATGCTAAAGAGGAACATACAACAACTTAAGTAATAACAAGAACTATAGATACAGATCAATGATGTTGGTTACTTTATTCATTTATTTACATTCGAACAATAAAAAGTGACAGTATTTTCTGATTGACCTCAGCAACGCTAGATCCAATATTACACTACTTTTATCATACTACTTGCTATTGCAATGGGCCTATATTTCACAGAAGACGCAAAGTATGAAGAAATACAACACAGCCTCACATACATATAAAGTACATTTTTATACTCAAAATATATTAGAGGTTAATGAGATATATGAGAACTATTCAGCAAAATATAGAGAGAAACTTTTTCACCTTTGCTTTAACTGCTGCAGCAGCCAAGGCGGCAGCAGCAGCCGTAGACAAATTGCCCTCTCCGATATCTCTTTCCACCTTATTCTTCCCATCAATTTCTTCCTTATCAGTCTCCTCAGATGCTTCTTTATTATCCTGGACCTTTTCACCATCACCTGTAATATAATACATAAGGAGTCATGTGCAAAGACCTGTTGTAGGCAAATGTCTGAAATGTGAATCAGGGGTAGTACTAAAACATGATTAGTATATCTTCTGTGTGTTAACAAAATAGAGTTTATAAATATATGCAAGAAACAAGTCTTACACGTAACTCATTAGAAGACACTGATAAGGGATATTGCAAATACATTTTATGCACACACACACACATATATATATATATATTGGATTGTGTCTTTTTTTGCCTTTTGTATACAAGACTGCTGATAGGTCTCTTTATACTAGTAAGCAAGTTAATTAGTGCATCAGGAGAAGCCCATGGGAATACAGTAGTCCTTGGGTCTGCCACTTTACAAACTCACTTACCAACCTGTAGTTAGATAAGGATAAACATCAAGCCTAGTAATAAGTACAGTTTTGGGCTGTCTGTAATTTGCATATTTTAATATCCAATGTAGTTGTCACAAATTCCACTAACCTAGTAACAGAATCGTGGACAGAATTTTGGTCAACTTTTCTTTAAAAACATATCAACTACCGAGCTCTACATACCACTATTAGCGGAAGAAGACAAGTAGTCTATCTGGTATGTGCTGATGATGCAACAGAAATTTTAACATATACAAATTTAAACCTTCACCAATTATCCAGTTCAGACTGGGAGTTAATAGGCTAAAAAGCTCTATTCATTCATAGCTGGACTATGTGCACTGCAAAAGAAGACACATACATTTGCATATTTAGTGACCCCAGACTGACTGATGGGCTGTATGCAGGGCTTTTTCCCTTTTTATTTTATTCATACATTTAGGATATTAGAAAGCTCTTTTTGTCCTTAACCACTTAAAGACCACATGTCAGTCTATGCCGTCACGCAGGGCAGGGCTTTAATGCCCAGTAATGGCATAGACCATCATGCAGTAAAAATATCAGTAGGGGTTAAAATTCTGCTGGTACCAAGGAACCTCATTTATCTTGATACCCGGGGGTCCTCTCTTTCACCTGGGGCCAGAATGAGTGGCCCTAGACTGACCTATGCACTGTTTGCAGAGCTCAAAGTAAACCGCAATCAGGAATTTAAATCTCCATTGTTATAATGCAGTGTGAACATGGTAAAATCCCTGCTCAGACTAGTAAACCCAGCTAACAATAGATATCTAGGGCTCCTCTCTGTCAGCTGAGGCCATTTTTAGAGGCCCAAGACTGACAGGTGTGCTGCATAAGAGTGAGTTCAGCACACAGTTCTTTCAATGGGGATTTAAATAGTAGTGTAAGCAGGATTAAAATTCTGTGAGCTGTGGCCATTTTTAGTGGACCCAGAATTTTTATATAAGCTGCATAGAGCCCTATAAATCCATAGAGAACACAGCAGCTGGCAATCAATCTCAGCTACAGTGATTCTCTCACTGAATCTGGTGTTTGGGAGGTTCTCAGTGTCTGAATAGATTGTCTGCAATCTGCCTCCTTTGCTGAGAAAATCAGAATTGACAATCTCAGCCAATCCAATGCTTTCCCATAGAAAACATTGGAAAGCTAATGCGCCCGTGTGGCCAAATAATGGAGGTATTGTACTCCGAAGATGCAGAGGAACACAATATGGAGTTTTGTAGTAGTAGCACATCAGGTTTACAAAATAATTATGAAAAAAAGCCTTAATTATAGGTATATACAGTGGCGGAACTACCGCGGTCTCAGCTGCAACCGGGCCCGCCACTCCAGGGGCCTGGCTGTCCTGCAGACGCCTGCAACCGGGTACCCACCTTTATGTGTTACAGCCCCAGCCCGCACGGTGTAACTGCCAGGGTCGGATTAAGGGGTCCATCGGGTGGACCATACTGTTATGGCTACCCGATGTAAATTAATTTCCAGGTGGCCCGGTCAGCGTTGCGCTTTAACAGTGCAACCGGGTCCCCTGTGATGAAGTCGGACGCTGCGAGGAAGTGACTGCCCCGGTCACTCCTCCCAGCAACCACCGGGAGCCGCGTGGGAGGAGGCACTCAGAGTGGACCCCATCAGACTTAGCCACTGGACAGCAGGGAAAGTCACCCTAAAAAGGAATGTGACTTAAACATTTTGTAAATGAATGTGTTTGTATGTATGTGTGCCTGTATGTGTGTGTGTGTCAGAATGAATGTTTCTCTGTATGTGTGTATGTCTGTGTGTATGTTTGTATGTATGTATGTATGTATCTATATGTATGCATGAACGCTGGGGGTAGACGTTTGGGGGGGGGGGGGGGCAGGTAAATTTTTGCACTGGGGCCCTGTGGTTTCTAGTTACGCCTCTGGGTGTGTACGTTAAAAATGTGAAGAAAAAAAAACTACATTTTACTACAATATTTAGCAGAGATTCGCATTGACATGGCTACATAATAAGTGTCCGAATACCTTTAGGTATTATGATGTCTACTTTATAAAAAGATAGACTTTGGTGTGGCAATTTTGTTTTTTGTGATGGCTATTAGACATACAAAATTCTAAAACCACTCCACATTGAAATTTTAATTTACTCCTTGTATTTTGTGACCTATAATTAACAAAATAAACTGAAATCAAAGTCTTTTTGTTCTTTAAGAAATGGTATACAATATATGTTGGTGCTTTAAATGTGAAAGATTGAAATTGCAGTTGAACACAAACAGAGCAAACATTGCTTTGGTCCTTAAGTGAAACACAAACAAGTCAAACTTGTCCTTAAGGGGGTTAAAAACAACGACTGCAAAACCCCCAATACAGGGAGTGCAGAATTATTAGGCAAGTTGTATTTTTGAGGATTAATTGTATTATTGAACAACAACCATGTTCCCAATGAACCCAAAAAACTAATTAATATCAAAGCTGAATATTTTTGGAAGTAGTTTTTAGTTTTAGCTATTTTAGGGGGATATCTGTGTGTGCAGGTGACTATTACTGTGCATAATTATTAGGCAACTTAACAAAAAACAAATATATACCCATTTCAATTATTTATTTTTACCAGTGAAACCAATATAACATCTCAACATTCACAAATATAAAATTTCTGACATTCAAAAACAAAACAAAAATAAATCAGTGACCAATATAGCCACCTTTCTTTGCAAGGACACTCAAAAGCCTGCCATCCATGGATTCTGTCAGTGTTTTGATCTGTTCACCATCAACATTGCGTGCAGAAGCAACCACAGCCTCCCAGACACTGTTCAGAGAGGTGTACTGTTTTCCCTCCTTGTAAATCTCACATTTGATTATGGACCACAGGTTCTCAATGGGGTTCAGATCAGGTGAACAAGGAGGCCATGTCATTAGATTTTCTTCTTTTATACACTTTCTTGCCAGCCACGCTGTGGAGTACTTGGACGCGTGTGATGGAGCATTGTCCTGCATGAAAATCATGTTTGAAAATCATCCTTCTTGAAGGATGCAGACTTCTTCCTGTACCACTGCTTGAAGAAGGTGTCTTCCAGAAACTGGCAGTAGGACTGGGAGTTGAGCTTGACTCCATCCTCAACCCGAAAAGGCCCCACAAGCTCATCTTTGATGATACCAGCCCAAACCAGTACTCCACCTCCACACCTTGCTGGCGTCTGAGTCGGACTGGAGCTCTCTGCCCTTTACCAATCCAGCCACGGGCCCATCCATCTGGCCCATCAAGACTCACTCTCATTTCATCAGTCCATAAAACCTTAGAAAAATCAGTCTTGAGATATTTCTTGGCCCAGTCTTGACGTTTCAGCTTGTGTGTCTTGTTCAGTGGTGGTCGTCTTTCAGCCTTTCTTACCTTGGCCATGTCTCTGAGTATTGGACACCTTGTGCTTTTGGGCACGTCAGTGATGTTGCAGCTCTGAAATATGGCCAAACAGGTGGCAAGTGGCATCTTGGCAGCTGCACGCTTGACTTTTCTCAGTTCATGGGCAGTTATTTTGCGCCTTGGTTTTTCCACACGCTTCTTGCGACCCTGTTGACTATTTTGAATGAAACGCTTGATTGTTCGATGATCATGCTTCAGAAGCTTTGCAATTTTAAGAGTGCTGCATCCCTCTGCAAGATATCTCACTATTTTTTACTTTTCTGAGCCTGCCAAGTCCTTCTTTTGACCCATTTTGCCAAAGGAAAGGAAGTTGCCTAATAATTATGCACACCTGATATAGGGTGTTGATGTCATTAGACCACACACCCCTTCTCATTACAGAGATGCACATCACCTAATATGCTTAATTGGTAGTAGGCTTTCGAGCCTATACAGCTTGGAGTAAGACAACATGCATAAAGAGGATGATGTGGTCAAAATACTCATTTGCCTAATAATTCTGCACTCCCTGTATATAATATGTATGGGTACATGTAAAGAGAACCCTTTAACCCCTTAAGGACCAAACTTCTGGAATAAAAGGGAATCATGACATGTCACACATGTCATGTGTCCTTAAGGGGTTAAATTACAGTGGAACAAACATTTCCAGGTTTTGTTATGGTTCAGAAGTTGGACAATTGCTTCTGTCCTTAAGGGGTTAATTTATGACAATTTAAATAAGTTTAATGTAAATTAAAAAATAAGTTTAATGTAAATAAGTTTAATGTAAATTGCTAACCTACCCATATCAACATCACTTTTTTCGGATTCTTTGTCTGTATCGTTATCTTTGCTTTTCTCATCATCCTTCTTTGATACCTCACTTGTCCGTTCCTTCCCCTCATCGTCAGGGATGGCTTCACCTGGAGAGTCCTGAAACATTAAGCAACAGTGTGCATTTCTCAATTTACAGTAGTGATGTTTTAGGCTAAAACTCCAAGATGCTCTACGGATTTACTATAAATCAGAATTAGCAAACTTCTGCTCTCCAGATGTTATGGACTGTGATGAGTATCACAGAAAACATAGTTCACAACAGCCAGAGTACCAAATATGCAAACCTAGGTAAAACCAGACAGTAACTTAAGAGCAAGAGGAATCTATGTATTTTCCCTTCTCTTTTGTTTTGGAAGATGTGCCTCCTAGTAAACAGGACAATAAAAGCATGGTAACCACTTGCAGAAGTAGTAACTTACTATGGGAAGGTACAGATAACAAGGATGCCTGGGAGCAACATGTATACAATCTATACAATCTAGAAAGCATAAGAATGTTTCCTAGAAAAGCAATGCCAAATCCTGGGTCACTGTCGCAAAATGTACCTTGGGGCCCGACTAGCTCTGCCATTGTGGACCTGCTCTATCCCTCCTACCAGTTGTATTTATGTCCGATCTCCATACTATCTGACATTATTGACGTCACTACAATTGAATGTGGGGGAGGGGACGTGGCTGACAGTGGAGTAATTTCTCCCTATTATCTCCACATCTCCCTACTCTGCCTACTTAACAATATATCAATTAACCTTGTTATCATTGTTATAGCTCCAATGTAAGTTCATGGGATCATACATCTAAGATCAAATCTGACCTTGAACAATGCCATGAAATGCTTAGGCTTTTTCTTTTACCATTACCAGTAATATTTTATTGGTTAGGTAGTGGGGGAGGGATGGGGATGTGGGAACTGGCAGGCATGTTTCTGTTTAGTTTAGATATTTTTTGGTATAATGTCACAGAAAAAAAGAGAATGTAATTTTATGTACTTTGCAATTCTCGAATGCCTATTTCAATAATACTTGACACTACTCATTGATATCCAATGTATGTTTTGCAGTTCTATTTTACACTCTCAATAAAAAAAAAAAAAATATTTAAAAGAAAAAATGTACCTTGGGTTCTTTCTTGTCTTCTGTGCTCTGTGTTTCTGATGGTGGCTCTTCTGTACTGCTTTCCTCTAGAAGAGGGTACATTGAATGTTGTTATAAATATCTGACAAGGAAACAGGGAGTGATATGTACTATCTGCATCGTAGCTTTACTGTTCATCCGTCCATTGATTAACCACTGGGACAATCATGCACACCTACATTTGCAAAGATGCTAGAAAACTAGTACACTATGTGAATAAACACTCTGGGGATCTAACAACACAATTTGTTTTGTAATTTCTTAATCCTACTTCAATCACTTTTGATTTCCAAAGCATTGACAAAAACTGGTGATAAAGACTACAAACAGGGCTCTCACGGATATTGTTTTTTTTGTTTTCTTTTACCAACTACTATAAACTGCTCATTAAAAAAGGCACACATGGCCTGCTCATATTGTGAGACTTGACATAAATGATCTTACCCTTTAGCAAAATATGAGAATTTATCAGACATTTTAATTTTTTTAATAAGGCCTTATCTCTATTGAACTTCCATTCTCGAGCTGAAGGGCTGTTGAAATACATGTTTTTCGCCTAACAGATTCCTTTGGAAAAGATGTAAGGTGTCTTGGGTATAATAGAGGAAACAGCTTGAGTATTCCCTACCATGGGGTTCATGGGTGTTCCTTTTGGGACAATCTGTAGAGGGTATCAATAAATACATAGAAACAATCATTACTTACATGTAAACTATGTCAATATATTTATTAACCTTAGCACCCCAGATGTTTCTTACACAAAGCCACCTTTGAAAGATTATGGGAAAAATAGTAAAAAAAGTATCTGAAGTGCCATGATTAAGCTCTATGGCTACTAACTTTGTAATCATTACGAAAATCGTACATTTTCATTAAATGCTGGAAGTACATACAATCAATCCATGATAGTTTGCGTTCATGGCAACCTAGTGCTTTAAACAGCAAAGACTAACAAATCATGTATAAAATACTAAGTGCAAACTAACAGATGGAACCGCTCATCCTTTGGTAGAGTTGCACTCCATCTCCATGAAGGAAGATCAGCTAAACTGAAATCCAATTACAAAAAAATAAGAGGAGAAAAAAAAAAAAGAGTAAGAAGAACACATTTGGCTCGCACATTGCTTAATCTTGGGATTATTAAATTAGCTAACCCACCCATGAGAAAGCAAGACCGAAAGTGATATTTTGATTAATAGTTTAGTAGCTGTGTTTCCATACTGCAGCTCACCTATCTTCTCATTATCTTCAAATGTAGTTCCAGCGATGCCACTGCTCTCCAGTCCATAGCTGGGGTCGGGTTTGCCAGTTATTTTAGCTGCATCCTCCACCTTCCGCACGTGAGCTTCCACCAGTGCTGTAGGAACTTCCTCCTTCATCTTAGAAAATTCATCTACAAAAGGCAGTACAAAAACTCTAAAATATTAATTTATGAGAATGTCACACTCCAATGTAACCCAAGTTATTTCTTAAACACATACACAGGAGGATAGTTATTTTTGGTATGCACAGATTGTTAATGAGAAACTAAAAAAAAGTCAAAACCATTTTCTGCTGAACACAGGGTAATGTGAGTTTTGTTGTTGTTGTTTTTTTTTTTACAAACATGAAAAAAAGAGAGAGAGAGAGAGATAATATACCTAAAGCTGATTTGGCTGCAGCAGATGCTACACGGGGGTCTACCACAGACGCAAGGAAGGCTACAGTGCTCATCACAGGGTTGCCTGACTGGCTGAAGGGTATGGGCTGATAGGCCAGAGGTCCAAGTGAGGCCTCAGAGTCCTCCAGATAGGGGTCCTCAATTGGCAATCGCAAGAAATGAAGGATGCACTCGTCCTGTGTGCGGCTGCCTACGTGTTCAGACACCTTATTCCAGTCATCTTTGTACATTTCTAGTGCCTGAGAAGGTGTGAGGCAATAACAAACCATTCAGTGTTCATAAACACAGATATACAGTATACATTATCTATGGAAAGCAGTGATTTATATCCAAACACTTACCTCAAGCAGCAATAGTGTCTCCTGTTCTGTCCATTCACGGGTGGCACTAGCAGCAGCTTTACTCTATGAGAGAAATATGGAATTATAAAACATGTCACATAACATGACATTGATTGGTATACTGGCATACCGTTAGATGGGAAAAGTGCCAAGATTTGTGTAGAGAATATAGAAGTTAACACACAATGGGGCAATATAATAAAGGAGAATTAGTGTATGAATAAAAATGTGGCCTTTCAATAAAAAAGGCGGTTTACTGATTAATTCTATTATAAATACACACTTTGTGAAACTGAAACCATATATTTACAATCACCTGTTACCACACTGTTTAAGAATGTGGCTATGTCATGATTTTATTTTTTAACATAACATTATTTACCGAAATAAATTAGATTTAACAAGACACAGCTACCAGAAATTATTAGACTCCTCCTGTATTCCCTTCATTTAACTTTGCAGATGGCAGAAATCTGCTATCATGTCACAAAGACCTGACCATCTAACATTTTGAAACAACATGAAATAGATACCCCCCTAAAACACAAAGATAAAACAGACTGTAGAAGTGTCAAAGCAGCCTGCAGACATAGTTGTTCACTAAAGTGTGAAGTGTTGTCATGCCATAGTGAAATCACAGCAAATTTTCAATTATAGGCTAAAAAAAAAGCTGAATATGCCATGCTTTCAATTAATGTATTTTGGTCTACAATTTGAAATTCACTTTGAATTCACAATATATTTCTGATAATTCACAAGTAAGTGACTAAGTATGAAAGTGTGCCCTATGCCAGTAATATTCTCACACATCAACATTGGCAAAAAAAAAAGGACACTAAACACATAACATTACAAAAAGGTTACAAGAATATACCTTGGATGTTGTGTTTTTCTTGCTGTACATATCTGTTCGTAAGCCAAAATTTTGAAGGTCACTGGGTTTTTCTTTACCTTTATCAGGAAAATTCAGCATTTGTTGGGAAGCAGATGTCTATTGGGAAAGAACAGGAAATACTTAATTCAGGTCAAGGGAAACAAAATAAAGAGGATTTGATGTGGATAAAGGAAAAAAAAAAAAAAAGATTCTAGACAAAATATGCCACAAAACAGACAAAAACAAATAAAACAAAGGTTGAAAGGGTGAAAGTTATTATGGAACACCAACAAAACAGTACAATTACATTTGTAAAAAAAACCCCACAAACTAGAGTAGCAATGGCAGTGACAAGTCATGTTTTAAAAGTGATAAAGCTGAAAATGAAGTGCAAAATAAATCAAAGTGAAAAAAAAAGAAAGAGAAAGAGACAATTTCAAAACCAGCCTACCTGTGGTGTTTTGGGCTGCAATGGAACCAGTCCTGAAGGAGTATCAGCTAACACATGGAAATGTGATGTAGGAGGCGGCCCCATAGGGGTTGGACGACTCTCAGCATCCACTTGGTAGTTAATGAGACCCCATTGTTCCAGGAAGGCATGTACCCTGCAGCAAGCAGAACACAACAGCTGGGAAACCATACTCTGCTCTTTACATAAATATTATACAGCTCTCACTTATCCACATGCATGGCCTTTCCCCAAAGCTAGCCAATATTTCCACATAGCATCTCTGCCTTGGCCCATTTTGGTCATTGCCTTTTAGTCCTTTGAGTTGAAGTTCCCATGTTCCCCGCACCTCATGATAGCACAGACATCTCCTGCCAAGTTACGACGACATGCTGTAGAAGTGAGGTATTCCTGAGGGTTGAGTCGGTAGGTGTCAATCATGAAGTTTCGATATGCCAGGTAGCTAAACATGGAAAAGCAGCCGGATTAACAGTGCACACTCATTATGGCCTACTACATCACATCTTAGCAGTCTGTGCAAGTGCTGTAAGGTTATCTACCCATTACCTTTAAACCTCTGGTCTCAAGTTCCCTTCATAGCCAAAACATGCCATTTAATTTAGTACTTTTTAAAACAAGGCTGTTAATACTAGATCTAAATTCATGGGCAGGGTCCTCTATTCCTTTTGTATTTGTTTGTCTATAATGTACTGCCTATTTTCCTGATTGTACATCGCTGTCAGCACTTAATAAATGCTAGTAATATTAATATTACTAAAAGAATATGAAATTAAAAAAATAAGGAAACTATATAAAAAAGTTGTTACTCAAATCATCTTACTGTAAATTTCTTTCTAGAGCATTTTTTCTTCCGAATTAAAGGGACACTATAGTCACCAGAACAACTACAGCTTATTTTATTTGTTATGGTGAGTATAATCATTCCCTTAAAGCTTTCTGCACTAAAACGGTCTTTTCAGAGAAAATGCAGTGTTTACATTACAGCCTAGTGATAACTCCACTGGGCACTCCTTAGATGGCTAGTAGAGGTGCTTCCTGGGGCAGTTCTGCACAGTGAGCAGCACTGCCAATCAGTGTCTCCACCATCTACATGCAGACACTGAACTTTCCTCATAGAGATGCATTGATTCAATTCATCTCTATGAGAAGATGCTGATTGGCCAGGGCTGTGTTTGACTTGTGCTCTGCCCCTGATCTGCCTCCTTGACATGAGGAAATCCTATGGGGAAGCACTATGATAGGCTCAGACCGCCACTTCTGATAATGTCAGCAGACAGGACAGTGGCAGATGCAGCTGCTGCAGACTTGAATAAAAGTAAGATTTTACTATATTTAGGGAGGGGGCAAAGGAGAACTAGATGGTGGTTTTAACACTATAATACAGGTTTGTGTTACTGACCCTATAGTGTTCCTTTAAGGAAAAGGCTCTCTTGGATGAAGTGGACTACTCTTTTATATGTATGTATTATACAAATAATTAATTTTAGAAAAAGTAGGAGAAAAAATATGAAATTCACCCCTGAATTTTCATCGCCTGATGCAGACTTTGCATGAACCAAAAAGTGGCTGAGAGTTTTCAGCCAATTCTGGTATTTACATTATTTTCAATGTATGTTTGATGAATTCCTATTTAGCAGAGGTTTAAGGGAAACGCAGGTCAGCAATAAGTAGACCTGAAAGTATTTAGTACACTAAAAGACATGACAATCTCTCATCTCTGTAAGACTCATCCAATTACATTACAGACAGTATCAAAATAACATAAGTATGAGTGCATCCAAGGTAATGATCTCAGAGCAAGGTTTTGACATGATGTGTCTAAATCCACTTTTGAGTTCATAATAACTCCTTTTCATTTTCATTCCACAATCTTTATTTTCTCACACACTCTATACCGGGTAGGATGAGAAAAAAAAAATCCTCCCCCCCCCCCCCCCAAAAAAAAAAAAAAAAATTAAAAAAAAAATTAAAATCACTGGGTCTCTTTCAGGTACTGAATGAGTTAGAGTGAGTGACGTGTGTTTGTTTTGTCACTGAGGATCCTGTGACATAAAAGCACACACATTTTACAATAAAGCAAGGTGGGGTAAAAGGAAAAAAAACAAAACTATTTAATTGTGATATATTAATAATATTCTAAGGATATATTTAAAAATAAAAGCTAAAAGCTGAAGTTGTTCTGAAACACATTATGAAAAAAAGGTTAATGAACAATGTAATTTTACCCCAATATAAAGTTTTATAAATATATAACAATACAAAACAAAAGAGATTGAAAGTGAACAATTAGTTTTGACAGGCCAGTATGGCACCAAATATGGTTAAATGCATTCCTACCAAATCAAGTTTAAAGCCTATTACATGATTTATAGCACATAGTAATAAGATTATGTTTTTCTATCCAGTTCGTCAAATCTTTATGTACTCAACTAGAGTGTTTAACGTTAAAGTCTTCCATATAATGATGAATTTATGAGTCATATAGCCCCAGCAAATCCATCATAGCTTGCTCTATGACAGGTAGAACTTACATCTCTGGGGTTTTTGACTTATTTTTGCCGTTGAAAAATTCTGGTAGTGCCCGACGTTCAATGGCATGAACACTGCAAAGAAAAAGGCATAAGATAGGAAAAAATATTAAAAATGGCCGGTTGTCAGAGAGGGAAAGGTACAAATATGTTAAAATTTGACATGAAGTTTTCCAGGTGCACAATAAAGATGCACACCATAATCATAATAGGAGACAAGCCTATCTGAACTACCTATTGTAATCAAACCAGGCAGCATAGCTGGGGATAATAATATGATGGGTTTGTTCAGTCACGTTGTCCTCATGAAGGTCTGAAGTCTTGATTTGTTCTCCTTTGTTCCCTGATGAGTTCTCATCCTCTTCCTACAGGGAACAAAATTGAATAGGTAATTTTAACTAGTAGTGATTAGTGTGTTCCAAGAAACGATAAAAAAAAAAAAAACGCACAAAAAAAACAAGTGCATGTAGATGTTATGTAAGATGCTACTCATACCTTGGTCACAGTTTCCATACTTTCATCCTCTTGTTCATCTGTAAAAGCAAGACAGGAAAACAGAGAAACTCTGAAATCAGAAGAATATACTCTAATACCACAGAAACTCTTTTCCTCTTTTGGTGTTGCACACTGCCCAAAAGTTCCAAATTCCAAGGGAATGTCCCAATTTCAGGGACAATGTTCTGCCATCCCCCGTTCGTTTTGTGATCTCCTGCCTCCAGTGAGTACATCATTAGAAGCACACACGCTATGCTGAGAGCACTAAGACTATGCCAAAAGTGCTTCAGCACTGCTCTGTGCATGATGTGCCCTGAGTGGGGATGGCCAGGGAGGCGGTCAGTAAACTGACACACTCCTCCTTTAAACGGCCCCACCCTAATTCCCAAGGTCACTTATTTTGAGCACATTCAGTGACACAATTCACCAAGGAAGCATTTGTTTTTGGGAATAAAGACTTATTTTCTGAATCTGCGCAGAGTTCTGAGATGGCTTTAGGTTTACAACACACACTTAAATGGACACTATAGGGACCAATACATCTTTAACGTACTTGATTTTGGCCTATGTTGTATTACAAATTGTGCATGTATTATTTTTTTCCATTTTGCAATAAATGTGTTGCAGAATGCTGCATCATAAGCCTGCCTCCTTAGTCACACCCCCTCATTGCTGAAAACGAATTCCTCATTAGTGTACACAGGTCAGCCCAAGACAGCACAGAATAAGCTGCTAGCCAAAAAGTCAACTTTACAGGGGGCGGAGCTTGACTGGCTAGCCGAGAGGACGCATGCTGAATGAACTCCCGGGCTCCACGCTATATTTAAGCAATTTTCTCCAGTCAAACAGAAGATCTAGCCACCACAAACCGCGTACCGCACAGTGGGGACACTGGTGAACCGAACAATACCAGATTCAGAACTTTCCTGGCCTGGACCACCGGCAACTTACCTCTTCCAGCCTACACGTGACTCAGATGCCGGAGAGACGGACGCTCTCCTGGCGCAGACTCTTGCACTCTTCCTCCCTCCCCCTTTTGGAATGGTGGGGGTCATCCTGGTCCCAGGAGGATCCACCTCCTCATCTCACAAATACCGCCACTGAGTGTGGTAGTACACCGAGGCGCACAAGATGGTGGTGACCGCAGCTGAATCCTCACCTGAGGCCCACATAGCAACAACACTGGTGAATCTTGATCGTGTCTTTGCCCGATTCTGGGCCACACTAGAAGCAAGACAGCTGAGCCATGAGACAAAGGTATGGATTCTCTTCACTGTCCACATGCCTAGCTAGCCCCACATGTCTGCAAATCTGATCAATAACCTCATAGTTAGACATGCCTGATTAGTTTGACACTCATGTATTTTTCCAATACCTAAAAAATATGTGCACGATATCCACTATGCAATGTTATTTCTGGTCTTGTTATTTCTTGCATTGTTTCCTACAGCTAATGTGACGTAGCGAACCTGATTGTAATCTCTTGCACAGGAAAAATAATTTATAAAAAAAAAAAAAAAGCCAACATTAGAAGCAGAGGAAACCCAGGCAGTCGAATAGAAAGGATCTCTATCTGTCTGTAGTTTATCTGACTTTCTGCAGTTATGTTGTGGGTCAAATTAAGTCATTGTATACTACAACTAAGCAGAGTAATTCAGCCATATGGTATAAACATTACATCCCATGGAAGGTTATCTGCATGGAACACAGAGCAGAAACACAGTGTTAAAACGCGCATTAACTATGTATAACTATGTATAAACATCTTCAAGCAAGCAGGTTTAGTGAATGGGGACTTGCTGATTGGCTGAGCGCATCAACTGATTGCTCTAAGCCATTTAAGAGGCGCCCATGCCCAGCGACACTCTGTGACAATAGAAGTTGCCAGGGGAGAAGTGGAGACCGTTGTTGGAGGCATCTTTGGGGTTAAGCCATTTAAGAACAGTTTAACCCCTTAATGTTATGGTGTCTGGAGGCACTCTTTAGATGATGTTGTTTTGGTGTCTATTGTGCTCCTTTAAGGTTTTGCATGCCATACAAATACAGAGTTCACAAAAGATACAAAAAATATCTGTACACAAAAAGTGAGCGATGGACTACAAAAATAAAAACAAGAGGTAGGATTTTTTTTTTCCTGCCAAGGTTTATTTGTTTAACAATGCTTTTATGGTAAAAATATCAATCATATGATATTGCTTTTAAGAGATTTAGTAAAATGTACCAACAGTCAATGTTAACCAACTAAAAAAAGATTCTGAACAGTTATTACATAATATGGCAAACAGGGAGCTTATTAAAAGAGGATGAGATTTGAGTTCTACGTGATCCAGGCTTGTTGGGAGGCTTCATTTGTATTTAATTGGTTGTATGAGCCATTTAGGGATATGCACTAAATAACTCATCTAGTAGAGACTTTGCTATTGGCCTAGTTTTATGTCAGTACTGTGCTAACTGCTATCACAATTTGAACGATCAGTTTTATAATACATTTTGCCAACTTTTCTGGTAGCATAAATAATAAGAAGAATATCTCTGCTGAGGGCTTGAGTTAAAGTTTGAATTAAATGAGCTACTGTCCGCTAGAGAGGTTGAATGCTAAAGCAGTTCTACCATACATGTAAGCATAAAACCACATTCTTTTAGGTAGACACCCCCCGATGAGCAAGGTGAAACATGCTTTGGGGTACAGCTCAGTTTTAGATTAGCATTATTACAACAGATCGATATCGGTTTCTGTTTAAAGCAACTTGTACCTTTACCAGTTCTGGCATCCTGACTCCCCTAAGTCTCTCTATATGACCTCCTCATTTATTTATATATGACCTCCTCATCTATTACAGTGTTTGTAAGAGGGTGTCTACTAATTTATACATTATAGTATGGGTGATTTAATTAAATATTAATATACCAAAATGTATCCTACAGGATTTCTGACATTTATTAATTTATCTTATTCTGAGAGATTTATTTTATTTAAGTTTTTGCCTCTTGATTATTAGTGCCATTTGTATATAAGAACTGAACTATATAATCCGTATTTTAGTGTCAGTTCACACACACTAGTGTTTTTCCTTCTGATTTTGGGGAAGACCATAGTTGTTTTGTACGAAACAATGGCTCTTACCAATCGTGCCTAACTTAGACTAATGTTAGTTTGTATTTGTGTAACTTTGGAATGATACAATGTTACATTAGAACAGCATATTTTATAGAATAAATTTAAAAAGCAAGCTTAGCCTGTGGGCACCTCTATATTATATCCTTATATTTGACTGTATTGTTTTTCCATCAATAATAATGTAGCCCTACGCTAATTGAAATAGGTTCTTTACGACTTGGAAACATGTTTATGATTCATTTATTATCCCAGTTACTAGATTAGGCAATAATGTTTGAAGGAATGTACGGAGTGATATTTCATTATTATTTTTAATATAAGACCGGAAGGAATATAAATGGTCTAAAAAGTTATACTCTATATCAGTCCTCAAGACCCACCAACAGTCCAGGTTTTGTCAATATCTCCACTGGAAAAAAACAGGGAAATACATAAATCCTGGACTGTTGGTGGGCCATGAGGACTAGTTTGGGAACAATTATAACGGAGTATATTTTTTTTAGCTCATTTATATGTTTATTAATTATGTCTTTTAATACATTGTTCATAATTAAAGATGTAAAAAGATAAAGGAGGTTAGCGCTAATAATAAAAAGTGGATGGGCAGCGGCCTAGCAGAGGGTAAACCTCTAACCCTCTATAATGAAAATGGAAGACGACGACAACAACAACAACAACAGTAATGCAAGGCTGCGCCAAAATAGATCAATGTGGACTACAGATATTATAAAGCATATAAATGAGACATAAAAAGAGTGCAAACAGAATAGTTTATGTCTCATTTATATGCTTTATAATATCTGTAGTCCACATTGATATATTTTGGCGCAGCCTTGCATTACTGTTGTTGTTGTCATCTTCCATTTTCATAATTAAAGGTTTACTTTATTCTTATCAACTCTCATCCCATCTTAGCTTTTTAGGAATCGGAAAAAAATTCAGTTATGTTTTCCCGATAAATCTCACTTTAGTGAAAACCTTTGTGATTCTCATAAAAGTTAAAGGATATGATGTCCAATCATAGTTGAAAGATTATCACAGTTGTGATGTTGTGATATACAATTAAGCTGCTGCATTTAATCCAAAAGCAAGCTGCAGAAAGTGAGATAAACTACAGACATGCATGTTGTGATATCCTTATTCTGTGCCTGTTTGGGTGTCCTCTCCTTTCTACTGCAGTCTGCTTTCTAGTTCAGCTCATTCAGCGCTATCAGAGGTTGAGTTGTGAATGTACATTGATATCAAAGCTTTTTTCTGGCATAAGGAGTGTGTGGTTATGGAGTCAGGGTTATGGAGCAGCATTCTGCCAAACATTTATTTATTTATTTTACTAAAACTACAAAGATCTGAACATGCAAAACTACAGCTTATTAATGAGACCCAGACATGTTCCATGTCCATAGGGTCCCTTTAAAGATTTCTGACCAAGTTATTTTGGCACCTGGGATAAAGTCTCAAAGAAAAAAAAAGAAAAACACGCCACAACAAGTGCTCACTAAAATCCAAGCTGAAGTTTATTGGACACAAAATTAAACAGGGGGAACAAAAAGACAAAAAAAGAAAAACATCCTGACACTTTTCAGACGTCCAGGTCCTTAGACAAAGAAATATGATAAAGCCCTCCAGTTTAACTTACTCAGCAGGAAAACGCTTTGTTTCACTCAATACACACAACGTTTTGGGTTTGGTTTGGTTTTTTAGACTGAGGGTCAGTAAAGCATTATAACAAGTGAAGCCTTTATAAACATATACCAAATAGAAACCCCATTCATCAAAGGCATTCCCAGCATGGGTATGGAAGGAAATAGGTAAAGGCTTCCTTAGGGCAGTCAGAACACAGCAACACAGCAACAATATAATCTATTTGGATATAATATTTTTTTCCCAGGGAAATCAAAACACTTTGCTCACAATCTCATTTAATCACACTGCAACTGAATAGTATATATTACTAAAACTCATTGTATGGACCATAAAAAGGATGAAATGCTAAACTGTCCCTCACTGCAATCAAACCTGTCCATTAGACTATTCTGCAGACAATAATAATGTAATACACATTAACCATTAGGAGATTACAAACAAGTGCACTCAAGCAAAAGAAGAGGAGTAACAGGATTCTCTTTTCACAAAAGAGTGTTGTACAGTTCAGCCATCTGATCTAGTTTATACACTGCACTTTCAAATAAACATACAATTATACCAATTAGCACTTACCTAAATCCGTCACGGTGCCTCCTTTCACTGGAGCAGACTCAGAGTCTTTCTTGGTGTTTACTAGGGTGGAATAGGAAATTCTAGCATTATTTGATTGAAAGAAGAGCAGTATAATCTCTAAACATAGAAAAAATATTTTTCTTATATCTAGGGCAGAACCTGGGGAAGAGTTATATCTTACAGAGAAGATTTGGTACTTTCCTGGTAAGGAGGGGTATTCATAGATCAATATTTACATTTAAAAGAGCTTGGTCCACACCTGTACATAGAGTAACAAAGGAAGTAATTCCTCCATACCATCTAGGCAACATAAGAGTAGCTCAAAGAGGCAAGGGTGGATTGTTTGACTTCTTCTGGATTTGTACCAAGAATGATCTTGAAAATTAGAATTTTTGGACCTTTCTACTAATGAACTGATACCATATGTGACATGAAAACAGAAAAGTATCTAAGAAGGCACTTTTACCTGTTTTAGGAAGTGTAACTTCTTCCACATTAGGAACAGGAGAGGGTTCATCCATGTCCTTAGTGAGATCTTCTTGCTCCTCCTCTCGGTGACCACGCTTGGACTTGGTATAAGGAGTAGCTGGTCTGAAACATAAAAGTCTAAATGAGAACAGCATCAGTCACGGTACATTACTAACTTATATAAATAAAGCAATGCAACATAAAAGGAAACTATGACTGGACTATCTTTGCCAGAAAATATATTGATATAAGGAATGGATAGATAGCAGTGGCTAAGGTACAGCATCCTACCTGCAAAAGAGGTCACATACAGCAATGGATCACCTAATGGAACATTTTGAAATGACGATAATGTAAAGTTATATTTAATTAAAAGGACACTAAAAGCATCGTCACCACTACTGCTCAGTGGTGCTATAAAATTATGAGTTCCCCCGGAGATTCTTTTTGCTAGACTTTATAGAAGCAGAACTGATAATGCAGAAACTGCACTTTATCAAGATTGATTGCATCCAACCTAGATGTTAATAATAGTTTGCCATTGACTTGTTGTTTCTTACCCACTACAATGACCTGTAGCAGTTAAGGTGCTATGAGTGCCAATTTAATAAATGAACAGATCACATGACATTTTCCTATCCTTATCATGCTTCCTATATGGTCTATAAAA
Organism: Pelobates fuscus; assembly: GCF_036172605.1. Classification (NCBI taxonomy): domain Eukaryota; kingdom Metazoa; phylum Chordata; class Amphibia; order Anura; family Pelobatidae; genus Pelobates; species Pelobates fuscus. Next base: position 388,451,318 of record NC_086317.1, on the reverse strand, counting down.
TAGAACTGTGCCGAGTGCACTCATCAATTTAAAGGGACAATCGAGGTTAATGTACCTGGATGCTTTCATGAGATCTCTGGTCATAGAACTTCAACTTCCCCATAATTTGATAGCACCACGTAGAACAGATTATTTTATTTACATCTTGCAAGTGTTCAGCAAAATAGACAATATAGGTAATTAAAATACACTATATACTATGGACAATTACGCACCCTTTTTTGACGTTTTTCTTTTTTGCCTCTGCACTGGGTGGAGGTGACGGCGAGCGTTTTCTCTTCTTGTAGTTAGGTCCTTTCTTGTCCTTGCGGTCGGAGTCTGGACTGCTTACCTTTAGACATGATAAAGAACAACAAATGAAGCAAAAACAACTGAAGTTTTCAAAATAATTAATAAAGATTTATGTCAAACAATATAAAGCAAAGACTACTACCATTAAGCAGCAACAAAAAGTTAATATTTCCCCTCTATCCCCTGAACATCCGATCTCCAACAAGTATTATGGATTGCCTCTCTTACAGGAAAAGAAAATTATAACTAAAAGAAACCCAAAATCAATCTACACTTAATGAATAGTTGAGGTCTCTTTGCAAAACTGCTACATCTCTTCATTGAAAAAAACAACTTTATTCTAAACCTGAAAACATGACTGTCGGTTTTATTATAATATGAACTTTGCAAAAGTCTTCTGAAAATATACAGTAATTCATTTTGCTTTAAAAAAAAATAAAAAATAACTAGCTTTAATATGGTTCTATCACAGCAACCCGTTAACCTCGTTGCGGTTTTGTGAACTGAAATACTCCTGCCTTGCAGGATAGTGTCTCTGTGGACATGGTTTTTTGATAATATACAACTGCGTGATTACTGAAAATAAACCTAAACTAAAGTCAATGGGGATTCCACTCAAAGTGTCAGAAACAGAATGAAATGGAAAGGAGGGAAATGGAGTATGCAGATCTCGTGAATTAAAAAATATATATATGCCGCCCACTGCCAAGAATAATCATTGGATGTAAAACTTATTTAATTACACCTCTACTTGTGGTTTATTAAAATAAATGCACTCATGACACATCAAGTATAGAAATATATCTGTTCTTTCTGAATCTTTATGAATGGTGAGAGAAAATTGGAGAATGGTCTTTCAGAAAGTGTGGTAACACCTTATTCCCTCGTTTTCTTTCCTTCCTCTTGTTTTTTATCATCTTTTGCCTCAAAACTTTGAATGTAATAATAAAATTAAAAAAACAAACAAACAAAAGAAGATATTGCAAAATTGAAAGAAGGGGCTGCAACTATTGAGAATAAGATATGGAATCATGGATTTAAACCCAATTCATGTGGCAACGGTTGGATACAAAGGCTCTCCAGATATTGTACTTGAACCACTTAAATGACCTTTAGCCCCCCATGATGGATGTGGTTATCCAACAACATTGTTCTACAAAAAGGCATATATCAGGAAGTTAAGAATTTAATTACCTCATCAGTCAAGGTCTTGGCAGATATTTTCTTACGGCGAGTAACCGGGCTCCTCTCATCATTCACTTCATAGTCTTCCTCATTCATCCATTCGTTAAAAGAGTCTGTATCCAAAATCCATTTGGCATGAACCTACTCAAAAGAACCAGAAGACTCAACTCATGAACATATTTAAAATGAGTTTCTTCTATCCCAACTGATATAAGTGCTGCTCTTGTTAATAAATTCTACTCTATACTGACATATTCTCAATAGGATATATTTTGGGGGGTTTCTACAGACACTGCAACAATGTGATTAAGCTTATATGCAGTCAGCCTCAACGATGTTGTTGCTATGGCAGTCAGTGGTCAAAAATGTAAAAGGGAAGGTTCCATTTCTAAAGTCTTTTGAAGTCATTTGCATTTTAGAACATTTGAAAATATACAGAGGAAAAAAAAAGACATAACCAAGACATGTAGAAAAAAAAGATATATGGGAACATTCGTAACTGTAGATCCAGGCAATACAATAGAATTAACATATAAGAATGTGGAATTACATCAGTATTTGGCATGCAATTGCTTTAATCCAACTGGGTAACAGTAAGCAAGTAATTTTGGGATACAAACAACAAAACACGTTTACAATCAGGGTCTCTCGTCAAAGTGGTTTTGCATTTTGCGAAAAATATATATCTACTGCAAATAAGTGTGATCTTTTGATGTCTAATGTCACGGTTGTCTTTTGGAAACCATCTTGCTTACTTTAACCCCTTAATGATGTTGGCACGTTCCTTGCTGTCCTACACAGAGTGGGCTTAAATACCCGTAGGAAGGCATGTAATACCCTGCAGATTTGGTGGGAGCAGGGTTTAAATCCCTTCTCATACCAGGCAGCCCAAGTATCAGTGGATAACTGGAGGCATTTAACAGAACTGATATATGAATCGATTTTGAGTTCTTTATAACTGGTTGCATTGAATGTGTAAAAAAACAGTAATTTTACTTACCGTAAATTATTTTTTCCTTAGTACAGTGGCAGTACTGTAACAAGTCGGTTGTATCTTCTCCAGTGGACAAGAAGCTCCCCCCAAAATTTAAATATTCAATTGAGATCCCGCCTGCAGCTTCCCTTATAACCCCTGTACCTCCAAGGCTCCACCGTCATTAAAAAGAACCAGGGGGTGGAGCCTAGCAGCACACCGGAGCAGACGCCATTTCTCCAAGCTCCGAGAAACCGTACCTTAATCAGCCAAATATCAGGAGCATTTCGCAAAATGCCCGGCAACCCGACACACCATCGGCGGCAGAGAATTTCACAGATCCGGCAGATGCCATTCTTTAAGTCACCGGGCACTGAGGCATTAAGGCAGCAGGGAGACTTCGCCGGAGGGCTCTGGCCGTGGAGTACTTTCAGTCCGGAGGAGACACCACTAGGCACATATACCGAAGGTGAGATGGGACGCAGATTGCAAAAACCGCCCCCAATCACCCTGAAGACACAGCGGGATATAGGCCAAATGCTACAAACACCTAATGTGCTGCAGGCCCTGTCTCCCCGAGAGGCTGCCCCACAGCCATCAGAAGAGGGGGACCCACAAGACAGCCCCTTACCGAGCCCCAGACCTCATGAGCTCCCACAGGGCACACAGGACTGTACACCGGCTAAAAGGCCTACAACACAGCCTCAGGAAAATGTGGGAAGCAGACCCGGCTGTACTAACTACCAAAGTGCAAGCGTTGACCACACGCACCCAAGCTACCGAAGAAGAGGTTAAAGACCAAAGACCTAAACACCTTGGGGGACAGTGTAAGACTACTGCAAGCCACTCAGGCAAACATGGGCAGGCAAGTCAACATACTTGATGACAGGGGCAGAAGCAAGAATGTCAAGATAAGAGGGGTCGGGGAGTCCATACCAGTAGAAGAAGAACTACCTAACTTTATCAGATGCCAAGTGGCGGCAGTACTGCCAGCGAGACAAGCCAAAGCCTTTTCATTCAACGGAATCTACAGGATCTCTAAATCCCCACAAGCCCCCAGGGACCTTATCTTGCGGTCCAAAACTATGACAGACAAACTGGGACTGCTTGCTGCTTTGAAGGGAAAAATACCCTTTGAATTTGAATTGTGCCAACTGAGTTTTTCAGGACTTAAAGGGACACTCCAGGCACCCAGACCACTTCTGCTCATTGGAGTGGTCTGGGTGCCAACTCCCACTACCCTTAACCCTGCAAGTGTAATTATTGTAGTTTTTCATAAACTGCAATATTTACATTGCAGGGTTAACTCCACCTCTAGTGGCTGTCTATTAGACAGCCACTAGAGGTCACTTCCTTGTTTCTAGCACAGGTTTCCTGTGCTAGAGCGTCGCTGGACGTCCTCACGCTGTGTGAGGACCTCCAGCGTCGCTCAAAACCCCATAGGAAAGCATTGAAATGATTTTTCAATGCTTTCCTATGGGGAGACGTAATGCGCATGCGCGGCATTTCCGCGCATGCGCATTAGGTCTCCTCGGCCGGTGAGCGAGATTAGTCTCGCCCACCGGCCGACGTAATCACTAGGAGGAGCGTCGCGGAGGCACTGGAGTTTCCCTTTAAGCAGGGCTACGCTACTGTGGCGCAAGAATAGGCAATCAATTACTAGACTGCTACAAGCAGCCGGAATTGCTTACAGATGGGTATCACCTGGGGCAATATGGGTGACGAAAGAAGGTCAACACTATAAAGCCACTGATCCAAGAGAGGGCCCAGCCTTGCTGGCAGCATTGGGACTCCCCCAACAACATGAGAACTCTATGCCAACGCCTAACCCACAAACACAGACCACAAGCACCACAGCTCGCACCAGACCCGGGGTAACGGGAGGAATCACAACCTCAGACAACTCTCAGCAACACCAGCCCTTCTACAAGTTGACCGCTGAGGTCTGCTGTGACACCCCATTCACCAACTCAGTTGTTTAAGTTACTTGAATATTATGCTTTCTTTATTTTTCGCTGATTTTAATATGATTTACTTGTTAAATATGGCATTGCAACAAAAAAATTTCCCTTCAATAAGCTTTAATGCTTCGGCGCCAAAACACATCCACCTCATCACCCCATGGATACAGGTTTTTACTATCAAAGGAGCGCATCCCTCACGATCCACACACAACCAAATAGCGACACTATCCCTAAAATGGTTCATCTAGGCCTTGTGACCCACTCACGCTCTTACTCGACTAGACCTCCACCACTAGTAATCTACAAACAGACTGCACCAAACAACATTTCCTACTCCAGTTTAATGTAGGCATCATTCTCTAGCACACACCACTTCACAAACCAAAGTGATATTTTCCATGCCAACCAAAGTACTCTAACCAGAGAACTGGCAACTGCACACAACCCTCCAATGGCACAACTAAAATAGGACTCTCTACAGACTAGACTTACAAAATTCTCATGACTAAGAACACACTCACCACTAATCCCGAAGGTCAAGGAACACCGATGACACATAGTCACCACATCCAGGCCTCTATATCTCCAAAGCCAGAAGTTCACAGACGGTGGTGCTGTTAACACACACAGACGAGTGGTCCACACTCTCCCAAGTTCAACCCACATCCCTCGTTATGACTTCTCAGCTCATTTACCTTACAAAAGATGCGAACTGTAAATCCATGACGCCATGCATTACCTATGTAAGGGCTTGACAAAATTGTTCGGAATCTATGAGCCAGCTAAACAAGTTAGGAGCCAGTCATTTTCAACGAGAAAATGCAATTCTTAAAGGGACACTATAGTCACCAGAACCACTACAGTTTGATGTAGTTGTTCTGGTGTCTATAGCCTGTCCCTGCAGGCGTTTTAGTGTAAACACTGCCTTTTCTGCAAAAAGGCAGAATTTACATTGCTGCTTAGCAACACCTCTAGTGACAGTCACTCAGACAGTCACTAGTGAGTCCTGAGTCCTGGGTCACCGCTTCACCACATACAGCACCCAGGTTCACTATCTCCAAGCTCTGCATGGAGGTGCTGAATGTTCCTCGTAGAGATTGATTAATTTAATGTACCTCTATGAGGACATGCGGATTGGTACATTTGCTGCGCATGCACAAAATCCTCCCAATGCTTTTCTAGGGGAAAACATTGGCTTAGCTGAGATAATAAAGATTGATAATCTCAGTCATGGGGAAATTGGCACGGCATGAGAAAATGGGGGAAAAGGTGAGTAAAAACTATCGGATGGGGCAGGTACCTAAACGCGCAAACACACACTGACAGGCTCACATACACTCTCACGCGGACAACAGGCTTGCACGGACACACTGACAGACTTACACACACACACATACATTCAAGCGTTCACACACACACACACAGATAGGCTTGCACACACAGAAACTGAGATTCTCACACACATACACACACTCTGACAGGCTTACACACACACTCTGACATGCTCTCACTCACACACACACTGTCTGACAGGCTCTCTCTCTCTCTCACACACACACACATTTTTGTTTTAATTGAAACCCACTCAGCCTCCCTACCTTTGGGAGAGCTGAGTGGGTCTTTCCTGAGGTCCAGTGGGGCTGCTCTCTTCCTGTGTGCGAGCGAGCAGTACTCTTTTGAAGCGGAGTCCACAGTCCACGTTCTGAGCCATAAGGCTCTTCTGGCCATCAAGGATAAACCCATTATCCGAGCCGATAATTGAAGCATCTCATCAGAGACATCCAATAGAAATGTATTAGAAAGTTTCAGAAGAAACAACAGCTGGGCTGGGTCTCTCTCTGATTTTCTCATAAGGGATTCTTCTAAGGTTTGTAACCACATGCCCTGGGATTTCAGAAATGCTGAACCAGCGATTTCAGCTTTGCACGGATATCGAGCAGGAGAATATTTCAGGCCGCGTGCTGTTTCTTCCCACTTGTCCGTGGGATCTTTTAAACCAGAAACCTCACCAATTGGGATTGTGGTTTTCTTAATAATTGTGCCACCTGAATATCGAAGTTCTACCTACGTTTCCTCTGTCTGTAATTTGAACAGTTGTTTGAAGTGCTTAGAAATTAAATCAAGTTTTTTGGGGTTTTTCCCACTCCCTCTACAGCAGTTCCATAACCCTTGGGTGCATAGGTAAACCTTTTACCTTACCCTTGGTAGGTACATTTTCCTGAACAACCGCCGATACTTCCCTGATAAATGTCTTCAATTTCTCTGGTGAAAATCCCTCATCCACACTTGATGCCAGACTGGAAACCTCCGAAAGGGAATGTGGCGGAACCAGCCTCGCCACTGGGCATTGGAGAAGACTGATTGCCAGCCTCCTGCCCTGTGACTATGGCCCCATGTTGAAATGCTTGATTTTCCCCTGCAAAGACCCGAAAGCCGGGTCATTCAGTACTTGCCCTATTTGAACACTGATACCCCAGATAGCCATGCCATGGAGCCAATCGTATAACGAAAGACTATATGAAAGACTTTGGCTCCATGGCAATTGAACTGTATGTATGTATGTGATCTGAGTGCCATTCAGTAATAATGTGCGCTCAGATCAAAGCTATCTGGGGATATGTATGAATGTACCTGTTTTATGCAATAGCGGCACAGTTATATATTTTTATGTATTTTATTGTCTTTTGCTACCATGTGTTCAATGGAGTTTTGCCTCTGTCCTTGGAGATAATTGGATTACTTCCCAATTATCTCCAGGATAGAAGACTCTGTGGAACTGGTTTTGGGCAGAAAAGCCATGCTTCATTTGGTCACAAAGGACATCGATCTAACTTTTGACCCACAGGACCAATTTGTATGTAAGTTTTATGTGAATGTAATGTATGCTTTTGGAGTTATGAATATTGAGTGAAACTGTGTATTTCTTTGCCTGTGTTAAGTACATTAACCCATTGTGTAAGGTAACTGTGTCACAGGCAGAGGGGAGGATTTTGTGTGGGAGTGTCTGTGTGTATTGTACGTATTGATTGGTTGTTCTGCAAAACCCTGTGGGCGGTACTATGTTTGTAGAATGGGCATAAAGGCAGAGTGTTGGATTAAAAACTTCAGTTCTACTTCACCCTCAATTTGGAGTGCCGTCTCTTATTTGGAGAATCTGCTACAAGGGATTGCTATTTTGCTTGGATTTTTCTAGCAATTCTGTCAAGCACTGATTACAAGTCTTTTTTTCTACACACGTCAAATAGAGAGACCCTACATTCTGAGCAAAACAAATATTTTGTTTTGCTCATGGCCTGTTTAGGGATAGGAGCTGACATCTTATCTTTCTCAGCTTTATCCGGTGAAGCAGGACTGGACATATTCAGTAGACAAACGAGAAAAAAAAAGAAAAAACACACATTTTCTAAATTAGGAGGCATGCAATAAAGGTTAAGTTTTCAAGGGAGATTTAAAGTAAATTCCCACCTCAAAAACATCACCACCGTGTAGTAGAGCTGGTAACACAGAGTACCTGTTCTCGCAACCACCCCAGCTTGTAATTTAGAATTTAGTGCCGAATGTACAAAATTCCGATCTGCGCATGTGCAGTAGCGCGATTGGAAGTTCAGTGGAACGCAAACGCCTCCTGGGTGTGCGTTCCACTGCTGTGGGCATTCGCCCGTCCTGCAATGTGGGAGGCCCGCCAAGGACCTCCCAGGAACTGGCCACATAAGCCGGCTACTAGTTGCGTTCCGCTCAGCTCCCACCTGGGTAGCTTTCGGGCACTCACCTCCCCGACCAGCAGCCTGTGCTGACCACACTGATATTCTTTTCACCTATGCCTGGAGGAGCCTGTCTGTCCCGTGTGCCGGAATAAAAAGAAGTGGGGAAACCTTGGAGGTACAGGAGTTATAAGGGAAGCAGCAGGGGGGATCTTAATTGAATATTTACATTTTGGGGGGAAGCTTCTTGTCCACTGGAGAAGATACAACCCACTTGTTACAGTACTGCCACTATACGTGAGGAAAATTCTTACATGTAAAAATGTGTTTGTTTTTCAAATTTGTACCCTTTTTTCATTTCTTTCACATGTAATGTTGTGTTAGGCGTACATATAGGATATTAAATCCTGTCCTTAAGGGGTTAACCTGTACATTACGGATATTTCACACTCTATTAAAGTCTAATATTTTCAATTCAATTTAACTGGTTTATTAACCCTAGAAGTCCAGTAAGAGGAGATACATTTTCTGCCAGTAGGTGTTGCACTTGCTGTAACATCATGGTAGTGTGTGTGATTTATTTAATAGTTACAGCAGGGCTCGAAATTCTAAGTCCTATGCTACTAGACAGGGTTAAAATTGACTTGCCACTGCCAGCCAGTAGCCAAAAGCTTTTTCAAATTTTGAGCCTGTTACATAATTTCATTATAGGATTTTTTAATGGTTATCAGTTCTTCTGTACATCACAAACTGTTGTATTGTGTAGATGCATCCCCTCAAATACCACAGAACTAGAGGCAATGGGATCCTGCTCCAGGGACCCATAAGGTAAGTAACCGCTGTACTCTAATTCTCAGGTAAAGCATTTATTAAACCAACATCCAGCAGGTGGCCAGCATCTTTATCAAGTCTGGGCTGCATGAGTGGAAATGTTGCTTTTAAAGGTGAACATTTAAAAACTTTAGAATACAATCTAAATATTTAGAACACACACACACAAATGTACACACTCACCAAAGGCTAATGATTCATTGTTACTGCTAATTTTGGAAATTTCACTCACAGTAAATGAGTGTCTCCCTTACTAGTCCACTTACTGTTCCATTTATGCTTTAAAATGAATGGTTTCACTTGTGCAAACCAGGCCTGACGAAGTCTGTAAGTGCCTAAATGTTGCCAGGTCTATCTTGTTATTTTGATTCTATCAATTAGACAGAATTACCGTAATATATTTTTGAGAATCAAAGTATGGTTCTTAATGTAATGAATTTTAGTCTGTAGATAAAATAATTAAATGGATGCTCCATTACCTAAATACAAATAAATAAACCACTATTTAGTAGATATGAAAACACGCACATGAAATGAAAACATGCATTTAATTATGCATTTTGCATTGGGGTATATCTAAAAACAGCTTGTCTGCTGCCTTTGCAATCCCATGACTTCCATCCCCAACACAGACTTTCAATGGCTGTCAAAACACAGAATTTCCAATGCAGCTCAATTAGAAGTCTTTGCAAAGCAGGTGCCCTGGGCAATTGTCTGTCTCTTAGCTTCACTGTGCAAATCAAACCAGGAAGTAACAGGACAATTATCTGATTCGCAGCCAATGGGTGTAACCAGGTTAATTTATTAAAGTGCCAATTTCTATTGAAAGCTGCAAAAAAATTGTAAAATGAAGCACTCTTCACAAGTAACAGCGCTTTAGTGGTTAGGAGTCATCCTCTAATCTTTTATTCAGCACTCACTAATATTTTCTTATCAGAAATAAATCATTAAGGCTTTCATTCTTATTTTATAGTATTGTTTTGTCCTACAGAGGTTTGCTGGATAAATAAAAGTATCCTTGTGACTGTTTTATTCCACCATCTGGACTGAAAGCAGTTTGATATTGTATCAGTTCCCCGGTTTCTAGTTTTAAAACAGTTTAATTCTATGCATAAAAAAAAAGGGAAACGCAAATTGTTATTTTTTATGTTTATTTTACTGTAATGCATTTAGCTTCAGTGGACAGGTGTTCTCACTCTAACTAGGTTTAATGTCTGACCTCACAGTTCTTATTCCTTTCCTTATCTCTCACCCTCCTGGTATAGCTGGGTCGATTACACACCTATGATTACACACCAACCCAACTAAATCAACATGTAACACACTGCTCACTGTCAGCTTACACCACGCACAACAAATGCCAGGAATATGTAGCCCTTCCTAGATAGCATGACAGGAGAGCCTTTAAGGGTCTTCCATGATAATAGCCTGTCCTATACACGAGGGGAAGGTCAGCTTAACCTCCATCCTACACTCTAACCATAGCTATTGTCAAGCATAGGCTGTCATATTTAAGCATGCTGTATAACTCCTGCTAGACTAGGTTAATGTTACGCCTCTTGCTTTGACTTATGTGTTTTGCCATAAGCTTAAAGAGGCACTGTCATGCCGAATCCCGTTTTTTTTTTTTAACCCCCCTCCCGCCTCCACTACATCCAATCGACCCCCTAGTCACCCCCAAATGCCCCTAAGTCCCCCACATTACCTCTTTTTAATTCTTTATCTTCTGCCCCGATCTATATTCAGGGCACCGCCATCTTTGTGTGGGTAGGTGAAGTCCCTATGGGACACGTCATCTGCCCACACTACACAGACTGTGAGATTCCCGCACATGCCCAGTGAAACACCTGGACATGCGAACGGGAATTTCATCTATTCATTCATTCATCAGACAGACGAATGAATGAATAGAAAAAATCAGATGAACAAACTAACACTGAGTATCAGTGTTCATTTGTTCGTTCAGTTTATTACAAGGAGGGAGCTACCGGCGTGCAGCTCCCTCCTTGTAATATGTAACTATAGAAGCGGCAGGGAGCAGAGCTCCCCACCACTTCATAAGCCCCCCAGGTCCCCCCCTCACTCTATGGGGGTAAATATGACCCCCATAATAGCACAAGGGAGATTAAAATCTCCCCAATGCCCCTACTCGCTATACCGCGAGTAGGGGCATGTCCACTAAACAGTGAGCAGCCTGTGGCTGCTCACTGTAAAAAAAAAATGGTAATAAGTGGGGGGAGCCAATGTCCTCCCCCCCGGCCCCCACCCCTGCGCGGTGGGTGGGGGCCCTAATAAAACAATAAGGGGGGGGGGACCTACTGTCCTCCCCCCCTGGCCCTCCCCCCTGAGCGGTGGGTGGGGGCCCTAATAAAACAATAAGGGGAGGACCTATTGTCCTCCCCCCCGGCCCCCACCCCTGCGCGGTGGGTGGGGGCCATAATAAAACAATAAGGGGGGGGACCTACTGTCCTCCCCCCCGGCCCCCACCCCTGCGCAGTGGGTGGGGGCCCTAATAAAACAATAAGGGGGGGGGGACCTACTGTCCTCCCCCCCTGGCGCCCACCCCTGAGCGGTGGGTGGGGGCCCTAATAAAACAATAAGGGGGGGGGACCTATTGTCCTCCCCCCCTGGCCCCCACCCCTGCGCGGTGGGTGGGGGCCCTAATAAAACAATAAGGGGGGGGGACCTATTGTCCTCCCCCCGGCCCCCACCCCTGCGCGGTGGGTGGGGGCCCTAATAAAACAATTAGGGGGGGGGACCTATGGACCTATTGTCCTCCCCTCCGGCCCCCACCCCTGCGCGGTGGGTGGGGGCCCTAAATGAACCCCCGCCCCATCAAGGTGACTAGGGGTCCCAAGCCCCTAGTCACCCCCCCCACCCAAAACATTCTATCCCCTACCTACCCCCCTCACCCTAAAAACAGTGAGGGGGGAATAAAATAACTAACCTGTAAAAAAAAAAATTAAACTTACCATTTGACGTCTTCTTTTTTCTAAATTCTTCTTTCTTCAGCCCCCCAAAAGGCCAAATAAAAATCCATCATACCCGTCGCACTTGAAAAAAACAAAAAAAACAAGCGCAAACAAAAAATTAATCCATCTTCACCCATGGAGGGCACGCCGCGTACTGAGCTCTGCAGGGCGGGGCAAGGCTTATAAAGCCTTGCCCCGCCCTGCAATTAGGCCTAGGACACACTGATTGGTTGGTTTAAGCCAATCAGAGTGTTCTGTGTCATTTTACACAGCGTGAGAAAATTCAAAAGAACTTTCCCACGCTGTGTAAAATGACAGATCACTGTGATTGGATGGTTTTCAAGCCATCCAATCACAGTGCTCTGTGTCATTTTACAAGCGTGGGAAAATTCCAAAGAACTTTCCCACGCTTGTAAAATGACACAGAGCAGTGTGATTGGATGGATTTCAAATGGATTTTTATTTGGCCTTTGGGGGGGCTGAAGAAAGAAGAATTTAGAAAAAAGAAGACGTCAAATGGTAAGTTTAATTTTTTTTTTTACAGGTTAGTTATTTTATTCCCCCCTCACTATTTTTAGGGTGAGGGGGGTAGGTAGGGGATAGAATGTTTTGGGTGGGGGGGGGTGACTAGGGGATTGGGACCCCTAGTCACCTTGATGGGGGGGTTCATTTAGGGCCCCCACCCACCGCGCAGGGGTGGGGGCCGGGGGAGGACAATAGGTCCCCCCCCCTTATTGTTTTATTAGGGCCCCCACCCACCGCGCAGGGGTGGGGGCCGGGGGGGAGGACAATAGGTCCTCCCCCCCTTATTGTTTTATTAGGGCCCCCACCCACCGCTCAGGGGTGGGGGCCGGGTGGAGGACAGTAGGTCCCCCCCCCCCTTATTGTTTTATTAGGGCCCCCACCCACCGCTCAGGGGTGAGGGCCAGGGGGCGAGGACAGTAGGTCCCCCCCCCTTATTGTTTTATTAGGGCCCCCACCCACCGCTCAGGGGTGGGGGCCGGGGGGGACAATAGGTCCCCCCCCCTTATTGTTTTATTAGGGCCCCCAACCACCGCTCAGGGGTGGGGGAGGACAGTAGGTCCCCCCCCTTATTGTTTTATTAGGGCCCCCACCCACCGCGCAGGGGTGGGGGCCAGGGGGGAGGACAGTAGGTCCCCCCCCATCTTTAACCCCGCGCAGGGGTTTATTAGTTTTTTTTTTTTTTTTAACTGCTTACTAGACATGCCCCTATTTGCGGTATAGCGAGTAGGGGCATATTATTTACTAATACTAAGTAATCTTTACTTAGTATTAGTAAAGTTGGCTGAAAGACCAATTCAGGTCTTTCAGCCTTTTAGTAGATAGCTCCCTGATACCGTGGGAATTAGGGAGTTATCTACTAAGCGGCTGCAAGATGCAGCCGCGTCAATGAATAGGATCGGAGTTTCATTCATTAGAATGAAATCCCGATACAAACAAAGTACCGAATTGCATCCTAACACCAATGTAGAAACTCTTCTCATTCTGTTAGGATGCAATTCGGCAGTTTTGCCGGCGTTCTGTCTAAGTGACAGGACGTTCGGCAATACTGACAGGAAGCATTGTGGGAACAGGGAGGAAAGCTAGGGATCATGGGAAAATTGCTCTGACCAGCGGAAATGAAGCACACTTTGCTCCTCCGCTGGTCTGAGCTGGTCAAGCGGAGAAATCCTCCATAAGACAAAGAGTCCCTACTTTGTCTTATGATTTTAAAGAAAACTAAAGAAGACAGGAAGAAAAGAATAACAGATCCTGAGAGAGGGGGAGAAGAGGAAGAGATTGAGGAAAGGTAAGTTCGGCATGACAGTGCCGCTTTAAGTGTACTCAACTGTGATACCCGGACTGTTGTCTCAATGCACTATGACCTCGCCTGTACCAATCAGTTCATATGTTTCTTCATGGTAATCGCAGTAACTCTAGCAAAGATGCACCCAACTACACCTGTTATGATAGGCTACCTTTTCTTCTATATTATAATGATATTTAACCATCTGTGACTCACCCGTATGTTGCAGCTAGACCTAGCCTGTACCAATCAGTTCATAGGTTAAGTTATTTTAAGGTAACCACGGCGACTTTAGCAAGGTTACATTCAGTTATAACTGTTATAATACGCTGCTTTTAATTTTTATTTTAATGACTTTATTGTATAGCCGAGCTAATGTTCAATATCAATATACAAAAATGTGCAATTCCTCTTGCCACTGTTCAACCTAAGTACGTTCTTAGACACGCTGTTGTAGCGTTTGACGTTGCTATGTAAAACATGCACAACAAAAATAAAGAATAAAAAAAACAGTTTAATTCTCATAATTTAACATTATTTGCTTCGGTATTAATTCTAGTGAATGAGAATTCAAACAGCAAATAATTGAGTTCTCAATATGGACACTCACTGTATCAGACAGTTTTCTTAAAGGACCACTATAGTGTCAGGAAAACAAAGCAGTTTTTCTGACACTATAGTGCCCTGAGGGTGCCTCTCCCCTCAGGGTCCCCCTCCTGTGGCGCTAAAGGGGTTAAAACGCCTTCAGCAGTTCACCTTAATCCAGCGCCGGGCTCCCTCGGCGCTGGTGACCTCTTCTCCCCCGCCCGACGTCAGCGGAGCCAAATGCGAAGCAAGTGCCACGCGCGTATTCAAAGTGTCCATAGGAAAGCATTTCTCAATGCTTTCCTATGGACGCTCTGCGCGATGGAGGCATAATACGCCTCCAGCGTCGCAGATGCGCCTCTAGTGGCTTCCGGAAGACAGCGACTAGAGGCTGGCTTAACCCCAAATGTAAACATAGCAGTTTTCTCATTGAGCTGAAGTGGTCTGGGTGACTATAGTGTCCCTTTAAATTCTGCAATCTGGAGGGAATTCTAGAAATGGAGATACAAGTTGGTTTACCTTGCGTGGTTTCTCTGGAGTGGGAGCATCTTCCACTGAAGCTTCGACTTCACTGGCAGGAATCCATGTGTCATAACTAGAGTAGGAGTAGAAATAATAACACATAAAACTCTTAAAGGATAATAGCTGAGGGCTTGCAGTATGATATCAAGAAGCAGGACATAATCTACCAAGATATTTCTAACTGTTGCAGCAGTGCATTTCCTGTTTAAAAGAGACAGAGGAGCTAAACTATACTGTTTTTTTTGCATTGCTTAATGTGCATCTCCTGAATTTATTTCCTTTTATATTTTTCCATTTCATACATTAGTTCTAAAATATCACTTTCTGATGTTACTATTTGATAATAAATCTGCACACTTCATATCTAGCATAGTAATCAGGTTAAAGGGACAGTATAGCCACCAAGAGAACTTTAACTTTAACTTAGTTTTTGTGTACAGATTATGCCTCTGAAGTCTAGTTGCTCAATTTTCTGCTATTTAACAGTTAAATCACTTTTGTTTCTGTCCATATAGCCCTAGCCACACCTCCCCTAGCTGTGATTCACACTGCCTGCATGAAAAAATGGTTTCATTTTATTAACAGATATTAACTTATTTTAGAAGTTTTTGAACTCCTGCTCTGAAATCGAACTTTAAGCACACATAAGAGGCTCCTGCAAGGTCTAGCGGGCTATTACAGTGGATGAGTTAAGACATTATAATTTTAACAGACTGTGTAATAAAGGAACGTTAAACATTAAATCTCACTTTACAGGAATTGTTTAGGAGGCCTGTGTAAGTCACATGCAGGAAGGTATTACTTGGACTGCATAAACAAAGTGATTTAACTCCTAATGGCAGAGAATTTGAGCAGTGAGATTGCTTGTGCATGATCTATACACCAAAACTACTATTGTTTTGGTAAATATAGTGTCCCTTTAATTTAGATTTCCAAAGCTTTAAGAAGTATGACAGTAATCTGGATGTTTAAGTAGGATTTATAATTAACAAGTTGAATGATTGAAAGTGAACATCCTTGAAATTTGCCAAAAACAAATTAAAACTTATTAGCTAAACAATCTAAAATTGTTATTAAAATTATCTCTGGCATCACTGGTGAAATCTTTGAAATCTGATGATCTGATAAAGTAAAAGCTACACTGTCACAAATAACTGATACAAGATTGACTAATCTTTACTTTTATTGCTAAATTTAGATTACTGGTACTGGATCTGTACCATGTACTTATCCACACATTGTGAATTAATAAATGTTGACTGCACATTTATCTTTGTGTGTTAATTATTTAACAGGTTTAGCATTATACTATTAGGACTGAGTTTAAATTTGTATTTAAGGAGCAGCTAGTGCAGTGGTTCCCAACCCAGTCCTCGAGTACCCTCTAACAGTCCAGGATTTAGGGATTACCCCGTTGTGTCTAAGGTGTTTTTTAGAAAGAAAATACCAAAACACTTTAGACACAACAGGGTAATTCCTAAATCCTGGGCTTGTAGGGCATACTTGAGGACTGGGTTGGAAATCCCTGAGCTAGCGTAAAATACACAGTTATTCACTTAAAGGAACACTATAGTCACCAGAACAACAGCTTAAGATAGTTGTTCTGGTGAGTATAGTCAGGCTTTTTGCTGCAAACACTGCCTTTTCTCTTACATTGCTGCCTAGGAACACCTCCAGTGGCAGTCACTCATACAGCGACTAGAGGTGCTTCCTGGTCAGTGCTGTTTAGTGTCTCCACGCTCTGCATGGAGGTGCTGAACTTCCCCCATAGAGATGCATAGATTCAATGCAACTCTATGAGAAGATACTGATCGGCCACACTGCACTGGAATAAAGTTACACTTTCAACTTATTTAAGGCAGGTGGGGGGGAGAGGGGGCAGCCAACTAAATAGTGTTTGAAAACAATAGGTTCAGAAAACATGTACATATAGTGTTCCTTTAAATCCAAATGCATCCAGTTCAGATAATCAAAACTAACCCAGTACCATAGAAGACAACTGGTCACAACATTTAGACATTATTCAAGATGTATCAATGTCTGGATTTTGCAATACTGCATAAGAATGAATGTAGACAATATTTTAGCCTATCCAGATGCAACTGAAAGGCTGAAATCCAGGATAGAATAATGTAAATACACAACTGAATTCTCAAACACAATAACTAGATTGGCACCTTGTCTGTCTGCAAATTATGGTCAACTGAATTTCCGCAATTTGGTTACACATTTCCTGTAAAAAGAGATCTTATTGTAATATGTCCTATATTGCACAGTGTGTTTAATTTAGAATTTCTTATCTCCTACTCTGTTACCATCCTGTGGAAGCTTGCTGTGTGAGATTAAAGCAGGCGATAAAACGTAACCTTAAACACAATGGGCTGAGTAAGAATTACAATTTTTTTTTATGTATGCTGTCTAAATCACAGCCAGCGAGGTGTGGCTAGGGCTGTATAAATAGAAACAGAAGTGATTTAACTCCTAAATAGCAGAGAATTGATCAGTGAGACAGCAGTGGCATGATTTATACACTAAAATCAATTCATTAAGCTAATGTTGCTAGACTATCACTTTCTAATCGATCATGATTAAAAAAACGTTACTTCGGGTTACTTTTTACTCACTGTGGTATTTAGTTTTGAATATTTTTATTGGTTGCGCAAAAGATCTTGAGCAGGCACAATTTGAAGCGATAAATGTGGTATGTGGTTGCCTGCGCAGAGGCATATAAATCAGAATGAACAAGCATTTCTGAGAATTTAATACAACGTGCAGTACGGTAATCGTATATAAAAACAGTATTATAAAGGGCAGGCGTCCGAATGTAATGAATGATCCTATAAGCATTATGGCTGCGGCCTATTAAACGCAAAATTAACGCAAAATAAGCATGTCGTAGATTGAGTGCAATATCATTAGAGCTGTTAGTTTACAAATATATGCCTCAATGAGCATAGTTATATCTATAATTAGGTTGAGGCGTAATGGTTTACGTTGTGCAATGCAATCGTCTGGCCATTTTAATAAGCAACCATAGATGACGTATGCATACTGGAGCTAATGCGGAGAGTCCCTCTAGTATGTCAATGTAGCAGTGACGTATACGGCTGTGCGACTAAACAGTTAACAGTATAGTTTAGCTCCTGTAGGGGCATTTTAGCCATTCTAAGCAGTATAAATATGCAATTACTGCTGGTTACTAAGCAGCTTAAACTGTGTCTAAATGACAGAGTGAGAATATGTTCGCATCAATCATGAATTTAAAAAAGCGTTAGGACTAAAAACCTTAATTAGCATCAAGAACTTATAGTAGGTGCGTTGGTCGCGCATTGCGCGTCTCATCTCTGGCTTACTATATTTAGGAATGCGTAAACAAATATCAACTATAAGAATTACAGCAATATAAAAGCAGAACTGTCCATAATGGAGGTGTATGCACGTGGATATCTATTATGTAGCTATTTGCCCAGATAGCCTAAGCAGTGGTTAACGGGCAGGTCCTGCAATAACATTATAATCATGCTAAACATTATTGTTGTACAGTCTGTCCTGTTGCACTTAGTAATAACATGCAGTCTTATAGAGAATGCTCATTAGGGCAGATGGAAATAAACATTTAAAAGAGAAAATGAAAACTTATGGGATGAAAATAGGCAGGTCAATACGGGAGCAAGACCAGTTTTGATGTCAGTCCCTGGGGGGCCTCCCATGGCGCGGTCGCAGTGTGTCACTCAAGACCTCGAGTCTCCATCCGTCCCCCCCGAGACTACTCCAGCCCAGCACTCGGGTCCTCCGCGGCGCTGTGGGCACTCAGGAGCTGAATCAGTCCACTCGACCCCCACACCTAGAGTCCGTGGGCCACTCACTCCCTGCACCTCCCCATCACCACCTCAGACTCAGTGGAGCGCGTGTCCCAATGTCTCTCCTGGTGCCGGCCACACTCTTGGGGCCAGTGCTCGCCGCTCCCAGCCACCGGTCCGCCGGAAGGGCCGCGTTGTCCCGCCCCACAGGGCTCGTGGCATCAGGGACATAGCTCTCTGGGGACCCCACATACCCAGAGATTAGGGCACTCACTTTTCCTGCGGGCCAGTTGCAATCCCGGGGGGTCTGTCCGGCCCTCATCAGTGCCAAATTCCACACAGGCCGTCCAGGTCAGCTCCCCCTGGTGAGTATTGCTCTTAGTATCGGTCACTCACGTTTTGCCTTCTCCACCTTCCTTCCGCCGACTCAGCAGTAGCGCCGTTGTGGAGTATGTGCCTGAGTCACTTTGCGCTTGATCGGGGTGCTCCTGATGTGGCATCCCCTCCGCGGCGACTTCCAATGTTGCTGGCTGGCTGATATTCACGCAGCCTGTGCCAGTGCAGACGGTCGGTATCCGGGTCGCGCGGGGATTCCCGTTGCGGCCCGCACCTCCGCCTGGAGGCCGTGATAACCCCCACCGGCCGAGAGGGGGGGGGGGGGGCAGGGCCGTGCCCCGGGCCGCAGTTCACCCCTCGTCTAGGTGACCGCTGCGTGTCCGCTTGGTTGTGCCGCCCGCAGTGAGCGCTGGGTTTCCGGCTCTCTGTGTAGGCCTTGCTCAGGCCTTCTCTGCCTGCCCGGTTTGCGGTGAGTTTCGGGTACCGGGGGTAAGCTGGTGCCCTCCCCGGTACAGTTCTGATGGAGCCTTGCTTTTTTAGGCAGTCTGTTGGCGATATTGGTTGCCTTTTTGTCGGCATGGTGCAGGAGCTCCTGACAATGGCGTCCGGCCGGCCCGGCCCGGCCCCGCCCCCCACTGTGGTATTTAGTACCAAAATATTATCAGCACTTCCTTTAAGTCCTGCACATTGCGAGGTGGGGTCTCGATCAGATTTGTTGTTCCAGTACTCCCACAGATGCTCAATTGGACTGAGATCTGGGGAATTTGGAGGCCAACACCTCAAAATCTTTGTCATGTTCCTCGAACCATTACTGAACCTTTTTTTGTACAGTGGCAGGGTGCACTGTCTTGTTGAAAGAGGCCACCGCCATCAGTGAACACCACTATCATGAAGGAGTGTACGTGGTCTGCAACAATCTCTAGGTAGGGTGGTATGTATCAAAGTAACATCCACATAAAGGCAAGGAACCAAGGTTTCCCACCAGAACATTGCTCAGAGCATAACACTGCCTTCAACGGCCTACCTCCTTCCCTTTGTGCATACTGCTGCCATCTCTTCCCCAGGTAAACGACGTACATGCACCATCCCATGGACCTGATCTAAAAGAATACGTGATCCATTAGACCAGACAAGCTTCTTCCATTGCTCCATAGTCCAGTTCTGATATGCACATCCCCATTAAATGTGCTTATGGTGGGGGACAGGGGTCATCAGAGGCTTTTTGACTGGTCACTGATTTTTTTTCCCTCATTCATTGCAACTCATGCACAAAACCCTACTTGTGGCATGCAATTCAAATGCAGAAAATACCTTTCCTAATAGTCAAATGTATTCTAGAATTTGCATGGAATGCTGCATGGTGGTTATTTACCATAAGCTAAATTACCACATTTGCAGCTGATCCCCAAATGCATCTCTAACTGCATTTAGTAAATTATTGGAATTGCATAATTTCCCTACAATTTCCCATTTTAGCTTAGTGAATAGCTCCAAGTGAAAGTCCACCTTATTCTGCATGAACAGAAGATCAAACAATAAAAGGTACTAGTGAAAAGGACAATCACTCAGGTGCACTGCTCAAAACATGTAAGACTTTGTATCCAATGCTAATATAAAGTAAGTGGCAATTACATATAAAAGCTTTGTTTGCTTGTAATGCATTTTGTTTTAGCAAGCTGCAGTTTAGACAAAATAAAGATGTAACGAGAAAGAAGGAAAAAAAATTGAAGCTGTATTTTAATTAGCTACTTGTTATACAATGAAAACACAGCAAGAACTAAAGCCACAGTCAACGACCAAAAACTGTGCATAGTGTGGGCTATTTTTTGCTTAGTAAATCCTACCTGTCAGGATAATAACCCCAGTGAAGAAGAACTTGCTTGTCTCTCTTCATTATGGGCCGTACCCACTCTTCTGAAAAAGGGATTTGAAAAAGAAGAAGAAAATACAAGATTGTTTATTAAGATTATGTTCATTTTTTTTCTCTCAATGTGGTTACACCAAAGTCAGCTGTGTGAATGGACAAAGTTTCTGCATTTAAAATTAGAGAATATCAGACACATCAACTCAAATTAAAATAAAAATAGAAACCCCCCACAGATTGTTGATCATTCTGTGAGTGTATGTCTATAAAAAAACATATATATATATATATATATATATATATATATATATTTCTGCTGTATATGTGATCTAAATCATAAACTATATTTAAAAAAATAACATAATGGGCACAGTTTAAAATTTACACATAAATCTTTGCTCTATCGCTGGTCCTCACCCTGCACGGAAAAAAATGTCTCTGCTCTGTCTCCTTTCTACCCCTCTGCATTTATGCAGATGGATTGCAAATAAGAGTCTGCACTGTCTCTTCCAACAGTTTACAGCAACCTTTTTAGGTCAATAGTCACATCTATATTCCAACAGACAAGGAAAGGATAGCTCTTTTCACATGGAGTACACCTTGCAGATACTTTGTAGGATACAAGCTACAATAGCAGCTTGCAAAACTTTGCATATGACAGATGCTTGGATAAATCATGTTTACATTATATACAAAAATATACTATTTTAAGTTGTGTTTATGTACTAGCTACTTATCCCATGGTTCAAATAAATGGACTGACATTTATTTTATTAAAAAACAACAACTTGGACCGCTGCTATAGTCCCCAGATGACTCTGCACCAACCACTAAACGCGACTTAAAGCTCCTATTAGCAGACATCCACAAACTTCTAGCGGCTGACACAGCCCTCCTCAAGACCGAACTACGCACGGTCACTGAAAAGGTGAGAGCCACGCAGACAGAAGTAGTGACAGTACACGCTCACATAAACACAATGGAAGACTCGATTAAACAAATCCAGCAACAACAAACGTACCGGTCATTCAAAATATCCAACATGGAAGATCGACAACACCGTTCTCACCTTAAAATCAGGGGCATCCCCGAGGAGATAACGGCCGAAGAGCTACTGCAATACACCGGACGCCTCCTAGCTACAATCCTCCCACACACAGCGGTCAAGAAAGTGACCATAGATGGGGTGTACCGCCTGCCTACCCCTCCCCACCTAAAGTCCCCAACGGCCAGAGACGTCATTCTCAGATGCGCCACAGTGCAAGACAAACTACATATAATGGCCGGGCTGAAAGGCAAGAAACCACTACTGTTCGAGAATTCTTCCCTAACGTTCTTCAAGGACTTATCAAAAGCCACCCTAATGTGGCGCAAATCCTATGGACCACTCACTACAAAACTCTGAGCAGCAGGAATCGCATACAAGTGGGGCGCTAACGGGACACTGGAGG
Organism: Pelobates fuscus; assembly: GCF_036172605.1. NCBI lineage: Eukaryota > Metazoa > Chordata > Amphibia > Anura > Pelobatidae > Pelobates > Pelobates fuscus. Next base: position 388,429,036 of record NC_086317.1, on the reverse strand, counting down.
TAACCCGGGATGGCACTACCCATGTCCTGACCTCCATGGAGGATGCACCTACCCTCCTAACCACCCTGAGACTACCCAACCTGGCACAAGACCCCGGGAATGCCGCCCAGCTGGAACCAGCACCCAGCGGATCACAACTCGAGTAATAACTGAACCCCCACATAGAGAACCACCACCACCAGACCCATACTTGACGGGACCTGCTACACTACACTACGTCCCATCTGAAACACGAAGAAGCACAAAACAATATAACACCTATGTATTGATAACTAAGTTTTGTTTTAACATGTTACTGTTATACTAAAAATTTTATAGCTTGACCCTAAAGGTGCAAACCACAAACGACACAGAACCTCGACCTCACTAGTGCATCTACGTGCACGACTGTCTGTAAAATTGTTGCACCAAAACCGAAAATAAAGATAAAAAAAAAAATAAATAAAAACAACAACTTGGTAGCAAAGTGGTTAAGCAGTAAGGTATCAGTTTTAATACAGAACACCTAGACTCCAGGATGTAGCATGCCCACTAAAGGATAATTAAACATTAAAAATTAAATATATATGGTCAAATTGTGTTTGCCTCCCACTCTGATCAAGCTTCATGTCTGGTAAGTCTTGTTTCTAAGTTATGGGCATTACACTCTATAATGCAGGAATCTGCCAGTGGTTACATAGATTGTATGGCAATTACATTTCATACTGCAGGATTCTGCTAGTAGTTACATTGAAGTGTGGCCAATATATAATCTCTATTGCAGATTTCTGACATTCGTTACATAGATTTTATAGCTACTATGCTCTATATTGCAGAATTATTCTATGGTTTATATGATTTGATGGTCATTATATCCAAAACTGCAGGATTCTACCAGTGGTTACACTGATGTTATGTCTATGCTCTACTGGGGCATTCTAACAGTGGGTGATTTCTGTCTTACCTTCCTCTAAGTTACCAGGGACCGGAACAACCACGTGGGAAGCATGGCTTTTATCTTCTGTTATAGTACCCTAAAAACAAAAGAGAGTGCATAATTTAAAGGAGCAAAGCAAAAACAATAACTCCCAGTGTTCAGCATTTATCTGAAAGACCTTGACTTTGAAATTCCCAAAACAGTCTTAAATGTATAAACAAGAAGGTTGAGAACAATACAGGAAAGCTACGAAAGTCAATGACAAACATTAAAATTGGACTACAACTGAGATCTTAAGTGACAAAAGTGTCACATTCATGGCTTATAAATACACACATTTTGTGTAACACACACCACAATTCTGTTGTGCACAGAATTTGTGTAAGATAAAATCTTTAACATGACTATCATAAACTATTGTTTAAAAAATTAATTAAAAAAAGAATCAAGCTTGAGCCACACCTGATGCCGCTTCACAATGTCTTTCAGCTTACTCTGTAGTTTCGCTTCAATTTCAGGGTGAAGGTATATGTTGGGTCGAGATAAGCAATTATTCTAAGTATTAATAAAAAATATAAGAAAGAAGAAGAAGAAGAAATTTAGAAAGCACTTCATCTCCTAGAATTATGCAAACTAAAAAAAGAACCATGATGAAAGCTTCAGATATGTTTAGCAATGCTATTCACTCATTTTTACAACATATTAGCACAAACAGCAGTAATCTGTTAGTGGTTTTATTCTGACCCCTCGGTCTAATGAGGAAAACTAAAAACGCAAACCCAAACATAATCTTATTAACCATCAATAATAGCAAGTACTTACCTGTACTAAAGACTTCTCAATGTTCATAAACATTTCTACGTTACGATCCATACGAGAAGGATTCTGGAAATCAAACCTGCGCCTACAGGAAATATATAGACGTTATTAGAGGTGGGACTGTTTCAAGTTGCCTGTACATCTGTAATTCTACTATTTAATCAATAATAGAGATACAAATATAAAGTGCTTAGTTTGTAGCTCAAACAATTCCAAACTTACAGCATAAAAGAATATATTTAGCCTTGGAAGGAGCAGGGCCCCCTCTGTACTGTAGTTCGCTCTAGCAATCAACAGGCTGGGACCACAATGGCTCCCAGCAAACAAACCAGAATAATAAAACCTGGCTCTCAAACCCACAGAGCTTTGCAGATTCCCAATGCTGCTTTCTTGGGAGGTGAGTGAATAGGAACATTACTCAGATTAAGATGTGTTATATCTTTGTTTTCTTTGCTTTATTAGAGTTGTTCTCACATTTCATAAGCAGAGAGCTTACCTGGCAACTTGGCAAGAAGGCATGATAGCATTTTGAAGTGTAAAACTCAGTATATTTACTAATAACTGTAGGAAAAATGTACATGGAAAATAATGGTAAAGGTATAAGAGAAACATTTCGGAAAAACACAGACACACCACTATAACTGAGCAGGATTAACCAGAAGGTCAAACGAGGTAGCTGCCTAGGGCCCAGAGGATAGACAGGAACCAAAAATGTTCTTATCCTCATTAACCATCCCTATGTGAAGAATGAAGGGGGCCCAGACTAGTAACCTCCCTGAGGCCTTGTGGGATTTCAATCCTTGTCTCCTCTCAAACCACCACTATACTGTGTTACACAATCACACTGCCATAAAGAACATATCTCACCATCCTTGGTCACTCTTGAATTTATAGGCGGCAGCAAGGATGTGGCAAAGTGCTCCTCCCACCTTGAAGTCCAGAAAACATTTCATCTAGAAAGTGTGAAACAAAAATACAGAGAAATAATGTGAGCTATTTATATCCTTGGAGTAGCTAAGAAATCACAGGTGGGCGTTGTAAATTCGGGCTTTTATTTGTTCCTATATTGATAGTATTCTACAATTAATTTTGACTACTTATGCTTCCATGAAAATTGCAGAAACCGTCAAATCTATACTAGTGCACAAACCATCAAATTTAGATTTCCAATACATTTCAATAAAACAAAATATACTTATATTAAAAGTTCCATGAGCTTCTTGCTCTTTTACTTAAAAAAAAAATGTAAATGTTTTTTTAAAAAAAAACACAATACTGCTGATTGTTCTAAAAAAACAAGCACAATGTAATCACGCACAAGTGCGGAGTAGCTCAGTGCTACACAATTTTAGGGGATCTGGGGGGGATCAAAACCACTAGCCCATACTCGTGTCCATCAAAATCCTAAATGTCCTTATTTTAAATCAACCCTTTCAAAGGCTACAGTGAGTAGATTCAAAATGACCATTCCATTTAAAAATCTAATTATGAATAATCTATTTTAAAAAATTCACTCTTTTGTAACTTTACGAATTACATTCCTAAAACATAATGGTTGATATGAACTGAGAATATAAGCACAAATACGTTTTTTTTTTTTTTTTTTAATAAATGTGCTAAACATACCAATTACCATCTTTCAGTATGTATCCCCCCTTTATGAATGAGGTCTATACGTATACCAACATATGGATCCAAAGTACCCCACTGTATGACCCAACCAGAGTTCCTGGAGTTGCATAGCACTTAGATACTCCTCACTGTGGACAAACTTTTGTGTAATAATGATCTAAAAATATCTAAAAACTGTGCCAACTGCAGTTATTGTTTTTTTTAAATGAATATGAGCAAAAAGCACATGGAATACTGAATATAAGTACAACTTTTATAAAAGCGTATTGGCACTGTAAGGGCTTTTAAAGATTTGATGTGCACCAATATTGATTTGTTCTGGTCGCTTTAATGGATAACACAGAGTCTCTTAATTTAAGAGCCAGTATCTTTCACAATTTTGTGGTGTAAAGAAAAATGGGAGACATTTCAGTAGTTTATAATATGTTTTGGGGACTATCCAAATAATTTGCTGTGGAAAAATAAATGGATGGAACTGGATACATTATTTGTGTTAGATAAATGGTCTTCTGTAAAAGAAACAATGCACACTGACTCCCCACTTTTGTATGGTTTATAGAGAGAATGCATTAATTCAAATAATAGTTCAAAAGTCATATTGACTGAAAGTACTAGCACATTAAAGGACCACTCTAGGCACCCAGACCACTTCAGCTTAATGAAGTGGTCTGGGTGCCAGGTCCAGCTAGGGTTAACCCATTTTTTTTTATAAACATAGCAGTTGAGAAACTGCTATGTTTATAAATTGGTTAAGCCTTCCCCCTAATCCTCTAGTGGCTGTCTCATTGACAGCCGCTAGAGGCGCTTGCGTGATTCTCACTGTGAAAATCACAGTGAGAGCACGCAAGCGTCCATAGGAAAGCATTGTAAATGCTTTCCTATGCGACCGGCTGAATGCACGCGCAGCTCTTGCCGCGCGTGCGCATTCAGCCGACGGGGCGGAGAGGAGGCGGAGAGGAGGAGGAGAGCTCCCCGCCCAGCGCTGGAAAAAGGTAAGTTTTACCCCTTTTCCCCTTTCCAGAGCCGGGCGGGAGGGGGACCCTGAGGGTGGGGGCACAAGTATGTTTTCCTGGCACTAGAGTGGTCCTTTAACCCCTTAAGGACACACGACATGTGTGACATGTCATGATTCCCTTTTATTACAGAAGTTTGGTCCTTAAGGGGTTAAAAGAACCCTAATTACAGTTTATTTCTGTCTGTCAAATAACCTTGTGTCATCCACTTTACTCGTTAGATTTAGTCCTGGGGAATCTGTGGCTGCTAGAAAATAATGATATTGGGGAACACTTACCGGCAATTTAGTGAGAGGAGCATTGCTAACATGTTTTCCAAAGACCTCTTCTTGGAACTGTAGAAGTTGTACAACCAGGCTGGACAAAGACTTGTTGGTAGGAGGTTCTGCTTGAATGTACTGCAGCAAAAACAGAAAAGCAATGTTTAGCAATCAGAAATGTCGTCTCCTGTGTGGGTCTGTTTGTAGTACAAGCCTGAAATGACACTAAATTTCATTGCAAGGAGGATTATTTATAACCTGTGCAATATAATATCAGTTACATTAGGTGAACCCGCAAGCTGTAGTGGTTATGGTGCCCTATTTGGGGAGAAATAGCTACCAGACTTTTATAAATCTGAAAACAACTGCTTTATTAAGCCCTAGATTCTACAGTAATGTTATTTTGATTAGCAACATTGACTTTTTACACAGATTTTATGTAATGTTGTAATTTGCAGTCTCAATAAAAAATATTTGACATAGGTAAAGTTCAGACAAGAATAGAATTCTATGCAAACATTGCTAACAATTTAATCAGGACACAAGTCCCATAAAGACATTTGATAGACGTGGTAGTTGAGTAATAATAAATGTACCGTATATGGAAATGTATGCAAAGTCATAATGCCAGTTCCAGAACTAATGAACATATAGTAGATTAACAATTAAAGCAACACATTACTTTCTGCTAGCTAATGCTATATGACATATAAGAGCAATGAATTGAATTAATCATGCTCAGTATTTACATCACAAGTGTCTCAATGTATTGGCTGGGTAGAGCAAACATTTATCACAATGACCAGGCCCTCATTTCAGCAGCACAGTCCAGCCACATTTTAAGTAGAAATTTTAAAGTATTTCTGTCACTATCTGGAGTGTTTACATATCGTGTTAGAGCTTGACAAATTTGCTTGGAATCTAGGAGCCAGCTAAAAAAGTCAGGATCAAGTTTTTTGTTTTGTTTTTTAAACTAAGTTATGTTTAATTTTCAACGACAAAAATAGAATTCTTAAAGGGACACTATAGTCACCAGAACCACTATAGCTTAATGTAGTGGCTCTGGTGTCGCTAGCCTGTCCTTACAGGCCTTTTGCTATAAGCACTGTCTTTTCAGAGAAAAGGCAATGTTTACATTGCTGCCTAGTAACACCTGTAGTGACAGTCACTCAGACAATTACCAGAGATGATTCCTAGTCCAGTGCTGCACATTGTGCAGCACCTACGCTCAGCATCGCCACACTCTGCATGGAGGTGTTCCCCATAGAGACACATTAATCTCTATGAAGAGATGCTGATTGCCGCAGTGCAGTATTTTCTCGCACATGAGCAAAAGAATCCGAATGCTTTCTTATGGGAAAGCATTGGCTTGGCAGAGAACAGATCATCAAAGTTGATGATCTCAGCCATGAAGGCAGCGCCAGCTATGGCGAGACAGGCATGGTGAGGGGAGAAAAATGGTGAGTTAAAACATTTCCCACGCAAACTGATGGGAACCAGTAACCTAAACAGATGCACTCACTGACAGAGAGACACACACGCTTACTGACAGTCAGACTGATACACACACTTTCTCACAAATGATTTTTATTTTAATTTATGTCCACTGAGCTTCCCTACCTTTGGGAGATCTAGAGTGGATCAATGCCCTGGGGTCCAGTGGGGCTTCTGTAATCTTCAAGCTCTACTTGCTCTGCTTTCTTGTGTTCTTTTTAGTGATGCAGGTGCCGGAGTCACGTCATATTCCGGCTCCCGGCATCACAGTAGGGTTTTGCGAGCAGAGAAAGAACTGCAGGAAGATTTTTGCTCCTTCGCCGCCTGTCTCCATGCTTCATTGGGCAAAAAAATACCCACTTTTCGAGCCCTGTCATATGTGATGACATCTCTTACGTTGAAGTGGCCGCAGGGCGCTGTGGGAGGTAGTTCTACTTACTGTCTTCTTCCTGAAGATTTTCTTCAGCTCCTTGAGATTCATCTGCCAGGATTTGTGTCAGTCCTGTACTCTTGCGCATGCGCAAAAGTACAACACTCACTTCTACAGAAGATCCTGTGGAAGCCTCCATAGATTACATCTGACGATGAGTAAGACAAAGAATGACTCTCACAGATATCGCTTACTACAGCTGCTGGAATTTGAGAAAAGCTGACTGTGACGCTCTGCCTTTTGTCAACCTCAGGCTTGACCATAAGACAAAAGCAGTCCCTACTTATAAATACAGTATGAGTACATTATAAAGATTATATCTTAAAATACTCAAAGAGACAGAACCGCTTTAATATGATCCTGCAAAATACATTTCCCACAAACATCCTAAATAAAAAAGGGATTATCTGCTTAACAAGACAACAGCAAAACCAAAACAGAATTATTTTTATTAACCGGTGAGTATAAATAGAGTACAGCCATGGGCATGGTGAATTCCTTTTCACAAAGTTATTCCTAGAAAAATAGATTTAGAGCGCGCAAGGTAAACATTCACACAAAGAAGAAGGAATGCCCTCAGATGACTCACTCTCTAGGGCAAAGGTAAATTTGAGCCTTACAACCAACCACACGCTGCTACCATTGAAAAAAAAAAAAAAAAATGTAAACACTACAGTCCATCTTACTCCTCTCAAAGACAGCAATCACGGATACACACTGCTGATGTTCTCCATAGGAGCCGTGAATGCCTGATTTTTAATAAAAACACAAAGCATGCCTTCAGGCTTCTCCCTACAGTCCATTCAATTCCCCATTGTGACGGAGATCCACGTGTCTGATGTAGAATGTGAAACACTCGCGCACTGAGATGGTTTGGTGTAGGCCTTGTCTATTTTTAGTGATGGATATCCGAATATCCACAGAAATCTGGTTCTTATTATCCATATCAGCGTCAGGGACAAATTCGCCATGTGCCCTCCAAAGGCATACAACACACAGAAGGCACATGAATATAGCGTGCCCCTCAAGATTATGACACTTTTATTATTGGTGTGTATATAATAGGTTTTGGTGGTTTTTTTTTTTTTTTTTTTTTTAACATTGGGCTCCTTTGAAGGATCACTAAGAACTATAAAAACCATGCACATCTGCAGAGGTTATGGTGTAAAGAGGACTGCAGCAATAACCCTGCCTGCCTTTAGATCGGTGTAATCGAATTGCTGTGCACTAGGGACATCGCTACATAAGGCCTAGTTCACACACACAAAAAAACAAACCTGTGTATACACTGGTAGCAGTCGTGGTATGGCTGCTACAAGCTTATCAAGCAGCTCCCCTTATATTATGTGATGAGTGGAAGTGTAGTTGGGGCCTGCATTACTTAGCCCATGAACTATTGCTGCCTTGTTGTTTGCGGGGTAAGATAAAAACGCAGAAAAGAAAGAGGGGCTCTTTATTAGTAGTGGAGCTTCTTCCTCGTTAGGGACAAATCTACCAACTACAGCACTTGCCACGTGATTTTTTGAAAGCTGAAAGTATTTATTTTTTTGGTATAGTCACACTATATATATATATATACACAAACAAACAAACAAAAAAACAAATCAAACAGCTTCCATTTAAATGCATTTTGGCTAAAAGTTGTACAAAAAAAGAAGACTAAGTGATTAAAATGGCAATGCAGTTACATAGCAGTCATACAGAGATCAATGTGTCAGTCCATAAAGGGACTTTTTCTCCACAAGAGAAAGTTCCTAAAATGTTGATGTTCTTCTGATTAACTTAACTGGATTTTTTATTTATTTATTTTTTCCAATCAATTACACACATAATATTCTCAGTTTTTTTTATATCTATATACAAATACACACAACCATACATACAAAATGGGTTTAAATACTATGAGTTTATATAAATTTGATTACACAGGGTGCTCACTACCTCTTGTTCTTGCAAGCCAACGTGTGTTTATTTTAATTTTTTTTCGTATTTGTATGTCTTGCAAACCTATTGTACAGAACTGCAGAAAATTTTGTTACTTTATAATAATAATAATAATAATAATATCACATTGGAAAGTAGAATCAGTGACAGGTTAGGGGCAGCTGACACATGACAGGTTAGCCTGGGGGGATTAACCTGTGTTTGACAGGACAGCTGAGCCATGAGAAGGAGGGGGGGAGGAGGAGGGAGGGGGTATTTATTTTGGAGCATGGTGACAGCTCTCACTGGGGGTACTGGTTTGATCAAATAAAGAAAGGGTTTACCAGGAATCCAGATGTTTAAGGATTTCCAGCTTAGTAAATGGGATTCCTGGGTCACTGTAGGGGGAGGTCACTGGCATGTCCATTGATGGTTTGTTTACATGGAGACCCCAGGGCTGGCCTGCCATTCCTGCCATCCAGCGTGGCTGGGGGTGATGGGATTTACAGATAGCCCCAGCCCTGGGTGTAGGCAGGCCTTGCCCATTCCCAGACCCCGGCCTTGCCTGCCATGTACCCAGTACCGGGGTGACCGGCTCTCTGCACCGGGCATGGCAGGCAGTGAGGGCCGGGGTGTATTTCGGGGTCCCCCGTGCCCCCCAGGTTTGTGTCCCCCCCCCCCTATCGGGCCCTGCTCTTTGTTCTCGCCGTGCTGGCAGCCGATAAGCCGAGCCCAGAGATTCACTAAGGACATCGAGCCCTTCTCTCCGGTACCTTCTTGTAGTTCTTGCCCAGCCACAGCCGCACGTTATCGAACTGGGAAATGGTGTCGGAAGACTCATAGTATTTCACATTCGGGCCGCCGTCCTTCTTCCGCACCGCCATCTTCTGCCAGGCTGCCGGGCACCCACAACCCGTGAACGGAGCGACACCTAGCGGGCAAAACGGGTATTACACACACAGAGAGATACAGTCACTGCATCTGGGGACACCTAGCGGGCAAAACGGGTATTACACACACAGAGAGATACAGTCACGGCATCTGGGGACACCTAGCGGGCAAAACGGGTATTACACACAGAGAGATACAGTCACTGCATCTCGCTACAGGCTGGGGACACCTAGCGGGGGGAACTGGTATTACACACACTCATAGATACAGTCACTGCATCTCGCTAAAGACTGGGGACACCTAGCGGGTAAAACGGGTATTACATACACACATACATTCACGGCATCTCGCTACAGGCTGGAGACACCTAGCGGGGGGAAGGGGTATTACACACACAGAGATACATTCACTGCATCTCGCTACAGGCTGGAGCCACCTAGCGGGGGGAACGGGTATTAAACAGTGAGGGATGGGTTAATCACATTTATGAAGAATGCCCAGCACACAGAGGTGACAAGGTCGGTAAGGATCGTGACTTAACGGAGGATACATTGCGGCAGAAATGCGGTAAGATTATAGCAATAAGCAGCGGCCAGACTGGGAACAGATTGTTAGAGCATGGGGACACGTAGCGGCCAGTCAGGGTATAGCTAGATAGAGGAAGAGAGACACCTAGCGGCCAGACAGGGTATAGCTAGATAGAGGAAGAGAGACACCTAGCGGCCAGACAGGGTATAGCTAGTTAGAGGAAGAGAGACACCTAGCGGTCAGACAGGGTATAGCTAGTCACAGGAAGAGAGACACCTAGCGGCCAGACAGGGTATAGCTAGATAGAGGAAGAGAGACACCTAGCGGTCAGACAGGGTATAGCTAGATAGAGGAAGAGAGACACCTAGCGGCCAGACAGGGTATAGCTAGATAGAGGAAGAGAGACACCTAGCGGCCAGACAGTGTATAGATAGTTAGAGGAAGAGAGACACCTAGCGGTCAGACAGGGTATAGCTAGTCACAGGAAGAGAGACACCTAGCGGCCAGACCTGGAACACACATAACATGTAGCTCATGCCGCCGCCATTTACAATCTCTCTCCATATTCTCATTCATTTTCCTGTAAGCCAGGCTTCTCAAACCCTATTTTCTATCAGTTTGTCACATGTATCAAGTATAACCAGTAATAGTGTCTACACACTGAGAGCTCGCCGTATTAGAGCGGATATTTGTCTCCGGTATCACCGTTCACGCTCTCCCATAACGCACCCGGTGATGTACGCGCTCAGTGCCGCCATGGTATCAGACAGCCAGGCCGGGATTCGAACCCGCGCACTCCGCTACTTGGCGGTCATTTCCTGCTCACAGCGGGTTAAGCTGTGAATGACTTTGCACCAATGAGCGCTGAGATAGCCCCAGCCTGCTGCTCGCTCTGTGTCAAGGAGATATGCGGCAACGTTGGCTGACAGTCACGGTGGCCGAGTGGTTAAGGCGTTGGACTCGAAATCCAATGGGGTTTCCCCGCACAGGTTCGAATCCTGTCCGTGACGGATCCGTTTTTATTTTTATTTGAAGTAATATGCATAATCCCCTCCATGTCTAATTTATTGTTACCTTATTAAACAGCAACTCACGAAAAATGACATTTTATATTAGAATTTTATATATACAGTTTATATAAGCATGAATTTATTATTTACTATTTACATTTCCTGTTTGATGTAAACTATAATGGAATGTATGTATACTTTTTTATAAATTGTCTTTTATTGTATAGAAGACCTTTTATCAAAGTTCAATGAAAGATCAACAATTAATAACATTTAAATCTCAAGGAGGCCTTAGGCAAAGAAAGAGGATACCAGGCCCCATAATTATTACTATCAGAACAGAACATTAGGTGGACTAACAAAAAAATTGTTGCAAGAAAACAAGTTTGATTTAATATTTTGTTTATTTAATTCTCTGTTTTTGTTTCAATCCGCAGACAGTGTGAAACAGTGGTTAATATTCGATAAAATTAGTTGATTAACAGAGAACATAGTATACATAAACCAGCAGTGGCATAGGTAGAGCTTAGTTTGAATGTGGATTGGTTTTGTGATTAAAAAGCATGATTTACGAGTGGTCCTAGACCCCACCAGGGACTTGCACTGGGAAAACATGGGTGTCTAACACTTAATGGGGATAACATGTATAGGGCGAGTAACAGCCGGGAGGGTTAAATTACGTCAGTGGCCCCCTAACTGGCGTAACATCCAAGCCATAAGAATGTCATTGTTATGGAGAATGAAATGAGAATAAAGACCGGTCAAAAATGCAGTGATTAACTTGTGGTGTGTGTGCTAGAGAAAGGGAACCCAGAGGGCTACGATATGTATAATGGAAGGACTCATGGCCCTGTACGGAAGATGGTGACATCTAACCATCCCAAAAGATGTGGTTCTTTGTGTGTGTGAAAATAATAAAATGATGGGCAAGGTGCTTGAAATTAAAGGGAGAAAAAACTAGTGCTGCATAAAGTAGAGTCTATTTAATTACTTATTTGGCCCACAGCTAGGTACTTCTCTTTGTGCACGAGACCCTTACGTTAAGTGGAGGGAGGAGATTGTACATGCAGAAAACTTGACCAGAAAACAATAGTGATATCAAAGAAGAATGTAAACAACAAAACATGAAGCAAACAAGTATTAGCAGTAAGTACAAGAGGCCAGTCCCAGCAGACCCTTATCAGTGTGAGCAAAGGAGGGAGGCAAAGGGTTAGAGGGATGAGAGATAAAAGGTGAGAGACATATTTTTAAAAGTATGAGGAGAGTGACTCAGAATTGCATTCATGACAGCTGGCAGCTGCCTGCCCATTCTGGAATCAAACAACCAAGTTCCTTGGTGCTATGGCTGTGGATTTAGCTGGTTTGGGAATCAAATGCCATAAAATACCACTACTTTGGGCTGTGTAGGAGGCAGCAATGCACCCATGAGGCGCCTCAGAAAAAGTGGCAACTCCACGTCTGGGATGTTTTCCGTGATACCCTATATCTTGAGGTTCTTGTTTTGTCTCAAGTGCTCAAATGTTTTGTGCTGTTGCTGCAGTGATTGCAACTCTTGTTGTAGGAGCGTGATTTGCTGAGCGTTGTTACTGGGGGTGCTGGCAGTAACACTCCATTGCGCATATTAGAAAGAAAAGTTAAAAATAAATCACCGTTTAGTAGATACAACCCCAATGAATATACGGATGCATTTTAATGCATGTATTCATTGGAAGTATGTGAATGACTTTTATGAACGGCAGCCTTTGCAAGCCCCCCCCCCCGCCCCCTTTTTCCCCGGAGGAGACTTTCAGCCTCTGAAGGACTCCATCCGTGCACACGTGCACAAACAAGCAGCATACTGATCTAAGGTCTGGACGCTGGTCTGAGGTAGCAGCATGGCGGTAGGCATGCTCAAGTAGAACGCACCTGCCACTTCCTTTAGCTCATGGCTGTCTCAATCCACCAGCCCCATGTCTCATTATCCCAAACCCTCCAGGTGTCTCTATCCTCCAACCCCATCATGTGTCACATTCTCCCAGACCCCCATGTGCCTCAACCCCCAGCCCCCCATATGTCTCATTGTAAAAGACCCCCATGTGACTCAAACCCCTACAATGTGTCTCAACCCCCAGCCCCTCCCATTTGTCTCATTGTAAAAGTGCCCCATGTGTCTCAATCCCCCAGTCCCCAAAGTGTCTAAACCCCCCCGCCCCCCATGTGCGACATTCTCTCAGCCCCCCGCATTTGGCTCAATCCAACACCCCCCCCATATGTCTCATTGTAAAAGATCCCCATGTTGTGGTGGAATCTCGGTAAAAATAAATTTAGTAGGCCGAGATTACCACGTGGCATGTGTACGTGCATATGCTGACGTATCGATCAGTTGGTTGCACGAGGCAAGATACGATCAGTAGTGTACGGAGCATGTGCAAGAATACAGGATGTAGTATTCCCCTCCTCCATTGTGCTGGACAAGCCATGCGGTCAAGCAGGAAGTTAATTCTTATTTGTATTGATTGGTCAAGAGAATGTGCGGGTGGAGCTTAATATGGGAGGAGTTATGTGCCTATATAAGGAGCCTGCACTATTGTCCGGGGCTCAGAACTTGTGGTATTTTGGTGACGTTAGTCCCTCTGAGTCCCGATCGGTGATCCAATAAAGAATCTCTTCCTTCCTGAAGAAACCTGTGTCCATCTCTCTGTGCTTCGCTTCCGTCAGTTTCTCCGGTATCATTTGGTGCATTGGCCGGGAAGCTCATCTTTCAACGGTAGCTGAGAGGCAGAGGCGTGAGACGGTCTATCTTTGCCCACGTTCTCTACGGCTGCACCCCTGAACTTCTGCGTGGACCTCCCTTCGTCTCGGCGCCACTGGTCTGTTGTCCAGGAGATCATCGGCCTCTACGTGAGAAGTGCTGGGGTGTCCCCGTCGATGAGTGTGAACTCAGGTTCAGGAACGAGGAGGTAAGACAACTGCTGTTTTAGACGGCAGACCCACTAGGGGTATACCGATTGTGCGGTAGGCCCATAAGGGGTTATTTGTGTATGGAATCTGCCCCCTCTGTCGGAGGGAAGGAGCGAAGGCGCACCGCTCAATCGAACGCTCTTTAGTCAGACCGTTTGATTTGGTTAGTCAGGCGGGGTCCTGTGTAAATAGCCCTAGCCGGACACCGGTGTCTTGTCTAGACTAGCGTTCTAGGGTGTATATTACGTTCGCTAGGTCGGAGGGACCGGGAGACTAAGCGGCGCCTGTGTAAATTCGGTTCGCTAGCTCTCAACCTATCTTGGCTAAGTGGGAAGGCGTGTAAATTTGGAACCCACTAGATTTTTGATAGTAATCGACTAAGAGGCACCTGTGTAAATTCGGTCCTCTAGCTCGCTATATGTGGTGCTTGGGCAGTGTGGCTAACCAAAACGGGTGTATATAGTTTTAGGTAGTCCATTCAAGGTACTGGCCAATAGTTTAGTTGGGAATTGTAAATGTGTTAAAGATTGTTTAGTAAAGTGTATATCTTGTTAGATAGCGCGAGCTCAGCCGTCTAGCGAGAGTGTTAATAGTGTGTTGCTGTATTATAGTGCACGGTACCATAACCCTGTATATTTACTGACACTGTATATAAGTACTAATCATTGTCGTCCATTGCATGTTTAACACCATAACCACTAATAATTGTATTGTGACCTTAACTTGTGCTTTGACCTATGCTAACCGTACTGTAACCGCTATTTGTAAAAGACGATGTTACTGGGGTGTGTTATAGACGGGTAATTCGTATATAGAGAATTATAGCGTGGGTGACTGTATAGTTTCGCCAAAGGACATAATATTGGTTATCTAGTGACTGGTGTAACAGCTGTGTGTGTACGGGAATTCCCTGAGTGTTTATTGTGTTATTGTGTACGTTTCACTTGGTAACTGTACCACGTGGTGCTGTTGCCAGAGGAAACGGGTGTGACTGTTGAATAGTACGCGTGCATAGTATTCGTTGTCAACGACGTTCCATTGATAAGTATGGGCGCGTCGCAGTCAACGATTCCGGATCCCTTAGGTTGTATGGTGAAGAATTTTAAAAAGGGATTAAAAACTTGTGATTTTGGGGTTAAAATGTCTCCTGTACGTTTGGTCACTTTGTGTACTAGGGAGTGGCCTACTTTGGTTGCGGCATGGCCGCCACGTGGCAGTTTGGATCCAACTCTGGTACAGCGCTTACACGTGGCTGTATCGGGTAGGCCTGAACTTTACGGCCAGTTTCCTTATATTGATTGTTGGAGACAGGCCGTAAATGACTCGCCAAAATGGCTTCAAACATGCCACGAGGAGCAATGTCGCCTCATGGTGGCTAGGACTTGTTTGTCCACTAGGACTGGTGTTAGGCCCATCTTGGACACGCCCCCTGAGTCCGAGATCCCTTTGCCGCCCCCTTACTTTCCGTTAAGAGGAAGTGACGCAAATGCAGGAAGTCCTGCAACCCTTCCCTCATTACCCTCATCCACTTCCGCTTCCTCCTCCAGTACAGAATCCACCCCCCCTCGTACTAAATCTCCCCTTCCGGAATCAGAACCAACCCCCATTAAATCCGAATATCCTGATTTGGCGCCACTTCAGACTTCCGGTCAAGCTTCTTCTAGCTCGACTCGAAGTGTTTTATTTACAACCTTTTCCCAAAACCAAGCTCCCACATCCCCATACCCTATTTCTCCCCGACTGGAACCCATGACTGACGCCCCTCCACGTAGCCCCATACAGACCCGACAACTGACCGGTGCCCAACAATTAAAACACTATCAGATGCCTCTTCGTCTGAATCCCGGGTCAGCCTATATCGATGCCGCAGGCCAAATGGCACATGCTGACCCAGTCTTTGTATATGTCCCGTTCACGACAACCGATCTCTTAAATTGGAAGACCCACAATTCCTCGTATACTGAGAAACCACAAGCTATGACTGATCTGTTCACCTCAATAGTACAGACACATAACCCGACATGGGCTGATTGCCAGCAGTTATTAATGACTTTGTTTAACAATGAGGAAAGGACAAGAATTAATCAAGCGGCCATTAAAGCGCTAGAGGATAGAGCCCGTGCTTTGAATCAAGCCAATCCGGCAGCATGGGCCGCAACACATTATCCCAACACCGATCCCGATTGGAATGTAAATGGTGCTGATATGGTTCAACTCAGAGCCTATAGAGACGCTATAATTGCTGGCATGAAAGCCGGAGGAAAGAAAGCCATTAATATGTCAAAGACAATTGAGGTGATTCAGAAAAGTGATGAAGCGCCCAGTGTCTTATATGACCGATTATTGGAGGCATACCGCTTGTATACCCCCTTTAATCCGGAAGACGCAGATAATTCCCGAATGGTGAACTCCGCCTTTGTCAGCCAAGCTTACGGAGATATTAAGCGCAAGCTACAGAAGTTAGAAGGGTTTGCAGGTATGTCTATCACCCAACTAATGGAGGTAGCGAATAAGGTATACATGAATAGGGAAACAGAAAGTAAGAAAGAGGAAGAGCGCAAGATGCGTAAAAAGGCAGATATGCTAGCGGTAGCGATCGCAGGCGTAGATAGACGGGGCCCAGATAGAGGCGATAGTAGATGGAGTAGGGAGCCTTTGAGTAGGAATCAGTGTGCGTATTGCAATGAAGAAGGGCATTGGAGGAACGAATGTTCACAAAGAGAGCAGTACGAGAGAGACCAACCCAGGGCAGGTTACGGAAACTTTAGAGGCAGAGCGAGAGGTAGAGGAGGCCCCGGAGGGAGTAATGGTAATAGAGGGAGCAATGGGAACAGAGGAAGTGTTAGGGAAGATAGGTATATCCCAGCAGCGCAAAGGTCCCGCGATAGAGAAGGCAGGGACTTTGTGGGATTGGCTGACACGGTCATGGAGGACTATTGATACCGACCGGGCTCCATCCCCCTTGGTCGAGCGGAGCCTATGGTCGATGTATCAATAGGGGGAAAAAGGAGTGCGTTCATGATCGACACTGGTGCTGAACATTCAGTGGTGACTAATCTAGTTGCTCCTCCATCTGGAAGGACTATTACTGTAATAGGAGCAACTGGAAGAAGTGCTGAAAAACCGGTTCTTAAAAGTCGACTCTGTACATTGGGAGGCCACGTAGTAAAACATCAATTCCTTTATATGCCTGAATGTCCAGTCCAATTGCTGGGACGTGATATGCTATCAAAATTACAAGCGCAGATTACGTTCCTACCAAATGGAACAACATCCTTAAAGTTTAATGGACCTTCAGGTATTATGACATTATCTGTACCAAAGGAAGAAGAGTGGCGACTTTATACAGCGTTGACTAGCCAAAACCCTAGGAGTGATGAGTCCTTATTCAACATACCAGGAGTTTGGGCAGAGAACAACCCACCAGGACTGGCCCGCAATATTCCACCTATTAAAATTGAACTAAAACTTGGGGTTTATCCAGTAAGCCTAAGACAATACCACATCCCGCAGAAGGCTAAGAAGAACATCCAATCTTATCTGGATAAGTTCATACGGTATGGTATCCTAAAATTCTGTACTTCCCCCTGGAACACCCCATTGCTGCCTGTTCAAAAGCCCGGTACAGATGAGTATCGACCTGTGCAGGACTTGAGAGCAGTCAATGATGCGGTTGTTAGTATACATCCAGTTGTACCCAATCCATATAACCTGCTTACTTTAATTCCGGGCGGGGCTACTTACTTTACAGTCTTAGACCTCAAAGATGCCTTCTTTTGCCTCCGAATTGCCGCAGAAAGTCAAATGTATTTTCGCTTTCCAATGGGAGAACGCTGTAACGGGCTCAAAACGCCAAATGACTTGGACAAGACTACCCCAAGGGTTTAAAAATTCACCTACCCTATTTGGTTCAGCTCTAAGTCAAGATCTATTGGATTTCGAGTCCATCCCAGGAGAGTGTGTACTGTTACAGTATGTAGATGACTTGTTGATAGCAGCAGTTACAAAAGAAATCTGTCAGCAAGCAACGCACGATCTACTACACATTCTCTGGAAGGCAGGATACAAGGTGTCTAGAAAGAAGGCTCAGTTGTGTTTGCCAACTGTCAAATATCTGGGATTCCATATCTCTGAAGGTCAAAGAATTATGGGGCCAGAGAGAAAAGAAGCTGTGTGCCAAATACCGATACCCAAGAATAGAAGACAAGTGCGAGAATTCTTGGGGGCAGCAGGCTTCTGTAGGATATGGATTCCCAGCTACGCGATACTGGCAAAACCTCTGTATGCAGCTATCAAAGGTACAGAGCACGACCCCTTCTTATGGACTCAAGAACAGCAAACGGCATTTGAAGATGTGAATAAGGCTTTGATGAGTGCCCCAGCATTAGGTCTACCTGATCACACACGACCATTCTACCTGTATGTACATGAGCAAAGAAGAATGGCTGTGGGAGTATTGACACAGTACTTGGGATCATGGCAAAGACCTGTTGCCTACATGTCTAAGCAATTGGATGCAGTGGCCAGCGGACTTCCACCTTGTCTAAGAGCCGTAGCTGCAGCCGCCCTGCTAGTAGCTGAAGCTGATAAACTCACTCTGGGTCAAGAACTTTATGTACGAGTCCCACATGCAGTACAGACGTTGTTGGATTACAAAGGAAATCATTGGTTTAGTAACAGCCGTATGACCAAGTATCAAGCAATGTTGTGTGAAAACCCAAGAGTGCATTTAGAGACTGTAAACACCTTAAATCCAGCTACCCTTTTGCCACAACCTACTGAAAGTCAACATGATTGTTTGGAAGTAATGGATGAAGTATTCTCAAGTAGACCAGATCTTCGTGATTTTCCCATCCAGAACCCCGATGTTCAATATTATACCGACGGCAGTAGTTATGTGAAAGAAGGGATCCGCTATGCAGGATATGCAGTGACAACAATAGACAAGGTGATAGAAGCTCGGCCACTGGCGAAAGGAACATCAGCACAAAAGGCAGAATTGATAGCACTGACACGAGCGTTACAATTGGCTGAAGGTTTAAGAGTGAACATCTACACGGACTCCAAGTATTCGTTTTTAACCACTCATGCCCACGGAGCTTTGTATAAAGAAAGAGGACTACTGAATTCAGAAGGCAAAGAAATAAAATACGCAGCTGAAATCCTACAACTATTGGAAGCAGTGTGGGAGCCGAAAGAAGTCGGTATCATACATTGTCGAGCGCATCTGAGAGGAGATGGTGATGTAACCAAAGGAAATCGGATGGCAGATAGTGCAGCTAAGCGTGCTGCTGAATCAGGAAGACAGGAATATGTGGGGCATATAGCTGCTCTTATACCAACTCCACTGTCCCAATGGACTCCAGTTTATACAGCTCAAGAAGAAGAGTGGTTAAAGACTGAACCAGGAAAGTATTTGGAGAACAAGTGGTATCAGCTAGAAGATGGAAGAATAGTCATACCAGCATCACTAGCGGTAGAAATTGTCCAAAATTATCACAACGGGACTCATTCTGGGAGAGACAGCACAGAAGAATCTCTCAGAAAACATTTCTACATACCAAGATTGTCCAACTTGACTCAGGCCATTGTACGAAGATGTGTAACGTGTGCTAAAAATAATGCAAGACAAGGACCAGTAAAGCCACCAGGAGTCCAGTTTATGGGGGGACTCCCCATGTCCGATTTACAAATTGACTTTACAGTGATGCCTAAATCGGGTGGACATCGTTACCTGCTGGTAATTGTGTGCACCTATTCAGGCTGGGTAGAAGCATGTCCTACTCGTACAGAGAAAGCAGGAGAAGTTGTGAGATTCCTGCTACGAGAAATAATACCCCGATATGGACTACCCTGTTCTATAGGATCGGACAATGGTCCAGCTTTTGTTCATCAGTGCCTACAACAACTGACTCATATGCTTGGTATAAAGTGGAGGCTTCATACAGCATATAGACCCCAGAGTTCTGGTAAGGTAGAGAGAATGAATAGAACTATTAAGAATCAGTTGGCTAAAATGTGTCAGGAAACCCAACTTAAGTGGAACGTTCTCTTACCCATAGCTCTATTGCGAATCCGCAGTACCCCTACCAGAAGGATGGGCCTCTCTCCTTTTGAAATCATGTATGGGCGACCACCTCCCGTACTTGGTAACTTAAGGGGGGACTTGAGTCAGTTGGGAGAAGGAATTACCCGGCAGCAGGTTGTAGAGTTGGGTCAGACTATGGAGGAGGTACAGAAATGGGTACAAGATAGATTACCTGTGAATATTTATCCCCCAGTTCATAGTTATCATCCAGGAGATCAAGTGTGGATTAAAGAGTGGAATAATGTACCGTTAGGGCCCAAGTGGAGAGGTCCTTATGTTGTTCTTTTGTCTACCCCTACAGCAATAAAAGTAGCCGAAGTGACTCCGTGGATACATCACTCCAGGGTTAAACCAGCAGCAGTCGATTCTTGGCAAGCTACAGCAGATCCAGAGAATCCCTGCAAGATCCGGTTAAAACGCACGACTCAGTCGGAGTAACGAGGAACTATTGTGGATTACAAATTTTATTATTTTTGGGATTTGGTGCGTGAGTGAGAAGGCCATAATAAAGCCTGTCCGCCCACCGACGTATAGTTTATAAGCCAGGGAAAGTCTCGAAGGGACTCCTGTGAAGACGAGCAGAACTCCATTCCCTGCAGCCCTTACATCCTGGAAGCTGAGGTGCCTTCGCACGGACGAAGACTGAGGATGACGGCGAAAGATGTGTTGATGATAGTGTTTATTTATGTGTATTTTTATATTCAGGAAGGTAGAGGTACCAACACTCCTAGCTGTGAGGTATGCATTAAGACTACAAGAACAGGTAACCATATTTCCCAGACCCTAATTTGGCATTCACAATACGAGTGTAAAGGAGATGTATCGAGATGTAGATACTTAAATATAGACTATAGTGTGTGCCATTTAGGAATAGGAGAACCTAAGTGCTTCAGTCCAGAGTATCAACCCCGTACAATTTGGTTGACTCTCAGGAATGGAGATCCTCAGGGGACCCTAATTAATAAGACAGTGTTAGAATCCGTACATTCTTCGGGAGTTCTGCTATTTGATGCGTGTAAAGCGATATCAAGTGGTAGAAAGCCGTGGAATGTATGTGGGGATCTTAGATGGGAGAGGACGTATGGGTCTAATGATAAATATATTTGTCCCAGTAGTAAAAATAAATATGTGAGTCCTAGATGCCCAAATAAAGACTATAACTTCTGCCCATATTGGTCTTGTGTGGGGTGGGCAACTTGGGGACAGACGGTAGACAAAGACATGATAGTGACTAAGTTGCCTACCAGCCCATATTGTAAGTCTATGGAATGCAACCCAGTCCATATACTTATAAATAACCCCGATAAGTTCTTAGACAAGTATGGCAATTTATTTGGGTTTCAAATATACGGGACGGGTTTAGATCCTGGGACAGTATTGTTTATAGGGATAGAGACTGATACGGTATCCTCCCAAACTCATCAAGTATACCATTCCTTTTATGAAGAGATGAGTATAGATAATAAGATCCCCCATAATGCTAAAAACCTGTTCATTGACTTAGCTGAAAGTATTGCCGGTAGTCTTAATGTTACCAACTGCTATGTGTGTGGAGGTACTAACATGGGAGACCAATGGCCTTGGGAAGCAAAGGAGGTAATGTCCGGTTCTGAGGCAGTTGACCAACTAATATCTACACAAGCCGATTATCATATGAGTGTTAGAGGTAAATCTGAGTGGAGATTAAAGACCTCCATCATAGGTTATGTTTGCATAGCAAGGAAAGGAATAATGTATAATACTTCTGAGAATTAACTTGTCTAGGGCAAAAAGCTTATGATGATGATACAAAGAATACAACTTGGTGGTCGGCTTCAAATGTCTCAGAACCATCTAACCCGTTTGCTAGGTACGCCAATTTAAAGGATGTGTGGTTTGATTTATCCATCACATCTACCTGGAGAGCCCCAGCAAATTTGTACTGGATCTGTGGTAAGAAAGCCTATTCGGAGTTGCCACAGGACTGGGAAGGGGCATGTGTGTTGGGTATGCTCAAACCATCCTTCTTCTTGTTACCTATTGAAACAGGTGAGACTTTAGGTGTTAAAGTGTATGATGTGAATCATAGGAAGAAAAGGGGACCCATTGAGATAGGCGCCTGGGAAGATGATGAATGGCCTCCCCAGCGTATTATAGATTATTATGGGCCAGCCACGTGGGCAGAAGATGGTACCTTTGGTTATAGAACCCCTATTTATATGCTCAACCGTATTATAAGATTACAGGCGGTGGTTGAGATTATTACTAACGAAACATCACAAGCGCTCAATCTTCTAGCGAAGCATAATACCAGGATGAGGACAGCAGTCTACCAAAATAGATTAGCCTTGGATTACCTATTGGCAGTAGAGGGAGGTGTATGTGGGAAGTTTAACCTGAGCAATTGCTGTCTTCAAATAGATGACGAAGGGCAAGCAATAGCTGAGCTTACTAGCCATATGGTTAAACTAGCGCATGTGCCTACTCAGGTATGGAAAGGGTATAATCCAAGTAGTTGGTTTGGTAGCTGGTATGAGTGGTTTGGAGGGCTTAAGGCAGTGGTAGGTGGAGTCCTACTGATTTTAATGTTGTGTCTACTCCTGCCGTGTCTTATACCCTTAGTAGTCAGGTCTGTGCAAAGCCTGATAGAAAATATAGCAGAGAGGAAGGCTGCTGCACAGATAATGGCAATTTATAAGTATAAGGCTCTAGATCAGGGAGAACCAATGCAGGAAGATGAGTGTTGAAGATTCACATCATAAGATAAGTCTGGTCTGGTTCAAGGTAACTTGCGGTGTATGCAAACTAAGGTTAAGTGATGCCTCAAGTAATTGTGAAATATCAAGAGGCATCAAAGGGGGGAATGTGGTGGAATCTCGGTAAAAATAAATTTAGTAGGCCGAGATTACCACGTGGCATGTGTACGTGCATATGCTGACGTATCGATCAGTTGGTTGCACGAGGCAAGATACGATCAGTAGTGTACGGAGCATGTGCAAGAATACAGGATGTAGTATTCCCCTCCTCCATTGTGCTGGACAAGCCATGCGGTCAAGCAGGAAGTTAATTCTTATTTGTATTGATTGGTCAAGAGAATGTGCGGGTGGAGCTTAATATGGGAGGAGTTATGTGCCTATATAAGGAGCCTGCACTATTGTCCGGGGCTCAGAACTTGTGGTATTTTGGTGACGTTAGTCCCTCTGAGTCCCGATCGGTGATCCAATAAAGAATCTCTTCCTTCCTGAAGAAACCTGTGTCCATCTCTCTGTGCTTCGCTTCCGTCAGTTTCTCCGGTATCAATGTGTCTCAATCTCCCCATATGTCTCACCCCACCAGTCCTCACTGTGTTTTAATCCCCCAGCCCCCCAGTGTCACATTCTCTCATACCCCCATGTACCTTATGTGACTCTTTCTCCCAGACCCTCATGTGTCTCAATTCCCCATCCCCCAGCCTCTGTGTCTCAATCCCTCAGCCGCCATATGTCTCATTCTAAAAGATCCTCATGTGTCTCAATCCCCCTATGTGCCTCCATGTCTCATTCTTAAAGACCGCCATGTGTCTTAATCCCATAGCCCCTCCCTCCCCCTGTGTAACATGGCCCGCGTGGGAGGAGCTGGTTTCTCACTCTTCGGTCTGACCGGAAGCAGTTTGGTGTTCTCAGTGAGTGCTTCCTGTCAGACCAGGGAAAGGGAAAGGCCGACCATGGTCCAAGGTCGGCCACGCGACATTCTGTGACCGGCTGGAGGGGAGCTATGTGCTGTACACTCCCCTCCTGCTGGTCACCTGAATCCTGCGCTCCCCAGGGCGGTGCGCCCTAAGATTGCACCAGGGCCGGACTGGACACCGGGAGACCGGGAAATTTCCAAGTGGGCCGGTTAAGCTTGGGCTGGCCAGGGGCTGCAGCAGCTGTAAAGGTTTTTTTCTTATAAATTGCTGGGTAGCTGCGAGGAGCGGAACAGACATGCAGCAAGCCGCCAGGATACCGAGTCACGTCATATCCCGGTGGCCGGCAATCAGTGCAAGCAGGAGAGAAGCCTAGTGACAACTCTTACCCAGCTCCACACCTGCAGACCTAATGATGACCCAGGAAACCATTGGAAAGCAGCAGGTAATGGTACTGTGCAGAGGGTGAATCTGTAATTTACTTATGTAAATGTCGATGTGTCTGCTTATGAGTCAGTGTATATGTGTCAGTGTCTCTATTTGTTTAGGAGACAGATACAGATCAGTGTCTGGATTTGTTTAGGAGTCAGTGTGTCAGTGTATGTGTGTGTGTCTGTCTGTCTGTGTTTATGGGTCAATGAATGTTTGTGAGTGTGTCTGTGTTTATGGGTCTGTATTTGTTTATGCATTAGTGTATGTGTGTGAGTGTATGTGTTTATTTATGGCTCTGTGGTTATTTATTGGGTAGTGTATGTCTGTGTGTTGGGTCATTGAATGTGTGGAGGGGTCAATATATCTGTGTGTATGGACCAGTGTGTGTCTGTGTTTTTGTCAATATGTGTATGGTTCAGCGTGTGTCAGTGTTGGTGTCAATGTGTATACTGGTCAGTGTGAATGTTTTACTTAGTTTACAGACAGGATATTTGAAGGTATTATGCCCAAGCATATATAATAATATTAGTGTTTACATATATATACTATAGGCACGATTTGTATGAGTGTTGTGCTTATAATTTATACACATATTAATATAAAACAAATGCATTAACCCCTTAAGACCGGAGGGCGTACAATTACGCCCTATTATAAGCGGCTCTAAACACCGCCGGGCGTAATTGTACACCCTCCGGTTTTTTCTTACTTACCCGGTTGCCGGCGATCGCGGTTGGGGGGACTCCCAGGGAGCCCCCCGCGGCACGTACGCCCTCCAGCCGCGCCCCCCCCGGCCATGTGAGAGTGACCTCACAATCACATGGCCGGGTTAGCTGCCTGGTGCATTGCCAGCAGGGGGACTAACTGTAAAATTAAATTAATCAGTGTAAAAAAAATAAAAATAATATACTTAGATCATATATATACCGTATTTATTCGAGTATAACGCGCACACGTGTATAACGCGCACCCCTAATTTTCGATTAAAAATCGGTATAAAATTTTATACCGATTTTGAATCTAAAATTAGGGTGCTTGTTATACTCTAATAAATATTCGAGTGGGTGCTCGATAATACCGACCGCCGGGCTCATTACAAGCCTGGCGGTCCTGGGGGGAACGTCAGAGCTGGCCGCGGGTCTCGCGAGATTTACACTGGGAAGCTGGAGGAGCTGCACGGAGGTGAGTAAACGCTTGCTGCCCGCCCCCCCCAGGACCGCCGGGCTTGTAATGAGCCCGGCGGTCCTGGGAGGTATATTTATTCGAGTATAACGCGCACCCCTAATTTTAAATTAAAAATCGGTTAAAAAAAAATGCGCGTTATATCCGAAGAAATACGGTACATATACATACACACACACATATATACACACACTGTCTAGGTGTACTTTACTATTAATATGTATATAATTATATATATATATTAATATCAAATTACACGTAGACTGATACTGATTAAATAAATATATATATAAATAAAATTTAAAAAAATATATGTAAATACGTAAAAAAATAAAATTAAATAAATTTAAAAATATATAGATGTGTTATTTTGTTCTAACTGTATTGTGATATTATATATATTTATATCAAAATACACAGAACGGGGGCTGAGCCGAACAGCCGAGGAGAGCGGTCGCAGATAACTAGAGCTCCTGATACAACACGACGGAAAACTGCCTAAACTAATTAAGAATTACCCACTAACCCCCCAAAAGATTGCTGGAACCCCCAAGAGCAATATGGGAAAGAAAAATAAAAAGCCGGGGCCGGCAAAACCTACCTCTGGGCTGACGATCGGAGATATGTGGAGGCAAGCACGAGGCCCGACAGAACCCAATATGGCGGCCCTTCATGGCGGCTGCTCTGATTTTTCTGATGATCTATCCGGAGACGCAGAGGACGACTACCTACCAGCTCCAGTCATGCCACAACGGGCCAGACCCCAAGGGACGACTACCGACACTGAATTGGTGACCACAGGGGTGATGAAAGCCCTACTGGCTGATCTTCAAAAGAATATACTGGCTGATGTACATGCCCTCAGGGGAGAAATACAGGGCCTGACAGGCCGCATCAACACGCTGGAAACTTCCTCACAGAGCCACCAGCAGGACCGGTCATCCTTACAAAAGGCAGTACAGGACTTACAAGGGCAGAACCGGCTCTATGAACGCCGATTCGCGGCACAGGAGGACACCAGAAGAAGGCAAAACTTGAAAGTTAGAGGGCTACCGGACGAAATATCGGAGTCCGAACTACCGCACGTTATTCGGCGCATGATAGCAGCCATATTGCCGCATGGACAGCCCGAAGCCATCACCCCTGCGGACATATTTCGGATCCCTAAACCCCCCAGGGCACCGTCTTCAGCCACAAAAGACACCATAGTCACGTTTCGCACTGGGAGAGATAAATCTGTGATCCTCACGGCCCTACGGGGCAAAACCCCACTACAGTTCGACAACAGGGGACTAACCTTCTTTGCCGATCTGTCTAACGGCACCTTGGCCTGGCGCAGGTCGCTTCGGCCACTCACCTCCCTGCTCCGCCAAAATGGAATCAGCTACAACTGGCGGAATCCCAGGACTCTCAGCGTACAACGAGGAAAGGACTTCCACCTGATCCACGACATCCAGGATGCACCGGACCTTCTGCGGACTCTGGGCATCCCACAGGACTCCCTCGCCCAAGAAGGACTTCCTCACCTGACCACATCGGACCATAATTGGGATCTGACGAAAATCAACCCGTTTATCCCGAGAGGCTCAACCCCTGTGTCTTATGCTGCTGTCACTACCTAACACTCGTGACTCACCGTGGACTATATTCTCCTCAGAAACCGCATGGATGACACCCCAGCAGACAACCCTGGGACACCTATGAGAAACAGCGATTTCTCCTTGGACTTGTAATGTATATGTCTGTTTAACAGAATGCCCCCCCCCCCCACCCTCCCAGACCCGTTTTCAGATGACGGGCCGTATAACGGCTTTACTACCTCCCTAACACCTACCAACGAGGTCCAGCAATACAGCAATAACTCACCCACGCACACCCACCTCACAAACGACCAGACACGGACGAGCACCATTCCAGGAGCTGACGGGGAACACAAAAATACACACTGCCACACATCACGCCACACCTAACCACACACACATTCACACCAGGCCACCAATTGGGTACTGACCAAGGGAGGACAGAGCGCACACACCAGCCCCAGGGTGCCGTCAGCTACGACAGGTACGGTCCCCCCTCACACACCACAATGTTTGGCACAGCGCTTATCCCCGATCGACCCACGACAGATCTTACACGACAGCTGGTGGACCTGCAAGCTATGGTTCCCTAACCACCCACATTGAATAGCACAACGCAACTAAAGTGATAACACAATGTTTGAAATGTGCGACTGACTAGCCTACACTCGTAAACGGTAGGGAAGCCTCACTATGTTATCTATCTCTGTTAAAGTTATGTATATATGTATATGGGTTTATAATGTAGTTACCTAACTATCGTTTTGAGCACCGCGCAGAACAAACCGTACCCCTTTTCAGACCTTCTCTGATCTCATCCAACGTAATTCCTAGCCTAACTGGTCTGATAGTTACCTTTAAAGCTCGTTATCTCTCACACACCTAACATAAACTCAAGCGATAACCACTGGGGTACCCTATTGCTTAATTACTTAAAAGGAACAAAGTCAGAAAATAGTAGGTAGCTTAAACTGTGCAATGTAAACAAGACGCTACGTAACTTAGGAAGTGATCACAATAATATCTAGTAGGCCACCGCTCTGCCACTATTACCTGGTCACTGCTAGTATTCAGGACTCTATCTCAACTCTTTAGTTCTTGCAAAATCACCATGTTAGCCTATGGGCAGTACACATGTGGAAGTTGGGTACCCTGCCAAGGTATCAGCTGATATTAAGACTACATGAGCTGGCTGCCAACTCAGCTAAGTCTGACAGGGACTCTAACCCAGGCAGCAGAAAACCCAGCGGTACACAAGCGACAATCATCTTATTATTTGGTTTAGCACTGTAATTCTATTTAAATGCCTAGGATTTGTATAGCCTAGTATCACTCGCTCAATAGATAATCCAAACATGCTCTGCCTAGCCTGTAATTCAAATTGAAATTAACATAATGCTTAATCAGCCTGCTACCATACAGTTTTTTTTTTTTTTTTTTCTTTGTTCTTTCTTTAATGATATAACAATTTGTTATTTAATGCAAAGATCGCAGATTATCACAAGGATGTCTCATCACACCTTTTATATATAGGTGGCTTGTCTAGCGACATTTAAACCTGAGAGTTGCCATGTTGACAGCTACACTTATGGTGCAAATATAATGTTAATTGTTAATTGTTAAAAATTGTATTAGCTCTATAGTAACACAATATCACATATAGTGCCTTCACTTACTTTAAGAGACGACAACAAAGTCGATAGCAAAGCTGTGTAATTTAACGCTGTCAGCCATACATGTATAATCACTAACGGATCCAAGCAACGACCGTGCAGATTACGCTGTCAATCTGTATTATATGTCTATCTTGTTCAGTTAACCCTAAAAATGTGCAATGCCCTTCATGCCATAGTGTTATACCTTTCTATGTATCATCTGGTTTGCCTCAGCTGTTGTGGCAGAACAAACCTGCCTGTTACTTATTTGCACAAATAAAATAAAGAATTAAAAAAAAAAAAAAAAATACACAGAACGAAATATATATCTCTATATACGTATATATCACTGTATATATATATATATATATATATACACACACACACACATATACATATATTAATTCTACACATATATTTATGTAATATTTTTGCATAATTAGGTATCCTAATTAATTACAATTAGCGGGACCTGCCTGACAACCCATGCCGAAAGTATAGGGAATTTAATTTGCTAGCACTATATTAAACCCTATAACTTTCCAAGACACCATAAAACCTGTACATCGGGGGTACTGTTTTACTCGGGAGACTTCACTGAACACAAATTTTAGTGTTTCAAAACAGTAAAATATATTACAACAATGATATAGCCAGTAAAAGTGAAGTTTTTTTTGCATTTTTCACGCACAAACAGCACTTACACAGACGATATCATTGTTGTGATACTTTTTACTGTTTTGAAACACATATTTATGTTCAGCGAAGTCTCCCGAGTACAACAGTACCCCTCATGTACAGGTTTTATGGTGTTTTCAAAAGTTACAGTGTCAAATATAAGGCTTGTGTTTAATTTTTTTCACATTAAAATTCGCCAGATTGCTTACGTTGCCTTTGTGACCCTATGGTAGCCCAAGAATGAAAATTACCCCTATG
Source organism: Pelobates fuscus (assembly GCF_036172605.1). NCBI lineage: Eukaryota > Metazoa > Chordata > Amphibia > Anura > Pelobatidae > Pelobates > Pelobates fuscus. The sequence goes on along the minus strand of NC_086317.1, from coordinate 388,399,664 downwards.
ATGTCATACCATTTGCAACAGTAGACAACCCAAGGTATTGCAAATGGGGTATGTCCAGTCTTTTTTAGTAGCCACTTGGTCACAAACACTGGCCAAAATTGGCGTTGTTTTGCATTTTTCACACACAAACAAATACTAACGCTAACTGTGGCCAGTGTTTGTGACCAAATGGCTACTAAAAAAGACTGGACATACCCCCATTTGCAATACATTGGGTTGTCTACTATTGCAAATGGTATGCCATTATGGGTGTAAATTTTATTCCTGGGCTACTATACAGTCCCAAAGGCAACGTAACCAATCTGGCGAATTTCAATTTCAAATGTAACGTGCTATATTTGACCCTGTAACTTCCCAAAACACCATAAAACCTGTACATAGGGGGGTACTGTTTTACACGTGAGACTTTGCTGAATACAAATATGTGTATTTTATTGCAGTAAAAGCAAACAGTATTATGACATTGACAGTTAAAATGTCATGTAGAACTAAAAAAAAAAAAAAAAAAAATTTTTTATTTTCTCCCATTTTTTCATATTAAATTATGTTTCATAGCTAAATATTTGGTATAAAATGAAAGCCATGTTTCCCCTGAATAAAATGATATATAATAAGGGGGGGGGGTGCATTTAATATGAAAGAGGTGAATTACGGTTGGACAGACATATAGCGCAAATGCCAGGTTTTGTTTACGTTTTGTTCTGTTCAAAATGTGTACATTTGGCTCAGTCCTTAAGGGGTTAATATGCATGTATATATGCATAAAATAGATTGTATTGAATAAAAATTACAATTGGCATTACTTGGTCCTGACACTGACCCATATTACTTAATCCAGATGTTAAAATCATGGGCATACAGTCTAAAGCAGGGCCAGCCCTAGCCCATGGCAACTAAGCGGCTGCCACTGCCTCGCACTTTGGGGGCTCTCACTTGGCAGGTGCACAAATATACCGGTAGGAGGATGAATGGGCAGTGAGGGAGATATGTACTCACTGTGTTCCTCCTGCACAGTTCCCTTGCACACCCTGTATTGTATTAGTAGCCGGTATGTGAAGTCACCCCCGCATTAGTATCACTACAAGCTGAGGATGGGAACTGTGCAGGAAGAGCACAGTGAACCAAGCAGCCCCACTGAAGTCTTTCTTTCCACTTCTGTATTTGTGTGCATTATAGGGCTGGTAAAAAAATAAAAATAAAAAGAAAGATTTTTCAGGGCTGCTCTTCATTCCCCATCTGGCCCTGGATAGCACCGGCCCCGAGTGGTCATTATAATTTTATTCTGTACGTGCAGTTATTCAGTTTGAAAAACTGCATATTCAATGTAGCCCAGTGCTGTTGGAGGTGTAAGTCCACCTCTGGAAGTCAGCCAACCTGGCTCATGTTAAATCTATGTATATTTGGCATCTGTCCACAGCATGCTGGCAAAAGAAGACCAATGCCCCTCACCCCATAATCACCTATTCTCCCAGACATCCCTTTTTTGGTTGGAGTAACCATTTAAGCTAAATATCACTAAAAACTGAGGGGTGTAACACTTCAATAAGCCCATTGTAGTGGTTGTTACCATGTTAACTAATAGATGGGTTAATATTAGGCTGCAAAATTTTACAGGATCTGTAACCCTTTACGCTGCCATGGACTTATACAGTAACCCATTTTGCTTTCCTTTGTCTCTTTGTATGTTCACTGTAATGAACAATCAATGCACACGCCAGTCAGATAAAGTTCAAGAAAGTAGTAGCCTTTTTTTTTTTTTTTTTTTTTTTAATGCAGGTACATCATATATATGAAAAACAGTTTTCTTAGGGGTGTGTACAACAAAAGGCAAAAATCAACCAATCATAGCATTTTCAGTGCAAACGGTATTCCTATACAATTACGTATTGCTGTAAGTCTACTGTGCATGTCTAACACATCTTTTCTAAATTATTCAATGTTACTGCTTGAGAAAGAAAAGGCAGTTAGGGGAGAAAAAAAAACAACTTGTTTTGAATCCTTGCTTATGAGGACAGACTTAAGAAAAAATGTGTTGTTTTTTTTGTTTGTTTAAACTAACCTGTATATATATATGACAAGTCCCCTTTTCTGGTACTGCAGGTCAGGGCCGGATTAACATAGGGGCTGATGGAGCTGCAGCTCCAGGCCAAGGCCCATGGAATAGGCCCATTTAAAAAATAAATAAAAAAATAAATATATATTTTTTTTCTTACACACTATTCTTAGGTTTGCCACCTGACTGGTATTTTAAGGTACAGCTGGTATTTGAGGCTGCCTGGCCGTGATGGTATTGCAGTAATACCGGCAATACAAATGCAAATATTTTTCTCAGTATAAATGTAGATTACTCTGCAATACCAGCACCGGCCAGTAGGGGTCACTGTGTATGGAGAGAGGCAGGGATAGGAAGTTACAGCATCTCCCTGCCTCTCTCTACTCACTGATCCGTGGGGGAGCAGCTACACAGCACAGAGAGTCCAGACAGCAGCTCCCAGCCTGCAGATACAGACTACAACTCAGGTATGTGAAGGATGGGGGAAAGGCAGCAGGGAGACATGGGGACACAGAGATGTGGGGACACTGAGACACTAGGAGACATGGGGACGCTGAGACACATAGGGACGCTGTGAGACATAGGTAGACACTAGGGACACAGTGTCTCCATATCTTCCAGTGTCCCCATGTCTCCCAGCCAGTGTCCCTAGTCTGTGTCCCCTAGTCTCCCAGTGTCCGTGTCCCCATGTCTTTTATTGTCTCCATGTCTCCCAGTGTCCCCAAATGTCTGTGTCCCCATGTCTTCCAGTATCCTCATGTCTCCCAGCCAGTGTGTGTCCCCCAGTGTCCCTATGTCTCCCAGCTAGTGTCACTAGTGTCTGTGTCCCCAGTGTCTCCCAGCGTCCCCAAATGTCTGTGTCCCCATGTCTCCCAGTGTCCCCATGTCTATGTCCACAAGTGCCCCCATGTCTCCCAGTGACCAAGTGTCTGTGTCCCCATACCTCCCAGCCAGTGTCCCTAGTGTCTCCTAGTCTCCCAGTGTGTGTTCCCATGTCTGTGTCCCAAGTGTCTGTGACCCCATTTCTCCCAGTGTCCCCAAATGTCTGTGTCGCCGTGTCTCCCAGTGTCTCAATTTCTCCCAGTTTCCCCATGTCTGTATCCACAAGTGTCTCAGTGTCCCCATGTCTCACTGTGTCCCGTATCCTAGTATCCTAGTGACACAGGACACACTGAGATATGGGGACACTGGGAAACTAGGGGACTTGGCGACATGGGGACACTGACACTGTGATGCATAGGGACACTGATGCCAGGCTGACCTTCCAATTCTTTGGACAGACATGCCCCCTTTTTGGGGGTATGGATTTACTTGAAAGAAGAAAGCATAAATTAGATAAAGAGATTAGCATAGAGTATGTGTTTTCTTATAGCTGCATCCTTTGAGTTTCCCTCCAACACCAACTCCATCAGATACATGACACTTGAGAGGTATGACTGTTTTAGTGTTTTTGGTCGATAAGATTCTGTAATTAGGCCCCATCATAATTGTCAGCACCAGGCCCACTGGGCTCTTAATCTGGCCCTGCTGCAGGTGAAGGTTTAGGCAAGGTATATCCAGGTGTACTAATTACCCCTGTGGGACTTTCATTATTGCTTCACTTCTATTACCTTTGCCCTCTTCCACCAACAACAGAACCATCAAGGAAGGCCTGTAAATATATTTGTAAATACAGGATAATATATGGTACTAAATTCACGTCTCATTATGCAATACATCCATAGGTTAATATATATCTATTTGTAGCTATGTATGTCTAGGGGAATCTTCACTAAGTATTGCACAGTTAAAACAATTTATTCTCCATCAGTTAAATATGGTGATGCTCTTTGCATGACTGGTAACTTTGGTAATAAAGAATATAAGGCTTGTCATCAGAGTCCCCCAGTGACTTCCCAAAGTATTACTTTTATAGCATGTTGCCCTAAGGTTTAACTATGAATGAACTCTTTCATTCTTAGTGTTATGTCTGAGAGAGTTGTGGTTACATTTACTGGATTACTGGAGTAATTGAATGTGCGATTCGTCAGAACTGAACTCCAATTAAGTGAATAAAGCTTATTAAGTCAGGAAGATGCTAAATTAAATTAACTTTGGATTATGGCAGAGGTTATTTGTGAGTGTAGAGACAGAAATGTTGCACATAGAGGATAAAAAATTGTACTCCATCCTTGGTAAGCACCAAGCGATGACACAAACATGGGGCACAATGTGGGGGTGAGGGGGGGGGGATATATACAGTACATACAGAGCAATATATGCAGTACATATGCTACAATGTACAATGGCAATGTTTGCATTTAAAAGCCTGCAGGGGCATGCTACAGACACCAGAACAACTACATTTAGCTGCAGTAGTTCTGGTGACTATAGCATCACTATAAGAGTTGCATTTCCTTTCGTTTGAGGGAAAAAAAAAAAACAACTTTGTTTAACCCCTTAAGGACACACGACATGTGTGACATGTCATGATTCCCTTTTATTCCAGAAGTTTGGTTCTTAAGGGGTTAAAAAAAAAAAACTGACTCCGAACTTGAGCTGGCTCCTAGATTCCAAACAAATTTGTCAAGCCCTGCTCCAAGCACCATAACAATAGTATGAATATGGTTTAGCCAGGGAGGGGGTGATAGTCTGGGAGCATAAGCTGACACTCAGCATATCACCATCATCCCCACCCTCCCTGTAAAATGAGTATTTCATGAAGATGGAATCCTAATGATTTACTCCTTTTGACGGTGATGACATTTCACTGAAATTGCAACCTTGTCAGGAGATTTACTGAGACAAAGTAGTTACCACTTTGTCTCTGTATATTTCTTCCGCTTGATTTTTTTAGACTGTCACAGGTAATTGGCTGTCTATGAAGTATCCTGCAGTCTTATGGGATCCTCCATAGACCACAATGTTGCAACATCTGCTCCTTTCACTTTACCTGAAGAAGACCCACTAGAGGAATAAGTCTGCGCCCGCGAGAGACAACTTCAGGTAAGCATAACTCACCTTTGCCTGCCCAACCCGGCCTCCGCCCCCCCAGCAACAATGTCACCATTGGGGGCTTTAGCAAATTCGGACCACTCAAAGAAGTGATCTGGGTGCAGTGGTTCTGTGGGTTTAACCCTACAGGGTAAAAAAAATTGATGTTCAACACGGACAGCCACTAGTGGCAACAATAGAGTACAGCTCACTCGCCATGCATACACATCAGATCCCGAATGCTCCTGTATGAGGAGCATTGTATTGGACCAGCATCGCCTCTTCAATTACATTTCAGGAGGTAGAGAGGCGAGCAGTGCAGAGGTAGTCTATGCTTGATAAACGTAAGTAACTCCCATTCCTCCCCCCCCCCTCTTTCTTCTGGTAAAACATTTGACAGGTGGATTTAATCAGTCAATCCAGGGACAGGGTCTCTCCCCCTAGTTCCACTGCCCAGCCCCACTTCATGCTATCCTCCAACCCACAGATCCCATCCACCTCTCTCCCAACATAACGATTCTTCTTTTTCGTTCAATCTAATGCTCCTCGTAAAAGAAATAGAGATCAGATTTTAACTCCGCTCTCACACTGGAACCACCTCTAGCAGCTGTCTGGAAAACAGTTACTAGAGAAGTATTTAACCAAATGGCAATGCTTTCAGAGCAAAGTTAAGGAACCACCGTACCACTTAATTGAGATCAGATATATCATATCTATATATTGGATTTCAATTACATCATGAAGAAATCATTACAGGTCAGTTAAAAAATATATACACATATATTATATATATATATATATATATAATTACTTCTGCACTAATATAACCTAGATTTAGTGATTTGAATTTAAGCATTTTTATTTAGAGGGGAAAAGAAAATTGCCAAGAAGGATACATTGAGATTTCTCTTGTATGAGTAGTACGTTCAAGGCAGCACACACAAAAGCAATGGTACGCATATAATAAAAATATAAATCCATTGTTACACACATGGTACATATACAATTAGGCATTAACAATAAGTGCATTTTTTTTTTGAATGTAGATTGATGTAGATGTATTCAGGAGCTTAGAATGGTGGCAGATGTGATATTCTCTGAGAGGTTATTCCATACATGTGGAGCTCTATAGGAGAAGGCTGCTTGTCCAGTTTCTTTTTTGAGATGGGGAAGTGAGGAGCAGAATAAAGTGGTACAGTGAATATTTAGTTTGGAGGCAGCAGGAACATATCGCTCAGGTATGGTAGGAGTTTTTCCAGAGAAATAGTTCAAGAATATATATCACACAGGTATATACTAAACACAAGACCAGTTCTTCATTTTCGATGAGATTGGAAAACATGAAATTTGATACAATGGTGTGTCCTCTTTTTATTTATCCCAACTTAAATTTGATAAACACTGCTGCTTTTAAAGGGACACTATAGTCACCTGAACAACTTCAGCTTAATGAGGTTGTTCAGGTGAGTGCTACAGCTCCCTGCAGCCTTTTTCTTGTAAGCACTGTATTTTTTGAGAAAATGCAGTGTTTACATTGGAAGCTTGGAACACCTCTTGTTGCAGTCAGACGGCCACCAGAGGGACTTCCAAGTTCAGAGGCCCTAAAAAGGCCTCACGTCTGACGTATTCACGCATGGGTGAATACTTCAGACGGGCTATCAGCACACAAGCACTGTGAACGCGCTTTGTGTGCTGAGGCTGTCAGCACTGCTGTGGGAGTGGCTTCAGCTGACAGCTGAAGCCCGAACCCACAGGGACTCTCTGTCCACAATAGTGGTTGAAGGGGGGTGGGGGCCCTAAAATTATCAACAAGGGGGGGACCTACTGTCCCCCCCCCCCCCCCCCGGCCCACGCTTGTAAAATGACACAGAGCACTGTGATTGGATGGCTTGAAATCCATCCAATCACAGTGCTCTGTGTCATTTTGCACAGCGTGGGAAAATTCTTTGGAATTTTCCCACGCTGTGTAAAATGACAGAGAGCACTCTGATTGGCTTAAACCAGCCAATCAGAGTGTTCTTAGCCTAATTGCAGGGCGTGGCAAGGCTTTATAAGCCTTCCCCCGCCCTGCAAAGCTCAGTCTGCACGGAGCCCTCCATTTTTTTTTTTTATTGCGTCGGTTATTATGTTTTTTGATTTGGCCTTTTTTGGGGCTGAAGAAAGAAGATTTTAGAATTAAGAAAACATCGAATGGTAAGTTGTTTTTATCTCATTTTATATTTTTTTTTACAGGTTTTTAGTTAAAGGTCCCCCCCTCATTATTTTTAGGGTGAGGGGGGTAGGTAGGGAGATATTTTTTTTGGGGGGGGGGGGGGGGGGGAGGGTTAACTAGGGTCCCCCCCCTCTTTGTATTTAGGGCCCCCACCCACCGCTCAGGGGTGGGGGCCGGGGGGGGGGGGGACAATAGGTACCCCCCCTTATTGATAATTTTAGGGCCCCCACCCGCCGCACAGGGGTGGGGGCCGGGGGAGGCAGTAGGTCCCCCCCCTATTTTTAATTTTAGGGCCCCCACCCGCCGCACAGGGGTGGGGGGCAGTAGGTTTCCCCCCCCCCCTTATTGTTAGTTTTAGAAAGCAAGCTGAGCAGTCAGACAGCTCAGCTCGCGAACGCGCATTCCACGCACATGCGCGGTATAGCGCTGACTATCTTCATAGGGCGGCATTCAATGCCGCTCTATGAAGAACGCGATTGGTGCAGCGCGAAGCCGCGCATGCGCACCACATCGCGATGACGCTTCTCTCAGAAGCGTCCTATTGGGCCCCGCGATTTCGTCATTTTGACGAAAAAGGGGGCGCGGCATGGCTGGGAGCTCAGCGCTGGAACGGAGGCAAGTTTTTAATATAAAAAAAACTCCGAAAATTATTTTTAATAATTGAAAGTTCATATAAAAGCAAGAAGGAAGGCTGGTGGACCTGTCTTTCTTGCTTTTATATGTTGACTATAGAGTCCCTTTAAAGGACCACTCTAGGCACCCAGACCACTTCAGCTTAATGAAGTGGTATGGGTGCCAGGTCCAGCTAGGGTTAACTAATTTTTTTATAAACATAGCAGTTTCAGAGAAACTGCTATGTTTATCAATTAGTTAAGCCTTCCCCTTTTTCCTCTAGTAGCTGTCTCACTGACAGCCGCTAGAGGCGCTTGCGTGATTCTCACTGTGAAAATCACAGTGAGAGCACGCAAGCGTCCATAGGAAAGCATTATGAATGCTTTCCTATGTGACCGACTGAATGCGCGCGCAGCTCTTGCCGCGCGTGCGCATTCAGCCGACGGGGAGGAACGGAGGCGGAGAGGAGGAGAGCTCCCCGCCCAGCGCTGGAAAAAGGTAAGTTTTAACCCTTTTCCCCTTTCGAGAGCCGGGCGGGAGGGGGTCCCTGAGGGTGGGGGCACCCTCAGGGCACTCTAGTGCCAGGAAAACGAGTATGCTTTCCTGGCACTAGAGTGGTCCTTTAACCTTAAAAAAAAAAGTCAACCCATGGATCATCTAAACTTAATTAAAATAATGTGTAAGAATGATTGAACAGATACTATCCATTAAAATAAAATTAATTTTAAAGCAGATCTATCATCTCCTCCTCCACCGCACCGGACACCACAACCACCGCAGACTCCACAACCGCCGTAGCTTACCTGGAGTCTCGCCGTCTTCCTTCCACCTTGGATCAGCTTCTGTCCTCCAGGACTGTGTGGGGAAGACCTCTCCTCTCGGAGAGCGTATCAGGAACAAGCTCTTAAAAGAGCTAAGTGAATAAAGCTCAAGGGAGTATGCAGAGCATAGCAATCCCCAGTGTGAGTATAGCTGTCCCCTCCAATCACGAGACAAGACTACGTGTTGAAGGTCAAGAAGATCTGACTGTACTGGCACATACAGCCTATTTTATTCACATTCTACAAACATAGTACTGCCCTCAGGGTTTTGAAGAACAACCAATCAACACAACTAACACTCCCATTCATTACATCAGAAATCCTCCCTTCTGCCTGTGATACAATTATCTCAACACAGTAGACTAACTTAATTATCACAGGCAGGAAAATACAGTATTATAAAACATATCACAAGGACCCCAAAACATGCAGTAACCCCATAAAAATATATCCTCGGAACCGAGGGATCTGGGTGAACCACATATCCAAAATTCACTCAGATCCGTTAATAGTTTGGAAGATACGGTTTAATGCAGATTCCGCAGAACATATACAGGCTATATGAAAAATAATTACTGTTAAATGTGTCCCCTGTTCTGTAGTTTAAAACTACTGAACGATGTCTTTGTGCACCAAATACCGGCGAGATGGCACTGTGTAGTAAAGTCCAAACAGTGTCTGAGTTAAAATGGCCGCCATCCATTGTTCTCACCATGTGCTTCATCTATTGTTCTCACCATGTGCCTCTGATACATGAAATGGTGGCCACCCAGTAACTCTACAGTTTGGTAGTCTATCCAGCCAAACCAACAGATAAAACACATGGGGAACAGTGCAACAAACGAAGGGAATCATAAAACATATGGACAATAGTCATATTTGTGCACAATCTCTAGTTTTGTCACAGGGCATAAATAGTGTTTTCAAATGCCATATATCCCAGGGCCATAGTCAGAAGGTAGGAGGCGGGCAAGCAGCCCCCTCCAAGAACACGTGGCGAGGTCTGTTCCGCCACACTATTCTATATAATGATTTTTAAAAAATATTGCCCCCTCCATCCCGAACCTTCTCTTTTATATGGCACCTGAGCCATTGATATGTGTTATAAGCTAATTGCAATACTACTATAATTACATTCTTGGCATCACATACGGATTATGTTGAACAAAAAAAAATAAATCTCCATATTGATATTGCAAAGACAAAGATGTTCTAAACCTAACCAAATATCAGTTTAGACAGTTTTATAAAAGCATTTATTTGAAAAGGAATGACTAAATCATAACATTTGGTTCAATAAAAGCATGCCAAAGTAATGCATGCTTTCGAATTCAAAGGTGAACAATGAATTTAGGCAATAATTAAATAATGATAAAGACAATAATATGACTAAACAGGTGTGACAACCAAAGCAATACTCTTTTATACATTACCAAAACTTTACATCACCACACATGGAGGAAAGAACAATCACACAGGGAGTGGTGCTATACAATAACATTGAGAACATTAAAAAGCCACAAATGTCATTCTAAAGGTCTGAACAAGTAACAGTGGTTTGTCAAATACTGGAAATATAAATAGTAATCATTAATGTGAGATAATCTTGCAATATGTGAATAAAAAACCAGAACTAATGCCTTAAATACTTTAGTGTTCATCCTTGTGACTTCACCAAACTTGCATAAGATTCAGATATTTGATGCTGCATGACAGAGAGGGCTACATTTCTGTGCAAGTGCTATAATAGGGGCAGCTTGAGAGGACATATTAAAATAAAGATGCTAACCTAACAAACCATAGTCAGATTGTAATAATTCTGTGATCATATACAGACATAGTAACACATTGAGCCATATAATCAGCAAGACAAATGGTGGCATTCAATAAAGTAAACATGACAGATTGATATAAGAAACTGACTCTGTATGTGTTGTATTTAATCCCTAAACAAAACAATTAAAACTCCAAAGGCTTTGCAGAAAAATATATACATACCTATCTTTGGTTGTTGAAGAAGAAGAAGAAAAAAAAAACCACACACAACATTTAAGCAGTAAAGTGCTAACTTATTATACCAATAAAGCAGCATTACCCCTCAGTATTTAAAATGACACTCTGAACACCATAACCTAGTCATTAGGAATTGCATACGGAGCAGGTGTATATTTTTATTGTGTGTGCACCCCACTCATCTATTATAGGTGCCCCTTTGGAAATGACCACAGGAATTTGAGGAGAGCCTCTGGAAGTGGTTTAGCCTCCCTGGTGGTCTGATTATGTCAGTATTTTTTTTTTATGTTAAAGTGGTACGTTGTTTTTACAAAGTATTGTGTGTATTTTTTTTTTTTACACCAGGGGCTCATAGGAACAAGGTAAGTGATACTACAGTGTAATCCTGAGCGTGGCTCGGGGTTACCGCTTTTGGTACTGAAAATTAACCCCAAGCCACGCTTGGGATTACCGCCATGGAGGTTAAGCAGTAAGTATTGCAGTTAGCATGTTTGTTTCCTATGTTACAATTTGTGTAAGTCTCACCAATAATGGAGTACTGTGACATTACCACCATACAAGAGGACATCAGCTTGTGAGGATTTTTTTTCATAAGAATGCAAAGGCCCCACGCCAGTGATAATGTGGGGAAATCTTGATCCTTTCTTCTGAAATTGTTTAAAGGAACTAGGACTCTTCATACTTTTACATAGGATGCGGTCTTAAAGGGACATTCCAGGTATCTAAAAGGCAGTTATGTATTTATTAGAGCATAAAACAAATAAAATAAAAATAAAAAAACCACTGAAACCACAAGCCCCCTGACCGAAAGGAATCAAAACCCTTTTGTCACTTACCTGATTCCAGCACTAATGTCCCTTGGCACTGGATGAGGCTCCGCCTCTTAAGCATGGCGATCGCATTTGGACTACCCTATAGGAAAGCATTGCTTCAGTGAATTCCTTTGGGGTTTTAGATGATACTGGAAGTCCTCATGTAAAGAGTGAGGACGTCCAGATTCATTTAGCAGACCAAAAGTTTACTAAAGACCCAGAAGAGCCTCTAGTGGCTGTCTAGGAACTGCCACTAGAGGTAGAGTTAACCCAGCAAAGTAATTATTGCAGTTTATCATGGGTTAAGGGGACAGGGGCACTGCACCCAGACCACTTCAATGAGATGAAGTGGTCTGGGTGCCTATAGTGTCCCTCTCACCAACAAGGTCACTAATTAAAATTATTAAACAGCAAGGTGTGCTGTACATCCTACAGCTCAAAATAAAAACAGTTTTACTTCACTTTTCCTAACCCTTTAGTGTCTAAATACGTAGTCTCCATTTTTATCACACATGCACTTAAAAGGACAATAACGGCACATCCATGGTCTATAAAATTCCTAAGGAAAATAAGTTTTTTTTTTGGTTTTTTTAATGACAAACAAAAATTAAAAAAGTAACCCTCACATTTGGCAGTAGTTGATAAAAAGGTTAAATGAAATGTGTCAAAATACTCTGAGTAAACACCGTGGAAGATCTACTTTCTAAAAATATATACTTTTGTTTAGTTATTTGTGACCACTATTAACGTTTCAGAGTCTGCAGACCATTCATAAATCACTTGTTGCAATTTTTTACTATACATTTTTAAAAATAACTTAAACCCCATACATATTGGGCATTTGTGACACGACTGATAAGTGAATATATTTTTAGTTATTTTTTCTTTAGTGGCACTAGTTATGTCAGGGCTTGACAAATTTGTTTGGAATCGAGGAGCCAGCAACAAAAGTTAGGAGACAGTTTTGTTTTGTTTTGTTTTTTTAAAAACTAGTGAAGTTTAATTTACGAGAAATATAAAATTCTTAAAGGGTCACTATAGTCACTAGAACCACAACATCTTAATATAGTTCTGGTGCCTACAGCCTTTTCCTGTAACCTTTTCAATGTAAATGCTGCCTTTTACACAGAATAGGCCATGTTTACATTGCTGCCTAGTAACACCTCTAGTGACAGTCACTCAGACAGCCACTAAAGAGTGCTGCGTCAGTGCTGCACAGTGTGTAGCACCTTTGTTCAGCATCTCCACGCTATGCATGGAGGTGCTGAATCTTACCCATAGAGAAGGAAGGTGAGTAAAAACACCTCTCATGATTGGGGTGTTGCATGTACCTAAACAGACACACTGACAGAGACACACACACACACACACACACACACACTGACAGAGAGACACACACAAATTGACATTTTCCATTTTAATCCACCCAGCCTCCTAACCTTTGGGAGAGCTGAAGTGCAGCTCCTCTCTGCTACCTGTAGTGAAGCTGGGGCCAGAATGAAATTATAGTCCAGCTCCCGGCATCACTATACAGCGAGAGGGAGCATTGAAAAGCTGCAGGAAGATTACTGCTCCCTTGCGCGCTTTCCCTGCCTGCTGCCTCCATGCTGTCCAGGGCAGCCGCCTACACATTCCATTACATTACTCAGGGTGACCGCCTCTATGCTCTTCATTGTTTCCCCACCCTGCCGCTTTAGCTAAAGGACTTCAAATCCCAAGCATGGGGGGGGCGGGGCCTGACAGCCAAGATGGCCGGACGTGCTCTCTGAGAGCTCCTACACCAGCGGGCACAGAAACTATGATTTTGTACAATCAACTACAGCCAGCAGCACACGGAGCCCAGAGAACGAGGCATAACAACACGAGGAACGGATTCATGCCGGTCAAGCACCGACAAACAATGCAAGCGTCCGAACCGGCCATGCGGCCTAAACAGGAGCGGAGCCTGAAGCATGGAGGAGGCGGCCGATCCCCTGGCACGGGTCCTGCCTGCAAACAAGAAGCAGACACTGCCCCGCAACACCCCCCCCCCCCCTCTGGACCGGCGGGGGATATCCCAGTCCTCGCTGGGGACGATTACCCCCCCCCACTCTGCTTAATCAAGCGGTCAACCAAGCCTATCAGGGCCCAAGCAAGATGGCGGCCCGAATGAGACCCGCGACACAAAGCACCCTTAAAAAGCCACAAACATGTCCAGGAATTTTTTCATCGGCTCTGCACCAACCTATGGACACAATATCGCATCAGGGGTCGGTCATTCCAACTAGTGGTGAAGGAGATGGCGGCATGGATCCGCCCTGCCACCCGGCACCGCCTGTGTAGACACTCACACCGCACCCCTAGAACAGCCTTCAGACGGAGACTGTGCCGAAGAGTCGGATGGCGGGAAGCGAAGGCAAACTCCTCAAGCACCCTCGCACACAACTGAGCGAAACCGCCAGGCAGACCCGACCCACATACCACTCAGCAGCACCAGCAACCTCCAAACACCGCAGCTTGCAAGCCACGGCACGCTCAGAGCTGTCTACTGCTCGCAGCCACGCCAACCGCCGGAACAGCAAGCCGCATGGCGAGAAATGGAAGGGTCGGTGCCTGCCGTGAACCATCACGCCGGTCTACCCCCTGGAGCACACCAGTGGCATCGGTCTCAAGCTCTTAGCAGATGTTCTATTGAGCACTCCTTCTGGATACAATGGTAGGAACTAAAATACTAGTCTCTGTATACTTCACCAAAGCTGAAATAATATTACTTATAAAATGACAACATATTCTGCAGCACTGTACAATTTGGGAAACAGAAAGTAATATAAACAGACTCTCTCCTCCCCCCCTCCCCCCTCCCCAAAAAAAGGTAAAGGTCCTTCCCATGAGCAGAGGTTTACCTATTAAAGCTCCTTTAGTCTGTGAGCTTAGATAGGAGGAATTGCTTCTAAAGTAGGTCATTCAAAATTAATTATTTTTAATGTTTTGCAAGGTCCAGCCTAGAGCATCTTTTAATATTATAACCGGATAATTACTAGCACAATCATCCTATGTTCCTCAGGGTTTGGAGTTCTCTTCATATGTAAACTAACACACATTAAATAATGCCAATATGCACACTCACATAGGATCAACATTTATTTTATCCATTTTTTTCTACAATGCTATACAGCAGACATCATCTGCACGCAGATCTTTTGATGGCAATTTTCCATTGCTTTTTAATCCTTTAAAAGATGTGGGAGGGGAGGGGGGAGAGGAAAAAAGGGGGGGGAAGTAAAATTACATACTTGCCAAGCTAAACTATCAGCATACTTCAAAAGAATGTTGTTATCGAAGGAGATGAAGAGAACATATTTTTTACAAGGCTTGTGATGTTTATGGAAATGAGCAATAGGTCATATGAATAACATCAGGTGTTCCAATGTAAGTATTAGATAAGCATGCTTTTGGTAATAAAAAAAATATACATCTTTAGGAGGGAAAAATAGATTTTTGAGAAAAACAAAATATATCAGGAGTTTTCCAAGAAAATATTTTTTTTTACCTCATTAAAGGCAAATGCTTAATGTATATTTATTATTGTATGCATTTTACTGTAATAATACATAAACAGCATATATAGTGGTTGTAATGGCCAAACATATAACCAATGCAGATCTACAATGAAATTCTAAAAACGGGCACTCCAAGCATTGTAATAAGCAGTTCCCTATCAATTTTATGTCATGAATAACTAGGGCTGGATTGACTACAGAGTCAGAGGCGATAGGTTTTCTTCATGCATTAACTGCACAGAATATTAAAAAAACAAACAAACAAACAACTCCTTTTCAATGCAAAAAGGAAAACAAAGAAACGTTATGTAAAAAGAAACAACCAAACGCACACTTTATGTTTATGTATTATTAAAAAAAGACAAAAGCAAATAAAGCAGACAAATAGAGCAAAACAGAAATACAAAAATATTGAAGCACAAATGTCATACATGAATATTGGGGGGGGGGGGGGGGGGGAGTTAAAATAAAGCAATTACATAAAGCTTGAAAGGTCTATGAACAAACAGTCACAGGTAGACAAAGGTGACGACGGGTCAAGGATCACAAAGAAATGTGATTTTATCTCTGTAATTACTTGCCTTATTCTCGATAGCAAGGAAGACTGATTTGTCAGTTTTGTCTGTTCATTAATCTTACTTTCAGCAGGGGAAGGAATAGGAGAACTGCACAAATCTACATTTATTCACATAAGGTTCAGGGGGCGTGTGCCTCATTTGAAATAAATCTTAAAGAAAGTACCCACAATGATGACAGATGACTCGTCAAAAACTAAAAAGGTGTCTGACTTCTGGGCACTGTAATTAAGGATAGTGCTGTATACAAGCCCAGTGTGAAAGAACAAAACATTAAACATTTGCAGAACACACACAATACAAAGGAATGAAAAGTACACAATTGGATTGCATTCTTCATTTATGCTCTCGAATCGCAATATATTAAGGTCCGTGTGTATAGATTTCAGGAAGGAGAATAATCAAAAGCCAATATACTGTGTGAGCGGTTTACATGCCACAATCAGAATCATCTTCATTCACTTGATATGATGTTTCTATTTGTTTTGGTCTAGATGAGATTTGTGTTAGCCTCAGGACTTCTTTTCACTCCTCAACACAAACATTAATATGGCCTTTGGGTGAACTGCTGGAGCTGGCTTTAAAGACTGAATTACCATATCACCAATACATTGTGACAGCTCATACTGAACATTTGTTACTAGTCCTAGGTGATACAGGGATTAAAAAAATATCTACTTTCCTCTGGCCCAATACCACAAAACCCTCCCAAGATCCAATGTCCAAATTGCCTTACACGAGTCCAAGTTCCAATTGAAATATAGCTTTTTCTTTAGTAGAAACCAGTGATATTAGAGCCTGTGCCTCAGCACTTCCTCAAAATGCCCTTTGTTTTGTCCCCTGCATCTCATGCTCCTGGTGTACAGTTTGTGCATCTAGACTTGGTCTATTAGCACCAGATCCATAAAAAATGTGGCCAATGTGGCAAAAGGAAAACAAAATGAAGCAAGGACAAAAACGTACTTTGCTAACTTGACCTCATAAGCCCATTTAAAATAGTGATGCCATCAGTTTGGCCAGGGAGTTTCTTCTTACACATCAACACTGGTAAAGCATCAACCCAGCATTCAACCAGTAGGCACCAGTGGCAAGAGTGGAGTATGGAGATTTTATTTTTCTTAAGATAAAAAGTCTGTTTTCCAAGAAGTATAGAGCACACAGGGGAGCAAATGGAGTGTAAATTAATAAAATAATGTGCATTTAGATTTCTTCAACTCCATGAGCAAAGATCATCACCAAACCAGGTTCCAGCACCATGTCCTCGCCCATGTGTTGATTTTCACAGGCCATTACCACTACAGCCTGCTTCCCAGGAATCCTTTTTGCCACATAGTTCTCATAATAACGTCTGTTCATTTGTCGTGTTTCAAGAGTGGCCAGGCCCTGTGGCCAATTGCGCTCATGTGCATTCTCTATCAATTCATTTACTATGGAAGCTGGACAACCACTTTCAACCAATGAGCGCTTGATGACAGCTTGCAGAACTGCATCTGGTGTAGAGATCATTCCACCCCATCGGGTAACACGTGCTGGTTGCAAGGAATTTACCCACCTGTACAAAAGATAACAATAAAAAAATAAACTTTTAAATGTTCACCATCTTTAAACAAATGCATCGGAAAAAGAGTAAACGATATCAAGCCACATAAGTGTACAACACTAGTCCAGTTGGAAAAATCACATCTCTCTCTCTCCTGTATTTGCAATAAATGATCAGGTTTTACAAATCCCAAACAAAGAAATGATCAACTAATAAAAAAAATACACTTTTCCATGGCAAGTGCTTTCATTTATGTTACCTGAACCAAAGCTCCCAGAAACACACTGCTGTCCTTACTAATGACAAACAACTCTTATTGAAGAAAAATTGCACACAAAAATGGATGAACAGAAACAGAACATTCAGCCCTCTGCTTAACCTCTTCAGAAAAGAGACAATTGTACAAGTTCTGAACCAAATCAAAACCTAGAACTTGAGCTATATGTCTTTTCAAACATACTTACCCTTTCATATTAAAGTGACACCATAGTCACCAAAACAGCTTTAGCTTAATGAAGCAACTGAAGTGTATAGATCAAGCCCTGCAATCTCACTGCTCAATGCCCTGCCATTTAGGAGTTAAATCACATAGTTTATGCAGCACTAGTCACAACCCCTGCTTGTAACTTACACAGCCTTCCTAAACACTTCCTGTAAAGAGTCATCCAATGTTTACACTTCCTTTATTGCAAATTCTGTTTAATTTAGAATGTCTTCTCTCCTGCCCAGCTAATAGCTTGCTAGATCCTGAAGGAGCCTCCTGTATGCAATTAAAGTTCAATTTACAGAGCAAGAGATAAAAAAACTTTTAAAGTAAGTTACAGCTGATTGTAGATGAAACCATTTTGTTTTCATGCAGGCTGTGCCAGTCACAGCCAGGGGTGGTGTGGCTAGGGTTGCATAAAGGAAACAAAAAGTGATTGAATTCTTAAATAGCAGTAAAACTTCAGAGGAATGTTATATACACAAAAACTGCTTTATTAAGCAAAAGTTGTTTTGGTGACTAGTGTCCATTTAAGTGCACCTACACATTATGTATCATTTTGTTCAGGAGAAATATGGCTTTCAGCTTTCATTTCATATCAAATATCTGGAAACAATTATTTAATATAAAAAAAAAAAACGCATGAGAAATTAAGACTTAATTTCCAAGTTTTGCATGACATTTTAACTGTGAATGTCATAGTATGGTTAGTTTTTATTAGCCTTTGGACAGTTACAGGGTCAAATATAGGGCTTTCAATTTAAAGGGACACTATAGTCACCAAAATAACTTAAGCTTAATGAAGCAGTTTTGGTGTACAGATCATGCCCCTGCAGTCTCACTGCTCAATTCTCTGCCATTTAGGAGTTAAATCACTTTCTTTATGCAGCCCTAGTCACACCTCCCTGCATGTGACTTACACAGCCTTCCCAACACTTCCTGCAAAGAGTCATCTAAGGTTTACACTTCCTGTGTTGAAAATAATGTTTAATTTAGAATTTCTCATCTCCTGCTCTGTTAATAGCTTACCAGTAGACCCTGCAGGAGCCGCCTGTATGTGATAAAAGTTCAATTTACACAGCAGGAGATATACTTTTAAAGTAAGTTACATCTTATTTAAAGTGAAACCATTTATTATCATGCAGGTTGTGTGAGTCACAGCCAGTGGAAGTGTGGCTAGGGCTGCATAAACAGAAGCAAAAGTGATTTAACTCCTAAATGGCAGATAATTAAGCAGTGAGACTGCAGGGGCATGATCTATACAACAAGACTGCATAATTAAGCTGAAGCTATTTTGGAGAATATAATGTCCCTTTAAATTATCTGGTATTTTTGCTGGGCTGTTATGAATTATAGAACATATTTTAATGTATTTATTTTTTTATAACATAATAGGCATGCTTATGTTAGATATGCTTTTATATATCGGGGACCTGCTTGATAACCCGAGCCAAGTCATGTGATCTTTATGGCGTGTAATACTGCCCTAATGGCGTTAAAGCCTTCCTATTGTAGGAACGCATTGCACACCCTTACATTGGACCCCCCAAAAAAGCCTTTCAGCTTTCTCTTTGAAAGACATTCAACGATAAGTGCACATTAATGCCTAGATCATTTCTAAATTATATACTTCAGTTTTATCAAGCACACACCCTCTTACACAAGATGTATGCTTGAATTTGATGGGCTGCAATTGCAATGGTCTCCCCTTCACTTTGCCTCAAGGGAAACTAGTCACCAAAACAGTTTTAGCTTAATGAAGCAGCTCTGGTGTATAGATTATGCATCTAAAATTTCACTGTTCAATTCTCTGCCATTCGGGAGTTCAACCACTTTTGTTTCTGTCAATGCAGCCCTACCCCCACCTCCCCTGGCGGTAATTCACACAGATGCATCAAAAGAAAAAAGAAAATTTCAATCAGATGTTCACTTAATCTCCAAATCTGTAAATTCAACTTTAATCAAACACAGTAGGATTCTGAAAGGTCTAGCAAGCTAATAACCGAGTCAGGAGATAAATTCTAAATTTAACAGACTGTGCAATAAAGGAAGTATAAACATTAGATCTCACTTTACATGAAGTGTTTAGTACGGTGGTTTAGTAAGGTGTGACTATGGCTGCATAAAAACGATGCAATGGCAGCGAATTGAGCAGTGAGCTTGCAGTGGCATTATCTATACACCAAAACTGCTTCACAAAGCTCTCGTTTTTTTGGTGACTATAGTCCCTTTAACTACTGGGAAAAAGACAGATGTGATTATGCCTACATCTGTGGTGGTATAACTCCCATCAACCTCAGGCAGCTTGGAAAATAGCTTTTCTGTGGCTGCACTAAGAATGAAAACTGTGTAAATTGCTGGGGCTTCAACATTGCAAGAAAAATACACCATGACAAATACACACCACTCTGCAACCTCCTGATATGTTTTGTGCTCAATATATGCACTTATTCATATTTTCCCCTATGAATAAGTGCATATAATAAACATGAACCATGTCAGGAGGTTGTAGAGTGATGTGTATTTTTTTTACTTTATGGATTACATGGGGTGTTTTTGTTTTGTTATTGTTGAGACACACTTTTTCTATTGTTTTAATTGTAACAAAATATATATTTTTTATGCAGCCCTAGAGTATATGCAGCTTTTTGGGTTTCATTTGAAAATACTACAAGGACAAGGTGTTTCAAATAGCAGAACACAGTCTGCAATAGTCATTTAATTACTGCCTTTACAACGGGTTTATTTAGCAGTTGTTTATATATATATATATATATATATATATTTTTTTTTTTTTTTTAATGTTTGGAAGGAAGACAGTATCAAACGGACGGTGTGTTGCTTTTCACAGCAGCTGGAATGTCAGAATAGACAACCTCTGGTACTTCAGCTTCTGTGGAACAAAACATCAAAACAAAGCAATTATTTAAATAAAAATGTAAGTCTCCAAAATTGGTCAATGGCATGGTTTCCCTACAACACACACACACACAATCCTTTTATATTATTAATAATCAATTAATCTCTTTATACGCTTGAGATTGCATTTATACAGTGTAATATAGTGACAGGCTACTAGGGAAATGTAATCCTATGAGCTCTTTTCTTGTTAGAAATCCTCTACTTGCAAAAATAATTGAATTACTTCATTTGCATAATGATAAAACAGACTGTTTATAAACTCCTGTTATGGATAAGACTATGTATGAATGAAAGATATACATATCAAGATAAAAATCTTGATAAAAGTCCAGTATAGGACTGAAATGTTTAACTTGTTGCTGTGACACTGAATCTGCTTCAATGAAGGCAGTTTTTATTCACCTGAAGTTCGTCCTGAGAATACTCTCGTCATTTATTTGTTTATTTAATACATACATACATACATATACACATATATATACACATACACAAATATATACGTAGACACACACTCATAAGGAGTTTTGTTATTGAACACTACAATTTACGGTCTATTTTTCTTCTGTTATGTCCCACTGAAATAATATTGTGTAGGTTCAATACAATAGTGGTAAACTCAAATTTTCGGTGTTTAGCATATGAATAGTATTCCACCATTAATTTTATTTAGACCTTTTTAAACATTGCTGATCGTGTTTATTCAATTTATATCAGATTTGTAGTTTGTATATATAAATCATCTTTACCACAGTGAGCTATTCCGAAACCAATTCATCTTACATAATCATCCTTTGGTTCTAGATAGTGAAGCCCACAAGGCAGATTTGGTAGGATTAGAGGGGTGTTGTAACCCCCACACACTTTTGACAGTTTTTAAGAGGACTCATGGTAAGAAAAAAAAAAAGGTTTTAGTTTACCAGCTGTGCCTCTTAATTTTAAGTATACTAGTATAAACAAATGAATCGGAAGAGGGTTTCTGACCAGTAGAGATTTTAATTCAAGTTGCTTAGGTTTCGATTTGGTGAATGTTCAGACAGTAAGCAAAATGTATTTCCCAATAAAACATTAAAGGGACACTATAGTCACTCATACCACTTCAGCTCAGTTAAGTGGTCTGAGTGCCAGGTCCCTCAGGTTTTAACCCTTCAGAAGCAAATCTAGCAGTTTCAGAGAAACTGCTGTTTACATTTGGGGTTAAACCAGCCTCTAGTGGCTGTCTTCTGAACAGCCACTAGAGGTGCATCTGCGATGCTGGGGGCATATTATGCCTCCATAGGAAAGCATTGAGAAATGCTTTTTTTATGGACACTTTGAATGCGCATGCGGCTCCGCTGACGTCGGCGGGGGAGGAGAGGTCACCAGCGCCGAGGGAGCCCGGTGCTGGAATAAGGTAAGCTGCTGAAGGGGTTTTAACCCCTTCAGCGCCACGGGAGGGTGACCCTTAGGGTGGGGGCACCCTCTGGGCACTACAGTGTCCGGAAACCTGCTTTGTTTTCCTGACACTATGGTGATCCTTTAATTATTAAATAAGCACATTTCTTAATTCTTACACCAGGCACCACTTTCCCTTTTTCAGTAGAGATACCAAGAGATTTTGCACTTCTTGAAACATGAGGTGATACAACCAATACATCACTTAAGAAATGTTGGTCAAGGGAATCTAGAAAAATAGAATAAAATGGTGATTTGATTGGAGATATGCATCCACTAGAATTATGATGGTCATGATCTAACCCTCTAACAAACTGAAGAAATTTGATCTGAAGAATAGGCCCTTACAAATATTTTATCATATTGCCATTGGTACAAAACATTGATTCAAAATGAATAGCTACCAGGAACTTAGCCATGGTAATTTAGTATAAAGTTTTTCATACCAAATCGTTCTACTGGTTGCATGAAAACTTAGAAACGTTATACTGCATATAATGACAGTCAGAACCTAATGCATTAATCAGCATTATTATTTAAAAAAAAAAAAATGCATTAGAATGAACCAAGTACGGAGAGGAGGTGTAACGAACACTTGGTATTTCATTTACCCGTTCGTTCGTATGCTCCTGAAAGGCTAGGGACTTTAGTGATTATAGCCCGTTTACTTGGAACGCCGATTCGTCCGTTCCCGAAATACAAGATGCCCAAGGGTAAATCCAGCGGTTCGTCAGTCACATACCCAAACCTCAGTTGAGACTTGATGACGGGTATAAGAGGAATATTTTATTATGGCCCACTTTTATACACAACAGGGATACAGTCTAACACTCCCATACATTTTTGAGTCAGCATGACTTGACATAAAAACATAATTACAAATATTTAAAATACATATAAGACAGAACCCCCACAAATATTATATTCCCGGATAGTCTGGATCTGAGCGCCCAAGTTGTCCATTGCGCTCAGATACCACAAATACAGCCGAATCGCCAATGAACAAACAGACGAACGGTTCCCCTGGCTCATAGGTATCGTTTGTTCACCTACTTCGTGCAAATAAACCTACCAAACAGCGCTCTACTAGCTTGTCGTGGCGAGAAGCAGGCGTTCATGAAGTTTAGCCGGTGTTCACGAGGTCGAGTGTCCATCTTAGAGTTACAGACACTCAACAACCAAGTCCCGCTGCCTGCTTTCGTGCAACTAGATAACCACCGTTTACCGCTAGTGGCGTTCAATTAGAGAGCACTTTTTTGGTTTCTTTGAGGTTAATAAACCGGGGGCAGTGTTCGGTAGATCCATCTACCGAACGCAGGGAATGTAACTTGAAGAATAAAGTGAAGAGTTTTGTCAGAGGAGGCGAAAACGACAAATAAAATACTTCAAGTTATTAAGATATTACACATCAAAATGCAATGCTCTATAATTAAAAATGAAAGAAAAACAAAATGTCACAAAACATTAGATAACAAATACAAGAGAATTGTATTGGTATTTTATTTGTGCATTTCTCTAGCACTTCTAAGAAAACAAGGAAATTACATACATAACATTTCCCTCCTTGTAGAGTTTATTTTTTATCTTGCATATTTTTGCAGTACTTACTCGAGTATTTCGTTGTATTCTATGGTCTCCTCTAGGTTCTGCAGATTTGGATTGGCACTACGTATGGCTCTCATATAAGCCTTCAGCAGCTGGATGTCACGTTTCTGTGGGATTGAAAGAGCTAGAATCAGTTGTGAAAACATATCCAGAGAAGCAATTTTGCCCACTGCTGTATCTGGTCTCAAAAAAATGCTACATTTTCAAAATTACTAAGAATCGTTTTTTTCACATTTTACGTTGCAGCCTTATGCTACAATTATTTAAATTATTTTTTACCCACATCAATCTACATTCAATATCACTATAAAGAAAAGAAAAAAAAAAAAGATTTTCTTTTTACACCTTGCAAATATATTAAATAGAAAAAATTAAATATAACATTGACATATGTATTCAGACCCTTTAGGCAGCACTGTCACCTCCTCTCCCCCCATCACAAATCCAAAATTAGTTTTTCATAAAAATCTTACCATTTTGGAATTTCAACACAGTCAAAAAGACATGAGTAGGGACTTTTTTTTAGTTTTTTTTCCTACGCTTCACAAAAAGGCAGAGCTACCACTAGTGACGGAACAGGGGGGGGAGGGAAGCTCAGTCTATGGAGGATTCTGAAGTCACGCAGAAACCTCCATAGATCTTAGTGATGTACTTTTACACATGCGTAAGAGTACAACGTTGATGTGGGCTCATCCAGCCGAAAGAGCATGGCGGTGGCCACAAGGGATGTTGGCCTAGTCTCGGTCATAAGCATTCTGGACAAGGTTTTCACCAAGGATGTCTCTGGTCGGTCAGGGTTGAGAGAAAGCTGAACACCGCAAAATACCGTTTCCCAGTCCCTGCTGCTTAACACCCTCAAAGCATGATGCTATTCATCATCATGCTTAACCACTGGGATGTTCTTGAGCAGGTGATGAGAGGTGCCTGGTTTTCTTCAGACAGGACGCTTCGAATGGAGTACAAACGGTGCAATTTTCATTTCATCAGACTAGAGAATCTTGTTCTCACAGTCAGAGATTCCTTTGGGTGCTTCTCCCCCCCAATTCCAAGTGGGCATTCATGTGTAATGTAGTGAGGAGAAGCTCCCATCTTGCCAGTTTACCATAACATTTCGACCATCTCCACGCATGATCTCTGGAGCTCATGTAGAGGCGCCATCAGGTTCTTTGTCTGCTCTCTTACCAAGGCCTGTCTCTTCAGATTGCCAAATTTGGTCAGTTGGCCGGTTCTAGGAAGAGTCCTATTTGTTCCAAACTTCCTCCCTTTAATAATTATGAATGCCACTGATCTCGTGGGAACCTTCAATTCAGACAAAAATTAGGGGCATGTCTAATAAACAGTGAGAAGCCTGTGGCTGCTCACTGTTATAACAAATAAGCTCCCCACCCCCTGAATCAATTAATGGGGGACCTAGTACAGGTCCCCCATGGTGTGGCATCTAGAAAAATAACGGGAGGTTATAGTGCTATTCAACGGAACGGGTCCCACCCATGAGCGGCAGGAGGAGGGACCCTCAGGCTCCAACCCATGAGCGGAGAATGGGGGCCAAAAGTAACAAGAGATGGGGGGGACCTATTGTCTAAGAGTGCTCTGATATGTAAATTTGAGCCTTGCAAGTTACCAATCAGACAAGGCTCAAAATTTACCTATCAGGGCACTCTTATTGGTTGGTTTCCACCAACCAATAAATGAGCTCGGAGTCAAATTGCAGCGTGTGGGAAGGCTTTTATAAGCCTTTCCCCACCCTGTGGAGCTCAGTTACATTTTGCCTCCACCCGTAACTAATGGCTTGTTACTTTTTGCCCCCACCTGCCCCTGATGGGTGGGGCCCGGCAATGGGTGCCCCCTTCCTCTTGTTACTTTTGGCCCATATTTGCCGCTCTTTGTCGTGGCCGCTCTAATGTTTTTCAGTAGGAAGGGGGATTTAAAAAAAATAAAATAAATGAATAAAATAAAAAAAAAAAAACACGGATGCGGCCACGACAGTGCCGCTTTAAGCCATGGTTCATTGGCCAGGTTTTTAAAAATTTTTTTTTTTAGGTGAATATCGTATATGGGTTGTTTAGCTAAATGGCCGCAAAACCAACAATTCTGTAATAAGTAAAGGATTTAATTTGCAAGATTAAATCTGACTTGGTAAACCACAACCACCAAACAATCAAAACATTTATAAACAAAACTTAGAAACATAGCTAATGTGTCGCACTCACACACACAATTTCCTCTGAATGAATAAGAAGTTGACAGTGGGTCAAAAAGAACATGTGAGTATTTGCACATTTCCCCCAAGAAACCCTAGACATACTTGTGCAGTAGTTCACAAAATGTAAAACCCAATAGACATTCAATGAGGAAGAAGAGTAGTCAGTCCCCCATGGAGTCACTTTAAATGTAGTTTTTTAGTAATTTTTCTATATCCATAATATCAAGGCAGACAACATTTCCAAGAAAGATGGGTAAACCACATCCATCAAGTACTCTTGAGCAATGTTTACCTGCTCAGACAACTGATGCTTGCTCTCTGCGGATGCCTTCTCCAGTTCTCCTATCCTGGTTTGCTGTTGCTGTACAACAGAGCGGAGATGCTTTATGCAATTGTGGTTTGGTAGTTCATCTTTGGGCATTTCCAGGCTATTAAGAGAGGAGGAGGAAAAAAAAAAAAAGTATATTAGGAGTTCAGAAATTCATCAAATATCTATTGCTATAGTGATATTTAATCAAGACATTTCTATGAGTAAATGCGGATTGGCGCAGTGCTGCGATTTGGAAAAGCATTAAATTATCTAAATTAATCAAAACTCCTTATCTCAGCCAGCTGAAACAGGTAGGTTAAAGCCTTTTTATTTAATTTGAGTGAGCCCGGATATCTAAAGCAGTACTAGACTACTATAGCGTTAGGAATACAGTTGCAAGAAAAAGTATGTGAACCCTTTGGAATGATATGGATTTCTGCACTTGGTCATAAAATGTGATCTGATCATCCAAGTCAGAACAATAGACTGACAAAGAGGCAGATCAGGGGCAGAGCCAGCATGATTCAAACACAGCCCTGGCCAATCAGCATCTCCTCATAGAGATGAATTGAATCAATGAATCTCTATGAGGAAAGTTCAGTGTCTGCATGCAGAGGGAGGAGATACTAAATGTTTGGATGCATTTTAGGCAGCCATGATCCAGGAAGGATCTCTAACAGCCATCTGAGGAGTGGCCAGTGAAGTTATAACTAGGTTGTAATGTATACAGTTTTTTCTATAGTGTCCCTTTAAGGGTTACTGCCAAAGAATACCCCAATATTTGTTCAGCAACATCTCCTGAGTACAAGGATACCCCCCATGTATAGGCTAAAATACCTTATTTGGGTCTCTGACCTGCATAAAATCAGAGATATATGGTGGAAATCGGGCCCAAAACCTTCCTGCAAAACATCCAGGTACGGGCTACACGACCATGGGCAGGAAATCTAAAAAAGCGAAAGCCGAAAGAAGCCCCCACGGGAGGGACATTGGCGAGATGCTTCGGCTCTCGCACCAGGCCGCATGGCCCAAAATGGCGCAGCAGGACGACCTTTCCTCTTACTCGTCTGAGGATTTCGCCACTGACGTCCTGGAAGGTGCAACCTACAGGCAACCACCAGCAAGCAAACAGGTACCCCCAGGGCCTGGGGACCCGGTCACAGCCGACCAACTAAAGACAATGTTGGCGGAACTCCGCAAAGATTTGGCGGCAGACATGGCCCACTATAGAAAGGCCATTGACGGTGCCACGAAAAAAATTACACAGCTAGAGGCTAACTCAAGCGCCCATGACACAAGGCTTCAGGCAATTGAACGGCAAGTCACAGACCTGGTCCAATGGCAAACCGCTACCAATGACAGGCTTGACGCCATAGAAGACCGAAGAAGACACTACAACTTAAAGCTGAGGGGGATACCGGAATCGGTAGGCCTAGATGACTTACCCCATTACGTCAGGCGTCTCCTTGAAGTCCTACTCCCGCCAAAACGGGTGAAAACCATTAAAATCGACGGCATGTTCAGGCTGCCGAAATCGCCCCGAGCACCGACAGCGGCAACAGCAGACCTCATACTGCGGTTCCAAACACAAGCTGACAAGATCTCAATCGTGACCGCACTGCGGGGAAAACCCCCCCTACGGTTTGAAGGGACCTCACTGACAGCATTCCCAGATCTGACCAGGAACACTATAGCCTGGCGAAAAGCCCTACAACCCCTCCTGCACCATCTTCGGACCAAAGAAATCCCATACAGATGGGGCACCCCCCGTGCCGTATCATTTACTCTCAACGGAACTACATATAAGGCGCAAGACAAACAGGAGCTGGAAGCTCACCTGCAAGCGACTGGTATCTTTCAAACGGCACCGGCGTCCGGACGGACCATAGCCCAACTGAATCCGGATACCATACGGGACTTTACCCCACGGAACTCCACCAGAACCTCCCCGGGCAGATCACCTACTTGAAGTACCACCTACAAGCCGCCTCATAATGACTTACCCTTATTTTTCATTCCACCTTCCACGCAGACGAAACGTCTCATGCAGTCAGAGACTCGATCTCAGCAGAATCACCAACACCTTCTCTTACTTCTTTTATTTTTATTGTTCTATTGTAGTATTGTTTTGTTTTACTTAATATGCTCTCTAACATTTTCCTTTGTGATTTCCAATGTGTGCACACACAGTGAAACCGACACTGTCACCTACATACAACCAGCATTATACCTCTCCGCATTATACCACAAGTAAACTCGCAGGGTGGCAGATACCTACCTAGTAACGATCTCACTAACCCGCATTACACTGCGACATCCTCATCCCCCCCCCCCCTCCATGCCGACACACTAGGATCCACTTAGCTTACGACTACCTTGAACAAAGGCAAAGGGGGTAGCCCTCCAGGGCAGTCGCATAGAGAGCGACACCACGTTCACGTCACCCTCACGAAGGGCATCATTGATACCACTACACAGTTTTTTCTTCTCTAAAGTTGATCTTTTAATATTATAAACTTGTGCAAAGTTATGTAAGCCATATATGTTATAAATATCTGTTGATAATACGAACGGGCGCAGTTGTGGCTCAGAATGCATCACTGTTACATATCTGCACGCAAAAATAGAGAATTAAAAAAAAAAAATACCTTATTTGGAGGGTGCACATTCCAGTTTTCCAACTTGGAATTTTCGCAGCCGGCCAATGTAATTTACCCCCATCAAACCATATATTTTTGAAAAGTAGACACCCTAGGGTATTTCCAATGGTGGTATTTTAACACTTTCCATGCACCAATTCTACCACGAGTCTTTGTCAACCTTTTGGGTAGTCGTTCTTGTGTAATTTTTCTCTCACATTGTACTTTAGGCATGGATTCTCAGTTCCTGTTATGTGTTGCTGACAAAGAACACCCCAATATGTGTTCAGCAACATCTCCAGAGTACAACAGTGCCCCCCAATGTACAGGTTTTATGTGTTTTTGCAAACTTACAGGGGTCAATTGTTTGCACATTGAAATTTGCCAGATTGGTTTGCTGGGCCTATGTTGCCTTTGAGACCGTATGGCAGCCTAGGAATTAAAAATTAACCCCATCATGGCATACCATTTGTAAAAGACAACCCAGGGTATTCAAAATGAGGGTTGTCCAGTCTTTTTTAGTAGCCACAAATGCTGACCAAAGTTAGCGTTGTTTTTTTCATTGTTTTACACAAAAACTGCACTTTTACTAGTGATTTTATAGTCGTGATAAGTTTGACTGATTTATAACACTCATATTTGTGTTCAGCGAAGTCTCCCGAGAACAACAATACCCCCCATGTACAGGTTTTATGGTGTTTTTTGGCAAAGTTACAGTTTGCCAGATTTGACAGTTTTCTGGGTCTGTGCCCATCATGGCATACCATTTTAAATGTAGATAACCCAACCCAGGGTATTCAAAATGGGGTATGTCCAGTCTTTTGTAGTAGCCACTTAGTCACAAACGCTGGCCAAAGTTAGCGTCTTTATTTGCTTTGCTATAAAAAAAAAATTAAATAGAAAAAATATAAATATAAATATATATATATATATATATATATATATATATATATATATATATATATTCGAGTATAAGCCGACCCGAATATAAGCAGAGGCCCCTAATTTTACCCCAAAAAACTGGGAAAACTTATTGACTCGAGTATAAGACTAGGGTGGGAAATGCAGCAGCTACTGGTAAATTTCTAAATAAAATTAGATCCTAAAAAAATTATATTAATTGAATATTTATTTACAGTGTGTGTATATAATGAATGCAGTGTGTGTATGAATGCAGTGCGTGTGTATATGAGTGCAGTGTGTGTGTGATGGAGAGCATTGGTGGGGGTTGGGCATTTTTTTATTATTAATTATTATTTTAATATTATATTTTTTCTTATATATTTTTTTATTTTATTATTATTATTATTTTTATTATTTTTTATTTTTTTTCGTCCCCCCTCCCTGCTTGTTAGCTGGCCAGGGAGGGGGGCTCTCACTCCCTGGTGGTCCAGTGGATGGGCTGTAGGAGGGGGGCTGGCAGAGAGCTCTTACTTACCTTCACAGCAGCTCCCTTCTCTCTCCTCCGGTCCGTGCAGCTCCCAGGTCAGCTCCCTCTGCAAGTCTCGTGTCCGCGCGGAGCATTGCCACGGTAACTCGTGGCAACGCTCTGACCCCGCGGCTCTCGCGAGACTTGCAGAGGGAACTGCACGGACCGGAGGAGAGAGAAGGAAGCTGACAGGAGCTGCAGGAAAGGTAAGTTACAGCTTCCTGCCAGCCCCCGGTCCTTGTCTGTATTATGGCAATGTAAATTGCCATAATACAGACAATTGGCTCGAGTATAAGACGAGTGGGTGATGAAAAACTCGTCTTTTACTCGAGTATATACGGTGTATATTATATATATATATATATACACACATATATATATATATATATATACACACATACATATATACACACATACATATATACACATACACACACATATATATTGCATATATATGATTTCATTGTAAGTGTATTTTGAGATGTGTATACATCTCAAAGTACACAAAATGAAATCATATGTATATATGCATTATATATGTATAATAAATTATAAAATGCTTTAATTAGTTTATAATATTTTTTTACTTTTTAGCAGACTGGGGTACTGCCTGACAGCTCAGACAGTCCCCCTGCTGGAAGCTCCTAGAGTCCTATTGCAGCATCATGGTGATCACATGGCCCTGGAGGGCTGAGGTGGCCACAGCTGCCCCCCCCCCCCCCCCTACCGTGATCGCTGGTCCAGGTAAGTCCAGGGCTCCTATTTGCCGCGAACATACTAGGTCCTTAATGACCGTTTTTTGTTTTTTTTGCCAGACGTACTCAGTATGTCCACGGTCGTTAAGGAGATATTCATAGAATTAAAGATATATATCTATTTATATCTATGTGTATTTTGAGATATATATATATATATATATATATATATATATATATATATAAAAACTTAATAAAAACTTTTAATTAACTTTATTTTTACTTTTTCACCAACAGCAGCAGCACTGTGGACACCTATTCTGGCCATGTGACTGGCTCAGCCCAGAGTGTCCCACTCAGAAGAAGACTAGGCACTCAGTACTGGCAGAGCATTGGAGGGAGCGATCACTAAGGGGTTAAAGAGCCACTGTAACATGCCAATTTTTGCAGCCTTCGTGACATACCCCACATATGAAATAGAACAGAAAAAAAATCCTAACCTTTACCAACTGCCAAAATGAAGCTTTCAGTGCCCTGTCTCTGCATCTAACTCCATCAAACACAAAGAGATATCACTTATTACCACACTGCGAGGTTGCATGTCACTCACCAGCACGCTACGACTGTCAAACCTTGCTGTGTGGTAATAAATGACAAGTATCAAGTATGAGTATAGACCTCGCGTCACAAACAAAAGAAATTAGTACAGCAAAAAAATCTAAACTTAAAACAGATAGTGGAAGATCATTCCAAGAGGCTTGGACAGAATCATTTGGAGTGATTTAACGCAATAGAAAAGCGTTATGTATTCTGTGTAGTGAAAGTGTTGTGTCCCGCACATCAAGTGTTAGATGTCACTTTGACACCAACCAACCAACAAAAGTGTTGCCGAATTTGGAGAATCTGAAAGGAAAGAGTTTTTAAGGAGAAATTGAGGAAATATCACTCCCAGTAGCGTAGTTTTTCCAACTATCTTTCTAAATCAAATCATCTGACAGTTGCCAGCTTTCAAATTTCACTGTGCATAGCAAGACATGGTAAGCCTCTCTCTAATGGGGATTTTTTCAAAATGACCATGTTGGCTGGGAGTAGTTCTCTTTTCATGATTTCCCAAAGAAGGATAAAATTATGCAACACATCTCTGGGATGCCCGTTAGCAGATTAAAAATCAAGTCCTGCGCATGGGAAGTGAAGTTAGTCAGCAGCTCTCCACTGACTTATAAAAGGCAGCCTGTTACTCCATGTGCTTGGATGAAAGCACAGATATAAATAATCATGCAAGGCTAGCAGTAATTTTGCGTTATGCGGTTGGTGACATGAGAGAAGAGCTGTTGAAACTGTTGTCCTTGAATAGAAGAACACAAGGAATAGATGTCCACAATGCTGTGATGGAGGCTTTTTTGGCACAAGAAATAAGACCAGAAAAAGTGGTTTCAATTACTAGTGACTGAGCACATTGCAAAAACATCCAGTCATTTAGTTTCATTGTATTATACACCAAGAAGGTCTTTGTGCCAGGGACAGCAGCAAAAAATTACAAGATATCCTCAAAGATGTCCCAAAAATTGTGAATTACTCTTCGTGCTCTTAATTTTCGACAGTTTCAAGCATGTCTTGATGAGGTACAGGCACAGTATAATACTTTACTTATGTACAATAATGTCCGGTAGCGAGTCCTGGAGAGATTTGTGGCTTGCTTGGATGAAATTAGGCTGTTTATAAATGAAAAGGGGCAAGAATATTCCCAGGTCACAGATACGGCCTGGTTTACCAACTTCCTGTTTTTTACACAAATTTTACAGCACACTTCCATGTACTGAACAAAAAACTACAAGGTGTAGGGAAAACAGCAGGTTTTTGAAAGACATTTAAAGTGGGCAGCTGAAATACTTTCCAAATCTAAAAATACATTTGGAAAATTCTACAATATTTACGGACAATCCTCCAATCCCTCAGGAAATCCACAAGGAACGTTCTAGCATTGCAGCAGCTGCTAAGGAGAATTTTAGTGACAGATTCTTGCAATTCTGGAAAATTGAGACAACCCTGTATTTTCTTACTTCTCCAGATAAAGCCAAATATGAAGAGCTTGATACTTCCTGCTTACACTGGTTAGATTTACAAAATCTGGAAATGGAGCCATTAGAATTTTAAGAAAGCTCTAACTGGAAAAATAAATTCTATTCCCTGCGTGCCACACTTGAGAAGATAGAATGTTAAGGGATGACCAAGGACAGCACAGTTGGTAGTTCTGAAAATGAAATCCTTCAAGTGTGGAATTCTATGCGGAATAATTATAAGTCCATGAAAGCACTTGGAATTGCTCTTCTTTCGTTGTTTGGGTCATCTTATGCTTGTGAGCAGTTGTTTTCAGCTTTGAATTATATCAAATCTGATACCAGAAACAGATTAACAGATGAATTGAGTGCTACATGTGTTGCTCTCAAACTAACGGAGTATGAACCAAGGTTTGACAAATGTTCGGTATGTATACAGCAGAAAAAAAATAAATTCACATTAATTGTACAAAAGCATGCTAACTGAACTGCAAACTTTACTAATGCAGTGTTTGTGTCCAAGACACTAATTAAGGAGTTGTTTATAGCGTATTAAGCAAGTTTAGGTTTCTTGTTTTTCTTGCTTATCCTAATTCAGGTTGACATTTACTGTAACTGTAGAAGCAGAGAAAGGACACAGAGTAAGGCTTTCCTCATACAATTTCAGTCTGGCATGTATCCCCTTGTAAACATATTTGGCACAGTTTACATGCAGTTTTGGTGCAGCTGAACAGACCGAAACCTGATGAAAAATGCATGTCCATTGACACTCATAAAAAGTCGCACCAAAACAGGATGTAAGACGGATGTAATTCTGATGTAAACTGTGCCAAAGCAGCATGTAAGATGCGTGAAAACTGCAGGTGGATAGGTGGGAATAGGTCTTTAGTTAGGTGAAGCACCACCGAACACCAGAATTGATGTTTTTTCAATAAAAAACGGTTTGTATAATTTAACTCTGTTGTTGTGTTCTTCTTTAAAAACAAAAGATGTTAATAGGTTGCTTTTTCTAAACTTAAACCTCAGTATTCTGGTTTAACCCCTTAAGGACACATGACATGTGTGACATGTCATGATTCCCTTTTATTCTAGAAGCTTGGTCCTTAAGGGGTTAATTGCCGTGTTGGCACTTTGAGGGAAATAAGTTGCCATGTATTGCGGTTTGGGCACTTGGGCTCAAAAAGGTTCGCCATCACTGGAGTACACCAATTGGTTGAGACTGGTCATTTTCTATTGTGGAAAAAAAACAACAAAAACAAACAAACTGGGATGTGTCTAACCTTGCCATCAAGCCGCCCCTTGTGGCTGTTTGACAGCTACTAGGAACATGAGGATTTCGAATGTTTTCAATAATAAGGCTGTAAGCCCAATATCTATGCCCCCCAAAAATGACTAAGTGAAGAAAAAAAAAAATATCACGTCCTAACATCTATATTTTGTGCGAATAGGATTTTAAAATCCAGGTCTTGATATCATGCACAGCAGTATTTTTGGAGCAAGAAAGGAAACTCTGCAAACATGGATGGACTTAAAGGGACACTATAGTCACCAAAACAACTTTAGCTTAATGAAGCAGTATTGGTGTATAGATCATGTCCCTGTGGTCTCACTGCTATTTAGGAGTTGAATCACTTTGTTTATGCAGCCCTAGGCACATCTCCTTG
Source organism: Pelobates fuscus (assembly GCF_036172605.1). NCBI lineage: Eukaryota > Metazoa > Chordata > Amphibia > Anura > Pelobatidae > Pelobates > Pelobates fuscus. The sequence continues at coordinate 388,365,075 of NC_086317.1, read as the reverse complement.
CATGTGACTAACACAGCCTTTCTAAACATAAAGAGTAATAGAATGTTTATACTTCTTTATTGCCAATTCTGTTTAATTTCAAATTTCACATCTTCTGCTCTGTTAATAGCTTGCTAGCTAGACCCCAAGATCTTGAATTAATAAGCAAGAACGTTTAAATTAAATTACATCTGATTGTGTGTTATTGAAAGTGAAACCATTTGTTTTCATGCAGACAGTCAGTCACAGCCAGGGAAGGTGTGGCTAGGGCTGCATAAAGAGAAACAAAAGTGATTCAACCCCTAAATCATAGGCGTGCGCACGGGGTGTGCTGGGTGTGCCTTTAGAGGCATGATCTATACACAAAAACTGCTTCATTTAGCTAAGGTTGTTTTGGTGACTAGTGTCCCTATAAGGCGTAAATCAACTTTTAAATTAAAAGATTAATAATAAAAACCCTCAGAACTACGGACTATAAATCAACACACACATTGCATGAAAACTTGTGTAGGTAAATGTAGAATACATAAAAACAGACAACTCCAACGCTCCATGGCCCCATATTACCCATTAAGATAGAATAATGGGCATGTGCGCTGCAGGATTTATTTGTAGCCATGATGTAATTAATTCTGCTTCACAAACAGAAACCCTTACCCGCATCCTTGCTCACACGTCACTGGCCGCTTTGGATTATGTTCACAGTCATTGAGGTGAGACATGAGGTTGTCAAGTCGCACAATTGTTGTACAGCCAAAAATTGCGTTGTCGCATGTAATCTGCAGCTTGGAGAGCATATTCCGCATGATGCGGGGGACTGGGCGCAGGTGGGCAACAGTCACAACACTGCGGTCCACTGGACACGTCTGCTGCTGGGAGAACCACTGAGTGATGCAAGCATTGCAGAAGGCGTGCTCACAGTGCGGAGCCTGTGGAACGAAGAACAGCTTTTAGACTTATTTTTTAACATATAAATGAAATGAACAAAGCAAGTCTTGCTGGTACTGGTTCCTATAGTGACATATATAATGGGGGTGGGGGAGGGGGAAGCAACACAACTATTTTAACTAACTAGTCTTAAAAAATTTTTTTTATATATTTGGTCCACCAACATGTACAGGAAAGAGGTCTAGGATAACATGTGCTCACAAAATCTCTAAGGGACTGAATAAACTATAACAGAGACACCTGGTTTGCTTGGCTGGAAAATAGGTGTCATTCCCCTCAGACCCGCCCCCTCGCCATATAGTGATACGATTGACCCCAGAATCAGAGTGGGATGTCTAAGATATGTGTGGAAATGCCCCTTTTTCCTCTCTTCTTCTCTTACCAGATGACAGACATAAGCCCTTCTCGAGTGCTAGAGTACATTGGTAATTTCCATTCTGGAGAGGTATATGTGAGGGCTAGCAGACTAGTCTCAAATTTAAACCCCGGTTTAATATATTCTTAGGTCTTAAAGAAACAGTATAGGGCAACATATTCCTGACCCTATTATGTGAAAACTACCATTTAGGTGGCTTGTCCCCCCTTAATATATATATATATATATATATATATATATATATATATATATATATATATATATATATATTCATATTAAATTAGGTTTGTGACCAAGTGGCTACTAAAACAGACTGGACATACCCCATTTGCAATACCTTGGGTTGTCTACTTTTGCAGATGGTATGCCTTAATGGGGGTAATTCTCATTCCTGGGATACGATACAGTCTCAAAGGCAACATAACCAGTCTGACAAATTTCAATGTGTATAAACTGAAAAAGGAACGCAGAACTAAAATACTTTTTTTTCATTCAGAATTAATAATGTTTCATATATGAAAAGTTAATGTGAAGTGAAAGCCCTGTTTCTCCTGAACAAAATTACATACAATATGTGTAGGTGCACTTAATATGAAAAAGGTGAATTACGCTTGAACTCAAATTCCAGTTTTTGTTTACATTTTGTTTTGATCACAACCTGTACAACTGGCTCCATCCTTGAGGGGTTAACCCCTTAACGACGAGTGACAGACGAGGTCCGTCACTCAGGAGATTGCCTTAACAACGAGTGACGGACCTTGTCTGTCACTGTTAAAATTAACCCCAGATCGCCGCAATCGCGGCGATCACGGGTTAATGGTGCTCCGGTCTGCCTCTGTATTAGAGGCAGACCGGGAGCACCAACTCGCACTGTCCCAGCACATGTGCCCGCTCTGACAGGCTGTCAGAGCGAGCACATGTGCTCAGTATACTCACCTTCCGCCTCCCTGCACTTCCTGGTTCTATGTGAAGTGCAGGGAGCCAGAACAGTGATGATCCTGCCCCCTGCGTAAAAAATAAATAAAGTTAATATAAAATTCCACCCCCCTTTACCCATTTTAATAAAAAATTAAACCCTTCCCTGCCAATTGATCACCGACTTTAGTGATCAATTGGCAGGGATTGCATTTTACTATGATCTGACTTTTTTTTTTAACCCCTTAGGGTTAATTTTTTTTTAAAAAATAATTTTAAAATATTTAAAATTAATAAAATAAATGTAACCCCTGAGGGTTAAAAAAAAAAAAAAAAAAAAAAAAAAGGTTTTCAAATATTTTAAAATTATAAATGTAGCTAGCTGGGGAGGGTGGAAGTTAGTGGGGAATTGGGGGATTTAGTGTTAGGCTAACTAAGGGTTAACGTTAAAAAAAGTTTTAAAATAAGCTTTAAAACGTAAAAAAATTAAGTTAAAAAAGTTTTAATAACGTTTAAGTAAAAAAATAACACCCCCCCCTTTACCCAGTCCAAATAAAAATTAACCCCTTCCCTGCCAGTCGATCACTGCCTACAGTGATCAAAATACAGATCATATTATACTGTGATCTAATTTTTTTTTAACCCCTGACGATTAACTTTTATTTTTTAACCCTCAGGGGTTCAATTTATTTAATTAACTAATTTAAATATTGTATAATTCAATATTTTGCAAGCTGGGGTGGGTGAGAGTTATGGGAAAATGGGGAATTTACTGTTAGTGCTTTTTACTGCTAGTTAGGGGTTAACGGTAAAAAAAAGCGTAGAAAAATGTTAAATCTATAAGAAAAAAAAGTTTTAAGAAAGTTTAGGAAACTTTAAAAAAAATTAATAAGCAAAACAAAAGTTTAAAAAATAGTTTTAAAAAGTAGAAAAAAGTTTTAAAAAGTTAAAAAATACATTTAAAAACGCTCATTACCACTACACCTGGAACAAACTAGAGAAAAAATTATCCCACGCCAAGGTTCGAAATATGCCTTTTGAATTACCCCAGGGTGTATTCTTTAATAAATAGTATGTGTTTGTGGGGAAGTTTCAATAACCAACCATCTAAACTACTCCAAATTGGAACATGGACACAGCGTAAAACTTAAAAGTTAGAAAAAAACTGAATGGCTGCGTCTCAAATGTGCCCCTCCAACATCCACATATACCTGGCAAAGGTACATACGGGGGTATTGCTGTACTCAGACCACATAGCTGAGCAACACATGAAGTATTATACAGTCGTAGCACACATAAGGTTTGCAAAATATACTGTGCAAACTCACTTTGTGTGTCAAAAAGGCAGAAAAAACACTTAATACCACTACACCTGGTACAAGCTAGCGGAAAAATGATCCCACGCTAAGGTTCAAAATATGCCTTTTGAAATACCCTGGGATGTTTTCTTTAAGAAATGGTATGGCTTTATGGTGTATTTGGATTATATAGCCTGGTAAAATACTCTAAAATGGGACATGGGCACAACGTATAAATTTAAAGTTTGGAGAAAAAAAAAAATGGAATGGCTGTGTCCCAAATGTGCCCCTCAGATGTCCACATATACCTGGCAAAGGTAAATACAGGGGTATTTTTGTACTCAGCAGACATAGCTGAGCAACATATGAAGTATTATACAGTGGTAGTATACATAAGGTTTGCAAAATATACGCTTATTACCACTACACTTGGTACAAGCTAGCGGAAAAATGATCCCACGCTAAGGTTCAAAATATGACTTGAAATACCCTGGGGTGTCTACTTTAAGAAATGGTAGGCCTTTGTGGGGTAGTTTGAATTTAAAACCTGCAAAGATGCTTGGAAATTGCACATAGGCCCAGCGCCAAAATTCAAAGTTCGGTAAAAACTGATATGGCTTGGTCTCCTATACGGCACTGTAGCTTCACGAAATAGTGCCAAAGACATCCATTGGGGGTGTATTTTTACTCAGAAGACTTAGCTGAGCATAATTTGGGGGGTTTGAACTTAGTGGCACATATGAAATATACAAAATGCAATCCGTATGTAAAAAAACGCCCAAAATTATTTTTTACCACATACTTTGGCATATATGGGTGAATAAAATGGGGGCATGCTAAGGCACAATATGCACCTTATGAGATACCCTGGAGTGTCTACTTTTACAAATGGTAGGCCATTGTGGGTTTTTTTTGAACAGTCAAACTACTATAATACCCCAAATGGAAGCATAGGCTCATTAAATCCGTCTCTCAAAATTCGACTGTGAATACTGAAAAGGACATGTCTCCTATATGGCACTGTAACTTCACGAAATAGTGCCAAAGACATATAATGGGGGTGCCATTTTACTCAGCAGATGTAACTGAACACAAAATAAAACTTTGTACAGGAATAGCACACACCAACTTTACAAAATACACATGAGAAGTTCTTTGTTATAAGTTTGTGTGCCAAAACCCCACAAAAACACAATTTTACTCCAATATTTAGCAGAGGTTGGCGGTGAAATGGCTACGTAGAAAGTGTCAAAACAACCTTCGGTAAATAGCCTGTGGTGTCTACTTTATATAAATACCTTTTGTGTGGCAATTTTGTTTTCTTTTGTGGCTATTAAGCTTACTAGACAAACATACCAAATTCTAAAATCGCTCCACATTTAAAGTTTACTTTACTCCTTGTGCTTTGTGACCTGTAACTTACAAAAAAAAAAACTTAAAATCCCAGACACATTATATATTCTGTAATTCAGAACAACTAAATGAATTTATTTTTAATTACTTTCCTTAAACTGCACTAATTGTGCAGACATTATTATTGCAAAAACTTAATTTTTCTGTATTTTTTTTATAATAAATAAGCATTTATGTATATATATATATATATATATATATATATATATATATTACATATTACATCAAATTAAAGCCCTTTCTGTCCTTTAACCCCTTAAGGACACATGACATGTGTGACATGTCATGATTCCCTTTTATTCCAGAAGTTTGGTCCTTAAGGGGTTAAAAAACGGTATATAATATGCGTCGGTGCAATATATTAGTAAAATGCAAATTGCAGTTGAACGCAAACAGCAAAAAATGCAAAAAAATTTGTTGTCATTAAGTGAAAGACAAGCTTCTGGAGCTCTGTCCTTAAGGGGTTAAAGGTGTATGTGTAAACAAACAAACAACAAAAAGAGTTGTTATATTAGAAAATGAAACAAGAGTTTCCATTGTAGTGTTTCTTTGTAAATGCCTAAATTCACTTACACAAGCAGAAAAATATACATAGATTAGACATTACGAGCTGCTGGTGATCCAACTGCTATTCACAGGCCAAGTATGAGCACGTGCATATACCTCAAGAAAATTTGCATTAAATATATTTAACGAATATACAATGTTTGTATATTGGATTATGCATACTCAAATTCATTTAAAAGTTCAATGTAGTGCTCAAACGTTGTTACAACAAGGGTTAAAGTGTGAATTTGACAAAAGTATCTAGAGAAACTATCCTAAGGTAAACTATATCCCGAGATGTATTGAACAACTATCATATGTTACAGCAGATCTATTTACCGAGAAAATAAAATGATGCTTATATAGCTTATGGTAGTAAGCATACAGAGTAATGTATGGCTTACAGCCAGTTACTAGTATGGATGAGAACATTAACCTTAAAAAAAAAAAAAAAAAAAAAAAAATATAGCTTTTTAGTCAACAGTGCCGGGTCATGCCTACTAGATACGTAACGGACATTGACTTATGCATATCTGAAGACTTGGGACATAACCGCTATTTGACAGTTGGGTTCAAGGATATTTAAGTAGGACTAATGACTGACACAAGCTTTCACTGTAATGTTTTTCCAACAAGGTGTCCATGTTACATGAAATCATAATAAGGATAGAATCAAGATTGCTACTAGGCAGTTTCTATTTCGCAATTTTATCAAAACAGACATGCTCAACATTTTATAAGAATCAGGTTTGGGTATCAAACTGGAAACCAATAACCTCATAGAATAACAATCAGAAAAGGAAACAGATACATTAAGATGACCAAATGGTTCTTACATTGACAAATCACGAACATTTAAATCTAACAGAAAATAAAAAAACAAAACAAAAGACAATAGCAGTTAGCTGAAAGAAGCAACTAAATGGGTAAACGTTGTAGTGCCGATAGAACAAAACACAGCATTACACTACTTAAAAATAACAGTATTACCTTGAAGATATGCAGCTGGGAAGTGGATTTTTCAGAATGTTGAAATGATTGAAGGATCTAGCCACTGCCCCGAGACACAAGTAAGACAGGTAGGGCGGAAGCAATGATACGAGTGGCTGGCTCATGTGACCGGCACTTGCATATTCCCACAGGGGTATTAAAATGCCCACTTGGCAGAATTGCAAATCATTCTTGCAGACGCTGATGTTGTAATATGCACTCACTGAGTTTACTGCCCTCTGGCACAGGCAAGAGTTGTAAATTAAGCATACTTGCAGCATGAGACTATTAAATACCGTATAACATAGAAATAAGTCACTTAAGTCAGTTTTTCATTTTTGTTACTACAAAGTGTTCTATATTTGTAAACCTGAAAATGTTGCAACCTTCTGCTGTTCTATGTCATTATTTTCAAACCAGACATAATAAAACCATTGAATGTTACGGTTCTGTGGTGTGAACATTATGATTATTGAAAACATCTAATTTGGTTGATATCAGAAAATGAATGACACAGACGGCACATGGTACTGATGAGGTATCATCGCTGCCTATGTTCAGGAAAATATGCAGCATAAATAACGGTTTAGGTGTGATGTAATTCCAGTAAAATACAAGTTTAGCAGGCTAAGATTGCCACAAGGCATATGTATGTATATGTGTTTGTAGTATCAGTTAATTACACGTAGCTAAGATACTGTTATCACTGTACTGACCAGGTGCAGGAATGTAAGAACTGGAATTACGCGTCCCTCTCCTTTGTATCAGATGAGCCACGTGGTTAGACCGGATGGATGAGTTTAGACTCTATTTATTAAATAGGTTAAGGGTATGTGTGGGTGTAGTTAATTGTGGGAGGAGCTACAGTGCTATATAAGGAATGTACTCTATGTATTCAGTACTCAGACTTTGCTGTATTTTGGTGACGCTAGTCCCTCTGAGTCCCGATCGGTGATCCAATAAAGAATCTCTTCCTTCCTGAAGAAACCTGTGTCCATCTCTCTGTGCTTGGCTTCCGTCAGTTTCTCCGGTATCATTTGGTGCATTGGCCGGGAAGCTCATCGTTCAACGGTAGCTGAGAGGCAGAGGCGTGAGACGGTCTATCTTTGCCCACGTTCTCTACGGCTGCACCCCTGAACTTCTGCGTGGACCTCCCTTCGTCTCGGCGCCACTGGTCTGTTGTCCAGGAGATCATCGGCCTCTACGTGAGAAGTGCTGGGGTGTCCCCGTCGATGAGTGTGAACTCAGGTTCAGGAACGAGGAGGTAAGACAACTGCTGTTTTAGACGGCAGGACCCACTAGGGGTATACCGATTGTGCGGTAGGCCCAAAGGGGTTTTGAATCTGTGTATCTGCCCCCTCTGTCGGAGGGAAGGAGCGAAGGCGCACCGCTCGATCGAACGCTCTTTAGTCAGACCGTTTGATTTGGTTAGTCAGGCGGGGTCCAGGTGTAAGATAGCCCTAGCCGGACACCGGTGTCTTGTCTAGACTAGCGTTCTAGGGTGTATATTACGTTCGCTAGGTCGGAGGGACCGGGAGACTAAGCGGCGCCTGTGTAAATTCGGTTCGCTAGTTCTCATCCTATCTGGGCTAAGTGGGAAGGCGTGTAAATTTGGAACCCACTAGACTTTTGATAGTGCGACTAAGAGGCGCCTGTGTAAATTCGGTTCTCTAGCTCGCTATATATGTGGTGATTGGGCAGTGTGGCTAACCAAAACGGGTGTATATAGTTTTAGGTAGTCCATTCAAGGTACTGGCCAATAGTTTAGTTGGGAATTGTAAATGTGTTAACGATTGTTTTAGTAAAGTGTATATCTTGTTAGATAGCGCGAGCTCAGCCGTCTAGCGAGAGTGTTAATAGTGTGTTGCTGTATTATAGTGCACGGTACCATAACCCTGTATATTTACTGACATTATATAATAAGTACTAATCATTGTCGTCCATTGCATGTTTAACACCATAACCACTAATAATTGTATTGTGACCTTAACTTGTGCTTTGACCTATGCTAACCGTACTGTAACCGCTATTTGTAAAAGACGATGTTACTGGGGTGTGTTATAGACGGGTAATTCGTATATAGAGAATTATAGCGTGGGTGACTGTATAGTTACGCCAAAGGGCATAATATTGATTATATAGTGACTGGTGTAACAGCTGTGTGTGTACGGGAATTCCCTGAGTGTTTATTGTTATTGTGTACGTTTCACTTGGTAACCGTACCACGTGGTGCTGTTGCCAGAGGAAACGGGTGTGACTGTTGAATAGTACGCGTGTATAGTATTCGTTGTCGACGACGTTCCATTGTTAAGTATGGGTGCGTCGCAGTCAACGATTCCGGATCCCTTAGGATGTATGGTTAAGAATTTTAAAAAGGGATTCAAAGTTTGTGATTTTGGGGTAAAGATGTCTCCTGTACGTTTGGTCACTTTGTGTACTAGGGAGTGGCCTACTTTGGTTGCGGCATGGCCGCCACGTGGCAGTTTGGATCTAACTCTGGTACAGCGCTTACACGTGGCTGTATCAGGTAGGCCTGAACTTTACGGCCAGTTTCCTTATATTGACTGTTGGAGACAGGCCGTAAATGACTCGCCAAAATGGCTCCAGACATGCCACGAGGAGCAGTGTCGCCTCATGGTAGCTAGGACTTGCTCGTCCACTAGGACTGGTGTTAGGCCCATTTTGGACACGCCCCCTGAGTCCGAGATCCCTTTGCCGCCCCCTTACTTTCCGTTAAGAAGAAGTGACGCAAACGCAGAAAGTCCTGCACCCCTCCCCTCATTACCCTCATCCACTTCCGCTTCCTCCTCCAGTACAGGATCCACCCCCCCTCGTACTAAATCTCCCCTTCCGGAACCAGAATCCACCCCCATTAGAAACGAATATCCTGATTTGGCGCCACTTCAGACTTCCGGTCAAGCTTCATCTAGCTCGGCTCGAAGTGTTTTATTTACGACCTTTTCCCAAAACCGACCTCCCACATCCCCATACCCTATCTCTCCCCGACCGGAACCCATGACTGACGCCTCTCTACGTAGCCCCATCCAAACCCGACAGTTGACTGGTGCCCAACAATTAAAGCACTATCAGATGCCTCTTCGTCTGAATCCCGGGTCAGCTTATATCGATGCCGCAGGTCAAATGGCACACGCTGACCCAGTCTTCGTATATGTCCCATTTACCACAACCGATCTTTTAAACTGGAAGACCCATAATTCCTCGTATACTGAGAAACCACAAGCTATGACTGATCTGTTCACCTCAATAGTACAGACGCATAATCCGACATGGGCTGATTGCCAGCAGTTACTAATGACTTTATTTAACAATGAGGAAAGGACAAGAATAAATCAAGCAGCCATTAAAGCATTAGAGGATAGAGCCCGTGCTTTGAACCAAGCCAATCCAGCAGCATGGGCCGCGACACACTATCCCAACACCGATCCCGATTGGAACGTAAATGGTGCTGATATGGTTCAACTCAGAGCCTATAGAGACGCTATAATTGCTGGCATGAAAGCCGGAGGAAAGAAAGCCATTAACATGTCGAAGACAGTTGAGGTGATCCAGAAAAGCGATGAAGCGCCCAGTGTCTTTTATGACCGATTATTGGAGGCATACCGCTTGTATACCCCCTTTAATCCGGAAGACGCAGACAATTCCCGAATGGTTAACTCCGCCTTTGTCAGCCAAGCATACGGAGATATTAAGCGCAAGCTACAAAAGTTAGAAGGGTTTGCAGGTATGTCCATCACCCAACTAATGGAGGTAGCAAATAAGGTCTATATGAACAGGGATACAGAAAGTAAGAAAGAGGAAGAGCGCAAGATGCGTAAAAAGGCTGATATGCTAGCGGTAGCGATCGCAGGCGTAGATAAACGGGGCCCAGATAGAGGCAATAATAGATGGAGTAGGGAGCCTTTGAGTAGGGATCAATGCGCGTATTGCAAGGAAGAAGGGCATTGGAGGAACGAATGTCCGCAAAGAGAGCAGTACGAGAGAGACCAACCCAGGGCAGGCTACGGAAACTTTAGAGGTAGAGCGAGAGGTAGAGGAGGCCCCGGAGGGAGTAATGGTTATAGAGGGAGTAATGGGAACAGAGGAAGTGTTAGGGAAGACAGGTATATTCCAGCAGCGCAAAGGTCCCGCGATAGAGAAGGTAGGGACTTTGTAGGATTGGCTGACACTGTCATGGAGGACTATTGATACCGACCGGGCTCCATCCCCCTTGGTCGAGCGGAGCCTATGGTCGATGTATCAATAGGGGGGAAAAGGAGTGCGTTCATGATCGACACTGGTGCTGAACATTCAGTGGTGACTAATCTAGTTGCTCCTCCATCTGGAAGGACTATTACTGTGATAGGAGCAACTGGAAGAAGTGCTGAAAAACCGGTTCTTAAAAGTCGACTCTGTACATTGGGAGGCCACGTAGTAAAACACCAATTCCTTTATATGCCTGAATGTCCAGTCCAATTGCTGGGACGTGATATGCTATCAAAATTACAAGCGCAGATTACGTTCCTACCAAATGGAACAACATCCTTAAAGTTTAATGGACCTTCAGGTATTATGACTTTATCCGTACCAAAGGAAGAAGAGTGGCGACTTTATACAGTGTTGACTAGCCAAAACCCTAGGAGTGATGAGACATTGTTTAACATACCAGGAGTTTGGGCAGAGAACAACCCACCAGGACTGGCCCGCAATATTCCACCAATAAAAATTGAACTGAAACATGGGGTTTATCCAGTGAGCCTAAGACAATATCACATTCCGCAGAAGGCTAAGAAGAACATCCAATCCTATCTGGATAAGTTCATACGGTATGGTATCCTAAAATTCTGTACTTCCCCCTGGAACACCCCATTGCTGCCTGTTCAAAAGCCCGGTACAGATGAGTATCGACCTGTACAGGACTTAAGAGCAGTCAATGATGCGGTTGTTAGCATACATCCAGTTGTACCCAATCCATATAACCTGCTTGCTTTAATTCCGGGCGGGGCTACTTACTTCACAGTCTTAGATCTCAAAGATGCCTTCTTTTGCCTCCGAATTGCCGCAGAAAGCCAATGTATTTTCGCTTTCCAATGGGAGAACGCTGTAACGGGCTCAAAACGCCAAATGACTTGGACAAGACTGCCCCAAGGGTTTAAAAATTCACCTACCCTATTTGGTTCAGCTCTAAGTCAAGATCTACTGGATTTCGAGTCTATCCCAGGAGAATGTGTATTGTTACAATATGTAGATGACTTGTTGATAGCAGCAGTTACAAAAGAAAAATGTCAGCAAGCAACGCACGATCTACTACATATTCTCTGGAAGGCAGGATACAAGGTGTCCAGGAAGAAGGCTCAGTTGTGTTTGCCAACTGTCAAGTATCTGGGATTCCATATCTCTGAAGGTCAAAGGATTATGGGGCCAGAGAGAAAAGAAGCTGTCTGCCAAATACCAATACCCAAGAATAGAAGACAAGTGCGAGAATTCTTGGGGGCAGCAGGCTTCTGTAGGATATGGATTCCCAGCTATGCGATACTGGCAAAACCTCTGTACGCAGCCATCAAAGGTACAGAGCACGACCCCTTCTTATGGACCCAAGAACAGCAAACGGCATTTGAAGATGTGAAGAAGGCTTTGATGAGTGCCCCAGCATTAGGTCTACCTGATCACACACGACCATTCTACTTATATGTACACGAGCAAAGAAGAATGGCTGTGGGAGTATTGACACAGTACTTGGGATCATGGCAAAGACCTGTTGCCTACATGTCTAAGCAACTGGATGCAGTGGCCAGCGGACTTCCACCTTGTCTAAGAGCCGTAGCTGCAGCCGCCCTGCTAGTAGCTGAAGCCGATAAACTCACTCTGGGTCAAGAACTTTATGTACGAGTCCCACATGCAGTACAGACGTTGTTGGATTACAAAGGAAATCATTGGTTTAGTAACAGCCGTATGACCAAGTATCAAGCAATGTTGTGTGAAAACCCAAGAGTGCATTTAGAGACTGTAAACACCTTAAATCCAGCTACCCTTTTGCCGCAACCTACTGAAAGTCAACATGATTGTTTGGAAGTAATGGATGAAGTATTTTCAAGTAGACCAGATCTTCGTGATTTTCCCATCCAGAACCCCGATGTTCAATATTACACCGACGGCAGTAGTTATGTGAAAGAAGGGATCCGCTATGCAGGATATGCAGTGACAACAATAGACAAGGTGATAGAAGCTCGGCCACTGGCGAAAGGAACATCAGCACAAAAGGCAGAATTAATAGCACTAACACGAGCGTTACAATTGGCTGAAGGTTTAAGAGTAAATATCTATACGGACTCTAAGTATGCGTTTTTAACCACTCATGCCCACGGAGCTTTGTATAAAGAAAGAGGACTACTGAATTCAGAAGGCAAAGAAATCAAATACGCAGCTGAAATCCTACAACTATTGGAAGCAGTGTGGGAGCCGAAAGAAGTCGGTATCATACATTGTCGAGCGCATCTGAGAGGAGATGGTGATGTAACCAAGGGAAATCGGATGGCAGATAGTGCAGCTAAGCGTGCTGCTGAATCAGGAAGACAGGAGTATGTGGGGCATATAGCTGCTCTTATACCAACTCCACTGTCCCAATGGACTCCAGTTTATACAGCTCAAGAAGAGGAGTGGTTAAAGACTGAACCGGGAAAGTATTTGGAGAACAAGTGGTATCAGCTAGAAGATGGAAGAATAGTTATACCAGCATCACTAGCAGTAGAAATTGTCCAGAACTATCATAATGGGACACATTCTGGGAGAGACAGTACAGAAGAATCTCTCAGGAAACATTTCTACATACCAAGATTGTCCAACTTGACTCAGGCCATTGTACGCAGATGTGTAACGTGTGCTAAGAATAATGCAAGACAAGGACCAGTAAAGCCACCAGGAGTCCAGTTTATGGGGGGACTCCCCATGTCCGATCTACAAATAGACTTTACAGTAATGCCTAAATCGGGTGGACATCGTTACCTGTTGGTAATTGTGTGCACCTATTCAGGTTGGGTAGAAGCATGTCCTACTCGTACAGAGAAAGCAGGAGAAGTTGTGAGATTCCTGCTACGAGAAATAATACCCCGATATGGACTACCCTGTTCTATAGGATCGGACAATGGTCCAGCTTTTGTTCATCAGTGCCTACAACAACTGACTCATATGCTTGGTATAAAGTGGAGGCTTCATACTGCATATAGACCCCAGAGTTCTGGTAAGGTAGAGAGAATGAATAGAACTATAAAGAACCAGTTGGCTAAAATGTGTCAGGAAACCCAACTTAAGTGGAACGTTCGCTTACCCATAGCTTTATTGCGAATCCGCAGTACCCCTACCAGAAGGATGGGCCTCTCTCCTTTTGAAATCATGTATGGGCGACCACCTCCCGTACTTGGTAACTTAAGGGGGGACTTGAGTCAGTTGGGAGAAGGAATTACCCGGCAGCAGGTTGTAGAGTTGGGTAAGACTATGGAGGAGGTACAGAAATGGGTACAAGATAGATTACCTGTGAATATTTATCCCCCTGTTCATAGTTATCATCCAGGAGACCAAGTGTGGATTAAAGAGTGGAATAATGTACCGTTAGGGCCCAAGTGGAGAGGTCCTTATGTTGTTCTTTTGTCTACCCCTACAGCGATAAAAGTAGCCGAAGTAACTCCGTGGATACATCACTCCAGGGTTAAACCAGCAGCAGTCGATTCTTGGCAAATTACAGCAGATCCAGAGAATCCCTGCAAGATCCGGTTGAAACGCACTACTCAGTCGGAGTAACGAGGAATTATTGTGGATTACAAATTTTATTGTTACAGGTGTGAGTGAGAAGGCCATAATAAAGCCTGTCCGCTTACCAACACATAGTGTATAAGCCAGGAAAGTCTCGAAGGGACACCTGTGAAGACGAGCAGAACTCCATTCCCTGCAGCCCTCACATCCTGGAAGCTGAGGTTCCATCGCACGGACGAAGACTGAGGATGACGGCGAAAGATGTGCTTTTGATTGTGTTTATTTATATGTGTTTTTATATTCAGGAAGGTAGAGGTACCGACACTCCTAGCTGTGAGGTATGCATTAAGACTACGAGAACAGGTAACCATATTTCCCAAACCCTAATTTGGCATTCACAATACGAATGTAAAGGAGAGGTATCAAAATGTAGATACCTAAATATAGACTATAGTGTGTGCCATTTAGGAGTAGGAGAACCTAAGTGCTTCAGTCCAGAGTATCAACCTCGTACAATTTGGTTGACTCTCAGGAATGGAGATCCTCAGGGGACCCTAATTAATAAGACGGTGTTAGAATCCGTATATTCTTCGGGTGTTCTGCTATTTGATGCATGTAAGGCGATATCAAGTGGTAGAAAACCGTGGAATGTATGTGGGGATCTTAGATGGGAGAGGACGTATGGGTCTAATGATAAATATATTTGTCCCAGTAGTAAAAATAAATATGTAAGTCCTAGATGCCCAAATAAAGACTATAACTTTTGCCCATATTGGTCTTGTGTGGGGTGGGCGACTTGGGGACAGACAGTAGATAAAGACATGATAGTGACTAAGTTGCCGACTAGCCCTTATTGTAAGTCTATGGAATGCAACCCAGTCCATATACTTATTAATAACCCCGACAAGTTCCTAGATAAGTATGGAAATTTATTTGGGTTTCAGATATACGGGACGGGTTTAGATCCTGGGACATTATTGTTTATAGGAATAGAGACTGATACGGTATCCTCCCAGACTCATCAAGTATACCATTCCTTTTATGAAGAGATGAGTATAGATAATAAGATCCCCCATAACGCTAAAAACCTGTTCATTGACCTAGCTGAAAGTATTGCCGGTAGTCTTAATGTTACCAACTGCTATGTGTGTGGAGGTACTAACATGGGAGACCAATGGCCTTGGGAAGCAAAGGAGGTAATGTCCGGTTCTGAGGCAGTTGACCAACTAATATCTACACAAGCCGATTATCATTTGAGTGTTAGAGGTAAATCTGAGTGGAGATTAAAGACCTCCATCATAGGTTATGTTTGCATAGCAAGGAAAGGAATAATGTATAATACTTCTGTAGGAGAATTAACTTGTCTAGGGCAAAAAGCTTATGATGATGATACTAAAAATACAACTTGGTGGTCGGCTTCAAATGTCTCAGAACCATCTAACCCGTTTGCTAGATATGCCAGTTTAAAGGATGTGTGGTTTGATTTATCCATCACATCTACCTGGAGAGCCCCAGCAAATTTGTACTGGATCTGTGGTAAGAAAGCCTATTCGGAGTTGCCACAGGACTGGGAAGGGGCATGTGTGTTGGGTATGCTCAAACCATCCTTCTTCTTGTTACCGATTGAAACAGGTGAGACTTTAGGTGTTAAAGTGTATGATGTGAATCATAGGAAGAAAAGGGGACCCTTAGAGATAGGCACCTGGGAAGATAATGAATGGCCTCCCCAGCGTATCATAGATTATTATGGGCCAGCCACGTGGGCAGAAGATGGTACCTTTGGTTATAGAACCCCTATTTATATGCTCAACCGTATTATAAGATTACAGGCGGTGGTTGAGATTATTACTAATGAGACCTCACAAGCACTCAATCTTCTAGCGAAGCATAATACCAGGATGAGGACAGCAGTGTACCAGAATAGATTAGCCTTGGATTACCTTTTGGCAGTAGAGGGAGGTGTATGTGGGAAGTTTAACCTGAGCAATTGCTGTCTTCAAATAGATGACGAAGGGCAAGCAATAGCTGAGCTTACTAGCCATATGGTTAAACTAGTGCATGTGCCTACTCAGGTATGGAAAGGGTACAATCCAAGTAGTTGGTTTGGTAGCTGGTATGAGTGGTTTGGAGGGCTTAAGGCAGTGGTAGGTGGAGTCCTACTGATTTTACTGTTGTGTCTACTCCTACCGTGTCTTATACCCTTAGTAGTTAGGTCTGTGCAAAGCCTGATAGGAAGTATAGCAGAGAGGAAGGCTGCTGCACAGATAATGGCCATATATAAATATGAGGCTTTAAATCAGGGAGAACCAATGCAGGAAGATGAGTGTTAAAAGATTCACATCATAAGATAAGTCTGGTCTGGTTCATGGTAACCTGAGGTATATGCAAACCAAGGTTAAGTGATGCCTCAAGTAATTGTGAAATATCAGAGGCATCAAAGGGGGGAATGTGATGTAATTCCAGTAAAATACAAGTTTAGCAGGCTAAGATTGCCACAAGGCATATGTATGTATATGTGTTTGTAGTATCAGTTAATTACACGTAGCTAAGATACTGTTATCACTGTACTGACCAGGTGCAGGAATGTAAGAACTGGAATTACGCGTCCCTCTCCTTTGTATCAGATGAGCCACGTGGTTAGACCGGATGGATGAGTTTAGACTCTATTTATTAAATAGGTTAAGGGTATGTGTGGGTGTAGTTAATTGTGGGAGGAGCTACAGTGCTATATAAGGAATGTACTCTATGTATTCAGTACTCAGACTTTGCTGTATTTTGGTGACGCTAGTCCCTCTGAGTCCCGATCGGTGATCCAATAAAGAATCTCTTCCTTCCTGAAGAAACCTGTGTCCATCTCTCTGTGCTTGGCTTCCGTCAGTTTCTCCGGTATCATAGGCACTCCAGGATAACAAAAAAATAGCAGCTTTATTGGGGAAAAAACAGCAACGTTTCAACCCTATCAGGTATTTATCAAGTATTTGAACCGTTATTTATTCTGCATATCTTGGAAGGGAGGCCTGGCCAGCCCTGGTTTCAGAGCACTTGGCTTACTTGGTGAGTGCGGTATCCAGTAAGTCTATGTTCAGGAAAATGTCGCTGCTTTCTATTGGATTACATCTATGACCCATTTTTTCACAAATGTTTGTAAATGCAGACTGCATGGCTATGTGCTTTATTATCCCCTTCAGGACGGAGTCAATAGTGCACGTTCTGATCAAAACAAAACGTAAACAAAAACTGGAATTTGCGCTATATGTCTGTTCAACCGTAGTTCCCCTCTTTCAAATTATATGCACCCACACTTATTATATATCATTTTGTTCAGGAGAAACAGGGCTTTAATCTATCATTAACTATTCATATATGGAACATAATTTATTATGAATAAAATAAAAAAAAAGGTGAGAAAATAAGATTATTAAATTTGAGAATTAAATAAGATTATTAAATTTGTATTTCCGTCTGCCATTTTAGCTGTGAATGTCATAATACTGTTAGGTTTTACTGCAAAAAAATGCACATATTTGTAATCAGCGATGTCTCACGAGTACAACAGTACCCCCCATTAACAGGTTTTATGGTGTTTTGGAAAGTTACAGGGTCAAATATAGAACGTTCCATTTTCAAATTGAAATTTTCCAGATTAGTAATGTTACCTTTGAGACGGTGTGGTAGCCCAGGAAAGAGAATTACCCCCATAATGGCATACCATTTGAAAAATTAGACAAGCCAAGGTATTGAAAGTGGGGTATGTTTAGTCTTTTTTAGTAGCCACTTAGTCACAAACACTGGCCAAAATTAGCGTTCATATTTGTTTTTGTGTGAAAAAAGCAAAAAACTAATATTTGGCCAGTGTTTGTGACTAAGTGGCTACTATAAAAGACTGGACATACCCCACTTGCAATACCTCGGGTTGTCTACTTTTGCAAATGGTATGCCATCATGGGGGTAATTCTCAATCCTGGGCTACCATACGCTCTCAAAGGCAACATAACCAATCTAGCAAATTTCAATGTGAAAAAAATGAAATGCAAGCCTTATATGTGACTCTCTAACTTTCCAAAACACCATAAAACCTGTACATGGGGGGTACTGTTATTCTCGGGAGACTTCACTAAACACAAATATTAGTGTTTTAAAACCGTAAAACATATTACAACAATAATATAGACCATAAAAGTGCCGTTCGCTTGTAAAAAATGCGAAAAACGTCACTTTTACTTAAAATATCATTGTTGTAATACAATTTACCAGTTTGAAACACTAATATTTGAGTTCAGTGAAGTCTCCCGAGTAAAACAGTACCCCCTATGTACAGGTTTTATGGTGTCTTGGAGAGTTACAGGGTCAAATATAGTGCTTGCGAATTAAATTCTCTGCACTTTCTCCCTGTGTTGTCAGGCATGTCAATCAAATTTTAATTAATCAAATCACATAATTACATTAAAAGATTATTTAAATATACACGTAGAATTTTAATATATATGCATTTATAGGTATTTAAATTCTACGTGTATACTAATGTAATCTTTTATGTAATTATATGTATTTATCTATATATATATATATATATATTTGCGGTTATTTGTATTTTATACATAGATAGATATATATAGAATGTCATTCTAAGTGTATTTTGTTACCGATATATATATATATTAATAACAAAATACAGTTAGAATGAAATTACATATGCATATATAATTTATATTAAATTTTGTTTCAATATTTTATTTATTTATTTTATTATTTTATTTATTTATTATTTTAATTATACGTATTTATATATAATATATATATGTACATTATATATATAATATATATACATATTATATATATGTAACGTCATTCTAAGTGTATTTTAATATTAATTTATATACTTATATTAATATTAAAATACACTTTGCATGACGTTACATATATATAATATGTATATATATTATATATATATATATAATATATATACATATTATATATATATTAAAATATATTTAATTTATTTTTAAACATGTTTATTTTATTTTTTTTACACCTCCTACCAGCAGGGGGACTGTCTGATATTTCAAACAGTCCCCCTGCTGGCAGATCCATAGCCAGCTATAGGGGGCCATGTGATCGCTCTTTGAGAGCGATCACATGGCCCCCGGGGGCCTCATTTGCCCAGAAGAGGATCGCGGCGGAGGTGAGTAGTTGCTGGCTCCTGGGGGCTTAAACCGTTACAGCGTTCCATGCCGCCGCAACGGCTTTAAAGCCCATTTAAAGCGCGACGGCATGGAACGCCGTAACGGCGTTAAATACAACTGTTGCAATCGGTATAAATGAAACACCTGAACTCAATAATTAAGAGGTGTGCCCCAATACTTTTGTCCATATAGTGTATTTCAAAAACAGGTTTTACCAATAACAGAGCTCCCACTGTTAGACTATAAGTACCATCATACCTTGTGTGCCTCAAGTCTTGCAAAACATCCTGGACTTACCATCTACTCTCTCTAACCCAATTATAAGAACTCTGTTTTAGTAATGTTGTTGTGATTATATAGCTAGCTACTTAATCTTTATACACAGATGAATTAAGACTGTCTACCACATTTGTTTGGTGTAAAAACCTGGAAAAAATATATATTTTTTCAGTGTTTTTATATACATATTTATTAGATTTAAGAATTCATATATTCTCAATTCTCAAATGTAATAAAATGTGTTCGATATAGATAAAGATATAATGCCAGCACTAACATGTGTGAGCAGGATCATTTTCTATATAGTTTGCTGGTATAAGCAAGTGACAGAGTAATGTACAGATAAAAAGTCTGAAAGACAAACCTGGACACTTCACATTCTAGCCCCTGAAACCCATGTGCATGGTATGAAAATGATTGATTTTATGCTAATATACAGAATTATTTTATTACATTTTCCACTCACAATTCGGAGTTGACAAAAATAGTGACGCCTAAAAGTAGTTCTTCTGTTCTGATCAGTTAAACGTCACAAAAACACCCAAGTGTACAACTGTACATTTTCATTGCCGCTATAGTTTTGCCCACAGCACACAATATTTCCAAAGTCAGCCCTTCATGCTATTACAATTCCAACAATGCTTCTCTATCCATAATGTATTGCTGGATTAACAGTCAACCTTCGATGTCCCAATTTGGACACCAGTGTAAATGTTCCACCATGGGCTTCAAATGCCCATTTAGCTCATATTCTCTTTAGGGAAGCTCAGTACTTTGTATATAACCCTGCAGTTGTAGCTCATCTGCCAGCTTTCCACTAAAGCTGTTCAGGATACAATAAGTTTAATATAAATTGTGTACCAGAAGATAATTCATAGAAATAAAAGTCACAAATAAAACAATATGTAGTGAAGATTCTATAACTTTGCAAATAACTTATTTCTGGGGGTATTTCAGAGTTAGTTATTTGCAAAGTAATAGAATCTACAATACGCCCATTGAGGTGGCCTTGTATTTATAGAAGAGTGTTTATCCTCTGAAACTCAGCAGGCAGACATTGAGAGATACAGGTGTGATGTCAATATCTGTCAAATACCACTTTCTAAACTTAGAGGTGAAGGAAATGTGGCTACCTTCTAAGCTCGTTTGCTCTCTATAACCAGTTTGTTCAATTAGGGTTTAAAATTATTGTGTACGGCTTTTGTTTATTACTTTGTTCTTCTTTAGGTTTTGCACATTATGTCATCACGGTCTACTGTTGGACCTGCGAGTCCGAACTTACTTCAGTATATCATGTATTGGCCCTGCCTGTAAAATGCTAATTGCTTATTTCTAAGAACCTGCGTGTCATTTTTAAAAATTATATTACTAATGATATTGGATTACAAAAAAAAAAAAAAAGATCTGCACCACAACATATTGTTTTGTTTGTGATGTTTTTCTATGTATTATCTTATGGTACACAAACATTTTGGGACCTACCATGGGGAAGGACATAGAGTCCCATTCAATATATCCAGGCATTAGCTGCAGGGTAGACTGAAACATGTACACGGAGCGGCTAGGTCCACATGTTTGCTGCTGTGACTCATGAGATATAGATGAATGACTAACTACACAAGTGCTCCAAGTAGAGGATGACAACTTAACAGCAGTCTATGTATGACAATGCTAGAAGTTGGGCATTGCAGGCAGAAGCTTGGCCTCTATAGTTGGTGTCTAAGATTCCACAAATCTTGTGTGGCAACAACAATCTGAGAGCCAGCATTTTAATATCAGAGGATATGTCACAGCTACACAGAAAGATCCCAGTAGGCATTTGAGTCCAATGGTAACACTAACTTAACGGGTTGTTTAAAAGTGTATATAAATTGTGTAGATTATAAAAAGTTCAGCATGATAAAATAAACGCCAGACAAACATACATTAAAAAAAATGTTTTAAAACACACACAAAAACCAAGTGCAGTGGGTTGAGAAACCTAAATGTGATTTTGATGTAAAAGAAAGTGGCAAAGTATCTCAGTGTTAAACATAGTTTAGGTGCTTGGCACTCTTCAAAAGGTAATAAACTTCCTTGTATTCCAGCGCCGTACGGGGCTGCTGGCTTGGCCAATCAGCATCTCCTTATAGAGATGCATTGAATCAATGCTCCTCTATGAGAAGCTTTCAGTGCCTCTACACAAGAGCATGGAGATGCTGATTGTTAGTGCAGCACACTGTGCATCACTGACAGAGGAAGCTCCTCTAATGGCAGTGTGAGTGACTGCCACTAGAGGTATCCCTAGGCCAGAGGTAGGCAACCTTTAGCACTCCAGATGTATTGGACTACACCTCCCATGACGCTTTGTCAGTATTATAGCAGTAAGAATTTTGGAAGATTTAGTCCACAACATCTGGAGGGCCAAAGGTTACCTACCCATGCCCTAGGCAGTAAAGTAAACACTGCTTTTTCTCTAAAAAAGCAGCGTTTACATAAAAATGCCTGCAGGGAAAGGTTATAGACACAAGAAAAACTACATTAAGCTGTAGTTGTTCTGGTTACTATAGTGTCCCTTTAAGCATATTCAACTAATGGGACAATCTATACATAAAAATCACTTCAGCTTAATGGAAAAAGTAGAAGAAAATTTGGACACTTTAAATTTATTATGAACTAGGGATTGACCGATTTTTTTTTATTTTTTTTTAGAGCAGATACCGATGCCAATAATCTAAACTTTTAGGCAGATAGCCGATAACTTACCAATAACCTTTATTTTATTTTTTGTGTGGTAAATGCACAAAATAT
This sequence comes from Pelobates fuscus, assembly GCF_036172605.1. Lineage (NCBI taxonomy): Eukaryota > Metazoa > Chordata > Amphibia > Anura > Pelobatidae > Pelobates > Pelobates fuscus. The sequence goes on along the minus strand of NC_086317.1, from coordinate 388,342,615 downwards.
ACATGCCAGTCAGATTTTTTTTGTTTTCAAGAATATTTAGTGTACCTCTCCCCTCCCTTTCCTGTTCCTTAGTGTACCTCTCCCTTCCCTGTCCCTTAATGGTCCTCTCCCCTCCCCCCTCCATGGTGTGCCTCATTATCTCTTGTAGCGTGGAACGCGTTACAGGAGCTTCCGTTTCCTGTACCCGGCTGGACTGACAGGATGTGCTCGCTCAGTGAGAAACAGAGCCACGCTACACTTAGTGACTGGGGAGCGCTGTGCTCTTCCTCCCTGCAAGTAACTCGATTCTTGCGCCCCTAGAGCTGGTGCGCCTTAAGACAGCCCCCTGTGCCGCCTTATGGACGTGCCTTTCACATTATCGGTATCAATAGTGGCCAATACCTATATTTGCCAAAATCCGGAATATCGGCCGAACCTATTATCGGCCTATCCCTATTATAAACTGCAAGTAAGAAAGGGAAAATGATTCAGCCAACAAAGATAAAAAGGAGTTTAACTGCACACATTAAGATATCCAAGGAAATCAGCAGGAACTTTCTTGCAATTGCTTATTTACTGTAAGAAGACGTTATACACAAGGCAAAGTACAGAGAGAAATATAAGTGTAAGGGGAGTGAGATTGAAACACAGGCAAAACAGAAAGGGGGAGAGGGGAAGAGTACCACTAAGAACAATAAACCGTCACACACAAAAACCAAGTGCAGTGGGTTGAGAAACCTAAATGTGATTTTGATGTAAAAGAAAGTGGCAAAGTATCTCAGTGTTAAACATAGTTTAGGTGCTTGGCACTCTTCAAAAGGTAATAAACTTCCTTGTATTCCAGCGCCGTACGGGGCTGCTGGCTTGGCCAATCAGCATCTCCTTATAGAGATGCATTGAATCAATGCTCCTCTATGAGAAGCTTTCAGTGCCTCTACACAAGAGCATGGAGATGCTGATTGTTAGTGCAGCACACTGTGCATCACTGACAGAGGAAGCTCCTCTAATGGCAGTGTGAGTGACTGCCACTAGAGGTATCCCTAGGCCAGAGGTAGGCAACCTTTAGCACTCCAGATGTATTGGACTACACCTCCCATGACGCTTTGTCAGTATTATAGCAGTAAGAATTTTGGAAGATTTAGTCCACAACATCTGGAGGGCCAAAGGTTACCTACCCATGCCCTAGGCAGTAAAGTAAACACTGCTTTTTCTCTAAAAAAGCAGCGTTTACATAAAAATGCCTGCAGGGAAAGGTTATAGACACAAGAAAAACTACATTAAGCTGTAGTTGTTCTGGTTACTATAGTGTCCCTTTAAGCATATTCAACTAATGGGACAATCTATACATAAAAATCACTTCAGCTTAATGGAAAAAGTAGAAGAAAATTTGGACACTTTAAATTTATTATGAACTAGGGATTGACCGATTTTTTTTTATTTTTTTTTAGAGCAGATACCGATGCCAATAATCTAAACTTTTAGGCAGATAGCCGATAACTTACCAATAACCTTTATTTTATTTTTTGTGTGGTAAATGCACAAAATATACATGCCAGTCAGATTTTTTTTGTTTTCAAGAATATTTAGTGTACCTCTCCCCTCCCTTTCCTGTTCCTTAGTGTACCTCTCCCTTCCCTGTCCCTTAATGGTCCTCTCCCCTCCCCCCTCCATGGTGTGCCTCATTATCTCTTGTAGCGTGGAACGCGTTACAGGAGCTTCCGTTTCCTGTACCCGGCTGGACTGACAGGATGTGCTCGCTCAGTGAGAAACAGAGCCACGCTACACTTAGTGACTGGGGAGCGCTGTGCTCTTCCTCCCTGCAAGTAACTCGATTCTTGCGCCCCTAGAGCTGGTGCGCCTTAAGACAGCCCCCTGTGCCGCCTTATGGACGTGCCTTTCACATTATCGGTATCAATAGTGGCCAATACCTATATTTGCCAAAATCCGGAATATCGGCCGAACCTATTATCGGCCTATCCCTATTATAAACTGCAAGTAAGAAAGGGAAAATGATTCAGCCAACAAAGATAAAAAGGAGTTTAACTGCACACATTAAGATATCCAAGGAAATCAGCAGGAACTTTCTTGCAATTGCTTATTTACTGTAAGAAGACGTTATACACAAGGCAAAGTACAGAGAGAAATATAAGTGTAAGGGGAGTGAGATTGAAACACAGGCAAAACAGAAAGGGGGAGAGGGGAAGAGTACCACTAAGAACAATAAACCGTCAGCGAACAGAACGTGTTTTGCGTCTAAAAAGAAATACTTCCTCAGTGTTCCTTTAATAGTCTATAGCAGTGCAAACAGGGATGTATTTTACTCACTTGCACCGGCTCCTCCAGGACCCCACTGCAGATGGGGCAGATGAGATCTTCATCCACATCACCCTGGAAACGTGTTACATCATACCCCATCGCTCATCACGGACACTAAACACTAAAGAAAGGAGGGGGAAAAAAGAAAGCAGTAAGTATGGTATGCGAAATTGCTGTAGTAAGACAGTTTACAGAACATTTTAAGATATTATAAACATTATGGCCTCTATTTAATAAGCTTTCCGAATGATTTGATGCGGTTAAAATAAAATTCTAAGTGAGTTATGAACAGAATTCGCCATTGAGGTCTATGGGAATTTTTGTAGATAAATACTTTGGAAATTATCTAACAGTATTGAATCATTTGGACATTAAGGCCTATCTATGTCTCCACACTAAAATAAAAAGAGTCATAATTACGTATATATAAAAACAAACTACAGAAACAGTAAAAGGTAATCCAAAGCATTAGTCAGTTGCGTTTTTAACCATCCAGGATTTCACATACATATATTAAAAGCAGATATTGTCTGATATATCAAGTGAATCATGAATTCAAATCCAATGCGTTGCTGTTTTCAACAGCAGCAGAATTACACAATAAAAAGCATTTAACTGAGAATGTTGTGCAGAACCTCACTTCTAATATGTGCATAGATCATTACACCTTACCTAAGCTGTTGACAATTTGCTAAGGGTTTGATACGAGACTAAACCGGATCACATCAGTCTGTGAAATACAGAGGAGATATGGGCCAAATTGTTTTCCAGCTATCAGGATCAGCCTTCTGCCACATGTATATCTTACATTAATTGTTTTCTATTGTGTGACGTTAAAACAGGAAAAACTAGGTTCTTTGCCAACTATCAGTTATGGGTTGCTGCAAAAACCTAGTGTATATAACTAGGCAGAAACCAAGCACTTAAACAATGACCAATAAAAGCCATTACTTAACACTTACATAAACGACCTACAAAATAGAACAAACTATAGTAAAAAAAAAAAAAAAAAAAAAAAAACTTTAACCCCTTAAGACCGCAGCCAAATGTACAAGTTGTGATCAAAACAAAACCTGTCATTTGCGCTATACGTCTGTCCAACCATAATTCACCTCTTTCATATTAAATTCACACACTTATTAGAGATCATTTTATTCAGGGAAAACAGGGCTTTCATTTAACATCAAATATTTAGGTATGGAACATAATTTAATATGAATAAAATATAAAAACATGGGAGAAAATAAGATTTTTTTAATTCTACGTTACATTTTAACTGTGAATGTCATAATACTGCTTGCTTTTACTGCAATAAAATACACATTTGTATTCAGCGATATCTCACGTGTAAAAAAGTACCCCCTATGTACAGGTTTTATAGTGTTTTGGTAAGTTACAGGGTCAAATATAGCGTTACTTTTTTTTTTAGTTTTTTCACATTAAAATTCGCCAGATTGGTTACGTTGCCTTTGAGACCGAGTGGTAGCCCAGGAATAAGAATTACCCCCATGATGGCATACCATTTGCAAAAGTAGACAACCCAAGGTATTGCAAATAGGGTATGTCCAGTCTTTTTTAGCAGCCACTTGGTCACAAACACTGGCACAATTTTAATTTTAAAATACAGTTAGAAGGAAATTACACATGCATATATTTATTATTTTTGTAATTTTATTTTTTAAGATATTTACAGATTTGTTTAATATATATAGATAATTATATATTTAGTCAATATCATTGTACGTGTACTTTGAGATATATATATTAATATTAAAATACACAGACAGTATGTGTATATTCAGCCAGGTCCATAAATATTGGGACATCGACACAATTCTAATCTTTTTGGCTCTATACACCACCACAATGGATTTAAAATGAAATGAAAAACGATGTGCTTTAACTGCAGACTTTCAGCTTTAATTTGAGGGTATTTACATCCAAGTCAGGTGAACGGTGTAGGAATTACAACAGTTTGTATATGTGCCTCCCACTTTTCAAGGGACCAAAAGTAATGGGACAATTGGCTGCTCAGTTGTTCCATGGCCAGGTGTGTGTTATTCCCTCATTATCCCATTTACAAGGAGCAGATAAAAGGTCCAGAGTTCATTTCAAGTGTGCTATTTGCATTTGGAATCTGTTGCTGTCAACTCTCAATATGAGATCCAAAGAGCTGTCAACAGTGAAGCAAGCCATCATTAGGCTGAAAAAACAAAACAAACCCATTAGAGAGATAGCAAAACATTAGGTGTGGCCAAATCAACTGTTTGGAACAACCTTAAAAAGAAAGAACGCATTGGTGAGCTCAGCAACACCAAAAGACCCGGAAGACCACAAAAAACAACTATGGTGGATGACCGAAGAATTATTTCTCTGGTGAAGAAAACGCCCTTCACAACAGTTGGCCAGATCAAGAACACTCTCCAGGAGGTAGGTGTATGTGTGTCAAAGTCAACAAATCAAGAGAAGACTTCACCAGAGTGAATACAGAGGGTTCACCACAAGATGTAAACCATTGGTGAGCCTCAAAAAGAGGAAGGCCAGATTAAAGTTTGCCAAACATCTAAAAAAGCCTTCACAGTTCTGGAACAACATCCTATGGACAGATGAGACCAAGATCAACTTGTACCAGAGTGATGGGAAGAGAAGAGTATGGAGAAGGAAAGGAACTGCTCATGATCCAAAGCATACCACCTCATCAGTGAAGCATGGTGGTGGTAGTGTCATGGCGTGGGCATGTATGGCTGCCAATGGAACTGGTTCTCGTATTTATTGATGATGTGACTGCTGACAAAAGCAGCAGGATGAATTCTGAAGTGTTTCGGGCAATATTATCTGCTCATATTCAGCCAAATGCCTCAGAACTCATTGGACGGCACTTCACAGTGCAGATGGACAATGACTCGAAGCATACTGCAAAAGCAACCAAAGAGTTTAAGGGAAAGAAGTGGATTATTATGCAATGGCCAAGTCAATCACCTGACCTGAATCCGATTGAGCATGCATTTCCCTTGATGAAGACAAAACTGAAGGGAAAATGCCCCAAGAACAAGCAGGAACTGAAGACAGTTGCAGTAGAGGTCTGGCAGAGCATCACCAGGGATGAAACCCAGCGTCTGGTGATGTCTATGCGTTCCAGACTTCAGGCTGTAATTGACTGCAACGGATTTGCAACCATGTATTAAAAAGTGAAAGTTTGATTTATGACTGTTAATCTGTCCCATTACTTTTGGTCCCTTAAAAAGTGGAAGGCACATTTACAAACTGTTGTAATTCCTACACCGTTCACCTGATTTGGATGTAAATACCCTCAAATTAAAGCTGAAAGTCTGCAGTTAAAGCACATCTTTGTTTCATTTCAAACCCATTGTGTGGGTGTATAGAGCCAAAAAGATTAGAATTGTGTGGATGTCCAAATATTTATGGACCTGACTGTATGTGTGAGTGTGTCTATATCTATATCTATATACAGATATAATCTAAGTATATATTATTTACTTTTACACTGTTTTAACGGCATAGAACGCCCTGCGTTCTTAAGGGGTTAAACAGCTCAAATAACAGACTCTTCATGCTCACCAAGTAAAGTGGATAACACAAACAACACACAAGATAAACTAGATCCAGAACTTCCACATTAGCAAGGCGGGGACAATACCAACTCATGTCATTCACAGTGATGTATCCATGCATGCCAAAATAAAAATGTACAAAAATAGAGACATTTATTAAAAAAAAAAAAAAAGGGTGCACGGAGTAGTAATTGTGCAAGTCAAATCAGCAGGCACACTCCATTGTTTCCATAGTGACAGTGCTTTTACAACTTTGCCCAAGAATTATTTTTCAAACTCCTAATGTTTCCTGGATTCCTCCTGCAATACAATGTGTAGACCAGCTTAATGTAGTTGTTCTGGTGAGTATAATAGCTCTCTTCAGGCATTTTCATGTAAACCCTGCCTTTTCAGAGATAATGTTGTGTTTACATTGCCCCTAGGGACACCTCCAAGTGGCCACTCCTTAGATGGCCACTGGAGGGGCTTCCTGGCTCAGGGCTGCACAGTAAGCAACCCTGCCGTTCAACATCCCCACGCTCTGCATGGAGACGCTGAATTTTCCTCATAGAGATGCACTGATTCAATGCATCTCTATGAGAAGGTCCTGAATGGCCAAAACGGCATTTGGCCCTGCCCCCGTGCAGAGTTTAGCCAATCCAATGCTTTCCCATACACCCATAGGGAAAGCATTGGATTGGCTAAAAATCGACTGTTTGGATGATGTCGCAAAGGGGGCATAGCCAGCTCCAGCAGAAACTTTGAAGCAGAGTTTGAAACTTTTATAGGGGGACAAGCCACCAATATGGTGGGTTTAGCACTACAGGGTCAGGAATGCAGGTTTGTGTTCTTGACCCTATAGTGATCTTTTAATGTGACCATTTTCCCTCAGTCCTTCAGAACACTAAACAGGGTGTTGCACAAGCATGTGACATATAAACATGCTTTTATTTCACTTTTGATGAGTTTCAAGGCATTTAAACCAATACACAAGCACTTCATCAGAGCTCATTGTATGAACAGCTCTGATAAGAAGCCCTCCCAGGCAGCATGTGACAGGATAGCCAGAACGTTGTTTGTGACGCCAATTGTGTCAGATACATCCATTAATTTGTCTTGCATCCTCTCGATATCAGGCCTGTACAAGTTCTGAACGTTTTAATTTAAACAAAATACAATATAAAGGGCCCAAAATACAAAACAAAAACACACACACTCAACTTTATCCCATTGCAAGGAGTTTCCTCACTCCAGCTAAAACATCACTCCTTATGACTTTAATGTAGTGTCACCGACTTCTCATAGAAAAGCAGAGAACATATGGAGAGTGTGCAGCAACTGCCATGATCCACCAAGTCAAAGAACATCTAACAGTAGCAATGAATCTATGGATTTTTATAGAAAGGCATTGGATGCACACAGAGTCCAGTGTCATCATACAGACAAGATCATCAAACAGATTCAATTACTGAATTGGGTCTGGCAGCCCCTAGAAGAAAGGTACTTTTTAATTTGCAACTATACAGTAACATCTATACCCCCTTAAAGAAATCACTTAAAATAAAAAAATTGAACTGAATGCTTGGAATTTCTACCAAAGAGGTACTTCACCTGATGGCCAACATACACCTGGGTCCAAGCAGAACAGGTCGCAGTGAGCTTTGATTGGCAAATAGTTGGGGGAAGAAATGATTTATTTGCCATCTACTCAGTATGTATTATGTTAACAAGCACAATAAAAATAAATAAAATTAAAAAAAAAAATCATGGGGTCTTAACCTTTACGAGGAATTTCATTCAATATTTTTCAAAGTGTGTCGTACAAAAGTAAAAAAAAAAAATGTATTCAATATTTACCGTACTATAAAACGTACACTATAGTGCTGGAAATACAAACTTGTATTTCCAATGCTATAGTGGCCCTGTCCCTATTTAGATTAGTGCCTCCCTCTCTGAAATAAAGGGCAAAATCACCCCTACAATTTGCAAGCTGCGTTTATTTCAGGAGACCCAACAAATTCCTGCTAAGGAATTACCGCCTCTCTGGCAGTGAAGCCAGTCAAACCACAAAAAACCAAAAATAAAAATAAAAACACAAAGGTAAAACGGCAAACCAATAGTTAAAAGGTCTAGTTTTTTTTTTCCCATGCTCTCTTTTCCCTTTCCTTGTGTTTTGCTTTTCTTTTTCACTCTTCCTGATATGGATGGAGACCCAAACCTCTAATTTTCTTTGAATTCTGTTTTGTTTCTCGCTTATCTTTTTTTGTAATCTTGGTTATGCACCATAACGTCTGCATACTTCTCTATACCGACATACTTGTTTTAGTGAAAGTTTTCCAGTCAAACTTTAATTACAAAATAAAATAAAGACATCTTTATACACATTTCTAATTAAAAAGCATGCCAGACTATGTTAAAGCGGCTCTGTCATGTTTTTTTCCCTTCAGTTATCCTCTCATGTCACCTGTATCTTAAAGAAGTAGTATAGTGCCACTATAGTTCTAATAAAGCTATTTAGGTCACCGGCACCCCTTTCAGCAAAATAAGGTATTTAATCTCACCTTTATTCCAGCGCCGCACCAGTCTCTTTGCTGAAAGCTCAGCCTCCTTGGCTGCGGTCAAACTTTACAGTCTCAGCCAATTCAATGCTTTTCAATTGGAATTTTTCAATAGTGATTTTCAACACTGTTCGTGAAACGAACAAAGTACAGAATGGGAGCCCACACAGGAGGTCGTGTGGCTCCCATTAACAGATTGCAACACTATCTATCGGCTGTTAATTGATTCCCAGGGTGGCAGTCATTCGGCTACTGACCACGAGGCGGCGGCCATCTTGGATTCCCTTTTTGCCTGGAACTAAAATCGGCTACTCAACGGCACGAACACCGCTGGACTTCCAGGCCGTTCGGTACTTTTTCCCCCCACTTATGCATTTGTGACTTTTATGAAGAGTTGATGTTACAATGTATTTCTTGCAGCGTTCGGTAAATTGTGCTGGGATCTGAGCGGTACTTTCACGAAGTATGCGCTCAGACCCCAGCTATCTGCCGATCGGTCATTCGGTACATTGACACAAATAATATACCAGTTACAGATTTTTATGTGAAAAGCCGGTTCTGCTGTACGGAGGGATAATCCACTGAGCAGGATATTCTTGGGGGAGTATCCCTCTTGTACAGCAGTGCATGGTGGGAGAAATGTTCTGTATGTTAAGTACCCCATGTAGTCCCCTACTGTATAACCCCTGTTTACTAATTAAGGAAACCCCTTGCATGGGAAATCGCATAAATACTGGAGCTTGTGAATAAAACCCTCAGTTGACTCCCAGAACTGTGTTTCGTCCGGTTACTGGGGGATTTGGGATATTGCCTTCTTTCAGCGCTTTCTTTGGATTACTTTCGTCTACCAGCGGAGATATTGGGATTTAATATTGCAGCTCCGCTACATACACCATCATTCTTCCTTGGGCAGAAGTTGTACTTTGAAAACCTAAGTGAGTAATCAGGACTTCTGTATTTTATCCTTTTTGTTTTTACCTGTTGGTATAAATGATTTGTTTATCATATATACACATTATATATAAAGTCCCTTTTGCTCCTTGCACACACTTAAAGGTTTTATCCTCTTCAAAATGCAGGGGGCATTCCAGCCATTGCCAACAATTATAATACAGTTAATGAAGGCTTGCACTCAACACACACACTTATTTCTATATGCACTGTGACTATTTTTTGCTCATAATAAACATTTATTAAGTTCTGCCTCTGTCTGGTTAAGAATCACGTTACCTGAAGAGAGTAATTAGTATTTTTGCAATTCTTTAAATATTGTGCTAAGTAATATTTGGTGGGTTTTATAATTGATTTACCTGGGGGACCTGATTGATAAATGGTCTTGGTGGTGGTGGCAGCGTTAAAATAGTAGTAGTTCTATTATTATGTTTCAGCATGGGTGATGTTAAAAGGAGTTTGTGTAATTATTTCCGGTCTAGTGCAGACAAATAGTGAACTTTAACCCTTTCACCACCACAACTACGTCACGCACTCTTGGAGAGGGCTCATTCGTGACAACTACCACTAGAGGTATTCCTAAGCAGTAACATTATTAAAACCAAATGCTGAAAGAATTTGGTTGGTCTGACAGAATCAGTTACATTCCCAGGCAAAGTTTTCTTTCTTGCACTAGTTTTAGATTACCTGCAAGCCATGCTTAGTTTGTGATTATGCTCTTGTTTTTCACAAGGAAGCAAAGTCGACCATGAAATAGCTCATGAAACACACACACACACTCACACACTTTCTTAACTCCTTAAAGGACAGAGGAAATTGCCCAAGATCTGACAAAAAACATTCTTAAAAATAAAAGCACCTAGAAATTGTGCCATGTGTTTAAACGTAATTTAAGGGTTTTCTTTAAAGCGGTTCTATCACCAGCTGTGGGTCTGGTGGCCATGGGGTGCAGTGAAAGATGAGATTTACTTACCTGAACCGGTCGCTCACAGGCTCCGCCATCCTCTACTGTTGCTTCAGCTTCTACGAACCAATGTCAGTGAGTACAGCATTAAGATCTATGGAGGATTCCACAACACATGCCATAGAAAATACTTTTATTTCCCCCCCTCCCCCACCAATGGTCACTGGTAGGGATCGAACGATATTGATACCGATATTCTGAGAACTTTCAGGCCGATAGCCGATATAATTTGCCGATATTCTGTACATTTACCATTTTGGAAAATAAAAAAACATTTCTAAAAGGTAAATGCACAAAATATACATGCCATGTGTAGTGGATGCAGTGTGTTTAGACAGGGGAGCGGTGTAGTGGATGCAGTGTGTTTAGACAGGGGAGCGGTGTGTGTTGATGCAGTGTGTGCTTGTGTAGTGTGTGTGTAGTGGATGCAGTGTGTGTTTGTGTAGTGTGTGTGTAGTGGATGCAGTGTGTGTTTGTGTAGTGTGTGTGTAGTGGATGCAGTGTGTGTTTGTGTAGTGTGTGTGTAGTGGATGCAGTGTGTGTTTGTGTAGTGTGTGTGTAGTGGATGCAGTGTGTGTTTGTGTAGTGTGTGTGTAGTGGATGCAGTGTGTGTTTGTGTAGTGTGTGTGTAGTGGATGCAGTGTGTGTTTGTGTAGTGTGTGTTGTGGATGCAGTGTGTGTTTGTGTAGTGTGTGTTGTGGATGCAGTGTGTGTTTGTGTAGTGTGTGTTGTGGATGCAGTGTGTGTTTGTGTAGTGTGTGTTGTGGATGCAGTGTGTGTTTGTGTAGTGGATGCAGTGTGTATTTGTCTAGTGTGTGTAGTGGATGCAGTGTGTATATAATGAAAGCACAGTGTTTGTGTAGTGTGTATAGTGTGTGTAAAGTGAATGCAGTGTGTGTAGTGTGTGTATATAATGAATGCAGAGTGTGTGTATAGTGAATGTAGTGTGTGTATATAATGCAGAGTGTGTGTTTGTATAGTGTGTGTATATAATGCAGATATGTATAGTGTGTGTATAGACACACTATACAAACACACTCCATTATATAAAACACACTATACAAACACACTGCATTATATACACTGTGTTTGTGTAGCGTATGTGTATATAATGGAGTGTGTGTGAGGGAGCATTTTTTTATTAAATAGATTTTTTTTATATATTTAATTATTATTTATTTTTGTTGTCCCTCCTCCCTGCGTGTTACCTGGCCAGGGAGGGGGGATATAGCAATCCCTGGTGATCCAGTGGCATTGGCTGAGCTGTGGGGGGGGGGAGGGGGAGGGAGGGGCAGCATGCGTTTACTCACCTCCCAGCAGCTTCTCCAGCTCCCAGTGTAAGTCTCGCGGCCAGCGAGTTTAGAACGAGTATAGAATTTATCCATCTCAAAACAAGCTGTAAATAAATTGTAGGGATCGGGCGATATTGATTTATTCATTTTTTAGAGCCGATACCGATATTCTGCATTATATAATGCAGTGTGTATGTGTAGTGTGCATTATATAAAACACACTGCACACTACAAAAACACACTGCACTATATACACAGTGTATTTGTGCAGTGTGTTTATATAATGCAGTGTGTGTGTAGTGTATGTGTATATAAAGGAGTTTGTGTAGGTATGTAATTGAGGGGGCATTTTTTTATTACATTTTATTTTAATATTTTTTTTTAATATGTAATTATTATTATTATTATTATTTATTTTTTAGTCCCCCCTTCCTGCTTGTTACTTGGCCAGGGAGGGGGGATATATCATTCTCACAGCCAGCGTGCCACACAAAGCATTGCCATGGTAACCCATGGCAACACTCTGACGGCCGCGGGTCTCACGAGATTTACACAGAAGAGCTGAAGGAGCTGCTGGCAAGGTAAGTAAACGCTACCTGCGGGCCCCTCCAGGACCGCCGGGCTTGTAATGGGTCCGGCGGTCCTGTTCTATATTATCGGCAATATCAGTATCTGAATTGGCCGATACCGATATTGACAAAAATACAGATTATCCAGACCGTTAATCGATCAATCGATCCCTAATCAATTGGCGTACGATGGGGCCACATTTGACCCATTGCCGTGCCCTGTAATGGTTTATAAAAAGTGTCCTTGTACAGAAAATAAATGTTCATATAACATCTTTTCCAAAAGAGTGACTGCAAATTCACGCTGAGCCTCATCAATGTCTAATTTCAATAGATGTCGTTTAACAGCCTGCACACCCCTACCATGTGGTACGAAGATGTACAGGCTGCTTATATTCATAGTATACAAAAATGTCACGTCCTGTAATTCCACAAAGTCACGTATTTTGGTAAAAACAAACAAAAAAAAACCACCAAATTAAATTTTTTCAAAAATCTGTTGTGTCTTTTATGAAGGAACGGGTAGTCATTACACTAGGTTGTAAAAGTGTATCCAAAAAGATTTATGGCTTGTTTTGAGGAGGATTACATCTATACTCATTGGAGACCCTTTTCAAATTCTAGGGAAGCATTAATCAAATGCTCCCCACCATAAAATTCACCATTGAATATAGCCAGACACAGATTCATTTCCTGGATGTGAATGTCAAGAAATTGTTTTCATTTTGATATCTTCTCCAGACAGACAGGAATGCGTCCCTGCATTTCTAATCATTCCATCCACCCAAATTGAAAGAGTTATTACGTCGGAGAAGGATCATCTCTGATGATCAACTTTTTGAACAAGGGGCGGATGAAATTAGGAAGAATTTTAGGGATAGAGGTTATCCCATGGAGTCACTGAGGACAGCCAAGGAAAAAAAGTTTTGGAATACAATAATCAGGAGAGACCGAGGGTTGAAGTCGAGACAAAGCCAAAACGAATTCTTTATGTACATACTTATTCCACTAAGTCCCGTTATATTGCACAAATTATAAAAAAAAACACCAGCATGTGTTGAGTGAGAATATGGACCTAAGGAATATTTTTGGAATAGTTTCAATTATGGCTTTTAAGAACTCGAGAAATTTCAGACCGGATCTAATACATGCCAGAGCAAATTAAGACAATATAAAGAGAGACACATGGTTATCAACTCCGAAAGTATAGGTGTGTTAATTGCAATAACGCTATAATATCTGTCTCATTTGCACACCCAAGCCTGGGCTACAATAGAAACATAGAATGTGACGGCAGATAAGAACCATTCGGCCCATCTAGTCTGCCCAATAATTTCGAAATACTTTTAATTAGTCCCTGGCCTTATCTTAAGTCTAGGATAGCCTTATGCCTATCCCATACATGCTTAAACTCCCTCACTGTGTTAACCTCTACCACTTCAGTTGGAAGGCTATTCCATGAATCCACCACTCTCTCAGTAAAGTAATACTTCCTGGTATTTTTAAACATTTGCACCTCTAATTTAAGACTACGTCCTCTTGTTGTGGTAGTTTTTCTTCTTTTAAATATAGTCTCCTCCTTTACTGTGTTGATTCCCTTTATGTATTTAAATGTTTCTATCATGTCCCCCCGTCTCGTCTTTCCTCCAAGCTATACATGTTAAGATCCTTTAACCTTTCCTTGTTTTAGCATTGTAAACCTGTAAAGCTGAAACTCCAGCATGCCAATTACAACGTGTTCTGTGCTGGACAGCTGGCAAGGCCCAGCACTGACCACAACTGGCATGGGACCATGCTGGGAGACAGTCAGGGCTTCCATTAAGCATCTGCAGGCACAGAAACAGCGCCTGAGTGGGATTTAAGCAGCTGTATGTAATGGTTGGATTTAAACCTGGGGCATCCTGGTGTAAGCAGGGATTTAACTCAAACCGCATTGCAGCACTAGGCATTTAAATACCTTATTGAAATGGCAGTTGATTACTGCATATAGAGCAGCTGAGTCTGGGGACAAATTTCCCCAGCTAACACAGAGGAGCCTCAGATATATATTGATACAAGTGTCTCCACGTGTGAGCAGGGATTTTTCCCAACTCACACCGAATTGTAGTCAATGAAGATTTAAAGTGGCTTGGTCACAAAAAATAAACTTCATCTAATCTGTATCTATATACAATTTAAAATAAATAAATAAATACAAATCTCTGGTCCACTTTAAATCTATGTAGAGGGCTGTATATAGTGCTCACTTTGCAGAGCATCTGACAGTCTGTGGCCAAAAAATAAAATAAAAAATAAAATAAGAAAAAAAAATGGACCCAAAGTAATAGAGGGGAGCTCCAGGTATGAATTGATAGTTGTGGTACCCCAGTGTGGGCAAGGATTCAACTGTGTTTACACCAAAAGACTAAAAGAGGAGAGCAGGAGAACCCTTCTACAGGCAGTTCTCTGCGAAACAAATCGCAGCACATGCGCAATGGTTGCTGTGACTACCCCCTTAACGACGAGTGACGGACGAGGTCCGTCACTCGGGGGAATGCGTTAATGACGAGTGACTGACCTTGTCCGTCACGCGTTAAAATTAACGCCGCGATCGCGCAGTGCCGGCGATCGCGGGGTTAATGCTGTTGCTGGGTCCCTCCGAGTCAGGGGCAGACCAGCAGCAGCAAATCCGGATATCCCAGCCCATGTGATCGCTGTGACAGCCAGTCACAGCGGTCACAATGCTGCTGGGATATCTGATCCGCCTCCCTCCACCTCGTGTGGGTTTGTGAAGTGGAGAGAGACGGATCGGTGCTACATTGTGTCCCTGATTTATTGCAAAGTTATACTTAAGTATAAAATTCTTTTTTCTGGAGTAAAAAAAAAAAAAAATTAACCCTTTCCCTGCTGCTTGATCACTGCTAGCAGTGATCAATATACAGGTCACAGTACTCTACTGTGATCTATTTTTTTTTTTTTTTACTTTCAAGGGTTAATTTTTAGTTTTTTTGTAACCCTAAGGGGTTAAATTTTATTATTTGATTTTATTAATTTGTGATTTGGTTATTTTGGTGGGTGAAATTTAGTGGGAATTAGGGAATAAAAAAAATAAAAAATATATTTTTTTGTTAGAGTTTTGTTAGCTGTGTTAGGTGTAAACAATGTTTAGAAAGTATAGCGCGGTTGAGGCTTATGCCCTGTTAGCGGCCGACTCAGAGGCGACTGACACTGCCTCAGAGAGTGAAGCAGGGGATGCAGGGGACAGGGACTATGTGCCAGATACTGCAGGACCAACAGGGGAAATCGACGATTCCCCTAATGCTGAACATGGCGCAGATGACTGGGTACCCCCTAATAATTTTTCCCCAGACATCCCAGTGTTTACAGCCAATCCTGGCATACAGGCGGACCTGTCTGCCTATAGTGCGCTGGATGTTATGCAGCTGTTCTTGGGGGATGAGATTTTTGGGGAGATAGTCACCCAGACTAATCTCTATGCGGAGCAATATCTGGCACGCAATCCAGACTCTCTTATCTCTAGGAAAGAGAGATGGTACCCAACCAGTGTGCCAGAATTGAAACAATTCTGGGCACTGACCATGTTAATGGGGCTAATTAAAAAGCCCACAATTAGGATGTATTGGGCTAAACATCCTATTTGCAATACTCCCATTTTTGCCGAGACAATGACAAGGGAAAGATATTTATTTATTTATTATTGCCATTTATATAGCGCCAACAGATTCCGTAGCGCTTAGATATGAAGACATACTAAGATTTATGCACTTTAGTGATAACAACAAGTGCCCCCCAAAAGGTGATCCGCAGTATGATCTTCTTTACAAACTACGCCCTTTAATTGCCCACTTTAACAGTAAATTTGCCGCTATATATACCCCCAATAAAAACCATTTCCATTGACGAGTCCCTAATGAAGTTTAAGGGAAGACTGGGGTTTAGACAATATATCCCATCCAAAAGATCCCGATATGGGATCAAATTTTATAAACTATGTGAAAGTGGCAGTGGCTACGTATACACCTTCCGTGTATACGAAGGAAGGGATAGCCACCTTGATCCCCCAGGTTGCCCAGATACAGTAGGGACAATTGGGAAAATTGTCTGGGACTTAATAATGCCACTACTTAATAAAGGTTATCATCTATACATCGATAACTTTTATAATAGCATCCCACTGTTACAAATGTTGTATTGCTTCGAGACCGTGGCCTGTGGCACTATTCGGAAGAGTCGCACAGGTTTCCCAAAGGCTCTAGCAAACAAAAAAATGAAAAGGGGGCAAACAGCAGCTCTCTGCCAGAATGAACTGCTGGCACTCAAGTACAGGGATAAAAAGGATGTTTTCATCTTAACCACCATCCATGGTGAAAACACTCGGAGGGTCGCAGTTCGTGGCAGAGACGAATATAAACGGGTGCCAGTCTGCATACGGCAATATAATCGGCATATGGGGGGCGTTGACCTGTCCGATCAACTGATGCAGCCATATTTGATCATGAGAAAGACCAGGGCATGGTATAAAAAAGTGGGCATATACCTGATGCAGATGGCAATCCACAATGCCTTTGTCATTTTTAAAAAGGCAAATGCTGGGCTGAAAAGCACTTTTCTTTCTTTCCAGTTTGAGCTAATTTCTAAGCTGCTAGAATGCCACACAAGGAGACCATCAGTGGAGCCTAGCAGAAGAATGGAGGCAGGTCACTTCTGCTTTAAGATTCCACCAACCCCTAAAAAAACAAAACCCCCAGAAAAGGTGCAGGGTGTGTTACAAGAGGGGCGTAAGAGTTGAGACCAGCTATTACTGCCCTGATTGCCCCTCTCAGCCCGGCCTATGTATTGGCCATTGTTTTAAAAATTTTCACACCCAGGCCGAATAAGTAGACCAGTTTTGGGGTGTGATTTTTAGTCATCTGTCTGATTGGTTACCGAATCTTGGCTTTGTCTACCGTTTATCCTGTCTTCTCTGATCCTTGACCTCGGCTTGTCCTATCGTTGTTCCGTTTCTCTTTACTCCTTTGACCTCGGCTTGTACCTTGACAATTCTCTGCTTGTATAGCCCGGCCATTCTAAGGACCGGTATTACAAGTTTCTCTCTCTCTGTGTTCTCTCTCTTTGTGGTCTGTCTGTGTTTTGGTTTCGGAATCCATGACCGCTTTGCCCGGGACGCAGATGACTGTGTACTACCCCCGAATAAGTTTACCCCAACTATTCTGTATATGGGGGTATCATTGCACTAAGATGACATAGCTGAGCAACATATTAGGTGTTATACTGCCATAGCACACATAAGGATAGCAAAATATACAGTAACATCTCCAAGTGTGTGTCAAAAAGGCAGACAAAAATGCTAATTGCAACGAGACTTGGTACAAACTAACAAAAAATGATCCTACACTAAGGTTTAGAATATACCTTTTGAAATACCCTGGGGTGTCTACTTTAAGAAATGGTAGGCCTTTGTGGGGTAGTTTGAATTTAATACCTGCTAAGATGCTTGGAAATTGCACATAGGCCCAGCGTCAAAATTCAAAGTTCGGTAAAAACTGATATGGCTTGGTCTCCTATCTGGCACTGTAGCTTCTCAAAATAGTGCCAAAGACATACAACGGGGGTGTCATTTTACTCAGAAGACTTAGCTGAACATAATTTGGGGGATTTGAACTTAGTGGCACATGTGAAATATACAAAATGCCCAGCACAAATGCAATCCATATGTAAAAAATGCACAAAATTATTTTATACCACATACTTTGGCAACTATTGGTGAAAAAATGGGGGCATGTTAAGGCACAATATGCACCTTATGAGATACCCGTGAGTGTCTACTTTTACAAATGGTAGGCCTTTGTGGGGTTTTTTGAACAGTCAAACTGTTATAATACCCCAAATGGAAGCATAGGCTCATTAAATCCGTCTCTCAAAATTCTACTGTGAATACTGAAAAGGACAGGTCTCCTATATGGCACTGTAACTTCACGAAATAGTGCCAAAGACATACAATGGGGGTGCCATTTTACTCAGCAGATGTAACTGAACACAAAATAAAACTTTGTACAGGAATAGCACACACCAACTTTACAAAATACACATGAGAAGTTCTTTGTTATAAGTTTGTGTGCCAAAACCCCCAAAAAACACAATTTTACTCCAATATTTAGCAGGGGTTGGCGGTAAAATGGCTACGATGAAAGTGTCAAAACAACCTTAGGTAAATAGCCTGTGGTGTCTACTTTATATAAATATATACTTTTGTGTGGCAATTTTGTTTTCTTTTATGGCTATTAGGCTTACAAGACAAACATACCAAATTCTAAAATCGCTCCACATTTAAAAAGTTTACTTTACTCCTTGTGCTTTGTGACCTGTAACTTACAAAAAAAACTTAAAATCCCAGACACATTATATATTCTGTAATTCAGAACAACTAAATGAATTTATTTTTAATTACTTTCCTTAACCTGCACTAATTATGTACACATTATTATTGCAAAAACTGTAAAAAAAAAAAAAACACAAAAATTCATTTTTTTGCATATTTCTGTATTTTTTTTATAATAAATAAGCATTTATATATATATATATATGTGTTACATCAAATTAAAGCCCTTTCTGTCCTTTAAAAAACTGTATATAATATGTGTCGGTGCAATAAATTAGTAAAATGCAAATTGCAGTTGAACGCAAATAGCAAAAAATGCAAAAAATGCCGTTGTCATTAAGTGAAAGACAAGCTTCTGAAGCTCTGTCCTTAAGGGGCTACTCCTGAGCCAGAGCTGGCTAGAAGAGCATGGTAATACAGCAACGGATGTCACACTGACCAGCTGGCAATGAAGCCAACAAGTTGGGGCCATGGAAGAAGTAGAGCACAGGCAGAAGGTGGATGTTACAGTAATACAAGCTGCAGACATGACAGCACTGGACGTAAGTAATGTAATGGGGGGATAGATTATTATTATTTTTTTAGGTATATGTAAAAGGAAAAAAGAAAAACACTCGTCACTACCTTTTTTAGCATATAGTGAAGTCAGCCAGCCATTTTATGTGCTCTTTGGTTCAGACCGTGTTTAAAAGCAGTTAGTCTCTATGGTCTTTCCTGCTTCACAATCTAACTGTCAGTTTTCAAATACCGTCTCCCCCAAGATGTACATATATGGCTGAAGGATCTGGTCATATACTAAAAGTAGGAATGAGATTTCCTTTCAATGTTTGATGAAAGGTATTTTAAAAATAAATGGGTTTGAGGTGACTTTGCAATAAGGACTGGTGGACAGCTGCCACAAAGTCACCTGTCACTGGGCACCTTCAAACAGGGGATAACTGTACTGTAAATGGTGGCAAAAAAAACAAACGGCATAGAACGCCCTGGGCGATCTTGCCCCCACGTGGCCGGCGGCACATGGCCGCTGCAGATCGCGGTTGGGGGGCATGCCCCCTGTGCCCGGGGACCGCAGCTTCCGATCGCAATGACAGGCTATGTTTTTTTTTTAAAAAAAAGCACTAATCAAGTAGTTATTTGAAATTATATTTATATCACAAATGAATCACGATTTAAAAGTTACCGTAATTAATTTCTCAATCCCCTATAAATACAGTAAGAAAGCACCAATAATAAAGTGAAAACAAATAAACTTTAAAAAGATTATGCCTCTTCTGTTATACAAACTAGTATTTGCACTCTAATGAGAGATTAAATGAATTCCCTTTTGCACATACCTCCCTTTTTTACATAATTTTTTAAATACTGTATTTTTACATTTAATTCCATTAAAAAGTATTTAAAATTATGCTATTTTAAGGCATTTTCATAATATTAAGAATTTTAAGTATGCTCCCCTTTAAATGCAGGGAAATAAAGCACCAAAATACAGTAAAAGAAATTCTATCCTACTATATCTGTATTATATTTAATGAATTGAATACACTAAGTTTATAATGTGGAAATAATATTATAGGTAGTCAGTGAGAAGGAAAATAATAATTTAATAATTTAATTTGTTATTAATAGATTGATATTTCAGGAAACAAATGTTTTTATCTGTCCAATAAACAGTTTTCTATGTTATACATACATCCCTGCACATTATAAACGTATCTATACGATGTACATTGAACATAAGAATGTAAATATGATTTTTCATTTAAATCATGTACATTAAGCAGAATAATGTTGATGATATTTATTTCCTGTATTAAATGCCAGGAAAAATCTGCCGTCCGGCAAAAGAATCCAGTCAATGGCTGTTGGAACGCAGAATGGAACGCACAAACCGGATATGCCGAAACCGGACGTGATGTATCGGCAAGCAATGCGGAAAGCACAGAATCAATAGGAGGCTTGACACGCAGGGCATCTGTTACCATGGAGATTGCCCGTGAAAATTTAAGCCAGCATACTATTATTCCCTGATTAGAAGGATATTTAAAGCAGGGAGGAATCCAAAGAAGCTACAAAGAATTTTCCAGCCAAGGAAGCCTACTTGGCGAAACGCGTCCTGGGTGAACAGTGACCACTAAGACTATTTTTGGATTTTAGCCGAATTAAGTGTTTTTTAAATTGTTTTTATACTATATGCTTAAAAAAAAAAAAAAAAAGTAATAAAGTATATACTTTTCATACACTTACGGCACCATTTTTTCCTGCTACTATAATTCCAAGTGGACTATCAATTATGTGCACATTCTTTAAACGGAGGGTCATTTGTTGAATGAGAGCATTACGCTGATGCTCTAAACCAATAAATGACCGTCAGAATCGGCATCTGGCTTCTGCAGAAATAAGATGAGCATCACCCAGCATCAGTAAAGGCTTGGCACCCAAAGGAAAGTCAGGTAAAATGGCCACTACAAAACCACTCCCTAAATGTTGTCTAACAAGGTCAGTTGAGTTAACAGATGATATTAATGTATTTGCTTTAAACTTTGTTTGTTATCGGTTATAATTTTAGTTTAAACAATAAGTTGTCTTCCAAATAGTCGCCATTAACCTATTAAACTGAAGAAATTTCAAGATGCAGTAATTTCATCATTATCTATGCATTTGTAATTATAGATATTAGTTCTGATATCACTGGTAAACTGGAAAGTATTATTTTAAATATGAAATCTTCATCTGGTTGCAAATATTAATATTATAATGTGAAAGAATTAGGTTTTTACATGTCATGATTTAAAATCTTTATATCACAGTTAAACCCCGGAGGACTGAGTGTGCTCCGCCATCCTTGGGGACCTGGCTCTAAACGCCAGTGGGCGGCATAGCACGTCCCCACCTTCCTATGTACTTACCTGCTCGCCGGCGGTCGCGATGGGGGGGCGGAGAGGGCGACTAACCTGACATCCAAGGGACTCCCCCTGCTGCCAATTCGGCCCTCCTGGGCCATGTGATCGAGAGGACCTCACAATCACATGGACGGAATAGCTGTCCACAGCATTGCCAGCAGGGGGGTGCCTAGAATGACCGGTAGTCCCCCTGCTACCTGAAATAAATTAAAATACAGTTCCAACACTGTGCAAGTATATTTTAATATATTAATATCAAAATACACGTAGAATATGGATTATATATAAAAACGTTAAATATAATCTTGTTCTGGCGGAGCCTGGCAGAGTACCGGAGCAGACACGCTTTCTCCGAGCTCCGCAATAATCCATGATAATCGCAAGTTTTGCGGCCGATAACGGGCACATAGAAGGTCCATAAACCTTATTTACAATACAGCAACCGACATGGGCCGAAAAAATTAAAAGCCGAAAGCTGATAAGGACTTTCCAAGTCGAGATATCGGTGAACTGTTCCGCAATAAGCAGCAGGCCGCATGGGACAAGATGGCCGCCCTGGGAGAGGATTTCTCTTGTTCCTCGGAGGAATACTCCGCTGACCCGGAGGAAGGAGCTGCCGTTAATCTAAGTGCAGGCCCCGGGCACAAGAAGCGGGACGACGGGGAGCATGTTACGGCAACTATGCGGGCAAAGGACATTACCTACCGCTGGGGCATGCCGAGGACTCTCCTTTTTCAAGTACAGGGAGAAGCATACCGGGTGAGCACCCTGCAAGAACTTAGAGAACAACTGAACAGGCTTGGCTTTCCCTCCCCGACTGCTACTTCTACTTCTGGGTCTGGACTGGCTCGTATTGACCAGGCTGAAATCCAGGAGTTCGTACCCCGCGCTGCCCGGGTCTCCCCAAAACCCGGACCTGCGACCTGACTGCATAATCTGAGACCGTCCCAAAAGCAGCCTGCTTGGGCTTTACAGCCCCTTAAATATCGGGACTAGCCTAAAGATACCGTCCTAATGGATTTTTCTACCTAGTATTATTACCACCGTATGGCCTTTTATTTTATTTTATTTCCTTTTTGATTAATTTAATGTTCACTTGCTATGCTCTGTCACATGTACACGCATACAATAACAACGACACACAGTCACATACCGGGGAGAGCTTCTCCCCCCCCCCCCCCCTTTTCGCCTTACAAAGCTGCTTATCCAGCTCGGAACACAGACCAAACCGGCCCCTAACACATAATCTATTGAACCACCCCCCCCCCTCTCACTTATCATAAC
Source organism: Pelobates fuscus (assembly GCF_036172605.1). NCBI lineage: Eukaryota > Metazoa > Chordata > Amphibia > Anura > Pelobatidae > Pelobates > Pelobates fuscus. Next base: position 388,319,872 of record NC_086317.1, on the reverse strand, counting down.
CCATAGGGACTCTTGAGCCCCCTAATCCTACCCAACAGGGGAGAGAGGGTGACCCCATAGGTGGTGGCACCTATTAGTTCTCATCGCGACTCACATCACCACCACTGTTATGCCTTTCTGACAATAACTTTCTGTTAACATAAAAATGTGCAATGCTTATAATGTCACGTATGTATATTACTATGAGATTGTGAAGCCTGCATACGCCGTTGTGGCAATGTTTCCTTTTTTGTTCTTTCTTGCACAACCAAAATAAAGAATTTAAAAATATATATATATATAATCTTGTTCTGACTATTTTGATATGAATATATATTGAGATCAAAATACACGTAGAACGAAATATATAAACAAAGAGCGCACCAAAATAATAATAAAAAAAAAAAACAATTCATTTGTAGTTCTGCCTGACATTTTAGCTGTAAAATGTCATAATACTGTTAGCTTTTACTGCAATAAAATACACATATATTGGGGTATGTCCAGTCTTTTTTAGTAGCCACTTAGTCACAAATACTGGCCAAATTTGTTTTTGCTTTTTTCACACAGAAACAAATATGAATGCTAACTTTGGCCAGTGTTTGTGACAAAGTGGCTAGTAAAAAAAAAATAAAAAAAATAAAAATAAAAAAAAAGACTGGACATTTGCAATACCTTGGGTTGTCTACTATTGCAAATTATATGCCATCATGGGGGTAATTTTCATTCCTGGGCTACCACATGGTCTCAAAGGTAACATTACTAATCTAGCAAATTTCAATGTAAAAAATAAAATAAAAAATAAAATGTAAACAGAAAAATTGAATGTGCTATATTTGACCCTGTAACTTTCTAAAACACCTTAAAACCTGTTAAGGCTTTGCAGAATACAAATGTGCATTTTATTGCAGTAAAAGCCAACAGTATTATGACATTTAAAATGGTATATAATAAGTGTGGGTGCACTTAATATGAAAGAGGTGAATTACGGTTGAACAGACATATAGCGCGAATTCCAGTTTTTGTTTTGTTTTGATCAGAACGTGTACTACTGACTCCGTTCTGGAGGGGTTAAGTTAAATCAGTTTGATTCAAAACAATCCATCCTCTTGGGTAATAAAGGAGGGAGCTTGCAAAGGCTCTAGAGATCTGCAGCTTTTACAATTTTTTTTTATTTTTTTTAATTAGATACAATGACTGATGCCTTTAGTAAATAAATGCAAACCTCAGGGGGCGATCGGAGGATGAAACACATGCTGTGTTCTTGCAAGGTGTTTGATAAGGTCACTACAATATTTATTGGTTGATGGGTGTTTCGGCACATTCTATTTTAAAGGCAAATTTGTACTTTGGTTTTGGAAAAGACCCAAACAAATTTTACTTTTCCAATTAAAGCACATCTTGCCATGCACTCTTAAAACAGCAAGTACAATGCTCCCACTACTATGTAATTAATTTCTTAAAATACATAGCTTATTAATAAAAAATCACCCATTAATAAAACCAGGTGTGTTTTTCTAAATAATGAACAAACAAGTTTGGAAAGACACAGGTTGCAACACCTACCTCCAAATAAAAACAGACTTCTGGAAAATTCCATTAGTCTGACTCTCATACCATAGGGATTCTTAACCATCTGCTGTATTTGGTCATCATTCAACTATAATTAGCTCTTACTTAGGTTTCAAACATAACCTAAAAATATTCTGATTAAATGGATGACTGATCTCTTTGCATAAATAATTTAGAAAAGACCAAGCGTCCCATTTCCCCCGTCTTTAAAGCATAAAATGCTGCTAATATGCATCTGCAGTGACCAGGGAGTAGTCAAGATTTTTCTTAGTGGTGTTATATAAGAAAACATACATGTGTACCACTTGTGCTTACCTACAACCCATTTCTCTAATATGGAAAAATCTATGAAGGGACACTAGAAGCATCCAGACCACTTCATCTCAGTCAGAAGTGGTCTGGGTGCAGTGCCCTGTCTGTTTAACCCTGCATTGCAACGTTAGCTCCACCTCTTGGTACCTAGCAACAATAAAAATGAAAGTGACATAGTCATCAGAACCACTACAGCTAAATGTAGTGGTTCTGGTGTCCATTTCCTTTGCCTGAAGGATTTTCAAAGAAAAGACAAGGTTTACATTGCCGCCTAGTAAAACCTCTAGTAACAGTCACTTAGACATCTACTAGAGGCGATTGATTGCTAGTCCACTGCTGCACAGTGTGCAGCACAAACGTTCAGTGTCCCCACGCTCTGCATGAATGCGCTGAATGTTCCCCATAGAGATCAAGATTGATCATCTCAGCCTTGGAGGTGGGGCCAGTCACAGTGAGACCAGCGCAGCATGTGAAAATAAATAATGATTGGACAGGGTCCCATGTGATTGGACAGGGGCCGGGTAACCTAAATACACAGTGATACTGACAGACACATTCTCATACACTTACTAATTATTTTTATTTTAATTTAACCCCTTAAGGACTGAGCCAAATGTGCACGTTGTGATCAAAACAAAACGTCAACAAAAACTGGAATTTGCGCTATGTCTGTTCAGGCGTAATTCGCCTCTTTCATATTATGTGCACCCACACATATATCATTTTATACAGGGGGAATGGGGCTTTCATTTAACATCAAATATTTAGGTATGAAACATAACTTTTAATATTAAAATATGGGAGAAAATAATTTAAAAGTTTTAGTTTTAGTAAAAAAACAAAAGCTTTAACCCCTTAAGACCGCAGCCAAATGAACAAGTTGTGATCAAAACAAAACCTGTCATTTGCGCTATACGTCTGTCCAACCATAATTCACCTCTTTCATATTAAATTCACACACTTATTAGAGATCATTTTATTCAGGGAAAACAGGGCTTTCATTTAACATCAAATATTTAGGTATGGAACATAATTTAATATGAATAAAATATAAAAACATGGGAGAAAATAAGATTTTTTTAATTCTACGTTACATTTTAACTGTGAATGTCATAATACTGTTTGCTTTTACTGCAATAAAATACACATTTGTATTCAGCGATGTCTCACGTGTAAAACAGTACCCCCTATGTACAGATTTTATGGTGTTTTGGGAATTTAAAGGGTCAAATATAGCAGGTTAAATTTTTCATTTTTTTCACATTGAAATTCGCCAGACTAGTTACTTTACTAGCCCAGGAATGAGAATTACCCCCATGATGGCATAACATTTACAAAAATAGACAACCCAAGGTATTGCAAATGGGGTATGTCCAGTCTGTTTTAGTAGCCACTTGGTCACAAACACTGGTCAAAGTTAGTGTTAATATTGGTTTGTGTGTGAAAAATGCTAAATAAATAAACAAATTTGAATGCCAATTTTGGCCAGTGTTTGTGACCAAGTGGCTACTAAAAAAGACTGGACATACCCCATTTGCAATACCTTGGGTTGTCTAATATTGCAAATGATATGCCATCATGGGGGAAATTTTCATTCCTGGGCTACCATATGGTCTCAAAGGCAACATAACCAACCTGGCGAATTTCAATGTGAAAAAACTGAAACGCAAGCCTTATATTTGACTCTGTAACTTTGAAAACACCATAAAACCTGTACATGAGGGGTACTGTTCTACTCAGGAGACTTCGCTGAACAAAAATATTAGAGTTTCAACACAGTAAAATGTGGGGGGCGGAGCTAGCAGCCATACCGAGAGGACGCACATGCACTGAGCTCCGTGCAAATAAGTCCCAAACACGGTGAAATACAGCGAAAAAATCAATTTGAGAGCACTCCTGGACACAGCAAAGCCTTCTGAGAGTATGGGGCAACGCAACAAAAAAAATCCAAGCCGGATAGACCCCCGGCTACCGCAGATATCGGTGATCTCCTGCGGAGGCCCCAGACCACGCAGAGGCCTACAATGGCGATGCAGTTGGAAGACAGGTACAACTCATTCAGTGAGGCATCCGGGTCAGAGGAGGACGACTATGGCGCCCAGGTGCTGACCACATTGACCCACTTACCTGCAAAGCCACCTGTTACGGAGGCTCTGAGAAACATGCTTGGGGAGCTGCGCCGCAACATTGCAGCTGACATCGGCACGTTCCGCGAGGAAATAAGCGGAGTGTCGGCCCGACTACAAAATACAGAGCTAAACACGGCTGCGCATGAGACCAGGCTAGCGGCAGTAGAACAGCAACTGCTAACCCAGCAGAAGGCCCACCAGCAACAGTCAGATAAGCTAACAGCGCTAGAAGACAAACGGCGTTGGAAAAATGTCAAAGTCCGCGGCCTACCTGACGCGGTAGAAACCACAGAGCACCTATTCCGCAGGCTGTTTAGCACTCTCTTCACTGCTAAGCAGGCCAAATCTATGCCACTGGATAGATGGCATCGGATCTCTAGACCAACGACAAGCACCCCGGAGGGTGGAAACTACGTGATTGCCTCGCCCTCATGGCAGCCACACGCAACAAATCAGAGTGGTGATCACTGTGTCACTGTGATCACCGATCCTGTGTGTCAGCCAGTGATGTGAAATCACTGGCTGACACGGTCTCTGCCCCCTCTCCTGTAATAAAAATAAAATATTAGTTAAAAAAAAAAAATTACAGTTACAAATAAAATAGACTTCGATCATATATATATGATCCAAGTGTATGTATGTATGTATGTATGTATGTATGTATGTATGTATGTATGTATGTATGTATGTATGTATATATATATATATATATATACACACACACACACACACACACACACACACACACACACACACACACAGACGAAGTGTATTTAAATATTAATATATATATTATCAAGATACACGTAGGATATATATATATATATAGATTTATATATATATATATAAAATAAAAAAAATATGTAAATACATTAACTAAAAAAATTATAAAAATAAATAATTAAAATATATATGTGTAATTTCCTTCTAACTGTATTTTGATAATATATATTGATATCAAAATACACGTAGAACAAAAAATATATATATATATATATATATATATATATATATATATATATACACACACACACACACACACAAGTATATGTATATATCACTATATGTATACCTATATATAAATAAAAATAATTTAAAAAAAATATATATATATATAAAATAATTTTACATATATATTTATATAATAATTTAACATAATTAGGTCCTTTTATTAATTACAATTTGCGGGACCTGCCTGACAACCCAGGCCGAAAGTGTAGGGAATTTAATTTTCTAGCACCATGTTTAACCCTATAACTTTCCATGACACCATAAAACCTGTACATGGGTGGTACTGTTTTACTCGGAAGACTTCGCTGAACACAAATATTTGTGTTTCAAAACAGTAAAATAGATATGGTCCATGAAAATTACGTTTTTTGCAGTTTTCACACACAAACGGCACTTACACGGACGATATTGTTGTATATTGTTGTAATGTATTACAACAATGATATCGTCAGTAAAAGTGACATTTTATGCATTTTTCACACATAAACGGCACTTACACTGACGATCTTATTGCTTGAATACTTTTTACTGTTTTGAAACACAAATATTTGTGTTCAGCAAAGTCTCCTGAGTATAACAGTACCCCTCATGTACAGGTTTTATGGTGTTTTCAAAGTTACAGAGTCAAATATAAGGCTTGTGTTTCAGTTTTTTCACAACGAAATTCGCCAGATTGGTTATGTTACCTTTGAGACCGTATGGTAGCCCAGGAATAAGAATTACCCCCATGATGGCATACCATTTGCAAAAGTAGACAACCCAAGGTATTGCAAATGGGGTATATGTTCAGTCTTTTTTAGTAGCCACTTGGTCACAAACACTGGCCAAAATTGGCATTCAAATTAGTGCTTTGAATTTTTCACACACAAACAAATATTAACGTTAACTTTGGCTAGTGTTTGTGACCAAGTGGCTACAAAAAAAGACTGGACATAGCCCATTTGCAATACCTTGGGTTGTCTACTATTGCAAATAGTATGCCATCATGGGGGTAATTCTCATTCCTGGGCTACCATACAGTCTCAAAGGCAACGTAACCAATCTGGCGAATTTCAATGTGAAAAAATTGAAAAGTGTAACATGCTATATTTGACCCTGTAACTTTCCAAAAGACCATAAAACCTATATATAGGGGTTACTGTTTTACACGTGAGACATCGCTGAATACAAATGTGTATTTTATTGCAGTATAAGCAAACAGTATTATGCAAGTCACAGTTAGAATTTCACGTAGAACTAAACATTTTTTGAAAAATTTCTTATTTTTTACTATTTTTCAATATTTTATTCATATTAAATTGTGTTTTATACCTAAATATTTGATGTTACATGAAAGCCCTGTTTCCCCTAAATAAAATGATATATAATAAGGGGGGGTGCATTTAATATGAAAGAGGTGAATTACGGTTGGACAGACATAACGCAAATGCCAGGTTTTGTTTACGTTTTGTTCTGTACATTTGGCTGTGGTCTTAAGGGGTTAAAACGAATTTACACATATATATATATATATATATATATATATATATATATATATATATACACACATATATACATATACACATATATACATATACACATACACATACATATTCTAAATTATATATTTTATTTTAAACTAACATTTATTTTACTAATTACAGGCAGCATGGGGAGTACCTGTCATTACAAGGACCTAGCTATCACATGGCCCAGGGGGTCCGGGAAGGAAGGAGGGGGCTCCTGGGCTGCCAGTTGAGTCCCCACACCACGATCGCCGGCGACCAGGTAAATACATAGGACGGCTTTGGCGTTCTATGCCGCCCGCGTTTAGAGCCGGGTCCCCAAGGACGGCATAGAACGCCCACCGTCCTTAATGGGATAAGTACGCCCACCCACCCTACCTTTGCGAGAGTAGGAGTGGATCTTTTCCCTGGGGTCCAGTAGGGTTGCTGTAATCTTGCTCTGCTCCATTGCGTTTAGTGATGCCAGTGTTGAAATTACATATTCCAGATCCTACCATCATTAAACACTATAGCGTGACTAATACAAACCGGTATTCCTAATGCTATAGTGCACAGCTTGACACATCCCATGCACTTAAAGGGACACTATAGACAACTAAACAACTTTAGCTTAATGAAACAGTTTTGGTGTATAGAACATGCCCCCTGCAGCCTTACTGCTCAATCCTCTGCCATTTAGGAGTTAAATCCCTTTGTTTATGAACCCTAGTCACACCTCCCTGCATGTGACTTGCACAGCCTTCCATAAACACTTCTGTAAAGAGAGCTATTTAGGCTTTTATTGCAAGTTCTGTTTAATTAAGATTTTCTTATCCCCTGATATGTTAATAGCTTGCTAGACCCTGCAAGAGCCTACTGTATGTGATTAAAGTTTTGAGGGCCCTGCTCAATGACCTTATATGCTAGAGCAGTGGTTCTCAAACCAGTCTTCATGGCCCACCAATTGTCCAGGTTTTGTTAGTATCTCGATTGGAATAAAACAGGGAAACACATACCTCACATCACAGACGCCAACACAACCAGCCGCAAAAGTCACGACAACCTGGGACCCGGCTACGGTCGAACCATTTACCCCAAGAGAGGGCACCTCGAACTCTCACGTGACCTGAACCACAAAAGCAGACAGAGGCTTTACCGTTACCTGAGACTGTTTCCTCAACAAGTTCGTTCTATGATTTAATGATTCACTACGTGTTTTATTTTCCTCTTCGCTATGTTTTTACTAATGTCTCTCCTCCTACCTTTTAACACTGTGCATAAAATGCCCATTGATACAGTGGCGCCCTCACAGGTCAGCCCAACAAAAAACAGCTCCCCTGGTGTATGGAACCCTTGCGCATGCACACCCACACAGTTATAACAGCAAAGCAGGGAGACAATACGCCACAAGTTAACTCAACCCTCCCCACCCCCCGCAGCCCCCTTGGTTAAGGGCACTTACTACCTGTACATACTATTTGTAACTTGCACACTACCTAGGTCCCGGCACATGCTTAGACACCTATGTTAGATTGGCATAAAGCCCACAATAACTGGTGCCACAAAGAACCCGGTATGACCGAAAAGAACCCTCTAGACACACTCGGGCCACACAGGCCTCCCAACCTCCTGCCACACCAAGCACTGTAATTCAAGCCTCATGTTACGTATTACCACTCTCACATGAACCCAACACCGACATGATACTGTGTTATGATGGTTTTATAAAAAATTTTTTTTTAAAGAGTGCAATGTTCTCAAAAGCCAAGTATCGGATACCCAATGTTCTACAATAATCATTCTGTATACCTCTGCCTAGTCAAAATGACGTTACGGTTATCAAAAGCACTGCAAAAATAAATAAAATTCAATACAGGGAAACACAAATCCTGGACTGTTGGTGGGCCATGAGGACTGGTTTGAGAACAACTGTGCTAGAGGGATTGAGGTAAAGTGACACAATAGGTAAGGATAGTATTAAACTAATGACAGTTGCAAGAGAGGAATCAGTCGGGAGCTATTAACAGTTTAATTGATACGCTTTTATGAAGTGGGTTTTTAATGATTTTTTTGAAGGCGTGGAGATTGGGTAAGCTTCTAATGGAGGAGGGAAGAGAGGTTCCACAGGAGCTTTGCAGCCCTCGAGAAGTCTTGAAGGCGAGCATCATAGGTGGGAGTACGGACAGAAAATAGACGTAAGTTTTCAGCAGAGCATAGCAGGGCCTAGACGGGACATACTTGTGTATAAGGGAGGATAGATGGTTGGGAGCAGCATTATGTAGAGATTTGAAAGCAAGAACCTGTAACTCATGGCGGCTGGTCACATTTTGTGAGAGCTCCTCACTTAACTCACACTAAACGCCTAAAGTTATGTTTCTTTAACAGCAAGGGAATAGCTTTTTGGCTACCTTTTGTCTTAAAGCACAAGAGAGACAAGGGGAGCACCAGCACATTTTACATCACATGTCAGAAATCCTTTTCTGCATATCTGCAGATATTCACCACTTGGCACTCTACAGTTATGTATTCTAAAGAACTTGAAATTCTGTCAAAACATGATATTTCTTCTAATCCAAGTCGGTGTAGCCAAGAAAGTATGCCAAAACCTCTGTGCCAAGGGATGTAGGAGAAATCCTTGCTCCTCCACCCATAAGCACAAGGTTTGTAGTAAAGCTATCTGGCACCCAATACACTTTCTGAAGTAATTAAGCATAATTAAACAGAAAATACTAGACACAACATATTTATGATCAGCATCAATATGGCAGGAGCTAGGAAAGGGGCCAGAAATCCAAATAAACAAAGCGTTAAAGAAATGGTGACCGTTTACCTTCATTCTCTTTTCTATGTGCAACTTATAGTTGCTATTTCAATAAAAATAATAAATAAATAATAAAGTTACTCTAGGCACCTAAACCACACATATAGTAAACCTGTAATGAAAAATTTCACTTACCTGAAATCGCTCCTATATATCATAAAGATACATAATGTATTTAATGTAAAATATAGAAATGTATTCATCTTTCCTCTGTTCCAACGTTTCTTCATAGGTCAAAACACAAAGTATAGAGAGCGCAATATAGATCAAAAATAATCTAGTGGAATTTCTAAGTCAATGTTTCAATTCTATTATCCACAACTAAGTTAATGTAAAAAGCTGCTAAATACAATAAAAAAAACCTTCCCAAGTTTTTAAAACATCTTATAAGACACAAAATAAAATAAACCAAGTATCAGCACTTAGTGAATGTACCCCTATCTTTAAACTTTGGGGTCAGCACAGAAAATGTCTAAGAGTTCCAAATCCAGTCTTATTTTGTGGGTATTTTCATAAATCCACAGGGATTAGTTGCTGTAACAGTAGCACATATGTATCCAAAACCTTTAAAATAGAAAAGATACTGACATAGCGCAATATAGTTACAACTTTATTTCCCATATGAAAAAACCCCATATAAGAATAACTCTTACAATAAAATATGGTGAAGCTTATTTCTAAGATTCACAGTAAAAGCGTGATTTAAACAGAGTATGTTGGAGAGTTGATCATTACCGCTCCGTGGATGTAGATTTTTCAAACCAGCACTTAGATCGGTCTCTCACAGAAAAGCCGTTGCAGAACCAGGACTACTGGGGGAACCACGCTTGCAGCTGCTCCGGTAACTACCGTGTAGTGGTACGGCTCTGGTCACCCACCCAGTTATACGGGACTCTACCCGAACTAGGGAGAGACGACTCCACACACTAACTGAAGGGGCATACACCCACACACACACACCAAGACGACAACACACAGGACGCACAACTACACCTGTTAACGAGACAACACGCCACTCTTCGGCGCCCCCCTGGGTTCCCAAACTGCCGCTGCGTCCCTCCACGCGCGCCGCGCCCACACCTGCCGCCCGACCCCCTGCCTTTGCCTACCCGTGCTGCTGATAGTGCGGCCAGCCTGGGTCCCTGACCCACGGATAAGAGGGCTGATGTAACGACACCTACCATCCACAATGGCTTACACCCCGACACCTTTGACTATACTTACGCAAAACTGCAGGGGACTCAATGCCCCAGAAAAGAGATCTCATCTTCTGAGAGATCTCAAGAGACAACACGTCTCAATTGCACTCTTACAGGAAACCCACCTAAAGACGGAAGCGAACTCCCTACTTTAAAAACGATATTACCCGCAGAACTTCTACAGCAATCACCCCTCTTTGAAGAAAACGTGAACTGCCATCCTGATCGCAGCTAACCTCCAATTTGCGGCTTCCGACCAACTAGTGGACGCTGACGGTAGATTCCTTTTTGTGAAAGGGGAAATGGCCGGGAAAACATACACAATTGCAAACATCTACACCCCGAACTCGGGACAAGCCAGCTTTATTCGCAGAACACTGATGAAACTGGCCAAATTCGTAGGAGTCCTGATACTAGGAGGAGACTTAAATGTCCCACTGGACCCCCTGACGGACATGTCAATGGGACGGAGTAGTGTCCCAAGCTCAACTATTAAGACCATTCTGAAGTCCCTCAGGAACCTTCGGCTCATTGACACGTGGCAGGCGCTCCACCCGGTGGAACGGGACTTTACATACTACTCCACACTACACCACCGGTATTCCAGAATTGATTACATCTGCATACAGCAGGAGGGACTCACCTACCTCAGGAAGGCTGACATCCAACCTACGCCCTGGTCGGATCAGTGCGGTGAAAGTGGAACTAGAATCACCCCTATACCGCCCGACCAAGATGGCATGGAGACTTAACGATGCCCTGCTCCTAGATGAACCAATGAGAACGCAAATAGCTGAGCATATCTGTCAATACTTTGAGGAGAATACTACGGAACAACTGTCAGGCATGACTATCTGGGAAGCGCACAAGAGCGTCCTGAGGGGACACCTAATACGAATAGCAACACAGAAGAAAAAAGACGCAGGACAACAACTAAGAGACCTCACCCAACAGATAGCAGACCTGGAACAGAGGCATAAAAGGTCCCAACATGACCAGACATATAAAGACCTCACCGCGAAAAGGAGACAGCTAACGGAAATCATAGAACGCAGATACGCTAGACAAATGCAACGCTCAAAAGCATTCTTCTACAGGCATGCCAACAAGGGTGGGAAATTGCTTGCCTAAATGCTAAGGGGTCCGCAAAACAAGGCCCAGGTACACGCCCTGCGAACCAGACGAGGCAGATTGTTGCAATTCCCTGAAGAAATCGCAGAGGAATTCAAGTACTTTTACACAAACCTCGACAACATCGACGACTCAAACAGGGCCCCTGATGCCGAGCGACAACAAACGGACACGGTAAACTACCTGCAGGACTTCAACCCTGACGCCCTCACCCCGGAAGAAGCAGAAACGCTTGACGCGCCGGTTACAGAAGAGGAGGTCAAACTAGCCCTAAAAGTAGCAAAGCATGGTAAAGCACCAGGCCCAGACGGTTTCCCGGTAGAATACTACAAGAATTTCAGCGATGAACTGGTACCGAAACTGGTTAACGCACTAAATAGCCTACGAGACGGAGCATCCTTCCACAAGGAATCCCTAGCAGCGACGATTACGGTGATCCCGAAGCCAGGCAAAAACACAGAACAGGTGGGGAACTACCACCCGATCTCTCATCAACACAGATGTCAAACTTTTCTCGAAGATACGGTCATTACGACTACAGACATACATGCCACGACGGGGTTCATCCCAGGCAGGGAGGCCAGAGACCGCACCCTCAGGCTCTTTGTGATCCAACATGCAGTGAAACACCTCAAGAAAAAGGTACTTCTGCTATCCACGGACGCAGAAAAAGCATTTGATAGAGTAGATTGGCGATTTATGATGGAAACACTGCGGAGAACTGGCATCGGTGACCAGATGCTGAAGTGGATCGCAACACTCTATCATCAACCAAATGCTAAAGTCCGAGTAAATGGGGCACTTACAGATAGCTTCAACATAAAGAACGGAACCAGGGGGGGCGGGGCCTGACACTCACCATGGCAGGACGCACTTTCAGAGAGCTCCGGCTCTTCAAGCCTGAAAATCGGGGCAACCTTGCCTAAAAAGAAGCAGACAGTACCCCAGCACAACTGTAGACCATCACGGCGACCGGCGGTACCGTCCTATGCCCGGAGAGTCCCGGTGTGACGGACACATATCTCGTATGAGAATTGCGGCCTGGCGTGCCTGGCAATTGGGGGAAGCGGCCATTCGCCCAACCCGGAGAGCACACTCGGCAGAAGCCTCACCGCAACCCCGTTACCTCCCCCACTTGGACCAGTGGGGGTTATCCCGGTCCCCACCCGGTGGGCTGACTCGCGTATGATCAAACCAGAAACATAGACCAAACGAACCACGGCCCCTTCAATATGGCGGCGGACGCATGGCTCCCACACTCCAGCGACATACTCAAGCGCCTGGAAAGACACTGTCAAAAGTTTTGGCAGCAACTGGAGAGTAAGATTTCTACATCCGCACCACCACAGACACGCAATTGTCGTCCTCCAGAACCTGTATCTCCACAAACAACAGGGGCACTTAAGCAGAGACAGAGAAGGAGGCGCACTCTACCCAAGCGCGGGGCAGCACGGATACACAACCCGAGGCTGCCGGACGGCGACCGGAGAATAGAAAGCAACCTCAAGCGCCGCAAACGAAACAGGGGGAAGGGTAAACCGCGCGAAAAACACCTGACACCACAAGCCTACCTGGGCAGAGTGCTCCTAGAGGTACTATCTCACCGCCTCATCCCCGCCGAATGCAGCCCAGCCACAACCAGCGGCGGATGCAACCGGGAACCAACGACTGCTCCTGTCAGAGGACAGATCCAGCACCGACCCGTCCCCAGGTCTGTGGTCTCCAAATGCTGGCACACATACAAACGTGGGGACAGAGTGACTATCCTGCAAGAGCCCTGAACTTACCGACTGTGGGAGTCGTCTGACTTTCATTGCCCCATTGCGGAATAGACTGCTGCCTTATGTCTATGCAGACCTAGCAGACTCTTTTCTGTATTACCCAGCTGTGTCCTATACGATTTAGGGTTGGAGCGCTGGCTTACCTATGTGCTTCATATCAGTGGTATTTACACGAGTACAAAACCTGATATTAACAATAGAAAATGCTTAACTTTCATAATGTCTATACCATCTCTTCCTCCCTGCTTGTACCAGCATTGTTAAGTATTTAGACATGAATATATAGCCTGTGCAGAAAAAAAGTGCGCTGTGCCTTTAAGTGCTAGTTAAACAATTTAAACCAGTCTATGCACAAATATTAATAAAAAGATAATGAATAAAGTGCAAATACAATATATTAATTATTTTAAGTGCAAATAAATTAATTCCAATGTTATATATTATGTGAATTTGTGCTTTTGTGAAATATAACCAGAGAAACACTTACTCCTCACAATATAGAAACAGCTGAAGATGAAGGAGTATCTTTTAAAACGCTCCACATATAAATAAAGAGAATAGAAAGACAATATAGTGTAAATCCATATGATGAGTATAATAAAAATAACAAATAGATTGGCAACTCACAATGATAGAGCAGAAAAAAGTCTGCTCTAACTTATGATGCTTTGAAATCCTTTCTGCAGGATTCTGTAGAATAGTTGGATGGTGAGCTTAAAACAAGCAGGATGGCACCGGAATCAAAATAAGCCTTTTATTGGTACAAAAAATTTATAAAATTTATCACCCCTCTCCCTGGAAAGCTTTGATGGATCACCAAACACTTCAGACTCGCGGCATGCACTTGCGGTCTTTCCAGTGGTAGAATGCTTCCGGGAATGGGAGGTGCTAGTAGCACGTACTGACGTCGTGCGTCCAAAAACGTGATGACGCGTTTCGCCTTGGCGGCTTCCTCAGATCTAGCAGACTCTTTCCTGTATTACCCAGCTGTGTCCTATACGATTTAGGGTTGGAGCGCTGGCTTACCTATGTGCTTCATATCAGTGGTATTTACACGAGTACCAAACCTGATATTAACAATAGAAAATGTTTAACTTTCATAATGTCTATACCATCTCTTCCTCCCTGCTTGTACCAGCATTGTTAAGTATTTAGACATGAATATATAGCCTAACAGGAAAGAATTGTTTACTTTTATAAGCATCAAGGTGACAATAGCTCATGTACTATACATGCACCTACCCTACTACTTGTTTTAGCTTTTTACCCTCCATATAAATCTACTGTTCCATCTCGTTAACTGAGTTACAAAACAAACAGCAATTGCTTCCAGATACATATAGTCTCCTTAAATTATGAAAAATTGTACTAAACTTTATCCTTAATATAAAAATGTGCAACTGTTAACACATGCCCCACTGTTATACCTGTTTTGAAACAACATGCGGATTGCCGTCGGGGTACCGCATGTCCATTGTTATACTCATTTGCACTGCAAAAATAAAGAATAAAAAAAAAAAAAAAAAAAAAAATGAACGGAACCAGGCAAGGCTGCCCACTCTCGCCGCTTCCATTTGCCCCTACCTTGGAACCGCTCCTGGATAAAATACGAAGAAACCCACAGATACAAGGCCTCAGCCATAGAATGCAGGAACACAAGGTCGCCGCTTACGCAGACAACATGCTGTTTTTCTTGGCTGAACCCCTGGAATCGATCCCTCAGCTCATGGCAGAATTCCAGACGTATGGCAATTTATCGGGGCTCAAACTTAACATACCCAAGTGCGAGATACTAAATGTGACGGTACCAGTGGAAGAATGCGAGCGACTGCGATGACAATTCCCGTTTCACTGGTGCACAGAGAGCATGAAATACCTGGGGCTACAAGTTACCCCCGATGCGAAGGATCTTTACACGCATAACTACACACCCCTCCTGTCCACCGTCCTGGAGGATCTCAAAAGATGGAACTACAACCACATCTCATGGCAGGGACGTATCGCAGTTGTAAAGATAAATATCCTCCCTAGGATACTCTACGTGTTCCACACACTCCCACGCATAATCCCACAAATTTTCTTCAAAATGCTCCGGACAGCGATCCTTAAATACATATGGAAGGGGGATAGAGCCAGGATAGCACAGGAAAAACTGTGCCTTCCCAAAACATGCGGGGGGGACTTGCCCTACCGGACCTGAACAAATATTACCAAGCAATGATTCTACAGCGCATTAGAGAACTCCACATAGCCACACCTCATAAACGATGGACCACACTGTGCAAAGACCTAGCAAATAATCAACTACACCAATACATCTGGCATGGTGGGGACAAGGCCTTGAACTCACTAGGGGAAGACTCCTCCATCACACAAACACTCAAATCTTGGACTAGACTGAGGAAGGCACCTTACATATTCCCCTCTCCCAGCCCGTTGATCCCATCACTTACAACTCAAACATAGGAGACGGTCTACCGCCGTCAGCGTGGCCACTGGACACCCAAGAAGGCTACATCCCTCTACATACGTTATTAACTGGAACCGGACTGAAGACCCTACGGGAAATGTCAGAGGGAGGGACGACTACCCTCATGCACCAATTCCACTATGCCCAACTCAAACATTTTTACCACAATCTTCCACACAAGATCAAGCTGCACAGGGATCTAACCTGGTTTGAACAACTCTGTTTCCAGACACCCGAGGCAAATGGTCTCGACCGTATACCAACAACTAGCAACGGGCGAGAGGGAAAAGAAGGACCTATTCAAAAGGCAATGGGAAGACCTCTTGGATAACGCATACACGGAGGGACAATGGGAACAAATATTGCTGCTACAACACAAAAGCTCATCGAGCACGAACTACCAAGAAATGAATTATAAGTTCTCACTGATACCGCACGCCGACTCTACTACATCGGATCAATCCGATGATACTGGACACCTGCTGGAGATGTGAAAATGGAGTCTGTACCCTCAAACATATCTGGTGGGACTGCAACAAGATCCAACCATATTGGAAGGACATTGAAGCAGAAATACAGAATATAACGGGAGAACCCACAAACTTGACAGCGGACCTGGCCCTACTACACCACACGAAAGAAACGCTCTCAACATACAAAAAAAAAAATCAATCCTCAGACACCTGCTAAACGCAGCTAAAGCACTGATACCGATACTGTGGAAAACACCGACCCTGCCGACAATCGGGCAATGGAAACTCAGGGTTGAAGACATACACAGGGCCGAATCCACAATAGCTAGTCTTCTGGGGAGACAAAAAAAACACGCAGAGCAGTGGAGACTATGGTATGTATATTGCTCTCGGAACACATCCGATAACTAGACGGGGGAGAGGGGGAGGGAGACGGGGGATGGAGTGCCTGGACTCGCCGGACGCAGCACCACCGATCACAAGCCTACCCCTCCCCGCCCACTGGTAGCAGCGGGGTGGGGACCCAGGGGGGAGCGGATACACACAGAGGAAAAGCTTACCCAGGACGCTGACAATGGGCAAACGAGAAGAACCAAGATCTAGGGGGCGGGAATAGGGGGGTTCACTACTGGATGACAGGTGGACAGACACCCCCATGACTCCCGAAACCAGAGTACAACTAGCCCACAACACACGAGGGAAAAACAAGATGGGGAACAACATCATTCACCACCACAGGTCTACACCAGCTCAGAGCATACATACCACACTCCCACGCAGAGATTCTCCACGCAACCACCACAGAACGCGCATATACACGAAACATGCCAATACAGCCATACCCTGAATCACGGGGTCAACCGCACGAATACCACACCGAAGTCCCCACTGGGCAGCAGACAGGATGCCTGACATCCCCTGGAATGGCTCACACCGAACAACTGCCCTGACAGTCACATAGATACCTAGTGTTGACGGGACCGGGAGAAACTGGAGAGGAAACAGCAATCCCAGGGGTAAAACTGACCATACACCAGACCTCAAATGACAGACTCAACCTATGATTTACAGAAGCAAACGCAGAGGGTTAACACCCCCCCCCCCCCTCCTGTCTCAGAGGAGAGTCAAGACACTAGCCAATGCAAACCATGGACCCAAGGGGGGCCTAGATAAAGTGGAGACACATCACACGGCAAACCACTCAACACATACAATACCACACAGACTTAGACAAACAGGAATGGCAACACTGCCATATAAAGATATAATGAAAAACTAAAATTAAAAAAGGAAAAATATATTTTGAAAGACAACTAGGTAATGAAAAAAAAAACGAACTGATTAATAATAACACTACGACAGACCCACTGTGATCACGCTCACTAATTGTTAAAGGAACCTCTGCGTCCCGTTGCTCATAAGCATTCAAGTTGATTCTTAACACTTCATTAACTATATACAGGCAAACTAGTTGATAAGGTTCTTCGGATCATATGGAGCAATATTACCACTTTCACACTACAAACGAATATATACCTAACTAAAGTGGATCTGCGTATCCAAACCATGTGTTATTGATGTAATCCAAATGGAGACCTGCGTGTCCCACTGCTACATCATATGATTACCATGCTTGCCTGTCTACTTTGTTCATTACTTACAATAAAAAGTGACTTTAGAAAAAAAGAGGGACACAGCGCTTCTGACTCTGCCAGAGTCTCTGTGTCTCTAAAACGGATTGCCATGATGTGTCAAGTTTATGCCTCTAAACTGCCATGACATGCTAAAAGTATGCCTCTAAATTAACCATGATATACGGAGGCTCCTATTATGCTGCACGCTTTCTTTATTTCCCTCAATTTTTTTATTTTTTTTAACATAACCAGTATAAAACAGTAAGTAGTCTGAGTAGTACATCCTCCTAGCAACAGGACAGCCAATCGGATTCCACTCTCCAGCATAATAGGCTGTCAAGCAATCTGTTTCCTCTTTCTTTGCTGCTCCCTCAGTTAAGTAACATCAGGTGGGGTCGTCTTTTATATGTATTACTGTAATTAGTGTAACTATTTAATTATTACAAATACAAAAAAAGAAGTCCTGCGCTAAAGCAGCAAGGACTACAACACACATCAGCCCCAATATATAGTAAAAAACCAAAGAAAAGAAAATGTTACTTGCGCTTTTTCCTTAATCCCTATGTATATTTAGACAAATGGAGGTCATTTAGTTGCTCCAATGGCCATTGGAGGGATGCCCGCCTGCCAACGTCAAGGCAGACCCCCCCCCCTAAGCGGGTCCTAACACTGACCCTTCAGCCTGCTTCCTTGAGCTTCTGGCAAAGATATCTCTAATGAGACAGAAAGGGGTATTTTTTATATACACCCCTTTACTTATTAACCCTTAATAGGGAACACATGGGATGGGTAGCAGCATTGTAACCAGGCTGTGTGATATAAAGTAAATACAAATACAAAAAAAAAAAAATTTTTTTTTTTTTTAAATAAAAATATTTAATGATTAGTTAAATAATTATTCCTATTTAATATATCATTAGTATTCTAGTTTTGTTTCATTCATGGACTTCCATCCTGTCAGTTAACAGTTCTATAACATTACTATTTTATTGCCTTTGCTGTGATATTATTCTCCTCTTCCTTGGTACCCTTGACCCCCCTGAGCCCAGTACTATTAACTGGGCTCGGGGACGTCTGCAGGAGCTGCTGGTGCCCTGTCACGGCGCTTTCGCCCCATTTTTACCAGTTATCTGTCCGATCGCCGTTCTACTGAATTCAGACGTGCGCGCGCTTTCTGCAGTGTACTGGTTAGTCTAATTTCATTTGAACGCTTAGGTAGCCTAATTCGACCCTTTATGTTTGGCTGTTTCACCACGAACGCACTTGTAACCTGGCTTTCGTCTACACAAATTCTTCTACTCTCCCCTTTCGGGGATTTTGCCGCTTGTGGCAGCCATTTTATTGCCTTTCCCGCATTCTAAATCTAGTACTGCCCCCCAACGGCCGGAACTCTGAGTTGGGGTTTCGTTTTAGTGACGGTCAGATAACTGTCTCTCCTGATATTACTGCATTATATCGTCGTCTGTGAGTAATACATTTGCTTATTCCATTACATACCCCCTTTTTTGGGTTAATCAACCCTCCTCTCTAGGTTTATTATTCCCATAATACTTTATTACTCCTGTCAGTTTCATAGCATAGTCACTATGCCTTCTGACAAAGATGCTCCCACACCCTCTGGGTCTAATATCCCCAATCAAGGTGGTTTTTAAGGCACCTTCAGGTGTGTGACGATGGAGCGGGTTCCCCCGCTGAGTTTGATACCTCTGCGGATATCCAGACTCTGATGGACAACACTGTCACAGGCCATGACTAAAGCCCTTATGTCGGCTATGGGATTGATGTCTGACTCACTATCACAGACATTTACATATGCCTTGATTCAGGCACAGAAATCTGCTCAGCAGACTGTTGCCCAGGTTTTGCCTGTCACGACCCCTATGCAACCTCACGCTGGCCGCAAGGCCTTGGCTAAGGTAAAACACTCCTCAATGTCACAGATGGACAGCTATACACCTGTCACAGATGGCGCGACTAACCTGCCACCACGCAGAAGTGCCACTAGCCAGGCAAAAATCGGCTAGATTATGTAAAAGGGGCAAAAGCCCAACTAGATTCTGAGTCGGATCTCAGCGATATTGAGGAGGCCTATATGGATTCGGAAGATACGAGGAATACGATCCCTCCCGAGACTGTAATTCGCTTCAATCTGATAAACATAACGTGGAGCATAAGGCCCCAGGGGACACAGATAAAATTTTGGACCACCATGGGGAACCCCTATTCGACCCTGATCAACTGCGTCACCAACGGTCAGCAGAATGGTCCCCCTTGGACCATGTGGCCAGGTATATAGCATCAACAGTACGCAAGCCTTTAGATAAGGCGACGCAGAATAAACTACGGGTGAATGCCCATGCCCCACAGTCCCAGATGATGCCTGCAGAACACCTGCAGTTGACCAGAAAATTATCCAATTCTTGGGAAAGACAGGCTGGAAGCCTAATAAAGGCTTAGACTTTTCCCTGCGCAACTGCCAGGATAAAGTCTTAGACATCTTGGGCCCGGCAACCAAGATATTTGAAGTGGTCCAAGACGACCAAGAGCTGGATCGTGACGCTATAAGGGGATGGATCCAACAAGTTATTTGCTTGATTGGCAATGCCAACACTGCGATGGCCACGGAGCGTCGCAAATCAATACTATTAAAAATAGAACCCAAGCTGGAACGAACCGGGCGCCCAAGCCAAAGGTCTCCTATTTGGAGACAATTTTGTCAAAGAGCACATACATTTACTGCCCTAGACAAATCGCAATCAAAAATGCGCAAGGTGTTTCACCCCAAGGTTTTTGGTGGGGCCGGAAGAACCAGGAGCAGTCTGTCCGGCCGTGTTAACAGGAGTTCATTTAGACAGAACAAGCTAGTTTCACGGAACACTCCAGCTTTCTTCCCACAGTGTGGGCGGCCATGGGCCAAGGAGGTCCTGGACTTGGAACACAAACAAGCCATCTCAGAAATCCCTATGGCCACACCAGGCTATGTGAGCAACCTATTCCTGGTTGCCAAAAAAGGCGGAGGTGTCCGCCCAGTGATCCACTATCGAGCTTTATAATGCCTACAAACCTCCCACTTGAAGGACGGGGTCTCCTACACAGACACGATCACTCTGAACTCGGAAGCGAAAGACTAACTGAAATGGTGGCTCTTCCATATGGAAGCCTGGAATGGTCGCGCCATTTTCGGCACTGCACCAGATCTAATAGAATCCGACGCAAGCTTGCACGGTTGAGGTGCTCGCTGTGGAAATGTATCTACAGGTGGCAGATGCCTGACGTGGAATCATTCCTCCACATCAATTGCTTGGAACTCCTGGCCGGATCCTTTGCAATCCGCAGTTTCTCGCCAACCCAAGCCCAGTGCTCTATCCTTCTGAAGATGGACAGCGCTCTGATATATCAACCACCTAGGGGGCACGAAATCGAAGGTCCTCGCAAAAATGGCACGGGATTTTTGGAAATTCTGCCCGACACACGGCATCTCGGTCACGGCGGAATATATCCCGGGTCTCTGCAACAACGCGGCAGATTGGTACTCACGACACCTCAGGGACCCTAGCGACTGGCATCTGGACCCCAGGGTCTTCCAAGACATCCAGTCCTTATGGGGCCCTATGAACAAAGACCTTTTCGCTTCCCGCTTGAATACACAACTTCCCAGATTTTTCAGCTGGAGATCGGACCCATCAGCACTGGCAACCGGTGCTTTCACCCAAGACTGGTCGTCTACAAGGAACTCTATGCCTTTCCACCATTTGCGCTGATCCCCCGTTGCCTACTACAATTTAAGACGCCAGACGGGAACTCTGGTGATTGTGGCACCATTATGGCCTTCCCAACCATGGTTTCCTCCCTTCCTAGAGATGGCGATAGACGTACCACGCATCCTACCACACCTTGAGGACCTGCTTCAGGACCCGGACGGGTCACCTCACCCCCTGCTCCAGCAAGACCTACTACATCTCACAGTGTGGCTGGTTTCAGGGGTCCCTGGTCAATCGAGGGAGTTTCGGAATCAACGCTCCACATTCAAGGGCGCATGGGCACCCGGCACGAGACAGGCTTATAAGTCTACTTTGAACAGTTAACGTGATTGGTGCCTGGAACGAGATTTGGATCCCATATCGGCTCCTCCAACTTCGATTCTCCACTTCTTAACCTCATTATTTGAGGATGGCAAAGCCTAGCGTACAATAAACCTCTACCGATCTGCAATTTCTTTTTTTATTTATTTTTTATATATATTTTTATTTCTTCAAAAAATTTTATATTACAATTATCAAGACATACAATAACCTCAATTTCTATTCTTTATATCGATGGATATGTTTCCCTACAAACAATTTACTAAAAAACCGTAGTAATAGGATAAAACAAAAAAAATAGCAGTTTTACCATTGTTTAACAAGTTTGGGAAACCATATCCCTATTTAACACCAAAATAAAGATTGAAGTTAATAAAAACTCATCTCATACTCATCCACACTACCGGGGGAATCAAGCAAATGCCTTTCGGTTGTTCTCAACCATCTTTATTAAATGCAGTAAAGCTGGTATTCCTCCGGGAACATACACACACTTCGGGGCGGTTGGAAGACTCTGCGTTATACCTTATCCTTACTAGCAGTAAACTTCTCAACTAACTTTTCCCATTTACTGGGTTCCTTCAGACCTACAGAATTACCTTGAATTATCCCCGTTTCCATTTTGCATTGGTATATAGCTTGTGTTTTAATTTCTCTCCACTCTAATACCTTATTACTTTTCCAATATCTGGCTATTGTTATCTTGACTGCCAATAAAATGTGCGTTATCAGCTTACTTATCTCATTTGGCATAGCAGGCCAACCCAAATGCAACAGAAAACTTTGTGGTGTAAAGGGTATATCTTTCTGACCCATACTTTGAATCTGATGGGATACACACTTCCATATGTTACTTAGAGGTTTACAGTTCCACCAGATATGGAGATAATCTCCCAAGCCTTCCTCACATCGCCAACATACCGATTTCTGATCTTTATACATTTTAGCCAATTTTACTGGGACCATATACCATCTGTTTAGGAGTTTATAAAAGTTTTCTACTATATTTAGGCAATGTACCGATTTGTTAACTTTAACTATTGCATTTATCATGTCTTGTTCAGGGATCCCAATATGTAGATCTTTTTCCCACTTAATCCTAGCTTTCCAGTCCGAGAATTTTTTGTGAATCCTTTAAAAATTCATAGCATCTGGAGATATGACCTTTAGTGCTATAGTTTTCCATAATCTTTTTAAGGGAACTAATATTTCTACTGAGCTGGAAATCCAAAAATTTCGCCAGATAATACTTAATTCTTAGATATGTAAATATCTCCTTATTGTCTATCCCAAACTCTGATTGTAACTGGTTAAATGGCTTTATTTCCTTTGTATCAATAAGCTCTTGTATATACTTAATTCCCTTTTGTGTCCATCCATTAATATTAATATCATCAATGTTACTATTAATCACCTCTATAGGTAAAAATGGGAATAATCTATATTCTATTTTGCAGTTTTTCTTAATTTTATTCCAGAATCTCCACATGCTATCAATAATCTTTGAGTTTTCTGGACGGACTAATTTTTTTTTTCCCCCTTTTTCCTTGTTGACCAGAACAGAGCAGACAGACTACTTGTCTCTACTAATGATTGCTCAATTTGGTACCATGCTTGATCCTTTTGGTCTGTACTTAGGGTATTAACCGTGTGTGCCAACATACAGGCGTTATGATAATCTATTATATTTGGGGCAGCTAGACCCCCATCTTTTCTTTTCTTGGATAGTAGCTGGAGGCTTATTCTCGTTTTTTTTCCCTTCCAGATAAATTTCGAAAAAGCTGCCTGTATCATTTTTAACCAAGGATTTGGAACCTGTATTGGTACCATTCTAAATAGATAATTCCACTTAGGCAAAATATATGAACGGATGGTATTTATACGCCCGATCCAGGAAATCTCTCTACTAACCCATTCTTTTAGAATCTTATTAGTATTTTTTATGAGAGGAAGAAAATTGACCTCTATAACTTTATTTATGTTTCTTGGTATTTTAATGCCAAGAAACGAAATATATCTCTTTGTCCAGATGAAATCATAAGATGTTTTTATATATTCCTTGTCCTCTCTTACTAGATTCGTTGCCATTATTGTAGTCTTATTAGTGTTAATTTTATAGTTTGAATATTTACTGTATTGGTCTAATATTTTTATCAATTCCGGGACTGATGTTCTAGGGTTCTGCAACATAAGCAGAACATCGTCCGCATATAGATTAATCTTATGTTCTGCATTGTTAAACAAAAAACCCTTAATCTGCGCGTTCTGCCTTATATCTTCTGCCAGAGGCTCAATGGTTAAGACATAGAGTAGCGGGGACAGAGGGCAGCCCTGCCTAGTACCATTCTTAATGTTAAACCAGTCTGCTTCTATTCCTGGACCTATTGTCCTGGCAGAGGGAGCTGCATATAACGCGATTATGGCGTCATATACTGCCCCAACTATACCAAACGACTTCAGTGTATCTCCCAGAAAATCCCATCTGACCCTGTCAAACGCTTTTTCAGCATCCAATGACAGGGTCAGAAGGGAGACCTTCTTCTTGATCGCTACTTCATGCACATCCAAGATTCTCCTAAGTCCGCCTGAGGCTGCTCTGCCGAAGATAAATCCAGCCTGATCCTGATGAATCAAAGCAGGAATGCAGATTTTTAAACGGTCTGCTATAATTGAGGCATAGATTTTTACATCCCCATTCAGAAGAGATATTGGTCGATAGTTCTCTAATTTGGCTGGATCTTTGTCTGGCTTCAGAATTGGGACTATATTGGCTTGAAGCATCTCACTAGGAAAAGCCCGATTTTCCACTATCAAATTAAATACCCCTGCGAGGCGTACCGATAGAGTGTCCCTAAATATCTTATAAAATTTATTTGAATAGCCATCAGGGCCAGGGGCTTTATTCATCTGTAACTTATTTATTGCTACTATAATGTCCTCTGAGGTTATTGGTTTATTTATCTCATTCAGATGTTCTCTAGTTATTTTTGGCATTTTCCTATTTATAAAGTATTCTGATGAGGGGAGTTGTTGTCCCACCGAGTCTAAGTTATATAATCGGCTATAATAATTATTAAAAGCTAACCCCATCTTTTTGGGGCATAATAACGTTTCTTTGCCCGTCTCAATTTTATAAATCCTCCTCATTATTTTTTTATTTTTTAATTTATTTGTAAGCAACCTGTCTGCCCTATTGCTCTTATAATACCAATCTATCTTTAAGGAATGTAAAGTTTTTGTTTTCTCCTCCCATAATAGTTCATTTATACGGCTTTGCACTGACAGCATTTTTACACTGATCTCTTGTGTTGGAGAGATTTTGTTTTCACTAGATAATTTATAGTAATCCACATAAAGATCCCTCAGAGGTTTCCACTTTTTTTTTTTTTTTATCGATTGTGCCTAGTTTAATTAAGTACCCTCTTATAACACATTTATATGTGTTCCATATCTCTGGGGTCGACACCTCTCCGGTCTCATTTTCGAGAAAAAACTTATCTGACATCTCCTCAATATATTTTCTATTTTCTTTACTAGAGAGGATTTTGTCATTTAATCTCCAGTTTGTTCTTCTTACCCTGTTGTTCACTATATCCACCTCCAAAATCATAGCATTATGGTCTGACCATGTAACTTCGTCTATAAGGACTTTGTTAGTGCTATTGGCCAGGGCGTCATTGCCCAATATTAGATCAATTCTCGAATATGAGAGATATGATCTGGAGAAGCATGTATAATCCCTCTCGAGTGGATGGAACACCCGCCAGATATCCAGTAGGCCATATTTTTAAATTATCTTTTGGAATTGTGCTGCCTGAGCTATTGCAGCTTTATTTTGCCCAGCCGGATTTAATGATTTCCTGTCGAGATTTGCATCTAATATACGGTTAAAATCCCCCGATAGAAGTAATTTTCCCTGTTTTATTTTTTCTACTTTGTCCAGAAGATCATAAAAGTACTTATTTGAGGGGTTATTAGGCACATAAACATTAACTAGTGTATAGATTTCTGTTTGAATTTTAATTATCATTATAATAAATCTGGCTTCCTCATCTTTTTCTTGGTAAATAATTTTAGCATCAATATCCTCAGTTATCATAATGGCTACCCCTCTTTTCCTCTGCTTGTCTAATGAGGCACATGCCACTATTGGAAACCCTTGAGGGATAAATCTTATCCAATCCTCTCTTCTCCAATGCGTCTCCTGTAAGAAAATTATTTGAGCTTTTTCTTTCTTAATATAGTCGAACAAGATCGCTCTCTTATTGGGAGAGTTTAAACCCTGAGAATTTAACGATAAAAATTTAACCATTCTCTCTTTTTATCCTCTTGTAAACTGCCCAAAGTCCATTGTTTATATTCTTATTGGACCTGAATTTAATAATATTCCTTATCTGAAAACAAGCCCCTGCCCCTACCACACATACAACACCATTCATACCTCTTCCCCTCATATCTGAGGGGCATTCATACTGATAACCCTGAGTAATAACCTCTGGGTTTAGATCCAAAAAGGAAAAAAAACCTGAATGTAATCTAGTCCTCATCAGGATGACTCCTAGACAAGGAAAATTTAAGAGCTGAACTGTAATCATCCCCGTATACTACTTCGTTTTCCCACCTTCTAAAATGCTTCAACAGTGACCCCAACCTCCCTCTGATAGGCAAAATTTACACGACTTTTAGTTCTTCCCGATTGAGATTCCCCATCTATAAATCAGTCTCTCCAGCACTTTAGTCTCGGCCCTCTTTCGTGTTCCCTACCACCCTTAACAAAAAGTACTATTACTTCTATCTAGTTATAATTACGATTCTAATTTATCTTCTTGTGGACCCCTTGTCTATATTTATACTCTGAATTTTATTTTTAATGTTATTCAATAATAAATTCTTGTGGATAACCTCTTCCTCTTTTAAATTAACCCAGTGTTACGTGAGTGTCTCTTCCATTTAATTCATATTAATTTTACCCCCCTTATTCGCACGTCAAAAATTAATCCTCGTGTAAATGTGATTTTATCTATTACTCTACCTATCCCTAGTTACTCTTAGTTTTTTTTTTCTCCCTTTCCCTTTCCTTTCTTTCCCTTCCCCCCGCTTATTTCCCTTTTTTATTAAAGTGCAACTCCGTCCTACAAAATTAGCCATTCCTAAATACTTTAATATTTTCCCCGTGAGGAATAAGTGTCATTATAAATGTATCTTTTAACTTAATTTCCACTTAATTTTCCCCACTATTGTGTTCTTTTTCCCCCATACCCTATGCACTCTTTTCCCATTGTGATTCACAAAAACCATTTCAAACTCCATCCTGAATTGACCTTATCGACCAACTGATTTCAATTCTCTCCCTAATTAAACTATATTCTCCAACCAATTAGTTACATTTTCAAGTGAATCAAATGTGTGCGTGATCCCATCTTTGGAGACTATAAGTTTGGTGGGAAATCCCCATCTATATTTTAAATTTTTTTCTCTTAAACGTAAAGTAGCTGGAAAAAAAGAGTTTCCTCGCTTTCCTTGTCTGGAAAGAGAGATCTGGGAAAACCTTTATGTCCTTAAATTTTCCTTGTTCTCTTTCTGTTTGTCTTGCTGCTTTTAGAATTTTTTCTCTGAAGGAGTAAGAATGACAGGCGATAATTATGTCTCTTGGGAGATCATCTGGAAGTGTTCTTGGTTTATATAAGCGATGTGATCTCTCAAGAAAATCCATTTTATCATCAATATGAATTTTAAGAGCTTTAAAAAACTCCATAAGGGGGGGGGGGGAGGGGGGGGAGGGGGGGGCGGGGCCGGGCTGCCGGGCCGACTGGCAGCCATCTGCTTTGGCTCCAGCACCGAGCTTACTAAACCATCATAAAAAGACATTACCAACCGTTTCAAGGACGGATTGTCCGCCTCCACTCAATAGAGAACAACCCCAGCTTTAACCAGATACCTGGAAGACGCCTGTAGCAACCGGGATGAGCTAAAACAGCTACCCTCGGCCTTCTAGCCACCATAAGCCTAGATACAAGCGGCCGTCGAAGCCATACAGACAACTCAGACACATCCGGATGAGACTCCAGGGTGAGAGACGGACACCCCGCGAGAGATACCAGTACACACAGAGACATGCTCCGTCTCCGGGCTCGGCCCTGCTTCCCCCCCGGCCGGAGGTGGTCATCCCGGCCGCATGGCGGCAGCCCACACAATGGCGGTAGCTCCCACGTTGGTCCCACGCTGACCGCCTGAACTGCCTGAAACACAGCCCGCCAGCAGACACTGATGCGGATGAGGAGGGAGGCCTCCGTTCACTCAGATGAGAAAAAGATCCGGCGCCGCCCTGGGGGCCCCGACAGCCGCTGTCATCCGGAAGGACCCCTGAGCAACCAGCCCCCCCGAGAGAAGACATGGACCCTGCCTTTGGGTTCGGGGGTGGCCCAGAGGAAATATGCCCCCGACACCGTGAGTCCTGTGGGACGGGGACACACCAGCCTTTCCGGTATACCGGTCGCCGTGAGAGGGGGGACCCGGTCCCAAGTATGTGGCCGGCGCTCAGTGGGGTAAGAGGGCCCAGACGCTTCACAGATGCATTTGGGGTGCTGGGGAGGTGCAGGAGACGGATGGGACAAGGACTCTTGGTGGGGGGTCTGAAAGACTAATCCGGACTCTGAGTGCCCACAGAACCTCAGGGCATCACGCGGGGAAGCTGGATATGGTCTGGGGAGGACTGACGGAGGATAGACGGCCTAAAGGGCCCACAACGGCAGGTGTGGGATCAGCCCTCGTCTGGGGTAACGGATATTGCTTCACTCAGTCCGCGCCATGTAAAGACACTGTTTAGTCTGGCCGTGGTTAAATAACAAAGCTCCGTTTTATAGTTCACATATTTAATTTCCACGTTTGCATTTACTTTTTAAGCAGATAGCATAAATATAGGCCTCCCTAAATACTTCAGGGAATGTTAGATTGCCCAGTCTGGCATGTACACTGCTTCCCTTGTGTTCTTTTTAATTTTATTTAAATTGTTTCTTATCTCCCTTTATTATTTTAATTCAGGGTGTTCTGATATGCCCGGCTGCGCGTGCATGGCACAAGGCTCCTTGAGGCACAGGGAAAATATTCCACTGGCGCTTAACAGGGAACCTCACGTAGGCCCTTTTTCCTAACCCATGTTTCCTCTTCCTGGAAGACTGAAACAAAAAGGTTTTTTTTTTTTCATCTTTTTCTCATACATACACATACATGTATATCATCTGACACAACTCACAATACGCATAACTTAGCTCTATGCCATTACTGTGAGCCAAATAAGCTCCGCTATATATCACACCAGTGTGCAAGTAGTGTCGTACCCAACGGTTTAACTAACACTGGCAACATGCATACGCTCCCAGGGACCGATCTCTGCTATGATTTCCATTTTACTTATCTTCTCATTTATAGCAGACACAAGATTTAAGTCAATACGCCTAACTATGGAGTTTTATCAACCTGTGCTACTACCCACCTTCCAACTTAACCTACCAAGGCTTTAACTAGTACCATTACAGTGGGAAGGAATACATAACCACACTAAAACTTTACTAGTTTGGGCACGCATGGCTAACATCACTTACATACAGCCTTATTATCATCAGGGCATTTATATATAGTTAGACAATGGCTCAGAAAGATTGCTTATAATACCCCCCCCCCCCCCTTTTTTTTTTTTCCAATATATGCAGGAACTAGACAGACACAGGGGCGCTTACTTACATCGCTTTCTCACCGTAATCACCACCTTAGACACGCATACATGCATCTCCTATGGGATTACTATGTAGACTGTTATCTACACCTTACATTTAACCAGTTTTGACATACCAACTGTAAGTAATTATTACTGTACATTTCATGTTGACTATGCGTATATATTAATAAGAGGATGTTAAGAACTATGACATTATAATTGAACATTTATTGTAAGCATCAATTTTGTTTTACTTTAGACACCAACTTATGCCATGCTACACGTTATCTGCTACTCAGTTCTAGGAGCAGCATGTACTCTTCGAATATATAAAAATTGTGCAGTAATCTTTGACATGTATAGAGAAATGTCGACACTTTTTGATGCTATTCTTGATGTACCTTCTCTTAACTGTTGTCCTGGCACTGCACAACAAAAATAAAGAATTAAAAAAAAACAAAAAAAAAAAAACTCCATAAAGGTAATTTCCCAAATTTTCTTGTGAAATAGATTCCGGGATATTTCTTATTCTTAGATTGTTTCTTCTTCCTCTATCCTCCAAGTTAGTAGATCTCTCCTGCAGATCGTTTAACATCACTTGTTGTTTCTCAATGGTCTCTTTTTGCTTCTGAAGGAGGAATTCCAGGTTTTCTATTTTTTGTTCGTTGACTGTGACCTTTTGACCCATTGATGCTATGTCTTGCTTTAAGTTTGCAAAACTCCCCTGCATTTCTAGTTTTATTTGTTCCAACTGTAGATTTAAACACTCTTTTAAATACGCTGGGGTTATCATTTGTTCTTCTGAGCATTCCTGTGGGTCTCTCTCATTAGGGTCTCCCATGGGCTTACTTAATATCATTTTGCTTGGCGTTGATACCGAGGAGTTTTCTATTGAGCTTTTGTCTCCTGTTGCATTGAAAAAATTTGAAAGTCTCCTTTCTTGCTTTTCCTTCTTTTCACGGTCTTTTTTGGGGGGAAGCTTTGGGTCTTGTCTTTGCTCCGCCGTTTTCCTTGTCGTAATTTCTCTAATCCTTTTTTCCCCCTCAATTAAGTGGGGCACTTTTCTATTCTTTTCCCTTTTTTATTCTTATCGGGATTTCCTTCCTTCCTTCCCCCTTGCAGGTGCTGCAACTCCCTTCTTGGTCTTATTTCCCTTCAGGGAGGGTACTGGGCCGATGTTATAATGCCTTCTCATCCAAAAAAAAAGAAAAAAAACCCCAAAAATTTGATTTCATTCAGACTGCTCCAAAAGCTCCCCCTGTTCCGGGTATAAGTTCCAGTCAGTCGGCTGTCTTTTAC
Source organism: Pelobates fuscus (assembly GCF_036172605.1). Taxonomy (NCBI): domain Eukaryota; kingdom Metazoa; phylum Chordata; class Amphibia; order Anura; family Pelobatidae; genus Pelobates; species Pelobates fuscus. Next base: position 388,288,781 of record NC_086317.1, on the reverse strand, counting down.
CAGTCCCCTAGTGTTGCCACTTCTCGAGTATAGGCTTACATTCAAAGCAATGCCTAGTTCTTAATATTTAGGCTAACCTGATTTTAGCAGTAGCTTCCTTGCATACACCGTTTAAGGACTGCCCTGAGAGATTGTACTTAATTCAAGTTCGTTCACAATTCTGATTAAATTCTCATAGCTCTCAACCTGGCTTCTCAACTTCCCCCAGGGGGGATAAGCAGGGAAAAAAAAAAAAAAGGGAAAAGGGAAAAGGTCCTTTCGGCCTAACCTCCACTTCACAACGATTCGTTCCAAAAGTAATTATTAAGCCATTAATCAAGTTGCTCCCACCTCCATCTACCGGAGCGTTTCCACCCCCCCTTTATAGATTTTTTTTTTTGGTTATTAAATTCTTGCCTCCCCAATGTCAGATACCCCGAAGGGTTTTCACCTGAGTTGTCTTGGAAGTAAAAGCGGAGGGAGATAGGTGGTGGTAGGCTTAGGAGATTGATAGTAGAAGCCTGGCTCCAAAAGCATCATCAGCTGTCTCTCCGGTATTACGGGTCAGGGCGGCATACGCATCTGGCAGTCGATAACGGGATCTGTCGGGGTAAACACTCGTCGTGCTAGTCGAGGTAAGCAGCCACACTCTCATACGGACGGTGTCTCCCTCATACCCTCGCGGGACTCCAGCTCAGCTCATCGAGGCGGCGTGCACGCTACGCTCCCTGCGTGACGTCACGTCGTCATCCCCGCCCCACCGATCTGCAATTTCAGCTGCACACCAAGGTGTAGATGGAGCTCCGATGGGACGTCACCCGCTGGTATGTAAACTCCTACGCGGCATCAGATTTGCACGTCCCCCACTACCACGCTATTCAGTACTATGGGACGTCTCCATCATCCTCAATTTTCTCAAATCATGGCCAAACAATACCGCTAGCTCTCTGAAACAGCTGTCAGCAAAGCTAGTCATGCTCCTCTGCCTCATATCTTGCAAGAGGGTTTCCGACATCAGAGCTCTGGACATTACCGCTCGTTCTTACACCCCGGAAGGGGTCAGCTTCGATATATCTCGAAGAACGAAGAAATCAAAGAAAGTGATATACCCATCGTTCCCTAACAGGCCTCTTTTATGCCCGGTCACATGCCTACAAACTTATGAACTTCGCACCTCCTCATTACGGGGCCCAGCGAAACACAAACTCTGTTTCCTTCCCAAAAACGCATCTACCAGTGTCTACCCCTACCCTGGCTCGCTGGGTTAAATGGATTATGTCCCTAGCAGGCATTGACACCTCACTCAATATGAGGAACGATGGCTTCCAAGGCCTCCTCGATTGGTTGTCGCCTTGAGGACATTTTAAAGGCGGCCGACTGGTTCTCAGAGTCTACCTTCCGTGACTTTTACTCTAAACCCATACAACACTTCGCGGGAACGGTAGTCTCTCAGCTTTAAACCAGCCTAATAGGAGCCTCAGTGTCTTAATAAAATTCACAGGATTAACTATTACCATGACATAAAGTCATGATTTTATTAACAACACGAAGGCGAGTATTATCCCTCCCTCCCATCCCGAGGCAGGATGGAATATGGGTAAGTTGATTTCACGGTAAGTTCTGTTTGAACATAGAGTTTTTTCTTCCTGTTACGCTTGTCAGTAGTCAAATTTGACCACATTGGCTTAAGCTAATTAAAGTTCTATTTATGACAATTTATGATTTATGCGCACATCCAGTTTTATACTAGGATATTACCATATTTTTCCTCTCTTACAGCCTAAACCTACTTCATACCGATATGGATATTCCCTTTATACACACGGTCCCTTTTCGGTTGGATGGTTGTCCTTGTTTGGGATCACAAATAAAGAGGAAACAGATTGCTTGACAGAGCCTATTATGCGGGAGAGTGGAATCCGATTGGCTGTCCTGTTGCTAGGAGGATGTACCACTCAGACTACTTACTGTTCTATCCTGGTTATGTTAAAAAGAAAATTCTTTGCTGCTGAGGGAAATAAAGAAAGAGTGCAGCATAATACTCGCCTCCATGTCGTTAATAAAATCATGACTTTACATCATGTGAATTATGCCTCTAAGACTGCCATGATAGGACAAGTTTCTGCCTCTATAATGCCATGATATGGCAAAATTATAACTCTAAATCTGCCGTGATATGCCAAGTTTATGCATCTAAACCTGGTTGCCATGGTATGCATTTAAGGCAGACATGATGTGCAAATTTTATGCATCTAAAACTAGATGCCATGGTCTCAAAAAAATTACCATTTACAAAAGTGGGTCTCAGCCCATAAAAATTTGGAAAGCCCCGATTTAGACATTTAAAATTTCCAAACATTTGTATGCCTTCTCACAAAAAAAACAAAAACTGTAAGCAGTCTTTGTTAAAAAACTTTTTATTTAAGTATAGTCTTATTGACGACCAACTTAAATCAAATCCGCTTTATTATACAATATAGGGGAGGTTAATTTGTGCAACTAATTAGTTTTAATTTCAAAGCCATGGTCATAAGAAACTATATGATGTTTACATTACAGAGAGACATTTATGCATACATCTCACAATACATTTTGATGAGGAGAACCCCCCCCCCCCCCAAAAAAAAAACAACAACATTTAAAGCAGCACTGTAACGTTGAACTTACATTTTTCCTATTGTTTCCTCTTCTCTTCCTCTCTCAGAAGCGGTTCATTATTTGTGACCTAGTTTTCTTTAAACCATAAGACAAAGAAGGGGCTATTTTTTTTTTTCTTTACCTAACTTTCTGACACAATTAGGAACTTAAGCCAGCTATATTTCCCATGTCAAGGAGGAGGAAGAGTATTGTGGGAAATCTTTCTTTGATACAGAAAATGGAAAGGACTTAAGCTGACCTTAAAGGGGCTCTCCAGCGTCGCTTTAAACACTTTTCGTGTTCTAAGAACACGGAAGTCCCTCTAGTGGCTGTCTGAGAGACAGCCACTAGAGGAGGACTTAACCCTGCCAGGTAATTATTGCAGCTTATAAAAACTGCAATAATTACACTTGCAGGGTTAAGGGTAGTGGGAGTTGGCACCCACACCACTTCAGTGGGCAGAAGTGGTATGGGTGCCTTAAGTGTCCCTTTAAGCTGTGTGACAATGCCGATTTAACTAGAACAATTCTGATGTATTTCCCACAAAAACACCTCTGCTATTGTGCATCTTAGTTGTGAGTCAAAATGTTTTCAGCAAACATTTTATAATCGCTTCACATGGATTGTTAAGTTTAACCAAAAATGATATTTCTATTCACATATCTACATGCATAGTTACTGCCGCGGGAAGTTCGTGCAACTGATCTAAATAATCAGAAGAAAACGATAGAGGAACACACTGACCCACATCATTTAACCCCTTAACACCGCAGCCAAATGTACAAGTTGTGAACGAAACAAAATGTAAACAAAACCTGGCATTTGCGCTATATGTCTGTCCAACCGTAATTCACCTCTTTCATATTAAATGCACCCCCCCTTATTATATATCATTTTATTCAGGGGAAACAGGGCTTTCATTTAATATCAGCTATGAAACATAATATGAAAAAAATGGGAGAAAATACGATTTTTTTTTTTAGTTCTACATGACATTTTAACTGTCAATGTCATAATACTGTTTGCTTTTACTGCAATAAAATACACATATTTGTATTCAGCAAAGTCTCACGTGTAAAACAGTACCCCCTATGTACAGGCTTTATGGTGTTTTGGGAAGTTACAGGGTCAAATATAGCGTGTTACATTTGAAATTGAAATTCGCCAGATTGGTTACGTTGCCTTTGGGACTGTATAGTAGCCCAGGAAATAAATTTACATCCATAATGGCATACCATTTGCAATAGTAGACGACCCAAGGTATTGCAAATGGGGCATGTCCAGTCTTTTTTAGTAGCCATTTGGTCACAAACACTGGCCAAAGTTAGCGTTAGTATATTTTTGTGTGTGAAAAATGCAAAAGACGCCAATTTTGGCCAGTGTTTGTGACTAAGTGGCTACTAAAAAAGACTGGACATACCCCATTTGCAATACCTTGGGTTGTCTACTATTGCAAAAAGTATGCCATCATAGGGGTCATTTTCATTCTTGGGCTACCATAGTGTCATAAAGGCAATGTAAGCAATCTGGCAAATTTTAATATGAAAAAAATGAAACAAGCCTTATATTTGACGCTGTAATTTTTGAAAACGCCATAAAATCTGTACATGAGGGGTACTGTTGTACTCGGAAGACTTCGCTGAACACAAATATTTGTGTTTCAAAACAGTAAAAAGTATTGCAGCAATAAGATCGTCAGTGTAAGTGCCGTTTATGTGTGAAAAATGCATAAAATGTCACTTTTACTGGCGATATCATCGTTGTAATACATTTTACTGTTTTGAAACACTAATATTTGTGTTCAGCGAAGTCTCCAGAGTAAAACAGCACCCCCCATGTACAGGTTTTATGGTGTCTTGGAAAGTTATACGGTTAAATATAGTGCTAGCAAATTAAATTCCCTATACTTTCGGCATGGGTTGTCAGGCAGGACCCGCTAATTGTAATTAATTAGGATACCTAATTATGTAAAATTATTACATAAATATATGTGTAGAATTAATTAATATATATATATATATATATATATATATATATACACACACACACACACACACACGTGTATATATACGTAATTATAATTTTAAAATATTTTTATTTATATATAGGTATATATAGTGATATATACGTATATATTTATGTATATAGATATATATTATTTCGTTCTACGTGTATTTTGATATAAATATATATATATTAATATCACAATACAGTTAGAACGAAATAAAACACATCTATATATTTTTTTATATTGTAGTTTTAATTATTTATTTTATTTTAGTACGTATTTACATATTTTTTTTTATATTATATATAAATATATATAACAATAATTATATATATATTTAATCAGTATCAGTCTACGTGTAATTTGAGATATATATACACACACACATATATATATATATATACACACACACACACACACACACACATATTATACATACATATACATATATATATACATATATATATATATATATATATATATATATATATATATATATATAATCTAAGTATTTATTTTATTTACACTTATTTTAATTAATTTGAATTTGATTTCCAGCCAGCAGGGGGACTGTCATTACAGTTAGTCCCCCTGCTGGCATTGCTGCAGCCAGCTATCCCGGCTATGTGATTGTGAGGTCCTCGCAAGGACCTCACTCTCACATGGCCCGGGGGGGGGGCTGAAGAGAGCAGACGTGCCGCGGGGGGCTCCCTGGGAGTCCCCCCAATCGCGATCGCCAGCGTGGGATCGCCGGCGACTGGGTAAGTTACAAAAAACCGGAGGGCGTACTATTACGTCCTGCGGCATTTAGAGCCGCTTTTAAAAGGACGTAATAGTACGCCCTCCGGTCTTAAGGGGTTAAAAGGACTCTCCAGTCACTCTACTTATCAACAAAGTATAAGTGCAACCGATTAATTCTTAAAAAGTTAAATAGGGCCCTTGAATGATACACCTGTGACAGGGAGGGGTGCAAAGTTGGGAAATTTGGCTGGACTCCAAAATATTTAATAGGGTGCTGCTGGGGCCAATTCATACAACATACACGATCCAGCACACTCGCTCAACCACTAGAGAGCAATTTTAAGTTTCACAAAAATGTAGTAGTTTTATTTAAAAACACCTCACCTAGGCAAAAAAAACAGGCATATTTTATGCACAGAGTTAACATTGGCAGCCTGGAACAGACAGCACTGCACGCTGCCGACAGACGTGATAATCTTGATCTCCTTTCCCACCCACTGTGTTCTCCCTCCTACCTTTTTTTTTTTAAAGTATCCCTCCCCTTACCGGCCCAGACCATGCACATGCATTCTAAGTTGGCAAAATTCTCCAATCACTAGCTTTTCTATCAAAAGTCTGTGATGTTGGAGGAGACATGGAAGATCAGGGTCAGGACCTTTGCCCAGCGTTGGATTCCAAATTAATAAATCCCCCCCCCTCCCCCCAATCATTTACTGAAAATCGAGGAGGGAGACCACCTTCATTGTACCCAGAAGGGCCATTTACACAGGAAAGCCACCCCAAGAGGTTTAGAGTAACCCTTTAACTCCAAGGGTAAGAAGGCACCCAGACAATTCCGCCATTATCACAATTTAAATGGCACTATAGCCATTTCATTCAATTGAATTGGTTATAGTGCCTGCAGCCCACTGGAATTGCCCCATCAATTATTATTTATATAGTGCCATCAGATTCCGTAGTGCTGTACAATGGGTGGACAAACAGACATGTAATTGTAACCAGTCGTACAGAAACAGAGAGGTAGAGGGCCATGCTCAATGAGCTTACATTTGAGAGGGAGTGGGGTATAGTGACACAAAGGGTAAAAGTAGGGGTTCGAAGTAGGTTATTAGAAAAGTATTCATTGAGGGCGTAGTAGGTAATTTTTGACAGTTGCAGGAGAGGAGTCATGGGGGTGGGGGATAAAAATCTGCTAACAGGGGGGCCGATCCGCCGAACTGACTGGTCGCACCAAGTGTGAGCTCCAAGTGAGAACCACTATTAAGCTGCGTTTTCCTACCCCAAAAAACAATTTTTTAACGCTGGAACGCATCGGGATTACCCGGAGCACCAACCTGTAGGGTTTTTGGGACCTACAGGACAAATTATACTCGACAGCACACTGTGGCCTACCAGCGTCTGTGAGCGTATGAGAGGCGGCCGCTCTCCCTGCTGACTGGCCTGCTGGAACAGCTAAGGTGGTTGGGACCCCCGTTTCTCCCCCCTTGCCGGTGGGGGTTATCCCGGCATGAACAAACAAGCTTGACTCTTATGCAAAGCAAAACACAGCGCAACCCCTGACACTCACGCTCTGCTCTGACACCGAGAACAAGATGGCGGCGGCTGAGCCTGCTGCAAAAGCAACAAGCCCTCTGGAGACCTTTGAGGAACGACTAGAGGCCCACTTCAGAGAATTCTGGCGGAAGCTGTTATGTAGAGGGGCAAAAGCTACAGGAGAGCAGCGGAGAGAAGACAGGCAGTCTAACTTACCTCCCGACCACAAGTACCTGAAGGCTGACAAGCGCCGGAGTCCACCAGCGCCTTCTAAACCTCAAAAGCCATCAAGTAAGGCGGCACACTCACGCATTACCAAATCGCAGCTCAACTGATCGGAGATCCTCTCTCCCCCCTCGGCGGAAGCAAAGCACTACAACTGCCCCGAAACCCGCAGGGGCTCACACAAAGCCTGTAGCTGCTAGGGGCCCAGCATGGAGGTCCGAGACTTTGACCCATCAGAACCCTCTGGGACGCATCGACCGTAGCAGAGTGAAGTGGCAACACCTGCAATCAGACTTCCCCTGGGAGGCCCAACGCAACACTCACCTCCTTGAAGGGAACCTCTCAACGGACGCCCAGCTGCTCCCTCACGTGTATAAGATTGGTGTCCGAGGGTGTTTCTTCTGTAGATATTCAAATAGGTCTGTATCAATGTAACCAGCTCTAAGACTGAATATTAGTACCTCTTCGATTTTCTGGGCAATATTGTTAGTCGGATCCTTCTCCAGGTGTTGATAAGTTTCCCGTACTTCCAATTGCTTGTATATTTCATTGGCATACTCTGCATAGTTTAAAACTACTATACCCCCGCCTTTATCTGCGGGGCGGATTACAATTGTTGGGTCTGATGCTAATTGCCGTACTAATATATGTTGTTCCCTGGTAAAGTTCCAGTGTTGAGGTTTATGTCCATTTAGGATTTCTTCAGTTTCGTTTTTAACAGTGGACAAAAATGTTTTAATCGTAGGTTGATTTGATGGAGGATCAAACTGGCTAGATCTTTTAAAGAATGGTTTGTTAGATCCGTTATCTTCAACAGCGATAGGTTTCTGTGCCTTGTTAAAGAAATCTTTCAATCTCAATGTCCGACCGAACTTGTACAGTTCCACGTTCCATTGAAAAATGATTAGGTGCTCTTGTAGGAATAAATGACAATCCCTTACTTAAAATATCCAATTCCGAGGGCGGAGCCTGAACGCTGAAGAGACTAGTCGCATGCAAAGAGAGCTCCGATCTCAAAACGGCGAAAAAGCAGAAAAATGTACCCCACTTTTATCCTTACCTGCCAGCAAACATCCCAAGACAAAATGGGGAGAAAGGGGAAGAAATCGGTGCCACACAAACCCCCACCAGGTCTCACAATCGGAGAGATGTGGATGCAGGCACGAGGCGCATCAGAGACTAACATGGCGGCCCAACATGGCGGGTGTTCGGATTTTTCCCAGACCCGCCGCAGAAGGCACGACAAAGGGGCAAAGAGGCGGATGAAGGATCGATCACTGTTACGGTCATGAAAGCGCTCATGGCGGATTTAAAAAACAGCTTCCATGAAGAGATCAAGACGCTCCGAGCAGACCTGCAGGGCCTGACAGGCCGCATCTCTAAACTGGAGGGCTCGTCCATGACCCACACTCAAGACATAACGTTACAACACACAATACAAGGCCTGGATAAACAGAACCGGCAACTCGACCAGCGCCTCGCGGCGCTTGAAGACGCTAAAAAGGCGTCCAACATAAAAGTAAGGGGAGTACGTGAGGACATTGCCGAGGCCGACCTACCTCTTTTAATTGATCGGCTGCTCCTCGCAATCCTACCACAGGGAAATCGTGCAAAGATCACCCCAGAAGGGATCTTCAGAATCCCTAAACCACCGAACGCACCGGCCAACGCCACACAGGATGTTATTCTGAGCCTCCGCAGCAGTGGGCACAGAACGGCGATTTTGACAGCTTTTCAAACCAAATCCCCCTTCCGATTTGAAAACATGGACATATCTCTCTATTTGGATCTATCTAACAGCACTCTAGCCTGGCGAAGAACGCTGAAGCCACTTACTACGATACTTCGTGCCCACAAGGTAGAATACCGTTGGCGACCCCACAGGACACTATCAGTTACACGGGGAAAGGACTGTCACACCATAAAAGGACGCCCAAGACTCCCCGGCATTCCTCCAGCTCCTGGACTTACCACAAGAGTTGCTGACCTCGGCGGAACCAGCTACAACAGACACTAGTAGCTCTCCCAACCGCACTCATGTATGGGACCCGGACAAGAGCGTCCCATTCGTCCCCCTGAGTTCCACGCCGGAGACGTACGCTGCGATCACGACATAGGGACACCGGGACTAACACGGCCTAACCTTGGCTGAAACCGCTACATGAAAGTAGCACCTAGTATGTCGGGACGTGCCGGGTTTTACTCTGCTCAACCACTGGCGGGGGGCGGGATACCTTAAAGGGAACAAATTGTCGAGGTTACTATGTCTTATCTTGATAGGGTATGAGGCACCCAGTATGGGGCATCCGACTTTCTCATTATAGTAGCTATACACATTGAAGATACCGTGTAATACAGGGCCCTCTCCGACCCGCATTGAGCTTATAATATTCGCGACCACCCAGATATGATGGGGAGGTAGCAAGAGACTCAAGTAAAGTTACTAGTTTGGTTGTTTATGTTGTGTTAAGCTTTTAATGTTTTTCTTTTCTGGACCTTATTCCGCGCAGGCGGCTGCCTCATGGGGACAACACCGACAGTAAGCGTACCAGGGACAAACCATACCAGTTAGGACCCAGGAGACAGTTGTTAATGCACACGCAGGGGACACCGGGGCACACTCGAGTCAGGCTCAATGAGCAAGACCCTGACTACCGCGAGCAGCCTGTCACCACTGCTAGCTCTAGGAAAGGGACCCGTCACCTATCACGACCCGGCCCCACAAACGCACAGCACAGGTCTCACTCGATACAGCTTACTCCCCTGTAACACATCGATCACTGTAATGTACATCGAAAAGAGAACTTGAACTCACATAGCACAAGAATACAACGCTTCCTGCCTTGGGGGACAGCATAAACTCCACTAACTGAGCGGGACTTCTTCACATGGTGGCCTAGAGGTCGTCGACCCTTAAAATAGCTCCACTGACTAGCCCCACACACAGCTGACTAGCACCCACAATAATATAGCGACGATGCGACAGTTAGTCACCCCTGTTTCACCCCATTACACTATACAGGATGGGGATTTCCGATGCTCTCTTTCTTAAATGAGGCTTCCACGTTGACTTACACAGGCGACCACAGAGGTGAACGAGCTAACCCGCAGACTATATAAGGACAATGTTAAAGAGATTTCAACTTAAACACAAACGACAGAAACCTAAAGCTATATACATCGGCCAACTTAAGCCCAACGTATCCCACCCACAGCGGCCATAACCTAACCCCACGAACACACAGGCTATATTAAACCAAACTGTTAATCAGAGTCAACGGATAGTACCTCGCCTTAGACTTTTAACTATCATTAACTTAGCTACGCAACTCATTGTTTAAACATATCACAATCACACGATGTTGTATTATCGTTATGTCTTTCTATTAACTGAAAAAGTGCATGATCGTTGATAACCATGACCTGTGAAAGGATTGTATTGAACTATGCACCGATGTCGCTGTTGTGGCGCACCGGGACTTACTGTTCTAGTTTTATGCACGCTAAAAATAAAGAATTAAAAAAAAAAAAAAAAATATCCAATTCCTTGTGGCTGAGTGTTCTTTCGGATAAGTTGAAAACAGGTATTACTTCCGCACTGGAGGTTTCCCTCTGGGTCCAGCGGGTTCGTCCTTTTTGTCCCCGTCTTGTAATTGGTCTCTGTCGCTTTTGTTTTTGCTTCTTGTGGTGGTTCTCCAGGGTGCTGTATCCTCTTGTGGACCCTCCATTTCTAAAAAATGGACTGATTGTGATGGTCGAGTGCCTTCATTTTCCGATGCGGACTCGCCTGAAGTAACATCAATAGTGGCTAGATTTGGCTTTATTATCCTCTTCTTAAATCTCCTTGACGATTGCGTTGTTCTCCTGATAGCCATCTATATACATAATGATCAGTATAGTCCTGCTGTACACATTCCATCTTCTGTCTTTTAAACTTTATGAGTTGATTTGTATACTTAATTATTTCCTCATTGAGTTTAAGTTGCATATTCATCCCTTCTTGTGAGTTAAGGGGTATTGCTTGATCTTCTTCCGGACTTCCATTAGATCTTTTACATCTTGGGGGGGCGGAGCCTGACAGGGGAGCCGAGCAGACGCACTATCTGCGAGCTCCCGAGCCTGGGCCTAAATTCGACGAAAAACAGGGGCACACTACCTTGGATTGAACCCCAACTTACCTCATCTTGTTTTACAGAAGCAGGGGAACAAGGGGATACCTCTCATGCCTGATATTCCCGCTGGAAAGCCTGACCCGAGGCTTGGGGCCTACAACACGCAGGGCAGGATAGAGACGGCCGCTCTCCCAGCCCATCACTACAAACAGCCTCCGCGACCTCTGGCTTCCCCCCCCCCCCCCACAGGACCGGCGGGGGTTATCCCGGTCCAAACAGCTTCGACCATCATACCTCCGTGGTCTCCGAGACTCGACACAACTCCCAGCCACGCACAAAACCTGCAGGCCGTGTGCCAGTCTGACATGGCGGACACACAACCCAGCGCAGGAAGCTTGCCGGCGGAGCACTGAAACCTCGCCACCGAGCCTCTGAACATTCGCCTGAACAACCTGTTCAACAACTTCTGGGCAAAGATTGAGTCGAGGTACACTGCTACACAGATCCAGCAGCGGGAGATCAGGAGCACCGAAAGCGCACAGGGAGGCGACACTCGGAGGGGGCCTGAGCAACCCTCTGGCACTACTACGCTGAAACAGCCTGTCACTCACCGCATCAGCCCATCCGGGCCGAAGGCCACTAGGGGTACAACCCCATCGCATCACCCACGCAGGTGGAGGCCTGCCCGCCGCAAGCGGGGCAATCACCTCAAGGCCCCCAGACCTGTCCCACCAGGGAAGGACCCGGTCTCTAGCAGCTCCCGAGTCCATGGGAAAACAATGCCGCCCTTGTCGATGGCCCGGAGCTGGAGGGAAAAGTCGGCCTGCTCTTGGCGGTTAGCCAACACCTGTGCTTACCCGTCGCCACTGCCACAGATCCCCGCTAAAGAAATGGGATGACTCACCAAATACAGGCAACCAACGCAATGGACGCTACCCAGAAACAAGCGTTGACACTTAAGACTGGACTCTTTTCACATATCTGATCTAACTGACCACATACCTGATCTAACTGACCACCAAACTCCATAGGTCAGACAAGCTACTGCACACACACCTGTCACACACCATGCAAGCTAACTGATGACACCTGTTATACCCCATATACCTATATTCTGTTCCACCATTTAGTGACCCTGCAAATCTCTGACCAACCCAATGGCGAAATACTCCTGTCTCCTGCTTTGGTGGCCGGGGTTGCACATAGCTCCACACAGCCACATGCATTTAAACCCACACGGAGGTACAACTATTGCCTACACACTTAAAAAAGAATGTATTACCTGCGTGTAACCTTAACCTGTTTCGATTATACAAAAAATGTGCATTGTCTAGCAATTACCCTATGTCTTATCTATGCCATGAAGCTCAAGGAATGCCGTTGGGGTACCTAGAGCCTGTTGTAATCACTATATGCACTGCAAAAATAAAAAATGCAAAAAAAAAAAATAAAATCTTCTTTTACATCTTGTATAGTTATTAACATTAAGTCAAGTGAACACTTGTTCAATACTGACGTACAATCTTTGCACACCCTTGGTTTAGTTCTACCAATAGTTGGTATGTTATGTACCCAGAAGCCTCTTGGTATTTGCTTAGCCCTATGGTAATCGGATAAGAGGCCGCCATGTAGATCCAGGTCTACTTCCTTCTTTTTCAGTTTAAGGAATTTAAATAATATGTCACGTGTAGTGAAAGTTCAATATGCTTGCACTCCTGGTTAACTGCAGATATTGCCCAATGCTCATCCAGCAAAATTCATAAAAGTCCAAATGAACAGAACACTCCAGGGTCTTTGTATATTATAAAATATAGCTTTTAATTCATAATAAAATTAAAAATAACGGGGGGCGGAGCCTGACCGGCATGGCAGACGGTCGCAGCATGCAGGAGCTCCCTACTAATCTCCACACACAAGCGACTTACTGGGACTCCTGCTGCCCAAAACCCAGCACAAACGGACACCTGCCGGTGTCGGTCCGCAGCCGGGGGGTCCCGATGAGGAGGGCCGTTACTCTGACCGACGGCAGACACATGGAGCAGCTGCGGCCTAGCGGGAGCTCCGGGCGGGGGAAATCGGCCGATCGCTTGCCCCCCACCTCTCCTACTCACTGGACCACGCGGAGCACCGTTCCCCCCCCACAGGGCCAGGGGGGATATCCCAGCCCACCAAACGAAGCATGGGGCCGGACCCGACCCGTATTCAAGTGACCACACCACCCGCATGGCGGAAGGGGAAGCCTCACCCACGTGTCAGTCCGACAAGGTAACAGACAAGTGGAACTATGAATCCAGGTTGGAGAAGATTTTTCAAGATTTCTGCTGTAAACTAGAGGCATTAATGACCCCTCCAGCCCAGATCCAACTGAAAGCTGAACTCTCACCCCACCGACTGCCTGACCCACGGCTAGTCAACATGCACCATGGCACTAACAGACCTCTGACATGGCGGGGCTACAACAAGCACCAGTTTACAGTAGGGGGTAAAAGGGACCAACCGGGACCCCATAAGAAGAGGACGCACCAAACGCGACCAAAACTAACTCACTCAAGCAGCGGTGTCTTTACCAGGCCCACTGACGCATCTCATGGTCCAAAGCTTTGTCCACAACGACGGGGACGCGGTACTGGGGGCCGCCCACAACGCCTTTCCAGGCCGAAGACCACATGGAGTCGGACTCCAAATCACCGACCACACCGCCAGAGACTTACCCGCCGCTGGCGGCGGCAGAACACCCGAGCCCCACATGGCGCCCGAAGAAGGGACGACCCGGCCTCTCCGAGCAACCGAGTCGGTGGAACACAGGTGAAGGCCTTCATGGGGGCCTGGGGCTGGCAGACGGCTACCACCAGTCCACACCAAGCCGTATCTCTGTGGAATCTACGAGATACCGGGGCCATCCTTGCCATCCCTCCGACACGCACGGCGGCACTACCAAGCTGCGGTATAGGCTGAACTGGCCCGCTATCAGATAACCCCACTGCCACCAATCTTAGCCACGGGCTGTTGGGACATAACCTGTTCGGATACACGACCTCCCTTTACTGGACTCCCATTTGCAGCCTCACTTCTAAGTTACATATTGGTTTCAGTGGTTAGCTATTGCATGCAGACACATAAAGCGAATAGACAAAGCGTAAGGTTTAAACTACACTCTACAACACACTCGGTAGGCGTATGATCAAACTCTCTATTTTACAACAACCTAGCATGTTTCAATCACCTGTCTGGTCTTATCGTGCATAGTTAAGCTTGCTTCACTAACAACATATACTATAGGCGGAATAGCTAAGCTTCGCACCATAGCTAGCAACAAACTCACTACCCGCCATGTTCCTTTCAACACGCATTTATCACACGACCTTCCCACACCTACACTGCTCTATTGAAAACTGAGATGTGTTCGTTTAGCATGTATAACATAATAGCTTGTTATAAACTACCCTAATGACTGGCGAAGGCACACCGCCTGACTCATGGTTTAACCTACTAGGTATTATAATGTTGGAATATTAAGACTAGTTTATGCACTGTTAATTTGACATGTTACACACTGGATCAAACAATCCATAGCCTGAATATCCATGCTACAGTTTAAACTTAAACAATCTGTAATGAATCTACATTGACTGCAGGGCTCCAAAAGTGGCTGCAGCATTATGGTAGTAACTTCACATAACCATTCTTTATTTACCTTTAAAATGTAATATATCTGTTTCGATAATCAACATAAAAAAAAAAAGTGGCATTGATTAATAAGGAAGTGTATTTATCAGATGCAAATGTTGTACCCACCCCATTTTGTGAACAAACCGTACATTATCCTTTTCTCTTCTGTATCCCATCTCATATGCCGCAATAAAACAAAGATTGACAAAAAAAAAAAAAAAAAATTAAAAATAACATCAACGTTTCGGCTCACATCTGGAGCCTTCTCTTGAGAGAGATATAGATATTGGAGCTAAGATCAGTTTCGTGGATCTCTTTTTGAAGAAGACAGGTTTTTTTTTTTGGGGGGGGGGGGGGGGGGTTTAAATCACAAATAGGCTGCATCATTTTTATTTTTCCCATATACAACTGAGGATACCGTTTGGGATAAATTAAGTCAAACAGTACAAGAAGAATTATTTTAAAAAAAAAATATATATATATATATCTTAAATATGACATGAAGAAAAAGTGTACAATTCTTTACACTTCTATTACTATACTGTAAATTTTAGAGGCAGCATTCTACAGACAACAGGAAACAAGAAGGACTGTCATTTCATACAGCATATAAATTTACCAGCTTCAGCACATTCCAGTAGCTCAGCAGATTCAGTAATTCCAATTCTGCCTGACATTGCCAAGATGTGCACCATAAGACCGCCTCTCACTTGTTAAACTAAATTTTTAACATACCAGGGGATTGGTGCAACTTTACACCACAGGACATCTATCCATCTATATATATATATATATATATATATATTTTATTCTCTCTCGCTCTCTGAACTTGGTCACCAAGAACAAAAAATAAATTAAAAAAAAAAAAAAAACACGTACATTAACATTTTATTTGCAACACTGTGGCACTTTCAACAGTGCTGAACAATAAATACACAATATAAAAGGAATTTTAACATAACAAATTCAGCATACAGATTGGATGAGGGATCTGCTCTAACAAGCTTACCGATACAGATTCATATCAGGTGTAAAATAATCCAGGATGGTATTTTAGGTGATCAGTCAAGAAAACTCCTAAATGGAAGCTGAAAATACTGCAGAGCTTTCAATCTGTACACTGTCCTCACATGACCTGTACAAAAGTATCTACAGATGATGTTTCGGTAGCCGATATGCTGACAAAATTGATCTAAAATTTTATTTTCAAACCAAGACAGCAATTTGCAGGTTTATGTCACCAGAGTCATATTGACGGTAAGTATGTAAGATGCATATTTGGTATAAAATAATTCAGGATCTTTTTTCATATTTATATTTTTCTATAATATGCATATGGGTTATGGCGTAGAGGCCAATTATTGTAGAAATAGGGCATCAGACTACGATTGTTAACATTACATTGTATAATCAATGTACCTAAAGCTCACAGGTGCACTAACAAATGTATATCGAGAACTATATAATTGTTCGTCCAAGATGTTTGATTTCATGTGAATGCCTTTCAACATGAGTTTTTGTTACTTATTATAAAAAAAAAAAAAAACAAGGAAATACAAGATGAAAAGAATAAAATTAATTAAGGATCCTATTTGCATCTGTGTTCTTCAATACTGCCACGCACAAAGGCAGCCATGAGTAGCAATAAAAATGTCCTACAGTCGAAGAAGCGAGCAAAATCAGTTTAAACACAAATGGATAGCATAAAATCCATTACACCATGACTACTACAATAAGCTATATGTGTACCTACACGCAATATTAAACTGCCAGCAGAAATAGAACTAGTAGCTGCATACTCCGTCATCAAATTACATCACATGGCTTTCCCCAAAGCATAGAGCAAATATGGAGAGGGAGGTTAATCTTGGAATTTGCTTAAGATTTTCCTGGCACCATGTATAGATGCAAAATACTTATCTTTTGAGGATAAACGGGAAAATCTTAGCTGCTCAAAGATTGCCTTAACTCATTCAGGAAGAAATGAGAAATGCGTTAACAGCTTATCATTGCTCCATTAACTGCTCACATATTTGGACAATTCACCAAGCAAATCCAACAATCAAAATGTATTATGCTAAAATACAATCATGGGGCAATGACATAATTTTTACTACAAAAAAAAAAAAAAGCAAAGTAAGCATCCATAACGGTGTCACACATCCCCTCGTGCCATCCCATAGTAAAATGCCAATCCACTTACGAAAGCTTTGACACAAACCTGGCTATATCGGGCTTCAACATTCCTTCCAGTCTACACAGCTTTGCAAAAGTAGACATTGTTGCCAACACATACCAAGTTTGGACATTAGTCATTGGCTGAGAGAGTCCCGAGAAAGTCACAATCACTAATGAAATCCAATATATTTTGCAGTGGAATTACACTGACACACAGCAGCACAATATTGTCTATTAAACACCCATTGGACACAAATTATGCAGTTACCCTTTATATACCCTCTCAGTTCACACCTAAGTTACAGATGCACACTGTGTCTTCTGGACACACATAATGCCTTCATTTTAGATGGCAACAAATGAAAAGTGCTGCCCTGCAGTTGGGAAAACATGCTGTCATGTCTGTTACTTTGTGATCCCTCCTACATTAATATGATGTAAATAGTCAATCATAATACTAGTCAGAATTTGTCATCCACAGCATGACCAAGTTTATCAGGAAAATATGGTGAATCTGGTTAACAAGCTCCTCAAAGACCATAAATCAAATTTTTAAAAAGCCTAAAACTATGCTTAACATACACCAAGACCTGTGCAGCTGAGATTGCCAACCTTTGGCATTCCATTAGCCATGTACTACATTTCCCATAATTCCCTAGCACAGGAGGCTGGGCATTAGAAGAGCTGTAGTTCCACAAGTAGTTTACCCCCCATTCCCCAGTCCCCCTCCACTCACACAGTGCAGACACTTCCTCACACCTGCCCCCACTCATTGACTGCACTCAGGGCCCTCCAGCTGCCTTCCCATCATACACCGCTGGTAATAAACTTACCGTGACGCGCCCCGACCCCAACGGAGCGGACGCCGCCTCCCCCCCGGGGCAGGGAGATTCTGTCCGCCGGACACTCCGTCTCTGAGCTTCTCCCTGACACAAACTGACGCCACCACCGGTCTCTCACAGCTCCTCTATGGCTGCTACGCAACCCACCGCGAAGCCACGCCCACCCCGATGATACTCCGTGACAGACAGATGCGGGCAGCCAATCGTGGAGCGCGTAGAGGTGACGGGGGCGGAACCAGGAGACTCAATGACAAATCACCACTGACAGGGGGAAAAACCTTAAAGGGGCGGGGCATAGGGAAGCGGAGGTGTCCTAGGGATAGGGGGAACCTTTAACTTATCTTCTACTCACGTGACGTCACGCGGCTCTCTATCCAATCAGACTGTAGTTGCTAGTCAATTCTTTATTTACGTCACTTGCCTCTGTAGGTGTGAGGCGGCCATTTTGGATTTTTTTTTTTTTAATTCATTTAGAATAGGGAGCACTCACCGTTTTCTGCTCCCACAACCTATAGTTAACTGTGTTTACTGGAAATGACGTCACCCTCCAGAGTGACGCTTACAGTGGTCACTGTAGCTATGAATAAATGTGTTAGAAACCTCTTACAGCAGGAGTAGTGATGCTTCCAGTGATGTCTTCCAGTGAAGGAGACCCACTGCATTGTACTGCATGTCCCTGTTTAGTTATAGAAATGGCTAGCAGCTGTATAATGCACTGAATTCAGGCTATTCACTAAAGTGAGAATTCAAAGTGAGTTTCAAATTTAGGGTAAAAATAGCTATATTGGAAACATTCTCCAAGTCAGCTGTGCTTCCAGTTTAGCCTACATTTTGCCATTTTGATTTTTAAAAAGCACACATGAGCAAAGGTACCAAATAAAATATGGGGGAATGGCCTTTCATAACAAATATATGCATATAGTTAAGGTATATTTTACACCCTGGTTTCTAAACACATACTCCAGGGAGTAGGCATACCACACGCTTGGGGTACTCAAAGAGTTTGCTACCTTAGTGACCCCCAGGAGGTGGTCAGCTCGGGGAGAATGGAGGCAGCCAGCTTGGGGAGAACAGAGACAGGTGGCGAGAGAGCTGTAATCTCTGTGCTCTTCCAACACTTCTCCCTTGCACGCACTGAAGTGATGACAGGAGCCAGGTCATGACATCACAGCGGCATCACTAAACAACATGGGAACGAGCAGTGCTGGAAGAGCACGAAGATTACACAAGCCCCACACGGGACCCCAGGAACAGGATCCACTCCAGCTCTTTTAAAGATATGGAGGCGGGGTGGGCTTAAATAAAAATAATAATTTGTGAGTGAGTGTGAGAGAATGTGTAAGTGTCTGTCAGAAGTGACCACTTCCTCCCAGGGGCCCGGTCGCGCTATACCACGGCCCACACGCTTAGGGCCACCCGATGGGCCCCAGGGCCGCTGTGCCCGTGACAACCGTTATGGTTGTCACCCCCTGATGGCGGCCCTGCCCTTGGGCAATGATCTGCTGGCTGACTCGAGATCTGCGAGGCGACCCTAAAATTGCCTGGAGACACTGTGGTGGAATCTCAGTAAAAATAAATTTACTAGGACAAGATTGCCACGTGGTATGTGCACTTGCATATGTTGATGTATCACGTAGCTAAGATACAATCAGTAGTGTAAGGAGCATATGTAGGAATACAGGATATACGAGTATTTCCCCTCCTCCATTGTGCTGGGCAAGCCATGTGGTCAAACAGGAATTTAGTCTCTATTCGGTTGATTAGATAAGAGTATGTGTAGGTTGAACTGATTATGGGAGGAGCTACATGCCTATATAAGGGACCTACACTGTATGATCAGGACTCAGACTTTGCTGTTTTTTGGTGACATTAGTCCCTCTGAGTCCCGGTCGGTGAATCGAATAAAGAATCTCTTCCTTCCTGAAGAAACCTGTGTCCATCTCTCTGTGCTTGGCTTCCGTCAGTTCCTCCGGTATCATTTGGTGCATTGGCCGGGAAGCTCATCGTTCAACGGTAGCTGAGAAGCAGAGGCGTGAGACGGTCTATCTTTGCCCACGTTCTCTACGGCTGCACCCCTGAACTTCTGCGTGGACCTCCCTTCGTCTCGGCGCCACTGGTCTGTTGTCCAGGAGATCATCGGCCTCTACGTAGTAAGTGCTGGGGTGTCCCCGTCGATGAGTGTGAACTAAGGTTCAGGAACGAGGAGGCAAGACGACCGCTGTTTTAGACGGCGGACCCACTAGGGGTATTGGATACCGATTGTGCGGTAGGCCCATAAGGGGTTATTTGGAATCTGCCCCCTCCAGTGGAGGGAAGGAGCGAAGGCGCGCACTGCTCAATTAAACGCCCTGTAGTCAGCCCGTTTAATTTTGGTTTGGAGTCAGGCGGGGTTCTGGTGTAAATAGCCCTAGCCGGACACCGGTGTCTTGTCTAGACTAGCGTTCTAGGGTGTATATTTTGTTCGCTAGGTCGGAGGGACCGGGAGACTAAGCGGCGCCTGTGTAAATTCGGTTCGCTAGCTCTCAACCTATCTTGGCTAAGTGGGAAGGCGTGTAAATTTGGAACCCACTAGATTTTTGATAGAGTAATTAGACTAAAAGGGTGCTGTTGTAAATTCCGCCCTGTAGTTCGCTATATGTGGTGCTTGGGCAGTGTGGCTAACCAAAACGGATGTAGATAGTTTTAGGTAGTCCATCAAGGTACTGGCCAATAGATTAGTTGGGAATTGTATATGTGTTAAAGATTGTTTTAGTAGCGTGTATATCTTGCTAGATAGTGTGAGCTCTGCCGTCTAGCGAGAGTGTGAATAGTGTGTAACTGTATTATAGCGCACGGTACCATAACCATGTATAATTACTGACACTGTAAATAAGTACTAATAATTGTCGTCTATATTGCATGTCTAACACCATAACCACTACTAATTGTACTGTGACTTTAAATTGTACTTTAACCTATGCTAACCGTACTGTAACTACTGTTTGTAAAGACGATGTTACTGGGGTATGTTATAGACGGGTAATTCAAATATAGGGTATTATAGCATGGGTGACTGTATAGTTTCGCCAAAGGGCACAGTATTAGTTATTTAGTGACTGGTGTAACAGCTGTGTGTGTACGGGAATTCCCTGAGTGTTTTGTTGTGTGCGTTTCACTTAGTAACTGTACCACGTGGTGCTGTTGCCGAGGGAACGGATGCATAGTATCTGTTGGAAACGACGCTCCATTGTTAAGGATGGGCGCGTCAGATTCGACGATTTTGGATCCCTTAGGATGCATGATAAAGAATTTTAAAAAGGGACTCGCCAAAATGGATCCGAGTATGCCACGAGGAGCAATGTCGCCTCATGGTGGCCAGGACTCGCTTGTCTACTAGGGCCATGATTACGCCCATTTTGGACACGCCCCTGAGTCTGAGATCCCTATGCCGCCCCCTTACTCCTCCTCCACAGGAAGAGGAAGAGGAGGTGCTGCTGGAAACGCTCCACCCCTTGCCCCGTTGTCCCCACCTACTTCCTCCTCCAGCTCAGAATCCAGCCCCCTTGTTTCAAAACCTCCCCTTCCGGTACCTACCTCCGTTAACCCCACATATCCTGATTTGGCGCCATATCTAGCTTCCGGTCAGGCTCCCCCTAGCCCGGCCCGGAATATTTTATTCACCAACCTTCCCCATAGTAAAGCTTCCCCATCCCCATGCCTTACTACCCCTCGACTGGAACCCCTAACTGACACACCTCAACAAAGCCCCATACTAACCCGACAACTGACCGGTACCCTCCAACCCCGACATTATCAAATGCCACTTCGATTGACTCCTGGCTCGACACACCTTAACGATGACGGCCAGATACAATACGCTGACCCAGTCTTTGTCTATGTCCCTTTCACGACTACCGATCTCTTTAATTGGAAGACCCATAACTCCTCTTACACTGAAAAGCCTCAAGCCATGACCGATCTGTTCACCTCGATAGTCCAGACACACAATCCCACTTGGGCTGATTGCCAGCAATTATTAATGACATTATTTAATAACGAGGAAAGGACTAGGATAAATCAAGCGGCAATTAAAGCGCTGGAAGAAGAGGCCCGTGCACGAAATCAAGCCAACCCAGCAGCATGGGCCGCAACTCATTATCCGAACACTGATCCAGAGTGGAATGTCAATGGTGCAGACATGGTTCATTTAAAAGCTTATAGAGACGCTAATATTGCTGGCATGAAAGCTGGAGGAAAGAAGGCGATTAATATGTCTTAGACGGCTGAGGTGTTACAGAAAAGTGATGAATCGCCCAGTGTCTTTTATGACCGATTTTTGGAGGCATACCGCTTGTATACCCCCTTTAATCCGGAGGCCCCTGAAAATTCCCGGATGGTTAACTCTGCCTTTGTCCGCCAAGCCTACGGAGATATAAAGCGCAAGCTACAAAAGTTAGAAGGGTTTGTAGGGATGTCCATAACCCAACTAATGGAGGTAGCGAATAAAGTGTATATGAACAGGGAAACGGAGACGAAGAAAGAGGAAGAGCGCAAGATGCGTAGAAAGGCAGATATGCTTGCGGTAGCGATCACAGGCGTAGATAGAAGGGAAAAGGAGGTATATAGGGGAACGGATAGAGGCGATAGTAAGTGGAATGGGGAACCCCTGAGTAGGAATCAGTGCGCATATTGTAGGGAAGAAGGGCATTGGAGAAGCGAGTGTCCGCGAAGGGAACAGTATGAGAGAGACCGACCCAGGGCAGGATATGGTAATTATAGAGGCAGAGCGAGAGGTAGAGGAGGTCCCGGAGGGAGTAATGGTAGCAATAGAGGAAGTGTTAGAGAAGACAGGTACTATCCCGCAGCGCAGAGATCCCGCGATAGAGAAGATAGGGACTTTGTAGGATTGGCTGACACAGTCATGGAGGACTATTGATACCGACCGGGCTCCATCCCCCTTGGCCGAGCGGAGCCTATGGTCGATGTATCAATAGGGGGAAAAAGGAGTGCATTCATGATCGATACTGGTGCTGAACATTCGGTGGTAACTGACCTAGTTGCTCCTCCATCTGGAAGAACTATCACCTTAATAGGAGCAACTGGAAAGAGTGCTGCTAAACCGGTTCTTAAAAGTCAACTCTGTACATTGGGAGGCCACATAGTGAAACATCAATTCCTTTATATGCCTGAATGTCCAGTCCAACTGCTAGGACGTGATTTGCTGTCAAAACTACAAGCGCAGATAACGTTTCTACCAAATGGAACAACATCTTTAAAGTTCAATGGATCTTCAGGTATAATGACACTATCTGTACCAAAGGAAGAAGAGTGGCGACTTTATACAGCGTTGACTAGTCAAAACCCTAAGAGTGATGAATCCTTGTTCAATATACCAGGAGTTTGGGCATAGAACAACCCACCAGGACTTGCTCGTAATATTCCACCAATTTGAATCGAACTGAAACTTGGGGTCTATCCAGTGAGCTTACGGCAATATCATATCCCACAAAAGGCCAAGAAGAATATACAATCGTATCTGGATAAGTTCTTACGGTATGGTATCCTAAAATTCTGTACTTCCCCCTGGAACACCCCATTGCTGCCTGTTCAAAAGCCCGGTACAGATGAGTATCGCCCTGTGCAGGACTTGAGAGCAGTCAATGATGCGGTTGTAAGTACACATCCAGTTGTGCGCAATCCATATAACCTGCTTGCTTTAATTCCGGGCGGGGCTACCTATTTCACTGTCTTAGATCTCAAAGATGCCTTCTTTTGCCTTCGAATTGCTGCAGAAAGTCAGTGTATCTTTGCATTCCAATCGGAAAATGCTGTAACGGGCTCGAAACGCCAGATGACTTGGACGAGACTGCCCCAAGGGTTTAAAAATTCACCTACCCTATTTGGATCAGCTTTAAGTCAAGACTTACTGGATTTCAAGTCCATCCCAGGAGAGTGTGTACTATTACAATATGTAGATGATTTGTTGATAGCCGCAGTTACAAGAGAAATATGTCAGCAAGCAACACATGATCTTCTACACATTCTCTGGGAGGCAGGATACAAGGTGTCCAGGAAGAAGGCTCAGTTGTGTCAGCCAACTGTCAAGTATCTGGGATTCCATATCTCTGAAGGTCAAAGAATAATGGGGCCAGAGAGAAAAGAAGCTGTATGCCAAATACCAATACCCAAGAATAGAAGACAAGTGCAAGAGTTCTTGGGGGCAGCAGGCTTCTGTAGGATATGGATTCCCGGTTATGCGATATTGGTGAAACCTCTTTATGCAGCTATAAAAGGTACAGAACACGATCCCTTCCTATGGACCACTGAACAGCAAAAGGCATTTGAAGATGTGAAGAAGGCTTTGATGAGTGCCCCAGCATTAGGTCTACCTGATCACACACGTCCATTCTACTTATATGTACACGAGCAAAGAAGAATGGCTGTGGGAGTATTAACACAGTACTTGGGATCATGGCAAAGACCTGTTGCATATATGTCCAAACAACTGGATGCAGTGGCCAGTGGTCTTCCACCTTGTCTAAGAGCCGTAGCTGCAGCCGCCCTGCTGGTAGCTGAAGCCGATAAACTCACTCTGGGTCAAGAACTCTATGTGCGAGTCCCACACGCAGTACAAACGTTGCTAGATTACAAAGGCAATCATTGGTTTAGTAACAGCCGCATGACTAAGTATCAAGCTATGTTGTGTGAAAACCCAAGAGTGCATTTAGAGACTGTCAATACCTTAAATCCAGCTACCCTTTTGCCGCAACCTACTGAAAGTCAACACGATTGCCTGGAGGTGATGGATGAATAATTTTCAAGTAGACCAGATCTTCGTGACTTTCCCATCCAGAACCCTGATGTCCAGTACTATACAGACGGTAGTAGTTATGTGAAAGAAGGGATTCGCTATGCAGGATATGCAGTAACAACTATGGACAAGGTGATAGAAGCTCGGCCACTGTCAAAAGGAACATCGGCACAGAAGGCAGAATTAATCGCACTAACACGAGCGTTACAATTGGCTGAAGGTTTAAGAGTGAACATCTACACGGACTCCAAGTATGCGTTTTTAACCACTCATGCCCACGGAGCTTTGTATAAAGAAAGAGGACTATTGAATTCAGAGGGTAAAGAAATTAAGTACGCAGCCGAAATATTACAACTATTGGAAGCCGTATGGGAACCGAAAGAAGTTGGTATTATACATTGTCGGGCGCATCTGAAAGGAGATGGGGATGTAACCAAAGGAAATCGGATGGCAGATAATGCAGCTAAGCGTGCCGCTGAATCAGGAAGACAGGAATATGTGGAACATATAGCTGCTCTTATACCGACTCCACTGTCTCAATGGACTCCAGTTTATACAGCTCAAGAAGAAGAGTGGTTAAAGACTGAAACTGGAAAGTACCTGGAGAACAAATGGTATCAGTTAGAAGATGGAAGAATAGTCATTCCAGCATCACTAGCTGTAGAAATTGTCCAGAACTATCACAACGGGACACATTCTGGAAGAGATAGTATGGAAGAATCTCTCAGAAAACATTTCTACATACCAAGATTGTCCAACTTGACTCAAGCCATTGTACGAAGATGTGTAATATGTGCTAAGAATAATGCAAGGCAAGGACCAGTAAAACCACCAGGAGTTCAGTATATGGGGGGACTCCCTATGTCCGATCTTCAAATAGACTATACAGTAATGCCTAAATCCGGTGGACATCACTACCTACTAGTAGTTGTGTGCACCTATTCAGGCTGGGTAGAAGCATGTCCTACTCGTACAGAGAAAGCAGGAGAAGTTGTACGATTCCTGCTGCGAGAAATAATACCCCGATATGGACTACCATGCTCTATAGGATCGGATAATGGTCCAGCCTTTGTTCACCAGTGCCTACAACAACTGACTCATATGCTTGGTATTAAGTGGAAGCTTCATACGGCATATAGACCTCAGAGCTCTGGTAAAGTAGAAAGAATGAATAGAACTATAAAGAACCGGTTGGCAGAGATGTGTCAAGAGACTCAGCTTAAGTGGAATGTTCTTTTGCCTATAGCTCTGTTACGTATTCGTAGTACACCTACCAGAAGGATGGGTCTCTCACCTTTTGAAATCATGTATGGGCGTCCACCTCCCGTACTTGGTAACTTAAGGGGGGATTTGAGTCAGTTGGGAGAAGGAATTACTCGGCAGCAGGTTGTAGAGTTGGGTAAAACTATGGAGGAGGTACAGAAATGGGTACAAGATAGATTACCTGTGAATATTTATCCCCCTGTTCATAGCTATCATCCAGGAGATCAAGTGTGGATTAAAGAGTGGAACAGTATACCGTTAGGGCCTAAGTGGAGGGGTCCTTATGTTGTTCTTTTGTCTACCCCTACAGCAATAAAGGTGGCTGAAGTGACTCCGTGGATTCATCACTCCAGGGTTAAACCAGCAGCAGTAGATTCTTGGCAAGCTACACCAGATCCAGAGAATCCCTGCAAGATCCGGTTAAAGCGCACGACTCAGTCGGAGTGACGAGGAGACATTGGGATTACAATTGCATTTAAAGAGATTAGTAAGTGAGTGTTTTTGACGGCCATAATAAAGCCTGACCACTCACCCACGTATCATAGCCAGGGTGTCTCGAAGTGACCTCTGTGAAGAAGAGCAGAACTCCATTCCCTGCAGCCCTTACATCCTGGAAGCTGAGGTGCCATCGCAGGGACGAAGACTGAGGAAGAAGACGTCGAAAGAAGCGCTTTTGATAATGTATATTTTTGTGTCTTTTTATATTCAGGAAGGTAGAGGTACCGACACTCCTAGCTGTGAGGTTTGCATTAAGACTACTATAACAGGTAATCATATTTTCCAGACCCTAATTTGGCATTCACAATATGAGTGTAAGGGATATGTGTCTAGGTGTAGATACCTAGGTATAGAATATAGTGTATGCCATTTAGGAGTAGGAGAACCTAAGTGCTTCAATCCAGAGTATCAACCCCGTACAATTTGGTTGACCCTCAGGAATGGAGATCCACAGGGGACCCTAATAAATAAGACTGTATTAGAAACCGTACATTCTTCGGGTGTTCTGCTATTTGATGCATGTAAAGCGATATCAAGTGGTAGAAAGCCGTGGAATGTATGTGGGGATCTTAAGTGGGAGAGAACGTATGAGTCTAACGATAAATATATTTGTCCCAGTAGTAAAAACAAGTACCTAAGTCCAAAATGCCCAGATAAGGATTATAATTATTGCCCATATTGGTCTTGTGTGGGGTGGGCAACTTGGGGACAGACAGCAGATAAGGATATGATTGTTACTAAGTTGCCTACCAAACCATATTGTAAGTCTATGGAATGTAACCCAGTCCATATACTTATAAATAATCCTGAACAATTTTTAGATAGGTTCGGTAACTTATTTGGGTTTCAGATATATGGGACGGGTTTAGATCCTGGGACAATATTGTTTATAGGGATAGAGACCGATACCGTAGCATCCCAAACTCATCAGGTTTTCCATTCTTTTTATGAAGAGATGAGTGTAGATAATAAGATCCCCCATAATGCTAAAAACCTGTTTATAGATTTAGCTGAAAGTATTGCTGGTAGTCTTAATATGACCAACTGCTATGTGTGTGGAGGTACTAACATGGGAGACCAATGGCCCTGGGAAGCAAAGGAGGTAATGTCCGGTTCTGAGACAATTGAACAAATAATATCCTCACAAGCCGATTATCAGATGAGTGTTAGAGGTAAATCTGAGTGGAGATTAAAGACCTCCATCATAGGTTATGTTTGCATAGCAAGAAAAGGAATAATGTTTAATACATCTGTAGGAGAACTAACTTGTCTAGGGCAAAAAGCTTATGATGATAGTACAAAGAATACAACCTGGTGGTCGGCTTCAAATGTCTCAGAACCACCCAACCCGTTTGCAAGATATGCCAGTTTAAAGGATGTGTGGTTTGATTTATCTATTACATCTAGTTGGAAAGCCCCAGCAAATTTGTACTGGATCTGTGGTAAGAAGGCCTATTCAGAGTTACCACAGGACTGGGAAGGGGCATGTGTGTTAGGTATGCTCAAACCATCCTTCTTCTTGTTGCCTATTGAAACAGGTGAGACTTTGGGAGTTAAAGTATATGATGTGAATCATAGGAAGAAAAGGGGACCCATAGAGATAGGCGCCTGGGAAGATAATGAATGGCCTCCCCAGCGTATTATAGATTATTATGGGCCAGCCACTTGGGCAGAGGATGGCACTTTCGGATATAGAACCCCAATATATATGCTCAACCGCATTATAAGGTTACAGGCGGTGGTTGAGATAATTACTAATGAGACATCACAAGCGCTCAATCTTCTAACGAAGCATAATACTAGGATGAGGACAGCCGTTTGCCAAAATAGATTAGCTTTGGATTACCTATTGGCAGTAGAGGGAGGTGTATGTGGGAAGTTTAACCTAAGCAATTGCTGTCTTCAAATAGATGATGAAGGGCAAGCAATAGCTGAGCTTACTAGCCATATGGTTAAACTAGCGCATGTGCCTACTCAGGTATGGAAAGGGTATAATCCAAGTAGTTGGTTTGGTAATTGGTATGAGCAGTTTGGAGGACTTAAGGCATTGGTAAGTGGAGTCATGCTGATCTTAATGTTGTGTCTTCTCCTACCATGTCTTATTCCTTTAGTAGTTAGGTCTGTGCAGAGCATTATAGAAAATATAGCAGAAAGAAAGGCTGCTGCCCAGATAATGGCCATATATAGATATGAGGTTCTAAATCAGGGAGAACTAATGCAGGAAGAAGAATGTTGAGGGATTCACATCATTACTAGCAAAGTC
Organism: Pelobates fuscus; assembly: GCF_036172605.1. NCBI lineage: Eukaryota > Metazoa > Chordata > Amphibia > Anura > Pelobatidae > Pelobates > Pelobates fuscus. Next base: position 388,260,043 of record NC_086317.1, on the reverse strand, counting down.
TGGTCTGGTTCATGGCAACCTATATGCAAACTAAGGTTATGTGATGCCTCCGTAATTGTGAAAATATCAGAGGCATCAAAGTGGGGAATGTGGTGGAATCTCAGTAAAAATAAATTTACTAGGACAAGATTGCCACGTGGTATGTGCACTTGCATATGTTGATGTATCACGTAGCTAAGATACAATCAGTAGTGTAAGGAGCATATGTAGGAATACAGGATATACGAGTATTTCCCCTCCTCCATTGTGCTGGGCAAGCCATGTGGTCAAACAGGAATTTAGTCTCTATTCGGTTGATTAGATAAGAGTATGTGTAGGTTGAACTGCTTATGGGAGGAGCTACATGCCTATATAAGGAATCTACACTGTATGATCAGGACTCAGACTTTGCTGTTTTTTGGTGACATTAGTCCCTCTGAGTCCCGGTCGGTGAATCGAATAAAGAATCTCTTCCTTCCTGAAGAAACCTGTGTCCATCTCTCTGTGCTTGGCTTCCGTAAGTTTCTCCGGTATCAACACCACAACCACATACAGGCCTAAGTACCCCAGGAGTGGCTTGACTCCTTTAACGACAGATTTGAGGTTACCTGCCCGAAATTCTGGTGCAGTTTAACTGACCAATCTCGGAAGATATCACCCCTTGGTGTTCCACCGCCCTACAACGGCATCATGGATGTCTGTCTCTCTACCACGCCATCGGCTTACTTGGAGCATAGCTCACACCTACCTGCATCTCATTCTGCACAGATGAACGGTGCTGCTATCCTCTACGCCCACTCTTCTTCCGAGCCTGGGGCTCAATTGGAGGTAACCCCCCACTGCTGTCCATACACCCAGGGAGTCACCCTGAATACAGAGAACCCATGGGACCACAATCCTGCTGAAGGGATCAGTGGACTTCAGGCAAGGGCTCCCACTAAGGCTTTTGGCCGAAGATACAAGGGACGGAGGCCTTGCAAACCCATATCCTTTTGGCAGGAGAAAATATCCAGCCCCTGGCCAATCAGCATCTCCTCATAGAGATTAATTTAATAAATGAATCTCTATGAGGAAAGTTCAGTATCTGCATGCATAGGGAGGAGACACTGAATGTTTGGATGCATTTTAGGCAGTCATGACCCAGGAAGGATCTCTAACAGCCATCTGGGGAGTGGCCAGTGAAGTTATCACTAGCCTATAATGTAAACACTGCATTTTCTCTAAAAAAAGACAGTGTTTACTGCAAAAAGCCTGAAGGTAATGATTCTACTCACCAGAACAAATTAAATAAGCTGTAGTTGTTCTGGTGACTATAGTGTCCCTTTAAATATATTCTTTACTACCTTGAATCAGGCTTGTTCTCCAATATGGGATTAACTTAAACATCTGTTTGTACACATTTCATTTGGCATTTAAATCAGTAGAAAATACATTCTTGATTACTTCTCCCTAAAAGATTGAGAAAAACACTGTGCTATACCATGCAGTTTACTATATGGAAAAAATAAACTTTTGCTGGAGGGGGTGCTATTTGTACGCTACCTGACCTTACATGCTAATATATATAAAAATATGCAATTTCCCATAAAACATTATCTATTCAATAAAGGTCTTTCCAATAATATTTTTCCGCCGTGTTGTTGAAATGTCATTATTTAAAAGCTCCGCATGCATGGTATGTGCATATTGGACAAGTCTGAACTAACTTGAAGGAACTCTTTCACAGAATTTTATTAGAGAGTTTGTGTTGCAACCACGCAAAAATGAAAACAAAGCGATATGGTATGCTAATATAAAGCGCACTTCAGCTGCTATTACCTTATATTGTAGTGACAGAATTTTCAGTCATTCAAAGTTCACTGTAGAAGTTGCAAATGTATAGTCTGGTTCAGAATGTTTGTAAACACTATGTGTTGCGCTGTGTTGTGACCTGTCCGTAAGACCGGAGGAGCCAAGAGAAGTATGGACCTGACGGTGAGTACTACTAGCTGAGCCCGCACTAGCCTCTTGCTGAGTGAAGCTCACTGAGTCACTCTCACTCCTTCACTACACCTCACCTGTCAGACTCATTCATCGGACAGAGGGTTACCCAGGCTGCATCAAGCAGGGGGAACGGAGGGGAAGGTCACTGATTATGGCGAATGCTATTTAAAACTTTCTTTATTTTTGTTTTGTTTTAATAACAAAACAAGTCCCAACTGCTGGGGCTGTCAAACTGGAGTGAAAGGATCAAGACAGGAAGCTGTATGGGGAATTGCATGTTGTGTATTAATGTAGAGAGTGTATGGAACGCTTCTGCTTTTGATCAGGGTCCTCTTCAACCTATTGTTCCCGTAAGTTTATTTGTAATTGTCCTATTTATAGTTAAATCCCCTCTCATAATATTGTAAAGCGCTACGGAATCTGTTGGCGCTATATAAATGGCAATAATAATAATAAATAATAATTGTTGTGACGTCATGGTGAAATCCCCTATAGCAGATATAACGAACTTTAGAAGTGATTGACTTTTTTCTTCTGTGCTTTAACTTTTTTTCTTGTTATTTTTAAAGAAGCACTCAAAACCACCGTAACCTACAGTGTACTACAATGGTGAGACTTCTTTTCTGCTATCTCCTTGGAGTCAATCACTTCGTCCATGAAGAATAGGAAACTACTGCTAGGAACCTTCTTTTGGCTATTCTAAACTAAGCCCTGCCTTGCACCGCTGGGAATATCTCAGTGAAGAGAGATTCTTACTTTTCCAGAAGCAATGACCAGCAGGTAAGACACAGTTACATTTGAGAACAGTTTGACTACTTGGGGGTTACTTCAAGCTCCTCTCCCCACCACCACTACTGCGCAGTGAGAGACAGAAGTTATTCGCTTGTAGTGGTTATGGGGCCAGGCCAGCACATCCCTGTTTCTGTTCCCTAGTTCTCTGTCAAAAGGTTAACACAAACAAACTGAAAGTCCATGGGCGCTTACCACCCAGCCTCTTACTATAGGAGTTATGCAAACAAATAAACAATATAAATTTTATCCATGTTTCTATGACATTCATTCATTGAGTGAGTCTGATTATTTGCTGTGATGTGCAATGGCTGACAACTTTCCATATACCCTTCCACTGCATTCCTTTTAATGATCCCCTGTAACGGAAGCCCTTGCACCCCGACCAGGTACCTTCGGTTGATGGATGCTCCTAGTGCTTTCCGAGGGCTCCAAGCACTCCACCTGACACCATAACCACTGCAGACCCCACAAACCGCCGTAGCTTGGTCCAGCTTCAGGGTCCAGCTTCAAGTAGGTCGACCTCTCAGAATTCCAGAGAGCAGGAACAGGAACAAGCTCTTAGCAGACCTTAGTGATTATACCCTGGGGAGTATAGTGATTATAGCAATCCCCAGAGTGTAGATCTCCAATCCCCCAAACATGATGATCTGTTTAATCAGCACCAAAGGGCTTTCTTTTATGCAAGTTTTTACACACAGTTCCCACCCACATGGTCTTGTGGAACAGCCAATCAACAACGTACAATCCAGTTAAACACTCCCATTCATTCCAGCAAAATCCTCCCCTCTGCCTGTTTTTAAACAATTCTTATAACTTTAAAAGTATACATGCAATATTAATAAAATTCACAATACATATTCTAAATCAGCATACTCCAAATACAAACATATCCAAAAATCAGACAATTCCCTGCAGTGGTTTAAAAGTTAGGTGGAAGTCCTTTTTGACCGACCTCAAGCATGGCTTTCCCGGCCAAAACAGTTCCAGAGATTTTGGCTGTGCCGTTCGTATTGTTGAGCCGTTCGTATTGTTGAACAAACTGTCGATTCGAATTGTCGAATCAATTAGTTCCAGGGAAGGTCAACTTTTAGCGGTGTTCGTGCTGTTTTGTAGCCGATTTTAGTTCCATGGATTCAGTGGCACACATCGTTGACCGCGTTTGACTAAATAAGGATGGCCGCCGCCACATGTACAACTGTACGAACGGCGGCCACCCAGCGGTCGGCAATCAACCTGCGGTTAACCGCCAGCCTGGATGGTAAATTGCCTGCCATTTGCGTGTGGTCCGCCTGTTCAGTAATTGGTTCGGTAATCCCCATTTACCGAATCATAAGGAAAAAAGCCACGAATCACATATTTTAAAGGTCTGGGGGCACTGTCTTAAAGGGGCATTGTTCCCAAAAGCCTTAATATGCCCATATAAAGTTTTTAAAGGGTCATACAACCCAGGGCTATAGTCATGAAGCAGGAGGCTGGCAATCAGGCTCCTCCAAAAGCCAGGGGCAAAGGGCAGTTGGTCACATAAAAACCCAGTGACAAAAGGCAGTTCGTCACATCCCCTTAATGTTCTTTGCATATATTTTGTACATTTAAATATATAGCAACGTCTTGTGTAAAGTGAGTTATTTATTACATTATTAAAACTTTCTCCAAAACTAGGTACCCTATACAGAAACAAATCCTGTCTAAGCCCCACAGTAAAGGAAAATATTGTACAGCAAGTACTAATGCCGGTCATTGATTATTGGGATGTAGTGTATGCACCTGCACCACAAACCCACCTTAATAAACTTAATACATTGTACAACTCGTTCTGCCGCTTTGTGCTACAATGTAATTACATGATCCACTCTTGTGACATGTTAAAATAACTAAACTGGCTGTCGCTGGAATCCAGATGCACCCTTCATATTTCCAGCCTTGTGTTTAAGAGCTTTTCTGGGAAATTCTCCCCATAACTGAGTAGAATGCTCTCCCCAGCTGTTCCCACCTCCTATAACCTCCGATCCAGTGCCAGCACTTTATTTAGTATAGTACAATGCAAAAAGAAAGTGTTGTGATCTTTGTTTTCCCACAGAGCACCGCAATTATGGAACAACCTACCGCACACTTTCAAATCTTCCCCAGGCCTAAAATCCTTTAAGAGATCTGTAGCGGACTACGTGTAACCCTCCGCTAGTTCCCTATCTTCAGCCCATCAGGAACCACTTAAACTGTACAGAGACCCTTTTCTTCCCCTCAGTAACTGGATGAGACCGAGTTCTGGAGGTACAACAACACGTTATTTACCACACTCATTTTTTAAGCAAAACCCCATGCAAGGGGTGTGCACCACACAGTCACAGTGTCCCCTCCCAGGTGTCTTAGCGTGACACAGGAGTTCCAGTCCCTTTGTCCCCTGTTCCCGCCACCCAAGTACAGGTTTTCCTACTTCCGATGACAAGGGGTTTTCTTCCTGGGATTCCAATTGTCCCCTGCTCCCGCCACCCAAGTACAGGGTTTCCCACTTCTGGTGACAGGGTATCTTCTTCCCATGAGCTTTGGCACCTGGGAGCCACAGCACGAGAAAACCAATCGCCTTTTTGACTCCCAGTTACAGAAAGCCCCCCCAAGCCAGCCATTGTCCCCAAAGGAGGTCCACACCAACCCCAGGGACCCCCATAACGGTACCTCTTATTATTATTATTATTGCCATTTATATAGCGCCAACAGATTCTGTAGCGCTTTACAATATTATGAGAGGGGATTTAACTATAAATAGGACAATTACAAATAACCTTACAGGAACAATAGGTTGAAGAGGACCCTGCTCAATCGAGTTTACATTCTATAGGAGGTGGGGTGTAAAACACATTAGGACAGGAATTTGCAATCAAATAAGGTGGGCTGCCCTTTAGGAGAGGGCAAGAGACAGGTATGGGAGGTAGGGGTTAGTCTTGGAGGCCATAAGCTTTCCTAAAGAGATGGGTTTTAAGGCACTTCTTAAAAGATGCAAGACTAGGGGAGAGTCTGATGGCGGTAGGCAGGCTATTCCATAGGAAGGGAGCCGCCCGCGAGAAGTCCTGCAAGCGCGAGTTGGCCGTTCGAGTGCGGACAACGGACAGGAGGTGGTCACGGGCAGAGCGGAGAGACCTAGAAGGGACATACCTATGGATCTGTGAGGAGATATAAGAGGGGCTAGAGTTGTTCAGTGCTTTATAGGTGTGAGTTAGTACCTTGAATTGACTCCTATAGCATACAGGAAGCCAATGTAAGGACTGGCAGAGGGGTGAGGTGTGAGAGAAACGACTAGAGAGGAAAATCAATCTAGCAGCAGCGTTCATTACGGACTGTAGGGGTGCAGTACGGCTATTGAGAAGACCAATCAGGAGAGGGTTACAATAATCCATGCGGGAAATTACTAGAGCATGGACAAGCTCCTTGGTAGTATCTGGTGCAAGAAAGGGGCAGATGCGGGCTATGTTTTTAAGATGGAATCTACAGGATTTGGCAACATGCTGGATGTGAGGCTCAAAGGTGAGACCAGAGTCAAGTATGACGCCAAGACAGCGCGCTTGCAAGGATGGACTGATGTTGGTACCACAAACTTGAAGGGAGAGCGAAAGAGGAGGATCAATATTAGGAGGAGGAAAGACAAGGAGCAAAGTTTTTGAGAGATTGAGTTTCAGAAAGCGGGAGGACATCCAGTCAGAGATGGAAGAAAGGCAAGCAGTGACACGTTGCAGGACGGCAGGGGAGAGGTCCGGGGAGGAGAGATATAGCTGGGTGTCATCAGCGTACAGGTTGTAGTGGAATCCAAAAGAGGTAATACGTTTGCCAAGAGAGGCAGTATAAAGAGAAAATAGAAGGGGACCAAGGACAGAGCCTTGGGGGACTCCAACCGAGACAGGGCGAGGGGAGGAGGTATCATTAGAAAAGGAGACACTGAATGAGCGTTGGGAGAGATAAGAGGAAAACCACGAGAGGACAGAGTCACAGAGACCAAGCGATTGAAGAGTTTGAAGAAGGAGAGTATGATCAACGGTGTCAAAGGCCGCTGAAAGGTCAAGAAGAATTAGTATGGGGTAGTGGCCTTTGGATTTAGCTGCGATTAGGTCGTTAGTAACTTTGATAAGGGCGGTCTCTGTAGAGTGAAGAACATTCTTTATTTTGGTTGTGCACGGAATGAACAAACAGCCGACGTGTGCCACAACAGCGACATCCGGTAGAATAGATGAACAATGGTATTACACGTTATGGCATCTGATATTCAGGCACATTTTTTATAATATTTAAATGATCTCTAATACAACAGTTTAGGTTCACGTTTGGTTTGGAATATGGTAACATAATGCACGTCATGGAGACCTGGTTAGAGAAGAAACATATGAGGAAAGCATGGCTTGTGCATGAGAATGTACACAGATTGTTAAGTAATAAGAGAATAAGATGAACAGGATAACAGTACTCATTACTAGTGTAGAGTGAGTTGCACGCTGTAGTCTAAGAGTGTGTAACATAATGATTATTAGGCTATGCACGTCTGAAGTTCACCAAGTTAAGATGGCAATGACAGCTGTGAGGTAATAGGGACATGTAAATTGACAAACTGCACAGGTATTTTACAGTGAGCATGCATAAGTGGATCTTGCCTGTGGTTGTTTGAATGAGAGAGGCAGGAATACACATTAATTACGCATTGGTTGAGGAGGTAGAATGAAATAAAATGCATAAAAACAAAAAAGCATGTAAATATACTGGGTGGGAATCTTGTATATTTTGACATTGGAGTAGCAGTAAGCCGTTATCACCAACAGGCAATCAGCAGGAAAGTTGGATAGCACTTAACAAATGCCTATAGGTAGAGAGACCCAGTGTTCCCCGCAGGTAGTCTCTTCAATGGGGCTCCCCTTTTGGGTCCGGACCCTGTGGCAGTCCATGTGGCATGTTTCCAGATTGGGATCTCTGTTTTCGGCGGGGACCAGCCTCAGCGGGTTGCCTTTCTTGCTCACTCGGTTTCCAGATCGGCTGGCCCCTGGGTCAGGGCTTTCTCGTTGGTTCTGAGGTGTGTGGGAGTGCTGTATAGGAGTGCTGATGCGAGGGGGTAACTTGCGTGGTATGTGGCTTCGTGCCGCAGTGCAGTTCCCTTCTCGGGGGATCCGTTGGCGGGCGCGTCGGCGAGCCTGTCACTTTGCTGTGTGCCTTTCGAGGTGAGTAGCTGTCGCTTCTCCCTTCTTCCCATGCGTGGTTAGTATAGTGAGCCGTATGATGTGTTTCCCATGCCTGTGCTTCCAGTCTCTCTCGAGGTTGCAGGGTTTGGTGCTTGGTGGCCATCTTGGGCCCGACATGCGGTCTGCAGTACGGGCGGGAGACTTCAGGGTGCAGGCTTGTTGGTTTGGGTCTCGAGGGTGTAGACCGGGATCACCCCCCCGGTCCAGAGGGGGGGGGAACGGGGCCGGTATCCCCACGGGTCCGACTCTAAGCCCCGAACAGTAAGCGGCAGGGCAGCGGCCGTCCGCCCCGCTCGCCTCCGGAGTAGGCCTTAAGAGAGTTGGGCAGGATTCCTCCTCCAGGGGACTGTAGCCTGTTGGGCCAGCCTCACCCTGGATCTCAGGGCTCTCTGCCCGTCTAGGGCCACTGCCGCCGGCCGGTTTTGAGCCAAATTTCGTAGATAATTAGCTGTTTCTTATGTTATGTTGCAGGAGCTGGTCTCGCATGCGACCAGCCAGCTCGGCGGTCCGGCCCCGCCCCCCCCGTCTCTGTAGAGTGGAGAGGGCGGAAGCCAGATTGAAGGGGGTCAAGGAGAGAGTTGGAATTGAGGAAATGAGACACACGGGTAAAGACAAGTCTTTCCAGAAGCTTTGAGGAAAAAGGGATCAGGGATATGGGACGGTAGTTAGAGAGGGTGGATGGGTCGAGGGGTGGTTTTTTTAGTATAGGTACTACAGTGGCATGTTTAAGGTCAGCAGGGACGATGCCAGAAGAGAGCGAGCAGTTGAAGATGTGTGTTAGAGAAGGCACGAGACAAGTGGAGAGAGATCTGATAAGGTAAGATGGGACAGGATCGAGCGGGCAAGTGGTGGGGCGAGAGGAGCAAAGAAGAGCAGCCACCTCTTGGTCAGTAGCTGGGGAGAATGTCTGAAGGGTAGGAAAAGGCATTATCTATGTGTGATTGAGAAACAGAAAGGCAAGGAGGGGAGAATTATTTCCTTAGCTGTTCAATCTTGTCAGTGAAGTAACATGCAAAGTTATCAGCAGTAAGGTTAGTTTTGGGGGTGGCCACAGCAGGGCGAAGAAGAGAATTAAAGGTGTCAAAGAGACGCCTGGGGTTGCGGGAAGATGAACTAATGAGAGAGGAAAAATAGGACTGTTTGGCAAGGGCAAGGGCTGCACTGTATGAACACAATATGAATCTATAATGGAGAAAGTCTGATTGGGTACGAGACTTCCTCCAGGAGCGTTCAGCACAATGGGAGCATCTTTGCTGGTATCGCGTTGATTTAGTATGCCATTGTTGGGGGCGGGTCCTCCTTGAGGTGCTTGTTTGGAGTGGCGCTGCAGTGTTCAAGGCAGATGTAAGAGTAGAGTTATATATGGAGATGGCCAGCGAAGGACAGGAGAGGGAAGGGATGGACAGCAGTTGTGAATCAATGTCAGCTGACAACTGTTGGAGATCAAGAGAATTAAGGTCCCTCCTGAGTTGAGGGGGGTTAGGCTGAGGTTGTTGGGTGAGGGGGTGTCAGGAACCAGGAACCAGACAGAGACAGAAGTAGATGCAAACACACCTTTATTAATAAATAACTAATAAATAACAAAAGCAAAGTCCAGGAATCAAGCAGGGGTCAGTCACCAGAGCGGGTAGTCAGACAAGCCAGGATCAGGAGCACGGAGAGCAGCGGAGTCAGGAACAGGGCCGGAGTCAGGAACCAGGAGCAAACAGGAAACACAGGAACAAGGAGACTTCTGGGAAACAGGAAACCACGCAAGGGCAAGGAGGTTCTGGGCTTAGCTGCTTAAATAGGCAGAACTGATTAGCAGCAGGGTTGATTACTACTCACAGGTGAGTAACCGTGGCAACAAGCAGAAGCAGCTCATAGTAATAGCAGCTGAAAACTCAATCACTGAAACAGAAAGGGTTGCTGTTTAAAACAGCAAAGAAACCCTGACAGTACCTCCCCCTCAACGACTCCCCCCATCTCTGTTGGTGGGTCCGGGCTTCATGGGGAAGCGGGCGTGATAGGAATGAAGGAGGGATGGTGCATGGACATCAGAGGCTGGAACCCAGGAGCGTTCCTCTGGACCGTATCCTTTCCAGTGCACCAAGTATTGGATCTGTCCTCTGAAGACCCGTGAGTCAATGATGCTGCGTATTTCATATTCCTCATGATTGTCAATCAGAACAGGACGTGGACGTGGCACTGAGGTGGTGTAGCGATTACAAACCAACGGTTTCAAGAGGGAAACATGGAAAACATTTGAGATGCGCATGTTAGCAGGAAGGTCAAGTGCGTAAGCTACAGGGTTAACCCTTCGAAGTATACGAAATGGCCCAACGTATCGGGGTGCCAGTTTTTGTGAGGGAACACGGAGGCGTAGGTTGCGGGAAGACAGCCAGACCCTCTCTCCGACCTGATAGGTAGGTGCAGGAAGGCGTCTGCGGTCGGCCTGGAGTTTGTAGTTCTGCATTGCGCGTTGCAAAGAACTCTGAACCTGCACCCAAGTGGAACGGAGTTCCCTGAGATGTTCCTCCAATGCCGGTATCTCCTGTGGCAAGAACGTATCAGGCAACATGGACGGTTGAAACCCATAGTTTGCCAGGAACGGGGATAGCCGGGAGGAGGCATTAATCGCACTATTGTGGGCAAACTCCGCCCAGGGTAACAGATCAGACCAGTTGTTCTGGTGGTCAGAAATGTAGCAACGCAGAAACTGTTCCAGTGTTTGGTTAGCTCGTTCCGCTGCACCATTGGATTGCGGGTGGTAGGCCGAGGAGAAGGAAAGCTGAATTCCCATTTGCGTACAAAAAGCTCTCCAAAATCTGGACACGAACTGGCTACCCCTATCTGAGACTATCACTTTGGGTAACCCATGCAAACGAAAGATCTCCCGACCAAAAATTGTTGCAAGTTCCTGGGAAGTTGGTAGTTTTTTCAAGGGAATGCAATGCGACATCTTCGAGAATCGGTCAACAACCATGAGAACGACTGTATTGCCACAGGAGACCGGAAGATCTACGATAAAATCCATGGACAAGTGGGTCCAGGGTCGTTCACCATTAGGTATGGTTTGCAGGAGACCCACTGGAGGGCGTCGTGGGGTTTTGTTTTGAGCGCACACAGGACAGGCAGCTACAAAAGCGGTGACATCCGAACGGAGACTAGGCCACCAAAATTGCCGGGATACGGACCAGATTAACTGGTTTTTGCCTGGATGTCCAGCTGCTTTGGGGTCGTGGTATGTACTCAATAGTTTCGTACGGAGGTTAATAGGTACAAAACAACGGCCATTAGGTTTCTCTGGAGGAGCATTACTTTGTGCAGCCAGAATCTCCTCGCCTAGGGGTGAGGTGAGGTTAGTACGGATGGTTGCCAGTATATGGTCCGGAGGAATCACAGGAGTAGGGGTTATCTCCTCTCTAGATGGAGGGGAGAACTGTCGAGACAAGGCATCAGCCCGAATGTTTTTTGTACCGGGCAAGTAAGAAACCACATAATTGAATCTTGATAGGAAGAGAGCCCATCTAGCTTGCCGGGGGGAAAGTCGCTTAGCTTCAGAAAGATATGTTAGATTCTTGTGGTCTGTGAGTATGAGGATTGGCACTGAAGTCCCCTCAAGAAGGTGCCTCCATTCTTTGAGAGCTAAAATTATGGCTAGAAGTTCTCTATCACCAATCTGGTAGTTGCATTCCGCCGGGTTCAATTTCCTCGAGAAATACCCGCACGGATGCCTGGAGCTCTCTGGGTTAGGACGTTGAGACAGGAGGGCGCCCACTCCTGTCTCAGACGCATCGACCTCAAGAATGAATGGTAAGGCAGGGTTAGGGTGTGCCAGTATAGGAGCAGCAGCAAAGGCGACTTTGAGAGACTCAAAGGCAGTAATGGCTTCCTGTGACCAATGCTGTGGATCAGCATCTCTCCTGGTCATGTCCGTGAGAGGTTTAACCAAGGACGAAAAGTTGCGTATGAACTTCTGATAATAATTGGCGAAGCCCAGAAAGCGTTGTATAGAGCGAAGACCCGTAGGTCGAGGCCATTTTAGTACAGCCGAAAGTTTCTCCGGATCCATAGAGAATCCAGTATCTGAGATAACATATCCCAAGAATGTAACCTGTTTGCAGTGAAACTTACATTTCTCCAATTTGCAGAACAGACTATTTTCTCTAAGTCTCTGTAGAACACGAGAAACGTCTGCGTGATGGTTCTCGAGAGATGTGGAATGGATCAGAATATCATCAAGATAAACCACCACACATTGCTGCAGCATATCTCGCAGGACGTCATTTATAAATTCTTGGAAAACCGCCAGAGCATTGCAAAGACCAAAGGGCATTACTAGGTATTCGTAATGGCCGCTCCTGGTGTTAAATGCGGTTTTCCATTCGTGGTCCTCTTTTATCCGGACGAGATTATATGCCCCTCTCAGATCAAGTTTGGTGAAGACCGTTGCTCCCTTGAGGCGGTCAAATAATTCCGTGATTAATGGAATGGGGTAGGCATTCTTAATAGTAATGCGATTGAGACCCCTATAGTCGATACAGGGTCTCAACTCGCCATCTTTTTTCTTTACAAAGAAAAAGCCGGCCCCGGCAGGAGAAGATGACTTCCGAATAAAACCCTTAGACAGTGCATCGGTAACATACTCCTCCATGGCTCGATTCTCTGCTACAGACAGTGGGTAAATCCGGCCCCGGGGAGGATTGGTACCCGGTTGGAGTTCGATACCACAGTCATACGGACGGTGTGGTGGCAGAACGCTGGCTTGACCCTTGTCAAATACATCTTGGAATTCTTGGTACTCAGCGGGTAAGGAAGAGGCAGAACATGCGCCCAAAACTTTGACCGGTTTCTGGAGACAGGACAATGTGCATTGCTGGGACCATGATAATATCTCAGCTTTGCGCCAATCAATTGTGGGGTTATGCTTCTGTAACCAAGGGTATCCCAAAACAACCTGGTAATATGGAGAGGAAATGACCTGGAATTGGGTCGTCTCATGATGTAGAGCCCCTAAGCCAGAGATATGGGCACGGTTTCTTGGGTCACGTGGGTTGGCTGTATTGGTCTGCCATCGATGGCTTCGAAGGCTAGTGGGGAGTTGCGAGACTGTAAGGGTATAGAGTGCTTTGCTGCAAATGCACAATCTATAAACAAGCCTGCGGCCCCAGAATCAAGTAACGCCCGGGTTTCAATGGATGAATCAGGCCAGGAGAGGATAACAGGCACCAAGGGTTTGCGCACACATATCTCTGGGTCTGCAGAAAGACCACCCAAGATCTGCCCCTGACAGTATCTTGGGTGCGGGCCCTTTGCCGGACGAATCGGGCAAAATTTTAACAAGTGACCATGGTGTCCGCAGTATAGGCACAGACCCTCCCTCCTCCTAAAGACTCTCTCCTCGACCGAGAGGCGTGAGAAGCCTAACTGCTTTGGCTCCACACAGACAGAGGACTCAGGACCAGGAGGCATGGGAGGTGAGGGAGGTTCGGGTGGGCAAGAAGAGCTTGGTGCCAAATTTACAAGAGGCCTCCGCAGGCGCTCCTTGGATGAGGATCTCTCTCGGAGTCTGATGTCAATGAGGGTGACAAATGATATCAGTTCCTCAAGATCTTTAGGTAATTCTCTGGCTGCAATCTCATTTTTAAACACATCGGAGAGACCTTGTGCAAAGGCAGCCACGAGAGTCTCGTTGTTTCAGCCACCCTCTGCTGCCATGGTACGGAATTCACTGGCATACTCGACAATAGTTTTTGTGCCCTGAGAATTAGACATGAGTAGTTCGGCAGTAGGGGTGGAGCGAGCTGGAATATCAAAAACCCTATTGAATGATGCAACAAATTCAGGGTAATTGTAAATAATAGGCTTCTCTGCCTCCCAGAGAGGTTTTGCCCAAGCTAGGGCCTTTTCAGACAGCAAAGAAATCATGAAGTGAACTTTGTCACTGTCTGTAGGAAATGCCTGGGGCAGGGTTTCAAGGTATCCTTTAACCTGATTTATAAATTCTCTGCACTGTGCTGGGTCGCCCCCAAAATACTGAGGGAGCGGGACAGACCCAGTCATTTCTCTAGCCGCTACAGGTTTGGAGGCTACAACCGGTGCTAGAACAGGAAGAGAGGCAGAGGCGGCCGCAATCGCAGGCTGGCCGGGTACTGGATCCAGATGGGCATACTGGTCCAAAAGGTGGTTCTGCTGGTCCCACCGGGTAAATAGGTTAGGTATAGGTGTCTTGCCTGTACCATCTGTATTCATGGCCCTTGCGTAATGTCAGGAACCAGGAACCAGACAGAGACAGAAGTAGATGCAAACACACCTTTATTAATAAATAACTAATAAATAACAAAAGCAAAGTCCAGGAATCAAGCAGGGGTCAGTCACCAGAGCGGGTAGTCAGACAAGCCAGGATCAGGAGCACGGAGAGCAGCGGAGTCAGGAACAAGGCCGGAGTCAGGAACCAGGAGCAAACAGGAAACACAGGAACAAGGAGACTTCTGGGAAACAGGAAACCACGCAAGGGCAAGGAGGTTCTGGGCTTAGCTGCTTAAATAGGCAGAACTGATTAGCAGCAGGGTTGATTACTACTCACAGGTGAGTAACCGTGGCAACAAGCAGAAGCAGCTCATAGTAATTGCAGCTGAAAACTCAATCACTGAAACAGAAAGGGTTGCTGTTTAAAACAGCAAAGAAACCCTGACAGGGGGTACGCGAGAGCAAATGATAAGAGGTGGTGATCAGAGAGTGGATATGGAGTGTTGCAGATATTAGATACTGTACATGCATAAGTGAAGATTAGGTCAAGGGTATTGCCAGCTACATGGGTGGGAGAATTTGCCCACTGCGATAGCCCGAGGGAGGAAGTCATAGAAAGTAGTTTAGTGGCTGCAGAGGTCAAAGGTGGGTTTATAGGAATATTGAAGTCCCCTAGAATTAGGGATGGAATGTTAGAAGAGAGGAAATAGGGTAGCCAGGCAGCAAAGTGGTCAAGGAAGAGAAGAGGGGAACCAGGGGGACGGTAAATAACAGCAATGTTAGCAGAGAAGGGTTTGAAAAGGCGAATTGAGTGTATTTCAAATGACGGAAAAGAGAGGGAAGGGGGGGTGGGAAGAGGTTTAAAAGAGCAGTGAGGGGGGAGGAGAAACCCAACACCACCACCTTTACATTCAGAGTTTCTTGGGTTGTGGGTAAGTTGGAGACCACCGAAGGACAAAGGACCTCTTGCGAATAGCCACTGTTCGCGGGGTCCCTGTGTGAAACCAGGCAAGGGAAGTGTCTCCTTTCGTGATACGAATACTCCCCCTGGTTTGCGCTCGTCTATACGAACGGCGGCCACCCAGGGAAACACTCATTAATTACTTCCCTTGCGGTTTCACACTTATGCTGCGAGTTGTTAACGTTCTAATTGATTGGTGTGAATATTCCAAGGGACACTGGGGAGGTCCCTGTTTGGGAACCGAACTAGGTGGAAAGCAGTTAACGAATGCTCCCCCTGGATGGCGTTCGTGTACACAAACTGGCGGCCACTCAAGGGACGACACGCGTCAAGGCTTCCCTTGTAGTTTTGGCGGTTTTGACCGAAGGCCCGACACAGGAGGGGGCCCGGCCGCTTACCCTTTATGCCGCCGGTTGCGAGGCCCCTCCAGTCAGCCTGCCCTGACAAAGAGCCAGCCCCCGGTCTGAGGCTCCACCGGGTGCAGAGCTGTAGACTGAGGTGTCTCGCTATCTCCAGCATTCAGAGAGTTGCCGCGGGTTACCACTGCAACGCTCTGACAGGAGATCCCGAGACTTACCATGTGGTTTGCAGCTCTGAACTCGGCGGAGCTGCAGACCAGATAGGGAGCCCACCGGACCACCAGGGAATCAATTTATTAAACAACAAGGTATTTATAACACCCTCCTACCTTGTCACAGCCCCCACCCCCCCTACCCTGTCACAGCCCCCCCACCACCTCCTACCCTGTCACAGCCCCCCACCACCGCGTACCCTGTACCCAGCCCCTCTACCCTCTTACAGTCCCCCTACTTTCTCACAGCCCCCCTACCATGTCACAGCCCCCCCTTACCCTGGCACATCTCCGCTAACTTGTCACATCTCCCCCTACATTGTCAAATCTCCCCCTACCTTGTCAGATCTCCCCCTAACTTGTCACAGCCCCCCTAAGCTCTCACAGCCCCGCTTACCCTATTACAGCTCCCCTACTTTCTCACAGCTACCCCTACCATTTCACAGCCCCCCCTTACCCTGTCACAGACCCCATTACCCTGTCACAGCCACCTTTACCCATCACAGTCCCCACCACACGCTTTCACCCCACACCCGCCCTGTCACAGCCCCCCCACACACCCACCCTGTCACAGCCCTCCCACAGACAATCTGTCACAGCCCCTCTCCACACATCTTGTCACCCCCACCCATACTCTATCATCACCACACACACTGACACCCTTTCACACACCCTGTCACCCTACACCTACCCTGTCACAGCCCTATCACACACACCCTGTCACAGCACCCCCCACCCACACACGCTGTCACAGCCCCCCTCCACAGACCTTGTTACCCCCACCCATACCCTATCATTACCACACACACTGTCACCCCCCACACACACTGTCACCCCCACTGACACCATTGCCAAACATTTTCAGCCCCCACACACTGTCACCCCTTTCACCCAGCCAAACTCACATTAACCCCTGTTAATCATGTCACTCTCACCCACTCCAACCATACCAAACTCACCTGCCCTTGCTTTGCCCACTTACCCTATCACACAAAATCCCCCCAATCCTGTCAAACTCACCTTCTTTTGCACTGTCACACTCATCCTCTATCAGTCTGTCCCACTCACCTCCTTTACCCTGCCACACTCACCCTACCACATAAACCCTTCCAATCCTATCCTCCAACTGTGCCACACTCACCCCAATCCCAAACTCTGTCATACACAGGTAGACAATGGGTCATACACAGGTAGACACACCGGCACTTATGTATACATGAATGCAAGGCAATGTAACCATAGCCTGCAATCATGTATAAACGATTAGCATAATTGCTAATTAAATGTGTTCATTGCAAATTAATTTAGTTTGCAAATTAAGCCATAACTACAGCAGAGAGCTCACAGTGCGGGGAACCGTGACACTACAAGCCTCTGAACAATGAATACAGAGACTATCCCTCTGTATCCAGCGTTGCAAGCCTGTTCTACAATACAACTACAGCACCTTGTTCACACAATGCAACCCCTATTTCTTTTTCACTTAGGGTGTTAGTGGGGGCCTCATGTTTGAGTTTTGCCTGAGGCCTCACAAGGTCTAACACCGCCACTGGATAACGGATGATAGCATTGTCACCAATTTTATGGATAGGTACTACTCTTGCTGTCTTCCAAAGTTTGGGTATGTATCCAGACACTAGGGGTTCAATGATTAGGGTAGAGAAAGGTTTAGCAACATTGCTGAGATTTGATCTGGATTTTCATTTTTAGATGACTAAAATGTTTATTAATGACACTAACAGGCACAGGCCTAAAACTGAATTTCTCTATACTTGTTTTTTGCATATTTAGCTGGGTCTGATCTGCCTTTGAAGTCCAAGTACATGTGCCATTCCTTATCTTTGCAATCATATATATATATATATATATATATATATATATATATATATATATATATATATATATAGAGAGAGAGAGAGAGAGAGAGAGAGAGAGAGAGAGAGAGAGAGAGAGAGAGAGAGTCAGGCAAACAGACAGACATACAAAAAAAGATGATGAAATGCACATTATGACCAATTAAATATGCAAGAAATGTTAATCTTGAGTAGATTTAATCATTAATCCATTCCCAAGTTGTACTGGGTACACTCCCTGTGCAATAAATGCCAGGAGAAAAAATATAAATATGTCCAGAGTTATTATTTATTAATGTAAATAATTAATGCTGATCTCTTTAGCTGTGTTTGACAGAATTTGTTTGCAGTTTGCTGAGAAGTTATTTTGATAAAGAGACTACAAGACTTGGATATGGGAATTATTATTATTATTTTTTTGTTTTTTAATCACTGAAGAACTATGCAGATATCCACGAGTTTCTATTGGTTTATTTTCATTTATGCATTTTTATTTTTATTTTCACCTCTGTCTCTCATTACCTTAATTTATTCATTCACATTACTAATATATACTGAATCCATCTTATTTTAATCACTTACTGATACGTTTTTTTTTTTTTTGTTATTCTTTATTTTGTAAGATTTTGTTGTGGGGGCAAGGGGTACAGAAGAGAAATGGGGAATCAATGTTTGTCATACAATTTTCAACACATAAACATGAGATTTCAGTCCTCGTTTATTTTTGCATTTCAATACATTCCTACGGTCTTTTCAGTATGGTTTTTCTTTGTTCTATGGGTTGGGGTAGGGTACAGAAAAAGGAAGGAGGGGGGATAGGGTGCCCAGTTATTGTACATTTTCGCAGTTGTGCTTTCCAATTCTCCCTTCGTTCCTTTCTTGTATCGTATTCGTTATGTATCTTTTGGGTGTGGTCTTTGGTAGTCAGGGGGGTCGATTTTGGGGTTGTGCCACTTCTGCACAGGGTATTAGGGTGGGTATTTGTACGTGCTGCCTTGGTTTGTCGTCTTATGGCGTATAAGTCTGTGTTGTATGTTTTCTTTCTGTGGATATATTGTTGTCTGTGGAGTGGTAGTCTTGGTTGGTGTGTAGTTATTGTCTTGTGTGTTTGCTCATGTTCCAGTTATTGTGTGGTGAAGTTCGTGCGTTCAGTTCCTTTGTTATTGTGGTCGGATTTTTGTGTGATGTGGGATGTGGGGTGAGGACGTTGTCCCCATATTTGGTGTTGATTGGCAGTTAATTGTTCTTTGGGTGACCCACATGGTCCTCTATCTTGATTTTGTTTTTCCCCTGACTTTGTTGTGATGCGTGTGAATTGGGGCAGCTTGTTTTTGGTATCCTCAAGGTTTGCGGTTTTCCCTTGTTCGGGTCAAACGTTTTGTGGGTGATGCTAATATTTTGTGGTGGTGGTTCGTGCTTTATTTCGGTGGATGTGTTGCTGGGAGGGGTGTTCGTGTAAGGTGTGGTTTGAGATCGAGGGGTAGGATGTGTTTGAGTGTGTGGGGTAAGTGGGGAGGTTGGGGGGGGCTCGGGATAGGAGAGGGGGATTGGGGAGGCTAGGTCAGTGTGGTGTTCGTGATTGTTGTTTCTGTGGTGCGTCTTTGTGTGGTGTTGTTTTGGTGATGTTTTAGGTTAGTAGCGGGAATTCATAGAACCATGGATCCCAGATTTGGTGTTTGGTCGTGTCATGGACCATTGCGGACATTTCATCCATTTTAATGGTGTCTGTTATTTTCTGTTTTACTGTGTCTATTGTCGGTGTGTCTGGGCTTCCCCATTTTTCAGCTATTGCTCTCCTGGTGGCTAGCGCAATTTTTGCGATTAGTTTGTTTTGGGCTCTTGGTGTGCTGGCCATAGGTTTGGATAAAAGCCATATCCATGGGTCTTGTGGTACGTTTGTGTGAAGGATCTGTGAGACCATGGTTGCTATTTGTTGCCATAATTGTGCTCTCTGGGTGCATTCCCACCATGTGTCTATGTACGTGCCCTTATGCCCGCAGCCTTTCCAGCATAAGTCATTGACTGACCTGCCCACCTGCTTAAGTTTGAGGGGGGTGTGGTACCATCTCATAAGTGTCTTGTAGGCCTGTTCTTTGTTATTTACACATATAGATATGGTGTCAGGATTACTGTTTGATCCAGCACATAGAACTGTATAGCACGGATGAAAAATAAGTAACGTATTACCGGTCCTTAGAATGGCCGGATTTAACGTACATAGAATAGTCAAAAATACTAGCCGAGGTCAGGGAACACAGAAAGGGATGCAGCGATGAGGAAAGCCAGGAGTCAGGATACCAGAATATATAGAAGTCAAATAAACAAAACCAAAGTCAAAAAACAGGTAGAAAACTAAGAACAGGAACGCGCTCTCGGACAACCACAAGGGAAACCACGACAGGGCACTGAGCAGGATGAGAACTGGGCCTAAATACCCCTCCTTTAGTTCTGATAGGCTGTAACCGGCCTTTGACCCCAAAGTCAGTTAGCAGGTTTAATTTGCATAATTGCTGCTCAGCATTAACCCTTCTGTGGATTAGGTTGCTGCTCGGCACAACTTTTCCTGTGTGGACAGTAAATGTCATTAACCACATTTCCATAAGCGGATGAATACGTGACAGATGGTGGCTGTAGCTTCCTATATGTCGGCCCAGTCGGATGGGCCTTCTGCCGGCCCTATGTCCCTCTCCCAAGCCGACACATACGTGAGTGCTCCATCCTTGATGTTTTGTATTATATGGGTGTATAGTGCTGATATTTGGCCCTTTTGTGTTGGTGTTTGCAGGCATTGTTTTTCGAATGGTGTGAGTGACCTAGTGCCGGCCTGTTTGATTGTCGGCGTTTCTAGGAAACTTCTGATTTGTATATGGCGGAACATATCGAAGGTGCGAAATGGTGTGGTTTGTGGGAGGTCTGTGAAAGGTGTCGGTTGTTGGTTGCTGTAGAAGTGGTGTAGCCGTGTGAGGTCGTTTTCTTCAAAGCGGACAAAATCTTTTGGTGACATGCCTGGTGGGAATTGCGTGTTGCGGTGCAGTGGTGTCATTGGTGAGGGTTGTGTTGTTAGTCCGCTTTTGTGGGTTATTTTGTCCCATATATTGATTGTGTTGAGGATTGCGGGGGAGGTTTGGGGCTGTGGAGGTCTTGCTGATTTGGGTAACCATATGTACAAGGAGAGGAAGTCTCTGCCGAAAATATCGTGTTCGAGGTCTACCCATCTTTTGACTCCATATGGGGCGTGCCAGTTTTGGGCTTGTGTTAGTTGTGCTGCCTGGTAGTAGTGGGTGAGATGTGGTAAGCGTAGGCCCCCTGCTCTGTTGGGTACGTATAAGGTTTGTCTTTTTATTCTGGCGCGTCTGTTGGCCCAGATAAATTTATCAATTTTGGTTTGTAGTGATTTGAAGTCTGTGCTATGGATTGGAATTGGGAGGGTTTGGAACAAATATAAGAGTCTGGGTAGAACGTTCATCTTAACTGATGCCAATCTGCCCAGCCAGGATATCCGCATGTTTTGCCAAGCGTCAATGTCGTGCGTGATTTTCTGGATCGTGGGTGTATAGTTTAATGCATAGCTGCGGGAGAGGTCTGCCGGTATGGATACCCCTAAGTATTTTATGTAAGCAGGCGTTAAGTCGAAGGGGTATATATCGTGTATGGCCGTTTTAGTGCGGGGGTCTATGTGGATGGCGAGGGCTTCCGTTTTGTCGATATTGAGAAGTTTTGTTTTTTTTAATATAAATTTGCTGTAAATCTCTCTGGATAAAGGCATAAATAAACTGCCCTTTTTCTTATATAAAAAAAGGGAGACACGGGTCTCATAAGCGTTTCACCCATATTTTCATTTGTCTTTGCATTCCATTTATTTGTTTCACATATTTTATTGGGTGAAATTGCAGACTTTACTTGTACGTGATAGAGGAACCTCTCCAAGAGACTCATAAACACTCAGTAAGTACATAAACATAATAATAAAATGGAATGATAAATCCCAGCATGGATATTACACATATTGATGATCCATTCCCCAGGAACTAGTCAACTAAAGGGTGGTCTGTATTAGGTAAAGTGATAAAATCAATGGGAAACCATTAACATGAGGTAATAAATGAGTTGGGGGTGGAATGTTAGAAGGGGGAAGGGAGGAAAAACCCTGATTGTGTCCAGTTTAATGGTGTGGCACTTTGTGTAATTTTTAATTTAAAATCCTTTTTGTACAATGACATTATGTCCCTGTGCTACAATGAGATTTAAACCCAGCAATTCACATTATCAAATCACATGCAATTTGATAATGTGCAATACAAAATTACAAAACCTGATCTACCTTTTAAAACAAACAGGCAGACTAGCGTGTGTGTATTTGTGATGTAATGCGTCAAAACCACTAAAGGTGCTGTAGCGGTTATAGTGTCAGTAGGCCCTTGGTGCTGTTATACCGTCCACAGTAGGATGTTAAAAGACCTTCCTCATGCAAGACCCAATGAGGCACAGTGCATGCTGCACTTGGAGTGCATCTAGGAGTGTTTCATAGATAAATTGATATGATAAAGCTGTACTAGTTATGTTGCAGCAATAGTGCTGATTTGTAGGGATGTGCATGGGCAAAAAAAATTGTTCGGCACTTCCGAAATTCGGGACTTCAGCAAATCAGGGCTTCGATACTTTGGTTCGGTTCGGCACTTCCGAAATTCAGCACTTCCGAAATGAGGGACTTCGGCAATTCGGGACTTCGGCAATTCGGGACTTCAGCAATTCCCTAACCCTTAGCCTACCCCTAACCCTACCCCTAACCCTACCCTTAACCCTAACCCTAACCACCACATCTAGGGGTGGTTAGAGGTAGGGTTAGGGTTATGGGTAGGGTTAGGAGTTTTGTGTAGGGTTAAGGGTAAGGTTAGGGGTGGGGTTAGGGTTAGATTCCTGTCATCATTCCTGTAATTTTCCCTCCCTCTCCTGTTTTGCCACTTTTCAGAAATCCGAAGCACTTAGGAAATTCGGTTCGGTTCTGCACTTCCGAAATTCAACACTTTGGCACTTCGGAAAATTCGGAAATTTGGAAGCATCCGAATGTCAGAATTGCCAAAATTGGTCTGAATTTACATTCATAATGAAACGAATTGCATGCATATGTCTACATTTGTGATTTGTGCAAGAAACCTTTTTCTACACTAACACCTTAAAAACAGTAAGAGACAGAGATAATTTGGAGTGAAAATGGCTGCTTCAAGCATGTTACTCTTTATATAATATTTGTAAATGAGTCATCATTTTAAAATGATAATCATAAACATAATTACTTAACTCACAACCACACCTGTCTTTTAATGTACAGATTTATATTACAAAATGTTTTATTTTGTAGCATGCATTTTCCAAGAAACAAAGAGTACTTATCATTCCATAAATGGAGCTTTCCCAGGCATTAGTTAATGAGCATATAAAAGAAAAGATAAGAGAGATAAGAATAGATAAAACATAAAAGACATCTAGTGATCTACATTTAAAACAAAGATTTGGTCACAGTTTTATAAATTTTTAGGACTACCACTTGTGTGAGTCAAAGTCCTGCGTATTGCGTATTAAAATATTGCAAAGGGTGATGCAAAGAGTCAGGACCGGTGCTAGGATTTTTAGTTACACAGGCGAAGATGCATTTTGGTGCCCCCCACCCTCGTTTAAAATAAGGTTCATACAAACACAGAAATAATCATACAGAGACATACAGACACAGACAGAGACATACATGCAGGCATATAGACATACATACAGAGGCATACCGTCATACAGACACATACATACATACATACATAGACATACAGAAACATACATACAGAGACATCCAGGCATACAGACACATACATACATTCAGGCATACAAAGACATACACGCATACAGAGACATACCGTCATACAGACACATACATATATACAGGTATACAGAGACATACAGGCATACAGACACATACGTACAAAGACATACAGGCATACAGACACATACATTTGTACATACAGAGACATACAGGCATACGGACACATACATGCATACAGAAACATACATACAAAGACATACAGGCATACAGAGACATACATACATACATACATACATACATACATAGACATACACAATTACATACTTACATCAGTTCAATGTTGTCCCCTGGATGCATGCTGTCTGGCTCCTTGGAGTCATGTCCAGCAGCCCAGCCCCATCACAGGGTGCCAGCCGCGCACAGGGAGCAGGGATATTATGTCATTCATATCCTCGCCCCCTCCACACAGCCTGCGGCAGACACCAGGGTAGGTGCAGTGGCGTACACATGACCCATGGGGCCCCAGTGCGCAAATTGATCCGTACCCCCCCCCCCCCCCGCGCTTACTCTGCGCGGGCCGGGGCCACAACTCATGGCGGCGGGCACCTGGTCGCAGGGGTTGCAGGGCTGTGACCCCTGCGACCGCGGTATGTACGCCAGTGCATGCAGATGCACACACAATTAAAGGACCACTACAGACACCCAGATCACATCAGCTCAATGAAGTGGTCTGGGTGTCAGGTCCCTCTAGTTTTAACCCTGCAGCTGAAAACATAGCAGTTTCAGAGAAACTGCTATGTTTCACCGAGGGTTAATCCAGCCTCTAGTGGATGTCTCACTGACAGCCGCTAGAGGAGCTTCCGCTATTCTAAAACACTGAACGTCCATAGGAAAGCATTGAGTAATGCTTTCCTATGGGCGGTTTGAATGCGTGCGCGGCAAGAGCATTCGGAGCTGAGAGGCGGAGGGATCCCCAGCGCCAAGGGAGTCCGGCGCTAGAGAAAGGTAAGTGCTGAAGACACACACTCTCACGAACAGATGCATACACACCAGCTAACAGACACACACATTTACTGACAGACACACTCAGCGACAGACATACATACACACTCACTTACAAAACATACACTCTCACTGACAAACACACACTCACTAACAGACATCAAACAGACTCACTAATACACACACAAACACACTCAGTAAGAGACACACAGTAACACACTTACTGACACTCACTAGCAGACACACTCACTGACACTCACTAGCAGACACACTCACTGACACACTAGCAGACACACACTGACACGCACTAGCAGACACACACTGACACTCAGTAGCAGACACACACTGACACTCACAGACACACACACTCACAGACACTAGCAGACACACTCACTGACACTAGCAGACACACTCACTGACACTAGCAGACACACTCACTGACACTCACTAGCAGACACACTCACTGACACTCACTAGCAGACACACACTGACACTCACTAGCAGACACACTCACTGACACTCACTAGCAGACACACTCACTGACACTCACTAGCAGACACACACACTGACACTCACTAGCAGACACACACACTGACACTCACTAGCAGACACACACACACACACACACACTAACACTCACACTAACACATTTTTTTTTTATTTAATCCCCCAGCCTCCTTACCTTTTTGGAGTGCTGAAGGGATTCCCTGGGGTCCAGTGGTGCTGCTGGGCTCCTGGGCTCCTTGGCTGGCTCCCTGGCTGGCTGGCTCCCTGGCTGGCTCCCGGGCTGGCTGGCTCCCGGGCTGGCTGGCTGGCTCCCGGGCTGGCGGGCGGGCGGGCACGAGGGAGCACTCTCCCATGTGTGCTTCCTCTTCAGCTCCCTCGCGCACTGTGTAGGGATGCCGGCGCTGGAAGATGACGTCATCTTCCGGCTCCGGTATCAGTATGCGGCGCGCGAGGGAGCTGAAGAGGAAGCACACATGGGAGAGTGCTCCCTCGCGTGCCCGCAGAACCGGGCGCTCGGCCACGCTACAATAGGTTGTCGGTTGGAGGGGAGCGCAGTGCGCTTCCCTCCTTCCGGTCAGCCTGATTTTGCGCCCCCAGGGCCGGTGCGCCCTAAGGCGGCCGCCTGGGCCGCCTTATGGTAGCGCCGGCCCTGCAAAGAGTATCAGTGTGTGGGTGTCAGTTTGTGTAGCTGTGTGTCATTCATTGTGTGGGTAAGTGTATGTGCATATGTGTGTCAGTTTGTAGGCAGGGCTGCCACCAGAAATTTTGGGGCCCCTGACACAGCCAACGCTCTAGGCCCCCTGGGGCCCGCCCCCAAGTCCGCCCACACGACCCTCCCCCAAATCCACCCACAGTGCCCATCTTAAGTCCACCCACAAGGATGAAGTGTGTGTGTGTACTGAATTTGTTTGTGTGTGTATAGTGGTTACAAAGTGCGTGAGTAAAGTGGATACACTGTTTATAGTGGATTCAGATTGTATGTTTGTGTAGTGGACAGAGTGTGTGTGTATAGTGGATGTATTGTGTGTATAGTGAATGCAGAGTGTGGTTTTGTGTACTGGATGTAGTATGTGAATAGTGAATGCAGAGTGTGTGTTTGTGTAGTGGATGTAGTGTGTGTATAGTGGATGTAGTGTGTGTATTTGTGTAGTGGAAGTAGTGTGTGTTTGTGTAGTGGATGCTGTGTGTGTGTGTAGTGGATTATGTGTGTAGTAAATGCAGTGTGTGTTTGTGTAGTAGATGATGTGTGTGTGTGTAGTGGATGATGTGTGTCGTGGATGCAGTTTGTGTGTTTATGTAGTGGATGATGTGTGTGGTTGTGTAGTGGTTGATGTGTGTGGTTGTGTAGTGGATGATGTGTATGGTTGTGTAGTGGATGCAGTGTGTGTATGGTTGTGTAGTGGATGATGTGTATGGTTGTGTAGTGGATGCAGTGTGTGTATGGTTGTGTAGTGGATGATGTGTATGGTAGTGTAGTGGATGATGTGTATGGTAGTGTCGTGGATGCAGTGTGTGTATGGTTGTGTAATGGATGCAGTGTGTGTATGGTTGTGTAATGGATGCAGTTTGTGTGTTTATGTAGTGGATGATGTGTGTGGTTGTGTAGTGGATGCAGTTTGTGTGTTTATGTAGTGGATGATGTGTGTGGTTGTGTAGTGGATGCAGTTTGTGTGTTTATGTAGTGGATGATGTGTATAGGTGTGTAGTGGATGATGTGTGTGGTTGTGTAGTGGATGATGTGTATGGTTGTGTAGTGGATGATGTATAATAAAAAAAAAAAAAAAAGATGTATTCCCCCCTCCCTGCCTCTTACCTGTAGCCAGGGAGGGGGGACACTGGATTCCCTGGTGGTCCGGTGGCTCCACTTGTTGGGGCAGCAAGGAGGAGCCCAGCAGACTCCCTCCTGCAGCCACTGCTCTATGCAAGCCCAGCATGCATTGCGTGCCGCAGAGCGTTGTCATGACAACCCGCGGCAACGCTTTACAGCCGTGGCTCGCAGGAGTGCTGGAGGGGAAGGTAAGTATATCCTGGGCCCTGCTTGGAAGCCAGCAGGGCCCGGAGAGGCATATATACCTATCGGTACTCGCTATGTATATATGCAGATTGAAGGGCTGGGGGCCCGGGCATGCAGAGGATTACCTGTGCAATCCGGATCCCCCAGGACCGCCGGGCCCGTGACAACCGTCATGATTGTCACCCCCTGATGGCGGCCCTGTTTGTAGGTATCTATATTTGTATGTCTCTCTATGGGTTGTCATTTGACAGGTTTGATTTCATATTTATGGTTTTAACTATTTTCATGTTACCTTTGTCACTTCATTTATATTGTGTTCTAACTTTATATATTCTTCCATGTCAAATAAGTTTGATACCCCTGTAATCATTGACTTATTCAGAAGTATATTTCTGTCTCACCAGCAGGTGGTGCCAGTATTCTCTGTCTAAAGGTGCTTTATACATTAAATGGACAATCCACTGACCAAATAAAAAAAATAAAAAAACACTTGTTAGTAAATATACCCAAATTAAACCATGTATACTGTAATTATGCATTTTTCATTGGAGTTTATCTAAAAACAGCTTGTAAAAGCTGTGGATCCCTTGTCTGAAGCCTTTGCAAGCCATCCTCTTCCTGCCCCCACTCTGACTTTCTTGTCTAATCACAAACTTCCCAATGCATCTCAGTGAGACTTATTTTATTAACTATATTTTATTAAGAATATCAATACATCAAATATTTAAAAAAATTTTTTTTTTTTGTAAATTCTTTATTATGACGATCAGGTGAGTACAGAATCACATACATACACCACACATACACCACAACAGTGTAAATACGCATAGTCAGGTCGGATAATAACACTGAAAATAAGCATTGTTGTCTTCTGATCATCTGACATGCAGCAAGCATCAGGGAAGCTGTCGATCAATCAATAGAATAAAGGTAATTTGAGCAATTTAAACAATTATAGGTGGGTGCATACTTGAAAGCTAAAGCAGTTTCAGTAACATTAATAACTGATCAAGTGAATACGAACAAGGGGATACCTTGGAGCCCTATTCCATGGTCCTTCTAAGGAACCAGGCGTATAGACCTGATAGCTAAAAACTAGGTAATAGCTTCAATATCAAACATATTTGACACCTGGAGCAGAAAAGCCTGCACATCCCCGGTTAGGTGCGCCTGACCTACAGGCTGTAGAGCCTATGATATGTGGGTATTTGCTTAACTAAGTGTATTGTGAGGCAGTTGAGATTGTAAGTTCCAAGTACCCACACTTCACGGCTGAGAAAGCAAACCCCCAATTCCGAGCCAAATATTTTAAATTGAAACCTACATACATTACAATCATCATTCATACGTCATCCGACATTCGTTCTGACGCAGGGGAGGGGCAAAGGGGATGAAACTTAAATAAGTCATTTACATTAAAAACGTATTTGGTGTTATTTGGCTTTCCGCTTTGATGGTCTTATTATGATTTCCTAACTCTTATTAGCATAGGAAGATGTTTGCCATTTATCCCATATTACTATTTTTTTTTTATTCTTTATTTAAGCTGTGCATAGATACGAGTACAGTCACGTTTGCAATGCCACAATAGCAATAACAAAAACATGGCAAGACAATTATGTGACATTCGATATGTCTGCACAATTTTATAATATTAAGTAAGCATGCTAATCGTATATATCTAAATTGCAGCAATTGTTAACTATAAATTAAGCAGTCATAGACAGACATGATATGAAGAGTGATACAGCAGAGTATAAATATATGTGCAGTAACAGGCTTATCAAACAGATAAAACAAGTGAAATGGAACATTTGTACCGCTGGGTATTTAGCCGATAATAATAATGTAAACAAACATTAAGTCCAACTCTGTGACCAGGATGGTTGCTGGAATAGAGGCAACCGCAAGCCTTCACCCGATACCACTAGTGTGCTCGAACAGATAGTCCATTCCCTGGCATTGTGCCCATATGCAGGCCTGCGGCTGGAACCGGTCCTCATACCGAAAGGACATGGGTTGTGGCTTTTCACCCACCCTGGCTGTTTGGGGGGGGGGGGGGGCAGTGTTGCGGGGATAGAGGCTCTCCTTCTCCTGTTGCTAGAGATCCGTGCCCTAAGGCGCTCCAGCTGTCGGGGAGCCCCCCATTTGCGCGGGTGGCAAGATGGATGCTCTTTCAGGAAGGCCTCTGGCCGGGAGCGTGGCAGGTAATTTGCTGTTGCCTCCTTGCTCACCAGTTTGCCTGTTGAGTGCCGCGCCGGAAAGCAACGGTGAGATGGTAAGGTGAGTGTTCGGTGGTGTTGTGCAGCATTGCGCTTCGGTGCCTGGAGAGTCCGCCAGCAGGACATTTGGCAAGATGGACTCGCCTCCATGTGGGGCCACAAACCAGCGCCGGATCGGTGAACTGCCGCTTCAGCCGCAATCTCCTTTGTGACAGGTAAATCAGGGCGGCTGGGTCTGTGTTCCAAGCGCCTCCAGAATTCCTGGCACACGTGATCGAACCGAGCCTCAAAGCTCTCTCTCAGGTCTGGATCTCTGAGCTCTCTCGTGACTGCAGGGGTTGTTGCTTGGCGGCCATCTTGGGCCGACATGTGGTCTTCGTTCAGGCTGTGGAGTCTTTTTGCTGTATATATGTGGCTTTCCCCAGCAGGGACCAGGATAACCCCCACCGGTCCAGAGGGGGGGATGCTGGATAACAGGAGAGACGCTGCTCTGAGCGGTCCCCATGTCGGGAGGTCGGCCTCCTCTACTGGTCATGAGGCTGCCTTCCATGCTAGGCCTCATATGTGGAGTGTGGTATACACGAAATGGGTATCCACGAGCCCCCACTCGATTCAGCAATGAGCTATTGGTGTACAGGACTGCAATAATCACGATTGTGGCCAATAATAGCCAATGTTTATCTCAGTTTTGTTAGAGCTCTCTGCCCCATGGATCAGTTTTGCACCAGGGGCCCCATGGATTGTGTGTACGCCACTGCCCCTATCCCATATTTTTATATATAAATTCAATTGGTTGTTCATGAAATAATAACCTTTCTCCATTGAGCATTGGTAATGTATTTAGTTTGTTATTTTCATGCCAGTTTTGATGCCCTTGCTTTTTCCAATTTCTCGCTATGCATATTTTTACTGCCAGCATAATATGAACCATTAAGTAAGATAGGGGTTTCTCCCATTGACGAAAGTATAAGTGGAAGAGAAGGAGCTGTGGAGTCAGAGGGAACTCTTTCCCTGGGATTTCCAATAGGAGTCTTTTGAGGTTACATTTTAGAGTATATAACCCAGAACATGCCCACCAAATGTGGAAATGAGATCCTTTAGCGTTATTGCATCTCCAACATTGGTCAGAATGATGACTATATATTTGATTTCATTTTGTTGGAACCATGTAGCACAAATATAAAACTTTATAATAAAGCTAGATCTGATGTACACAGTGTGTACTGTGTTTGACCCACTTTATACTCTGTTTCCAGGTTTGGATCTCAAATGATTTTTAAAGGTCTAGTTCCCAATTCATTACTGGAGGCTTTTATATAAAGATCTCATAAATACCAAGATATTTGAGTGAATGGGAAATTCTCTTCTGAGGATTGTGATTCTCTAAGAAATCAGTGGTTTCATTATGTCCTAAGATTTGTTTTGTGGATAAATATTTTTTTACTCTCAAGTATGTAAACACTTCACAAGAGAATAAATAGACTGCAGTAGTTGCAAAATTATTAGATTACCGTTAGAATAAAAATGAGAAACCTGGTTAATCCCACATCACCAACTACTCAAATCCGTATCTCTTGCATTCATTTTCAGTAATTCTAATGGAGACGATAATATAATTCCATTTATTTGATTACATTTTTTCCTTGTATTTTTAACCGTAGTCAGAGTCACCTTAATAATTGGATTTCCTGACCAATTATTCATGGCAGCATTTACTCATGGGTAGCTCCTCCCCTCACAGCAGAAAGGACAGGAAATAGAACTCTGAACTGGTATATATAGATCCTCCCCCTACCCATCAGGCAGTCTTTTTCCTGTCCTTCACAAGTTTGGAAGGAGTCTGCTTATGCAGGCCAAGGTTTTCTTTTATGCTCACCAGGCTATATTTTTGTAGCCATGCCAGGGTTCAGCCCTGAAGACCCAACAATACGCACTAAGATGAAAAGTTGCTACCCTGGGTACCCCCTTTAATGACCGGGGGTCGGACCCAAACTCTCCCTGAAGGGGATGAAAATGGTCCACTGCATGCCAGGGTTCAGCCTCTTATCCCTGAAGACCCAGCAACAGGCCAGCTTGGGTACCCCCTAAAGGGATGTATGTGATCTTCTGTATACATTAAGCCCAGCAAACAGCATACCGGTAAGAGTTGCCAGCCTGGGTACATGCTTCAGCATCCAGGGGTCTGTCCTATCTCTCTTGGAAGTGATGACAGTTGTCCACTGCATATATGAGGCCCAGTTGAGTCTAAGCCTTTATCCCTGAAGACCCAGCAAACAGTACATGTGTAGGAGTTACCAGCCTGGGTACCTCCTTCAGCAATCAGGAGTCTAACCTATAACTCTCCCTGAAGGGTTGACAGCGGTACACTGCATACATGAGGCCCAACAGAGTTTTGACTGCCGGGGTATACCTATTATTTGTGTTCCACCTTGTATGGTGATGATGGATGGCATATGGGGTACAGATGGAAGCCTATAGTTTAAACAGTTTAGGCTGTCAGTTGTTCAAATCTCCATTTTTGCCGCTGAAACACAGGCCTGCAATGGTTCAGGTGAGTGCATTAGTAGTTTAGATTAAAACTAGTATAGGCACCTGGGTCTCTGTTCTTTCAGTCCCTCCCAGCTGCTTATTTTAGGCTTACTTCCAACAAATAGGTCACATTTAGGAGATTTGTGTGGTGAGCATTTAGGTAAGTTTATATAAGGATGTTTGGTGCAGGTATATGTACCCAAAAGAGTGCTGATGATACAAGTATGCATTGGGCAAAGTAGTGCTGATAATGCAAAAAGAGTGCTGATAATACAAGGAGGCATTGTGCAAAGGAGTGCTGATAATGCAATGAGACGCTATGAAAAAGAGTGCTAATAATGGATATCCTGGCTGTACAAAGTCTACTGGAATTCCACAGCCTGGTGACAGAGGAATATCCAAGGTAAGAGAACCTTCCTGGGTGTCTGTTTGAAGTACACATATGTATATGACAGGTTTTGAAAAACCTAGCTCAAAGTCCACACACACACTTGTTTCTATCAAGGTATGTGGCATTGATTGCTGTTATCAGTGGCGTACATACCAGGGTCGCAGGGGTCGCGGCTGCGACCGGGCCCGGCCGCCAAGGGGGCCCGGCCGCCCCTGCGACCCGGTATGTACGCTCTGGGCCAGCCTCTTCTCCTGGGGGGCTCAGGAGCCGGCCACCTCCGGGCCCCCCGAG
The DNA here is from genome assembly GCF_036172605.1 of Pelobates fuscus. Taxonomy (NCBI): domain Eukaryota; kingdom Metazoa; phylum Chordata; class Amphibia; order Anura; family Pelobatidae; genus Pelobates; species Pelobates fuscus. The sequence goes on along the minus strand of NC_086317.1, from coordinate 388,227,701 downwards.
GCTGGCCCTGCTTACACCCGGTCAGGCTGGCTGGTGCGCGAGGGAGCACTGTCCCCTGGGTGCTCCCTCTTCAGCTCCCTCGCGCACCGCACTGATACCGGAGCCGGAAGATGATGTCATCTTCCGGCGCCGGTATCAGTACGCGGCGCGCGAGGGAGCTGAAGAGGAAGCACTCAGGGGACAGTGCTCCCTCGCGCACCAGCCAGCCTGCCTGCCCGCCGGGTGACTGGCCCCCCAGGAGCCCAGCAGCACCACTGGACCCCAGGGAATCCCCTCAGCACTCCAAAAGGTAGGGAGGCTGGGGGGATTAAATAAAAAAAAAAACATGTGTAAGTGTCTGTGAGTGAGTGTGTGTGTGTGAGTGTTAGTGAGTGTGAGTGTGTTAGTGTGTGTGTGTGTTAGTGTGTGTGTGTGTTAGTGTGTGTGTGAGTGTTAGTGTGTGTGTGAGTGTTAGTGTGTGTGTGAGTGTTAGTGTGTGTGTGAGTGTTAGTGTGTGTGTGAGTTAGTGTGTGTGTGAGTTAGTGTGTGTGTGAGTTAGTGTGTGTGTGAGTTAGTGTGTGTGTGAGTTAGTGTGTGTGAGTGTTAGTGTGTGTGAGTTAGTGTTAGTGAGTGTGTGTGTGAGTGTTAGTGTGTGTGAGTTAGTGTGTGTGAGTGTTAGTGTGTGTGAGTGTTAGTGAGTGTGTGTGTGAGTGTTAGTGAGTGTGTGTGTGTGTGTTAGTGAGTGTGTGTGTGAGTGTTAGTGTGTGTGTGAGTGTGTGTGTGAGTGTTAGTGTGTGTGTGAGTGTTAGTGTGTGTGTGAGTGTTAGTGTGTGTGTGAGTGTGTTAGTGTGTGTGTGTGTGTGTTACTGTGAGTGTTTGTGTTAGTGTGTGTGTCTGCTAGTGAGTGTCAGTGAGTGTGTTACTGTGTGTGTCTGTTACTGAGTGTGTTTGTGTGTGTGTTAGTGAGTCTGTTTGATGTCTGTTAGTGAGTGCGTGTTTGTCAGTGAGAGTGTATGTTTTGTAAGTGAGTGTGTATGTATGTCTGCCGCTGAGTGTGTCTTTGTCAGTAAATGTGTGTGTCTGTTAGCTAGTGTGTATGCATTTGTTCGTGAGAGTGTGTGTGTGTGTGTGTCTTCAGCACTTACCTTTCTCCAGCGCCGGACTCCCATGGCGCTGGGGATCCCTCCGCCTCTCAGCTCCGAATGCGCATGCACGGCAAGAGCCGCGCACGCATTCAAACCGCCCATAGGAAAGCATTACTCAATGCTTTCCTATGGACGTTCAGTGTCTTAAAATGGCGGAAGCGCCTCTAGCGGCTGTCAGTGAGACAGCCACTAGAGGCTGGATTAACCCTCAGTGAAAAATAACAGTTTCTCTGAAACTGCTATGCTTTCAGCTGCAGGGTTAAAACTAGAGGGACCTGACACCCAGACCACTTCATTGAGCTGATGTGATCTGGGTGTCTGTAGTGGTCCTTTAAGTGTGTGTGCATCTGCATGCAGTGGCGTACATACCGCGGTCGCAGCCCTGCAACCCCTGCGACCAGGTGCCTGCCGCCATGTGTTGCTGCCCCGGCCCGCGCAGAGTAAGCGCGAGGGGGGGCCCGCGGATCAATTTTCGCACCGGGGCCCCATGGGTCATGTGTACGCCACTGGCTGTTATTTGTGCATTATCACAAATAAGCAGGCTTTTGCAGACAGTGGAAGAATATACTGCATAGGAGACCACCGGGCCTCAGTATCTGTACATGAACTGGTGGTGATACAGCATCGGTATGTTTCTACTATATGCTCTAATGTATGAACAGTGTGTGACCGGTATATGCTCTAGGTATGAGTTGCTATGAGGGCATGGCCTCAGTATTTGTATCCACTATATGCTCTAGGTATGGGTTACTGTGAGGACACTGCCTCAGTATATTTATCCACTATATGCTCTATGTATGAGTTACTGTGAGGACACTGCCTCAGTATATTTATCCACTATAGGCTCTATGTATGAGTAACTGTGAGGACATCGCCTCAGTATAAGTATGCTCTATATGCTCTCTATAGGAGTTACTATGAGAACACAGCCTCAGTGTATGTATCTACTATATGCTCTATGTATGAGTTACTATGAGAACACGGCCTCAGTGTATGTATCCACTATATGCTCTATGTATGAGTTACTTTTAGAACACAGCCTCAGTATATGTATCCACTATATGCTCTATGTATGAGTTACTGTGTGTACACAGCCTGTCACGTTTAAACATTTGTTATGAAGGAACACAACTGCAGATTTCTTATAGTTTGAATATTTATTATAAAAAGTAGAAGATATTGTGACGTTAAGTCCAATTTACAGGTACTGTAGCTTTAATTAGTAAACGATAACTGAAGTCCACAATTACAGGCACTGTAGCTTTAAGTAGTAAACGATAACTGAAGTCCACAATTACAGGCACTGTAGCTTTAAGTAGTAAACGATAACTGAAGTCCACAATTACAGGCACTGTAGCTTGAAGTAGTAAACGATAACTGAAGTCCACAATTACAGGCACTGTAGCTTTAAGTAGTAAACGATAACTGAAGTCCACAATTACAGGCACTGTAGCTTTAAGTAGTAAACGATAACTGAAGTCCACAATTACAGGCACTGTAGCTTTAAGTAGTAAACGGTAGTAATTAGCAGACACTGAATCAGAAAGAGTCTCTTAGTAGTATTAACGAATTAGGTGATAAGAAGTTACAATAGCTGTTCCATAGCATTTAACTGAAGCAAGACAGATGCAGCTAACTTGTATAGTGAATGAGTTAAAGATAGCTGTAACTGGGTTGTTTTATAGAAGGACTTTGGAGACAGGAAATAACGGCTTTGAGATGTAACGCTTATCACAGAGGTTTTACTTAGCTTCCGGCACATAGAACACTGGTTCCCGAGATCTCCTCAGAGGCGGTTATCATAAGTGAAGAGAGTTCAGCTTTAGTCGTGGATGAGGAGAGGTGAAGGGAACTTGAAGTGTCTTCCAGTCCGGTCCGGTAACAGAAGGCTTTCACAACGAAGTTGTAGCCGGTTTGTGAGTACGGAACGTAGTTCAATAATCCAGCGTCGATCAGCTGGTGCGGTCGGATTAAATAAGGAGACCGTGTCATAAAGGGGTGTGGCTAGGCTCTGTGGAACCAGGAAGTAAGAGGATACCATAGTTAAGGCATGACACAGCCTCAGTATAGGCACGGCACTAGTGTATGTATCCACTATATGCTCTATGTGTTAGTTGCTGTTCGAGCACAGCCTCGGTATATGTACCCACTATAGGCTCTGTGTGAGTTACAATAAAGATGCTCTATGTGTGAGTTGCTGTGGGGACACAGCCTCAGTATTTCTACCCACTATATTGTCTGTGTATGAGTTGATCTGAAGACTCTGCCTCAGTGTGTGTTCTTTATATGCTCTGAGTCGCTGTGAAAACACAGCCTCAGTATATGTCCTCTACATGCTCTATATGAGAGATTGCTTCAGTGTATCTGTTCCCTATATGATTGATGTATTAGTGGAAACACAATATATGTGAATGATATAAGGCACATCCGCTATATGAATCCAAGCTAATACTGGTTCTATGTCGGTTGTGAGTCGCAACCTCAGTGTATGTGAGTGGTGTAATGTGCATGAAGTTCGGTTAGAACACAGCCTCAATTTAGCTCATTCATATAATCTTAATATGTGTACAGGCAAAGGGTCACTGTATATAGCAGAGGTAGGCTATGTATGATTTCTGTTTAAACAGACTCAGTATATGTAACTGATATATCTGTGCATAAGGTGCTGTTAGAAACTCTCACAATGTATGTGATTCATATAATCTGTATGCAGGTTGGTATTATTATATAACCCCAATTTATATACGGCATTGGTAGATTTAGTATATACGAATGATCTAAGGTCTGTTTTGCGCTGAAATGTAGCACTGCCTAATTCTAGCAAATACTAATGCACTAGTATACTGGGTAAGTAATTATTGCATACTGTGGATTTTCTATTTCAATTTTTTAAATGAAGGAAATAAGGGAACATACTGCTGTTGGCTTTGTATTAGATTACTTCTCCCACAGGTGTTTCAGGATAAGCAATTAACACATTTTTACCACTTCAGGTAGATTGCAGGTGTTACTGAACCTGTCTGAGTGCCTCTCCCAGGAGAGAAGGAGACCTGATTTTCCAAAATGAAGCATGGTACTGTTTAACAGAATCAATGTTAATAATTTTTTTTTTTTTATGGGTGCACATCTATGTAATTATTCATGAGACAATAGATTTTCTATTACCAGGCATCCTCTCCTCTCTGTCCAAGATAGGGAATGTTTTTTTTTTCAATTGTTGACAGTGTTTTACCTTTAGATATATGCTGATTACTAATTCACAGCTTAGTAGATCATACTAGTTGCATGAGTACAAATTGGGCTATTAATTGATCTCACAAGTAGGTAATGCTGAAGCCATTACCTGATTTAACCCCTTAAGGATGTAGGACGGTTCAGGACCGTCATCGGCATTTTTTCATTGCCGACCGACTACGGTCCTGAACCGTCCTAAATTTAAAATGTACTTACCCGATCGCCGTCGTTCCCCCGGCGGCGATCGGCGGTGCTCCCGTTGTGGGGAGACTGCCTGCAGCCCAGACAGTCTCCCCATGGCGAATTAGGACCCCTGTGGCCATGTGCTCGCCCAACAGGGCGACCACATGGTCACAATAGGTGTCCATGTGTCTACCTGCAGGGGGACTGTCTGTGCTGACAGGCAGTCTCCCTGCAACTGTAAAATCATAAAAAAAAATTAAAGTTATAGTTAATAAAAAAAAAGATTATTATATATGTGTGTGTATATATATATATATAGACATATATTATACCTATATATGTCTATATATCATATATATATATAATGTCATGCTAAGTGTATTTTTATATTAATATGTACATATATTAATATAAAAATACACTTATAATTAAATTACACACGTATATATATAATATATATAATAACTTATTTTAAACATGTAAAAATAATAAAAATGTAAAAAAAATATATATACGAAATTTTATTCTAACTGTATTTTGATATTAATATATATATTTATATCAAAATACACTTAGAATGAAATTGTATATATATCTATGTATATATAAATAAATAAAAAGAATACGAACTATTCATATGTCCATATACAAAATTATACCATATACATAAATAATTATATAAATATACACGTAGACTTCAAATATATAAATATGCATATATATTTAAATTCTACGTGCGTATTTATGTAATAATTTTACATAATTAAGTTATTTTATTGATTGCAATTTAAGGGACCTGCCTGCCAACCCAGGCCGAAAGTCCAGAGAATTTAATTTGCTGTATTTTACCCTGTAACGTTCTACGACACCCTAAAACCTGTACATGGGGGGTACTGTTTTACTCGGGAGACTTCGCTGAACACAAATATTAGTGATTCAAAACAGTAAAACATATCACAGCGATGATATTGTCAGTGAAAGTGCATTTTTCACACACAAACAGCACTTTTACTGATGATATAATTGTTGTGATACATTTTCCAGTTTTGAAACACTAATATTTGTGTTCAGCAAAGTCTCCTGAGTATAACAGTACCCCCCATGTACAGGTTTTATAGCGTTTTTGAAAGTTACAGGGTCAAATATTTTTACATTGAAAATGGCCAGGTTGGTTATGTTGCCTTTGAGAGCGTATGGTAGCCCAGGAATGAGAATTACCCCCATGATGGCATACCATTTGCAAAAGAAGACAACCCAAGGTATTGCAAATGGGGTATGTCCAGTCTTTTTTAGTAACCACTTAGTCACAAACACTGGCCAAAATTAGCGTTCAATTTAGTTTTTTACTTTTTTCACACACAAACAAATATGAACGCTAACTTTGGCCAGTGTTTGCGACTAAGTGGCTACTAAAAAAGTCTGGACATAGCCCATATTGAATACCCTGGGTTGTCTACTTTAAAAAAAAATATGTACATGTGGGGTGTTATTCAGCGATTTATGACAGATAATAGTGTTACAATGTCACTATTGATACATTTTAAAAATGTATGTTTTGAAACCGCAATATCCTACTTGTACTTATAGCCCTATAACATGCAAAAAAATAGCAAAAAGCAGGTAAACACTGGGTATTTTTAACCCCTTAAGACCGCAGCCAAATGTACAAGTTGTGAACCAAAAAAAATGTAAACAAACCACAGATTTTGACTATATGTCTGTTCAACAATAATTTACCTCTTTCATATTAAATGCACCCACACTTATTATATATCATTTTGTTCAGGGGAAACGGGGCTTTCATTTAACATCAAATATTTAGGTATGGAACATAATGTAATATGAATAAAATATAAAAAAATGAGAGAAAATATGATTTTTTTTTAATTTTCTTAGTTCTATGTGACATTCTAACTGTGAATGTCATAATACTGTTTGCTTTTACTGCAATAAAATACACATATTTGTATTCAGCGATGTCTCACGTGTAAAACAGTACCCCCTATGTACAGGTTTTATGGTGTTTTGGGAAGTTACAGGGTCAAATATAGCATGTTACACTTTTCAGTTTTTTTACATTGAAATTTGCCAGTTTGGTTATGTTGCCTTTGAGACTGTATGGTAGCCCAGGAATGAAAATTACCCCCATGATGGCATACCATTTGCAAAAGTAGACAACCCAAGGTATTGCAAATGGGGTATGTCCAGTCTTTTTTAGTAGCCACTTGGTCACAAACACTAGCCAAAGTTAACGTTAATATTTGTTTGTGTGTGAAAAATGCAAAAAACTAATTTGAAAGCCAATTTTGCCCAGTGTTTGTGACTAAGTGGCTACTAAAAAAGACTGAACATACCCCATTTGCAATACCTTGGGTTGTCTACTTTTGCAAATGGTATGCCATTATGGAGGTAATTCTTATTTCTGGGCTACTATACGGTCTCAAAGCCAACGTAACCAATCTGGCGAATTTCATTGTGAAAAAACTGAAACGCAAGCCTTATATTTGACTCTGTAACTTTTGAAAACACCATAAAACCTGTACATGAGGGGTACTGTTATACTCAGGAGACTTTGCTGAACACAAATATTTGTGTTTCAAAACAGTAAAAAGTATGACAGCAAAAATATCGTCAGTGTAAGTGCCGTTTGTGTGCGAAAAAGGCAATAAATTTCACTTTCCCTGACGATACCATTGTTGTAATAAATTTTACGGTTTTGAAACACAAATATTTGTATTCAGCGATGTCTCCCGAGTAAAACAGTACCCCCCATGTACAGGTTTTATAGTGTCTTGGAAAGTTATAGGGTTAAATATAGTGCTAGCAAATTAAATTCCCTATACTTTCGGCCTGGGTTGTTAGGCAGGTCCCGCTAATTGTAATTAATTAGGATACCTAATTATGTAAAATTATTACATAAATATATATGTAAAATTATTATATATACACGTGTGTGTATATATATATATGTATATATATGTATATAATTTTTTTACTATTATTTTTATTTATATATAGGTATACATATAGTGATGTATACGTATATACTTGGGTATATACATATATATATTATTTCGTTCTACGTGTATTTTGATATCTATATATATATATATATCTATATATATATATATATATAGATATATATATATATATATATATATATATTATCAAAATACAGTTAGAATGAAATTACACACATATATATTTTTAATTATTTATTTTTTTATTTTAATTTTTTTACGTATTTACATATTTTTTTATTATATATATATATATATATATATAATTATAATTATGTATATATTTAATCAATATCCTTCTACGTGTATTTTGATATTAATATATATATATATATATATATATATATATATAATTATATATATAAATATTAAAATACACTTAGTGTATGTGTAAATGTGTGCGTATATATATATATATATTATATATAGATCATATATATAATATATATATAAATGATGTAAGTGTATTTTATTTTTAACTTTAATTTTTATTTTTTTTTACATTAAGGGGTTAATAGGGGAGGAGAGGGGCAGAGACAGTGTCAGCCAGTGATTTTACATCACTGGCTGACACACAGGATCAGTGATCACAGTGACAGGCTGTCACTGTGATCACCTCCTGCAGATCGCGGTAATTGGCCACAGGGGGAGTGCCTGGGTGGCCAGGCATGCCCCCCACCGCGATCTGCAGGGGGATCCTGCCTGCAGTTACTATGGGTCAGCCAATAGGCTGACACATAGTAACTCTGATCGCAGTGACAGGCTGTCACTGCGATCAGATCGCAGGGAGAGGCTGTCTCTGCATTCAGATCGCAGAGACAGCCTCTCCCTGCGATCATACTCTGCAGATCGCGGTCACTGACCGCAGGGGGACTGCCTGGGGGGCCAGGCATGTCCCCCGACCGCGATCTGCTGCAGAGAATTCCGCCGGCTCCATGTGTCAGCCGATTTTAAAATCGGCTGACACATGGTAAATACCGATCGCAGTGACAGCCTGTCACTGCGATCGGAAGCTGCAGACCGCGGTCCCCAGGCACAGGGGGGCTGCCTGGGGGGCCAGACATGCCCCCCGACCGCGATCTGCAGCGGCCATGTTCCGCCGGCCACGTGGGGGGTAAGACCGCCCAGGACGTACCATGCCGTCCTGCGGCGTTTAGAGCCGCCCAAATAAGGACGGCATGGTACGTCCTGCGGTCTTAAGGGGTTAAACTCAGGACAAAATTTTGAATCTATTTAGCAGTTTTTTTCATTCGCTTTTGTAGATGAGTAAAAGATTTTTCACATAAAGGTAAAAAAACATGTATTTTTTTTAAATTTCTCATCATATTTTTTCATTTTTTAAAAATTAAATTACATGAGATTATATAAATAATGGTATGTAAAGAAAGCCTCTTTTGTCCTGAAAAAAACAATATATAATTTGTATGGGAACAGTAAACGAGAGAGCGGAAAATTACAGCTAAACACAAACACCACAAAAGTGTAAAAAGATGCCTGGTCGCAAATGTACAACATCGCAAAAACAGTCCGGTCCTTAAGGGGTTAAAAGCTGTTAATATTGTTTTTTTTCTTTCACCTGGTCATAACCTTTTAGTCTTTAACCCCTTAAGACCGCAGCCAAATGTACAAGTTGTGAACAGAACAAAACGTAAACAAAACCTGGCATTTGCGCTATATGTCTGTCCAACCGTAATTCACCTATTTCATATTAAATGCACCCCCCTTATTATATATCATTTTATTCAGGGGAAACAGGGCTTTCATTTAACATCAAATATTTAGGTATGGAACATAATTTAATATAAAAAGAAATATAAAAAAATGGGAGAAAATAAAAATGTTTAGATTTTTTTTTAGTTCTACGTGACATTTTAACTGTGGATGTCAAAATACTGTTTGCTTTTACTGCAATACAATACACATATTTGTATTCAGCGATGTCTCACGTGTAAAACAGTACCCCCTATTTTCAGGTTTTATGGTGTTTTGGGAAGTTACAGGGTCAAATATAGCGTGTTACATTTGAAATTGAAATTTGCCAGATTGGTTACATTGCCTTTGAGACTGTATAGTAGCCCAGGAATGAAATTTACACCCATAATGGCATACCATTTGCAATAGTAGACAACCCCAGGTATTGCAAATGGGGTATGTCCAGTCTTTTTTTTTTTTTTATAAATTCTTTATTTTGATTTTTCAAAAGAAGAGTTTTCATATTTTTTTTTTCCGTATATTTTTTTTTTTGTTTCCTCTTCTTGCAACGTTATGGGGTACAGAAAGGAAAGAAATAGGGGGGTGCGACAAGTTACAAGTATATTGGTTACATTTGTAAACATTTGCATTACACTATGTACATTCAATGTTTCAGTGGTCTCGCTTATAACTCTCGTCGCCCGGGGGCTGGAAGGGTCGGGTGGGTAAAGTGGGTAAGGGTGTCCCGGGTCTTTGGCATAGCCACTTTTTACCCTGTGTTTAGGTAATAGGCCGTAGGTTTTGGTGTTCCCTTGTTGGGCGCATTTCTGGCCATCGCCTAGTGTGGTCGTTGTGAGATGTCGATGTCGTACCTCGTTCGGTGCGCTGTGCTATCTCTGTCCTCTAGGGGTGGGGTGGTGCCTCCGGGGTTGGGGTGTAGAACTTGGAGAGTAACTTTTATGCCTTATTGTCTGTATTTTGTATTTGGTTGAGCTCTTGGAGTTCACCTGGGTTGATTCAGGTGGTTGTCTGTAGTTGCAGTGTTTGCGAGTTTATGTAGTTATTATCTGTTGGTTGTGGAGTGTTGGTATATGGTATGGGTGGGTGTGGGACAGGGATGGAATTTGGTAGGGAGGGGGGGCAAAGCCCGTCCCCCACCATCCCCCGCGCGCGTTTTTTTTTTTTTTTTTTTTTTTACATTGCCAACCAGGGGTCCCAGATCTTATGAAAAGATCTAGTGTTTTCGTGAATTAGTGCGGACAGTTCGTCCATCTCCATGGCCTCCTTTATCTTTCTCTGGGCCTCTGAGGCCGCTGGGATTTCTGGGCTACCCCAGTGGGTAGCAATGGTTCTGCGTGTTGCTAAGGCCACTTTCGCTACCAGTTTATTTTGTGCTCGGGTCAGGTTTTCTAGGGGCCTGGACAGCAGCCAAGTCCATGGGTCTAGGGGGATGTCGGTTTGTAGTGCTCTCGAGGTGGCAGCGGCCATCTCTTTCCATATTTGAGTTAAGTGTGGGCATTGCCACCGCACATGGATGTATGTACCCTGTTCGCCACACCCTTTCCAGCATCTGTCCGAGTCTGTGCGCTTCATTTGTTTGAGTCTCAGTGGGGTGAGATACCACCGAAGCAGGGTCTTGTATGCCTGCTCTCTGTGGTTAACACAGATAATCACTGTCGCTGTTGCCTCCCAAATGTCTGCCCAGTCCGAGGGGTCGCCTGGGGGGCCTAGATCCCTTTCCCAGGCCTTTATGTAGGAGAAGGCGTCAGGTGGGGCTTTAAGTGTCATAAGGGTGTATAGATCGGAGATTTGGCCCTTGTGTATTGGGTTATTTAGGCAGCCCCTTTCAAATGCAGTGGGTTTCAGCACCGCCGCTGCGGCTATGTTAGGGGTTGACAAGAAGCTTCGGAGCTGGAGGTATCGGAAGTGATCGAACGTGTTATACGGTGTGTCGTTTGGCAGCTCTGGGAAGGGAATGAGGCGGTCATTCTTGTAAAATTGGTATATTCTCGTGAGATCATTGTCCTCATATCTGGTGAAATGTTGGGGTGTCATTCCCGGTGCGAATTGAGGGTTTCTCAGAACAGGCATAAGGGGTGAGGGTGTGTGTATGAGGTTGTATTTGTCGGTCACCCAGTTCCAAATGTGGATGGCTGTCGTGAGGGCTGGAGTTGTGTTTGGCTGGCGTGGTCTGTGTGTTTTCGGTATCCAAAGGTAGAGTGTTGGCAGGTCCCTTCCGAATAGGTCGTGTTTCAAGTCCACCCAGCGCTTGACCCCAGGGGGGGCATGCATGGTTTGGATTTGCGCGAGTTGGGCTGCTTGGTGGTAGTCCCAGAAGTTTGGCAGGCCTAGTCCCCCTTGTTTGTGTGGGATATACAGGGTGATCTGTTTTATTCTTGCTCTCTTCCCTGCCCATATAAATTTGTCTATGTGCATTTGTAGATTTTTGAAGTCTGTTCGGGAGAGTGGGATGGGGAGGGTCTGGAAGAGATATAGAAAGCGCGGCAGTAGGTTAATTTTAATCGCTGCCAGCCTCCCAAGCCATGAAATGGATAATTTTTGCCAGGTCTGTAGGTCTTTTAGGGCCTGGTCGATTAACGGGGGATAGTTTAAACTGTATGTGTGATGTAGGTCTGCCGGTATATTTATTCCTAGATAATGAATACTTTGCGTCTGAAAGCGGAATGGGTAGTTTTGTTGCAGTAGTGTTCGTGTGTGGGAAGGGGTCTGGATTGCAAGGGCTTCGGTTTTCTCTATGTTGAGTTTGTACCCTGAGATTTTTGCGTATGCGTCCAATAAGTCTAACAGTGGGGGTAGGGACGTCTCTGGGTCGGTCAGGGTTAGAAGCAGGTCGTCCGCATACGCCGCCACTTTGTATTCCTCCCTTCTAATTTTTATGCCTTGTATGACCGGTGTATTGCGGATCTGTTGTAAGAGGGGTTCGAGGGAGAGGGCAAAGAGGAGAGGGGACAGGGGGCATCCCTGCCGAGTGCCGTTTTGTATGTGGAACGGGGTTTGGCGAGCATTTGGTATGAGTAGTCGTGCTGTCGGGTTGGTGTAGAGTCCAGTCTTTTTAGTAGCCATTTGGTCACAAACACTGGCCAAAGTTAGCGTTAGTATTTGTGTGTGTGTGAAAAATGCAAAAAACGCCAATTTTGGCCAGTGTTTGTGACTAAGTGGCTACTAAAAAAGACTGGACATACCCCATTTGCAATACCTTGGGTTGTCTACTATTGCAAATAGTATGCCATCATAGGGGTAATTTTCATTCTTGGGCTACCATAGGGTCATAAAGGCAACGTAAGCAATCTGGCGAATTTTAATGTGAAAAAAATGAAAGTCTTATATTTGATGCTGTAATTTTTGAAAACACCATAAAACCTGTACATGAGGGGTACTGTTGTACTCGGGAGACTTCGCTGAACACAAATATTTGTGTTTCAAAACAGTAAAAAGTATTGCAGCAATAATATCGTCCGTGTAAGTGCTGTTTGTGCGTGAAAAATGCAAAAAACGTCACTTTTACTGGCGATATCATCGTTGTAATACATTTTACTGTTTTGAAACACTAATATTTGTGTTCAGAGAAGTCTCCCGAGTAAAACAGTACCCCCCATGTACAGGTTTTATGGTGTCTTGGAAAGTTATAGGGTTAAATATAGTGCTAGCAAATTAAATTCCCTATACTTTCGGCATCGGTTGTCAGGCAGGTCCCGCTAATTGTAATTAATTAGGATACCTAATTATGTAAAATTATTACATAAATATATGTGTAGAATTAATATATACACCACAAAAGAACAAGTAACAGAAGGCGCTCAATACACGTCTACAATTTGTAAATGCTAATACTTAAAAACTTTAAAAGCAGCTCCCTTGTAAAGTGCAATAGCTCATAAAACACTCAAAAAACGACAATATAGAAAAAAAGGGTGCGCTGTGCCTTTAAGACAAAAAACGTGCAATATTTCTTTAAAATCAAATTTAAAATATTTGTGCTTATAGTAATTCACAATATTTATATTGTGAGTGTGGTATTATCTAATACACACGTGAAAATACTCAAAAGTGCAAATGCGCTGATATCACTGATATCACAGTGCTTTAGTGCAACACAAAATTCAGATAAATGAAGTGGATACAATACCCAGCTGTATATACCCTCGATTGGGTTACTTCAAATTACTTGTGCATATGTATGAAAAATAAAAAGAAAAGTACATAGCGTGATACAGTAAAATAAATTAGCATATGGAGACAATCTCTCTATGGGTACACTCACAAGTGAAGAGCAGATAAGCCTGCTCCAACTGTATCCGCTTTGTATACAAAAGATACACAGGACGGCAGCAGCTTGAAAACGGAATTGACTTTAATATCTGCAAACTTCCACAGTATAAAACGGTGTCACTTAGCTCCCTTAATCCTTCTCTGGACAAATGTTCTGTTCGGTTTGGTTGCCGGCAAACACAATACCTGCATGCTATGTGTGCGGTGGTGCCCGATTCCGTTCCTCTAACTCTTCCTTTGGAGATAGAGGATTGCTTCCTAAGTCTTATTGCCAACCACCATGATTTTAATAGGTCCCTCTGCAAAGCATGGACGACAGAATACCCCCTCTTGGTTGGAAGTATCAAACCCCCAGATGGAATCACGATTTACAAGGGTAACTACACTTGTTACACTAATTATGATAAGATTGTTAAATTCATGGGTAACTTTTCCAAAGGTTATTGTGCCACCTACAGAACTGTTCCCATACACCTGTTACAACACCATACCAGGTCACTAGGGGATATTTACTGGTTATGTGGGGATCTGCAGTTAAGATCCAAGCTTGAGACTGAATGGTTGGGTGAGTGTGCCCTAGCTAAAGTTATCATGCCCATTCACATAATTTCTGATAATCATCCCGACACGTACAATCTCACACATACACCAGCCAGAGTTAAGCGCGAAGCCTCAGTAAAGGGCAGTTTTGACCCCCACATTTACATAGATGCCGTACGGGTACCTAGGGGGGTACCTAATGAATTTAAAGCTAGAGATGAAGTTGCTGCGGGGTTTGAATCACTTTTTACCATAGTAACTGCCAACAAAATCTTAATTGGATTAATTACATCTATTACAACCAACAGCGGTTTAACTACACCAGGGATGCCCTTCAGGGCCTGGCCGAGCAGTTACAGGCCACATCCCAGATGACCTTCCAGATTGGCCTTAGACATGATTCTAGCTGAAAAGGGGGGGGTGTATGTAAAATACTACCCGACACCATGACTTGTTGCACTTACATTCCAGAGAACACAGGTCCCAATGGTAAAGTCACTTTGGCCATAGAAAAGTTAAATAAACTATCAGAAGAATTAAAAAGGAATTCTGGGGTAACAGATCCCTGGGAAAGGTGGTTTGGTTGGATGACTGGTTGGCAGAAAGCTTTAGTCCATATTGGTATAGCTCTACTAATTTTTATTTTTGTTCTCGCTCTTCTCGTTTGTTGTGTTCTCCCATGCCTTAGAAAATTCTTACAGAAGACTGTAGACCAAGCAACACCAACTTTTACTCATCTGGAGATTGATGATCAAGATCTCACATTACCCTGTATTCCGCTACAAACTCTTCCTTATGCTGATGGCAGAGTGCAGAAATTTTAGGAAGGGAACCAGCACAGGGACAGCGTCCATTTGTATGGGTTAGTCTGCCGTTGGGAGATGTAGTGGACTAGCCACTGCGGGATACCCATGGAGTGAAGTGTTCGAGAACCGTACTGATGGATGAGCTGCAGCCTGTTAGGGTCAGAAAGGGATAGACATGCACTTTGCACTAACACCAAGCTAGCGGCCATGGGGTTTATGTGTCTTTGGGCTAGCAAGTCTTCTGGTATTAACAAATAAAGTTTATCTTTTAGTAACTAACATTTTAAGGGGGGTCTGTTGTAGAATTATTAGGCCTCATATAAAAATTGCCATTAGGCCTCATGAAATTGCCTTAAAGAATGCTTTGTGCTTTGTTAGAAGAAAGAATGCGTCAGCGGAACCATAGATTCCTGTAGAGTGAAACATTGTAGCAGCTAACCTACATGTTAGTCTTAATAAAATGTGAAGTTACTAAAAGTCTTGAAACCTAACCTTGAAACTAACAGTGCCAAATTACTCAAAATGGCTGCCAAAGCACCCCTCCCATCGAGTGAGCACCTCATGGTAACAAGATGGCGCCTGCATCTTGTGCCCACTCCCGTGTCAAGGATGTCACCACCTCTTGATGGGAGGGTATTTAACTAACCACTTAACACCTAAACCAATTAATTATGTTTACCTGTTGTTATGTTGAATTCTTTAGTGATGTAATTATGCCTTTATAAGGGTCTGCGCACCCACTTTTTAACAGAAGTCATTAAATTTTCCGAAGTTCTTTCATTAACCTGAACCCTGTGTCTCAGTGTGAATTTACTTCTGCGTGCACGTAACTTTATTACTTTTAATTTGGACAGGAACAGATAGTCATTCAAACTTATTGGTTTGCATAAAAGAATCTAGTACAGTGGCATTGGGGGGCTGAAGGCCCAGACCCTTTACAGTTTTTGCAGAGGGCAGGAGGACTTTATTTTTTAATATATCTTTAATATTATACCAGGCAGCTGCTTCTGAAAGCAATTTATATAAAAAGAAAAAACAGAGATATTCTGCTCCATTGTGGCTGATCAGTATATTAAAACAATATTATTTTATTATGGCAGATTTCTGTAGTTTCCCTTTAGAAAAGCAGGTACATTTATTTAGCAAATCTTCCTTCTACCAGAGTGAATCCAGTTGAAACTTACAGAGTTATTCACCAAATTGAGAATTTAAAGTAAATTTTAAATGTAAATCCAAAATAGCCGAATTCTGAGAATTCTTCCAGATTAGCTACTTTGTCTTAAAATTTTCAATTCACTTTGAATTCTTACTTTAACCCTCTTGGTGTTTTATAAAGATTTATTTGATAAATTGTAAAATTCATTACATCCCCTCATTATTCAAACTCTCAAAAATACTTCATTAGTATTAGTAATAAACAATAAATGAACACACTTTTATTTTTTATTTAATTTGTTAAAACTAGCTCAATCAGTCCGGCGAAAGAATGTTCTTACATAGCAAATAATAAAGTATTCTACCATGGGGAATTCTTGTTAATAAATAGAATTAGCCACATGATCACATTCTCATACATATTTATTTATTTATTTATTATTGCCATTTATATAGCGCCAACAGATTCCGTAGCGCTTTACAATATTATGAGAGGGGATTTAACTATAAATAGGACAATTACAAATAAACTTACAGGAACAATAGGTTGAAGAGGACCCTGCTCGAACGAGCTTACATTCTATAGGAGGTGGGGTGTAAAACACATTAGGACAGGAATTTGCAATCAAATAAGGTGGGCTGCCCTTTAGGAGAGGGCAAGAGACAGGTGTGTGAGGTAGGGGTTAGTCTTGGAGGCCATAAGCTTTCCTAAAGAGATGGGTTTTAAGGCACTTCTTAAAAGATTCTTTAAGGCACTTCTTAAAAGACTAGGGGAGAGTCTGATGGCGGTAGGCAGGCTATTCCATAGGAAGGGAGCCGCCCGCGAGAAGTCCTGCAAGCGCGAGTTGGCCGTACGAGTGCGGACAACGGACAGGAGGTGGTCACGGGCAGAGCGGAGAGACCGAGAAGGGACATACCTATGGATCTGTGAGGAGATATAAGAGGGGCTAGAGTTGTTCAGTGTTTTATATGTGTGAGTTAGTACCTTGAATTGACTCCTATAGCATACAGGAAGCCAATGTAAGGACTGGCAGAGGGGTGAGGTGTGAGAGAAACGACTAGAGAGGAAAATCAATCTAGCAGCAGCGTTCATTACGGACTGTAGGGGTGCAGTACGGCTATTGGGAAGACCAATCAGGAGAGGGTTACAATAATCCATGCGGGAAATTACTAGAGCATGGACAAGCTCCTTGGTAGTATCTGGTGCAAGAAAGGGGCGGATGCGGGCTATGTTTTTAAGATGGAATCTACAGGATTTGGCAACATGCTGGATGTGAGGCTCAAAGGTGAGACCAGAGTCAAGTATGACGCCAAGACAGCGCGCTTGCAAGGATGGACTGATGTTGGTACCACAAACTTGGAGGGAGAGCGAAAGAGGAGGATCAGTATTAGGAGGAGGAAAGACAAGGAGCTCAGTTTTTGAGAGATTGAGTTTCAGAAAGCGGGAGGACATCTAGTCAGAGATGGAAGAAAGGCAAGCAGTGACACGTTGCAGGACGGCAGGGGAGAGGTCCGGGGAGGAGAGATATAGCTGGGTGTCATCAGCGTACAGGTGGTAGTGGAATCCAAAAGAGGTAATAAGTTTGCCAAGAGAGGCAGTATAAAGAGAAAATAGAAGGGGACCAAGGACGGAGCCTTGGGGAACTCCAACCGAGACAGGGCAAGGGGAGGAGGTATCATTAGAAAAGGAGACACTGAATGAGCGTTGGGAGAGATAAGAGGAAAACCATGAGAGGACAGAGTCACAGAGACCAAGCGATTGAAGAGTTTGAAGAAGGAGAGCATGATCAACGGTGTCAAAGGCCGCTGAGAGGTCAAGAAGAATTAGTATGGAGTAGTGGCCTTTGGATTTAGCTGCGATTAGGTCGTTAGTAACTTTGATAAGGGCAGTCTCTGTAGAGTGGAGAGGGTGGAAGCCAGATTGAAGGGGGTCAAGGAGAGAGTTGGAATTGAGGAAATGAGACACACGGGTAAAGACAAGTCTTTCCAGAAGCTTTGAGGAAAAAGGGAGCAGGGATATGGGACGGTAGTTAGAGAGGGTGGATGGGTCGAGGGATGTTTTTTTTTAGTATAGGTACTAGAGTGGCATGTTTAAGTTCAGCAGGGACGATGCCAGAAGAGAGCGAGCAGTTGAAGATGTGCGTTAGAGAACGCACAAGACAAGTGGAGAGAGATCTGATAAGGTGAGATGGGACAGGATCGAGCGGGCAAGTGGTGGGGCGAGAGGAGCAAAGAAGAGCAGCCACCTCTTGGTCAGTAGCTGGGGAGAATGTCTGAAGGGTAGGAAAGGCATGATCTATGTGTGATTGAAAAACAGAAAGGCAAGGAGGGGAGAATTCTTTCCTTAGCTGTTCGATCTTGTCAGTGAAGTAACATCTAAAGTTATCAGCAGTAAGGTTAGTTTTGGGGGTGGCCACAGCAGGGCGAAGAAGAGAATTAAAGGTGTCAAAGAGACGCCTGGGGTTGCGGGAACATGAACTAATGAGAGGAAAAATAGGACTGTTTGGCAAGGGCAAGGGCTGCACTATATGAACACAATATGAATCTATAATGGAGAAAGTCTGATTGGGTACGAGACTTCCTATAGGAACGTTCAGCACAACGGGAGCATCTTTGCAGGTAGCGCGTTGATTTAGTATGCCATGGTTGGGGGCGGGTCCTCCTTGAGGTGCTTGTTTGGAGTGGCGCTGCAGTGTTCAAGGCAGATGTAAGAGTAGAGTTATATATGGAGATGGCCAGTGAAGGACAGGAGAGGGAAGGGATGGACAGCAGTTGTGAATCAATGTCAGCTGACAACTGTTGGAGATCAAGAGAATTAAGGTCCCTCCTGAGTTGAGGGGGGTTAGGCTGAGGTTGTTGGGTGAGGGGGTACGCGAGAGCAAATGATAAGAGGTGGTGATCAGAGAGTGGATATGGAGTGTTGCAGATATTAGATACTGCTGAGAATATTGAAGTCCCCGAGAATTAGGGATGGAATGTTAGAAGAGAGGAAATAGGGTAGCCAGGCAGCAAAGTGATCAAGGAAGAGAAGAGGGGAACCAGGGGGACGGTAAATAACAGCAATGTTAGCAGAGAAGGGTTTGAAAAGGCGAATTGAGTGTATTTCAAATGACGGGAAGGAGAGGGAAGGGGGGATGGGAAGAGGTTTAAAAGAGCAGTGAGGGGAGAAGAGAAACCCAACACCACCACCTTTACATTCAGAGTTTCTTGGGTTGTGGGTAAGTTGGAGACCACCGAAGGACAAAGATGCAGGGGTGTCAGTGTCATAGGGGGAGAGCCAGGTTTCTGTTAAGGCTAGTAAATCTATTGAACGAGAGATGAAGTCATGGACAGCAGTGGATTTAGTTATATTGCAAACAGAGCGTGCGTTCCAGAGGGCAGTTTTGAAGGAGGATTTAGAGGAACATGAGATGGGTATGAGATTAGTGTGGATCCTTGGGTTAGTATGTGCTGAGTTTTTTGAGAGGGGACCGGGGTTTGGAGAGACATCACCAGCTGCTAGGAGCAGAAGGATAGAAAGGAAGTGAAGGTGGGAGTAGGATTTGAAAGTTTTGTAGGAGGGTATGTATGTAGAGGATTTGGGAGGAGTTTGTGGATATAGGCTGGAAAGGTATGTGTAGAGTGCATGGGATGAATAGAGAGGGGAGGGGAGTAAGGTGGAAGTAATGATGATGGTGTTGCCAGGGACAGGTGAGTGAAAGGATAGGGATATTTTAGTGATGAGAGAAGTTAGTGTTAAAGTGAAAAATAGAAGGGAGAACATTAGAGAAAATGTGTATTATATAGATATGTACATCATATATACAAACACACACACATATCAATGAGTGTTTAATCCAATGTAAGGATGCAGCGTGTTAAATGAATTCAGGTGAGGAGAGGTTTAGTGACTTGATTGGTGTGTTAAGGAAACCAGCTGATGTGCACTATCTATAAGTAAGTTGTTGACCATGGGGTGGGATGGTGTGGGGAGGGTAGAGTGGGCAATCTTCCAGAGATGATACCTCTGCTCTGAAGATTCAACAGGACTTGGTTGCTTGGGAGTGCTGGGTGTTAATGCTGTTTTAAGGGGCCCAGTCTGAAATATAAGGTCTGAGAATTGAAATACATTTTCAGGATATGTCAATAGTAATACAAGACAATATTTGTATTAAGTAGAAAACACAGACAGGGTTTTTAACTGAAATGAGAAATCAAAGTGAATATCAAGTTTTAGTCCAAAGTAGCCGAAGTAGAAGCATTGCTGACTTAGAGAATTGTTTCCATGTCAGTTAGTTTGGCAGTACACTTGAAATTCACTTGGAATTTTCACTATAATAAATAACCCTTAAGGGTGCTTCACATTTATATGAGAGAAGAGATGTTAGAAAGTTGAAACTTCTAACCTCCAAACCCAACATTCACTTTCCAAAGAAGTCAGGGACGCCAATATAAAAGATCTACACTATGATTACAGTGTTATCTAATTCCAATTAATAAATAACGGTAACTCCATGAAACAAACACTCCAAGCATCATTCAGATTTGTTTCATTTGAATCCTTTCCTTCTCTAACTTCTTCATTTGAAGATAAAAAATATTTAGTATTAAATATATCAAGTTAATAAAGAGGATGAACTGCATGTAGAAAGAAAAGGTAAAACTCAGCATGGCTGTTAATGCCGCTGTGTAAATTAAAGGGTAAATGTTTATACTTTCCATATTATTAGACTGTTACCTGTGCATTCCAGATTGATTCTTCACCTGCCATTCCTTTTGGATCCATCATTTTGTCCTGATATCCAAGATCATTTCTCTACACATGGAATCGAAATACATTATCAGGATATTCCAATAATAATACAAGACAATTTGTTTTATTAAGAAGAAATCACAGACAGGGTTTTTCACTGAAATGAGAATTCAAAGTGAATATCAAGTTTAATTCCAAAGTAGCCGAAGTAGAAGCATAGCTGACTTAGAGAATAGTTTCCATGTCAGTTAGTTTGGCCGTACACTTGAAATTCACTTTGAATTCTCACTTTAGTAAGTAACTCTGCGTGTGTTTCACATTTCTCTATAAGAGAAAAGAGACTTTAAAATGTTGAAACTTCTATCCTCAAGTTGCTGTGAATCTGTGTAAATGTCCATTAGACATGGCCAGGAACGTTTATATAATGGTACTGAATATTTTGGAAACCTTATCATATCAATGACTGTGCCATTCATAATAAAATCACCGTATTCCGAACCATTTAATCTAATTAACTACATTATTTAAACCAGGGCTCAATTAATCTCTGGTTTTCAGCTCTGATAGTGACGTTGCCTACAATATCCTTTTGATTCTGCCCTCCTAGACTGAACACAACGATCTGTGCATGGTTCCCCCCCCCACCCTCTAACAAAACACAGTGATTTCCAGGAAGGAAAGAAGAGAAGACTGGAGCCAGAATGGCCAATTCATAAATGCATGACAGATATACAAAACAAGAATGTGTGTATGTGTGTGTGTTTGTGTGTGTATACATTTAAACAATTTTTGTTATATTTAACAGGTCAAGTCTTTATTTTTATTTTTTTTGGAATGAGGGAGGGTTGGGGGTTGTTAGAGAATTCTGTGCCTACAGGTGCTCTGCCAGTTAATTCTGTCAAGAGCAATAATTCATTTTCAGGAATAATTTATTAACAAAGACTTGAAGGGCATGAGTATACAATGTTATTTATATTACATTATACATTATACAATTATATGGCCTGCACAGATTATTTGTTCTATCTGTATCTCTGTTGAGATTTGTTTCATTTGAATACTTTCCTTCTCTAAATTCTTCATTTCGAAAATAAAACATTTAGTACTAAATATATCTATTTAATAAACATGATGAAGAAACCTTACTACAAAAACTGCATGTAGTAAGGAAACTTAAAACTCAGCATGCCTGTTAATGCCGCTTCATAAATCAAAGGGTAAATGTTTATACTTTCCATATTATTAGACTATTACCTGTGCATTCCAAATTGATTCTTCATTTGCTATTCCATTTGAATCCATCATTTTGTCTTGATTTCTAAGATTTTTTTCTGTACACATGGAATTGAAATAAATTTTCAGTATATTCCAATTGTAATACAAGACAATATGTTTTATTAAGAATAAAACACAGACAGGGTTTTCAACTGAAATGAGAAATCAAAGTGAATATCAAGTTTAATTCCAAAGTAGCCGAGGTAGAAGCATAGCTGACGTAGAGAATAGTTTCCATGTCAGTTAGTTTGGCCGTACACTTGAAATTCACTTTGAATTCTCACTTTAGTAAGTAACTCTGCGTGTGTTTCACATTTCTCTATAAGAGAAAAGAGACTTCAAAATGTTGAAACATTTACCCTCACGTTGCTTTGAATCTGTCTAAATGTCCGTTAGACATGGCCAGGAACATTTTTATAACAGTACTGAATATTTTGGAAACCTTATTATATCAAGGACTCTGCCATCTATCATGACAAAGCACTCTATTACGCACCTGTAACGGACCGTTTCAGCAGACAAGGGGTAAAAATCCACTTACGCGATATGCCCCTTTCTGAGACAGGCACAGCTACTGCAGAACACCAAACTCCCGAACTGGATACAAAATAGCACTCCAACTCCCGAACTGGAACCTCACGAACAGCTGCAAGCAGATGAACAGGAAAAGCATACAATCAGCTTACACTCCTGGCAATCAGTCTCCAACAGCATACAGTGAATCCCCCCAAGAACGAGACAAGGCTCCGTGTTGAGGGTCAAGCAGCGGTCTGAGGTGCTGGCACCCAGCCTGGTTTTTATTACAGTCTTTTCAAATACAGGACTGCCCACAGGGAGGTATAAAACAAACAATCACATATCAGTTACATCCCACATATTCCCTCCCCTTATCCTGAGAGGAAACTCAATTACACATACAGTTAAACATACTTTCTACCCAACTTTCATAACTCTAAAACCATACATCACATTCACATAAAAATTACATATTCACAATCAATCCATTCAGGGGAACACCATGTTTAAAAATGACTTGAATCGGACCAGGGGTTAAAAAGCTAGTAAAATATCTTTTGGGCCCTGGCTGGCACATGGCTATCTGGCTCAAAACCGGTTCCACAGAGCCCTCTGTCCTGGAGACAATGGGAAAATAATCCAATTATATCCAGGGATAGAGGCAGACTCCATTGAGCACATGGTTGCAAAAATACATAAAATACACAAGGTTACAATTACTACATAAAATAAAGACATGCAACATATCCCCAGATAGTTTAGGTCTGAGTGCATATTATTCAATGGCGCTCAGACCACACACATACAGTTCAATTGCCATGGAGATAAAGTCTTTCCCATAGTCTTTCATTATATGAATGGGCTCAATGGCATAGCTATCTGGGGTATCACCGCTCACACAGGGCAAGTACCGAATGACCCCACTGTATTTAAAGGGCCAGAAGGAGTGACATGCACTCTGTTAGGGTCAAATACTGTTTTTAAAGGGCCCAATCTCCCAGGGCCATAGTCCAAAGGCAGCAGGCGGGCAACCAGGCTTCTCCAATGCAATGTGGCGAGATTGCTCTCGTCACATCTCTCTCCTTTTCCAAACAGACTAACAGGGTATCTGACCTCCTGCCGGTCAGTGCCCTTGTTAGTCCAGCAGCCCACCCACATAACAGAAACAGCAGTACAGCCCACCCACAATAACTGGTTACTACACCTGAGTAAGGGAGAATCTTGTCCATGTCCAGGTGCCTCACCACGGCTGTGTGGGGGACTGGTAGGCTGCCTTGGTGGGTTGCTGAGTGGACAGATACCAGCGGTACTCTGCCCTGATGCCAGTACTACCGCGGGAGTAGTCTGGTTGAAGCCTGGTTGCTGGAGACTGACTGTCTCCCCTTTAGTTACACCGCTCTGCTGCTGGAGACCGACTGTCTCCCCTTTTGTTGCACAACTCTGCTGCCGGAGGGGGAGACCGACTGTCTCCCCTTTGGATACTCTAAGCTGTCGCTGGGGAGAGGGGGTAACAGGCTCCTCTGCCGATAGAACACTCTGCCGCTGGGGAAAGAAGACGGAGCTCTCTATTCCCTGCCCTTTAATGATCTGCCGTGTGGAGAGGTGGTAGTAAACTCCTCTCCCATACAAACTTTCATCCTCTGTGGAGGGAGACCGACTATCTCCGCTCCCAATACAGTGTCCTGCTGCTGGGGAAAGGAGACTGGGCTCTCTATTTCCTGCTGGACACTCTGCCGCTGGGGAATGGAGACTGGGTTCCCAATTCCCAATAAATAACACTGCTGCTGGGGAATGGAGACTGGGCTCCCAATTCCCAAAAAATCACGCTGCTGCTGGGGGGCAGGAACAACTACCTCTGCCCCCTGTAACTCAGCCTGCCGCTGGGGAGGGAGGACGCTGCTCTCCTCTCCCTGCACTTTACACTGCCACTGGGGAATGGAGACTGTGCTCCCAATTCCCTGCAGGACCGGTGGAGAGACCTCGGTCCCATCTCCACCGGCCACCTGGGGTTCTTCCCAGTAAAACTGTACCATCTCGTCCCCTCTGAATGGGTCTGGCTCTGGGTCTGTCATGCTGCTCTCCTGCTGAGCCTTCTCACTGTATTGGAAAAGCTGCTGGTAGCACTGTTCTAGCTCCATCTCCCGGGTCACCAGGTGGACCAGGTCTTGCTCAATTTCGTGAGTGTCGTCCCAGTCATACCTGCTCTCCCTTCACTCCAAGAGATCACTGAACCGGGCTTGTGTAGGGCTCCCAAATTCAAGCTCTGAAAAAGACTCCCATAACAAGCCAGGACCATCAAACTCCTCTCCCTCTGGCTTGTCATACTCTGCTGTCCAGGGCAGGTACTGTGCCCCATACCACCAGAGCGCCTGGTAGGCATCCTCCAGCCACATCTCCTGCCATACCCGGAGCTCCAATTCCTTTACCCATTCCTCCAGGGGCTGCTCTCCCAGGAAGGGCATCCGCAGGGCTACTCGCTTCTGCAACCGCTGGTCTTCCTTGGGGAGTCTCTCGCCCTGCTGGTACTCCACAATACCCAGTGCCTGGTACCAGATGCCTTTACGGACTGCATCTCGGTCATCCATGGCACCCTCATCATAATCCACTGCTGGTTCCATCCTGGTGCTGTCAGGGTCGCTGTACTCAGACATGCGTTGCCCCCAATTTGTAAATCCAAACAAATGGTGTCTCCTGTAGCTGTCCTTCTGGCTGTAGGAACGATCCCGCCGCTTGCCACCAATTGTTACGGACCGTTTCAGCAGACAAGGGGTAAAAATCGACTTAGGCGATATGCCCCTTTCTGAGACAGGCACAGCTACTGCAGAACACCAAACTCCCGAACTGGATACAAAATAGCACTCCAACTCCTGAACTGGAACCTCACGAATAACTGCCAGCAGACGAACAGGAAAAGCATACAATCAGCTTACACTCCTGGCAATCAGTCTCCAACAGCATACAGTGAATCCCCCCAAGAACGAGACAAGGCTCCGTGTTGAGGGTCAAGCAGTGGTCTGAGGTGCTGGCACACCCAGCCTGGTTTTTATTACAGTCTTTTCAAATACAGGACCGCCCACAGGGAGGTATAAAACAAACAATCACATATCAGTTACATCCCACAAATTCCCTCCCCTTATCCTGAGAGGAAACTCAATTACACATACAGTTAAACATACTTTCTACCCAACTTTCATAACTCTAAAACCATACATCACATTGACATAAAAATTACATATTCACAATCAATCCATTCAGGGGAACAACAAATTAAAAAAATGGCATGGATCAGACCAGGGGTTCAAAAGCTAGTAAAATATCTTTTGAGCCTTGGCTGGCACATGGCTATCTAGCTCAAAACCGGTTCCACAGAGCCCTCTGTCCTGGAGACAATGGGAAAATAATCAAATTATATCCAGGGATAGAGGCAGACTCCATTGAGCACATGGTTTCAAAAATACATAAAGTACAATAAAATACACAAGGTTACAATTACTACATAAAATAAAGACATGCAACATATCCCCAGATAGCTTAGGTCTGAGCGCATATTATTAAATAGTGCTCAGACCACACACATACAGTTCAATTGCCATGGAGCTAAAGTCTTTCCCATAGTCTTTCATTATATGAATGGGCTCCATGGCATAGCTATCTGGGGTATCACCGCTCACACAGGGCAAGTACCGAATGACCCCACTGTATTTAAAGGGCCAGAATGAGTGACATGCACTCTGTTAGGACCAAATACTGTTTTTAAAGGGTCCAATCTCCCAGGGCCATAGTCCAAAGGCAGCAGGCGGGCAACCAGGCTTCTCCAATGCAATGTGGCGAGATTGCTCTCGTCACAGCACCGTTTAATCTAATTTACTACATTATTTAAACCAGGGCTCAATTAATCTCTGGTTTTCAGCTCCGATAGTGACGTTGTCTAGGTTATCTTTTTGATTCTGCCCTCCTAGACTGAACACAGCAATCTGTGCATGGTCCCACTCCCCCTAACAAAACACAGTAAATTTAAGGGAAGGAGAGAAGAGAGGACTGGAGCCAGAATGGCCAATTCATAAATGCATGACAGATATAAAAAAAACAGAATGTGTGTGTGTGTGTATACATTTAAAATTTTTTGTTATATTTAACAAGTCAAGTCTTTATTTATTTTTTAGTTTGGAATGAGGGAGGGTTGGGGTTGATTGAGAATTCTGTGCCTACAGGTGCTGTTCCAGTTAATTCTGTCAAGAGCAGTCATTTTGAGGAATAATTTATTAATAAAGACTTGAAGGGCATGAGTACACAATGTTATTTATATAAAAATGATATGGCCTACACAGATTCTCTGTAGAGATTTGTTTCATTTGAATACTTTCCTTCTTTAAATTCTTCATTCGAGAATAAAACATTAGTACTAAATATATCAATTTAATAAACATGATGAACAAACCTTACTACAGAAACTGCATGTAGTAAGGAAACTTAAAACTCGGCATGGGTGTTAATGCTGCTTCATAAATCAAAGGGTAAATGTTTATACTGTCCATCTTATTAGACTTACCTGTGCATTCCAAATTGATTCTTCATTTGTCATTCCTTTTGAATCCATCATTTTGTCTTGATTTCTAAGATTTTTTCTCTACACATGGAATTGAAATACATTTTCAGTATATTCCAATAGTAATACAAGACAATATGTTTTATTAAGAATAAAACACAGACAGGGTTTTTCACTGGAATGAGAATTCAAAGTGAATATCAAGTTTAATTCCAAAGTAGCCGAAGTAGAAGCATAGCTGACTTAGAGAATAGTTTCCATGTCAGTTAGTTTGGCCGTACAATTGAAGATTATGCTAGCGTCAGTGTACCTTTAATCTTAATTTTAACCCCTTAAGGACCGGACTGTTTTTGCGATGTTGTACATTTGCGACCAGGCATCTTTTTGACACTTTTGTGGTGTTTGTGTTTAGCTGTAATTTTCCGCTCTCTTTTACTGTTCCCATATAAATTATATATTGTTTTTTTCAGGACAAAAGAGGCTTTCTTTACATACCATTATTTATATAATCTCATGTAATTTAATTTTTAAAAAATGAAAAAATATGATGAGAAATTTTAAAAAAATACATGTTTTTTTACCTTTATGTGAAAAATCTTTTACTCATCTACAAAAGCGAATGAAAAAAACTGCTAAATAGATTCAAAATTTTGTCCTGAGTTTAAAAATACCCAGTGTTTACCTGCTTTTTGCTATTTTTTTGCATGTTATAGGGCTATAAGTACAAGTAGGATATTGCGGTTTCAAAACATACATTTTTAAAATGTATCAATAGTGACATTGTAACACTATTATCTGTCATAAATCGCTGAATAACACCCCACATGTACATATTTTTTTTTAAAGTAGACAACCCAGGGTATTCAATATGGGCTATGTCCAGACTTTTTTAGTAGCCACTTAGTCGCAAACACTGGCCAAAGTTAGCGTTCATATTTGTTTGTGTGTGAAAAAAGTAAAAAACTAAATTGAACGCTAATTTTGGCCAGTGTTTGTGACTAAGTGGTTACTAAAAAAGACTGGACATACCCCATTTGCAATACCTTGGGTTGTCTTCTTTTGCAAATGGTATGCCATCATGGGGGTAATTCTCATTCCTGGGCTACCATACGCTCTCAAAGGCAACGTAACCAACCTGGCCATTTTCAATGTAAAAATATTTGACCCATATATTTGACCCTGTAACTTTCAAAAACGCTATAAAACCTGTACATGGGGGGTACTGTTATACTCAGGAGACTTTGCTGAACACAAATATTAGTGTTTCAAAACTGGAAAATGTATCACAACAATTATATCATCAGTAAAAGTG
Organism: Pelobates fuscus; assembly: GCF_036172605.1. Classification (NCBI taxonomy): domain Eukaryota; kingdom Metazoa; phylum Chordata; class Amphibia; order Anura; family Pelobatidae; genus Pelobates; species Pelobates fuscus. Next base: position 388,199,276 of record NC_086317.1, on the reverse strand, counting down.
CTGTTTGTGTGTGAAAAATGCAAAAAAAGTCACTTTCACTGACAATATCATCGCTGTGATATGTTTTACTGTTTTGAATCACTAATATTTGTGTTCAGCAAAGTCTCCCGAGTAAAACAGTACCCCCCATGTACAGGTTTAAGGGTGTCGTAGAACGTTACAGGGTAAAATACAGTGATAGCAAATTAAATTCTCTGGACTTTCGGCCTGGGTTGGCAGGCAGGTCCCTTAAATTGCAATCAATAAAATAACTTAATTATGTAAAAATATTACATAAATACGCACGTAGAATTTAAATATATATGCATATTTATATATTTGAAGTCTACGTGTATATTTATATAATTATTTATGTAATTTTGTATATGGACATATGAATAGTTCGGATTCTTTTTATTTATTTATATATACATAGATATATATACAATTTCATTCTAATTGTATTTTGATATAAATATATATATTAATATCAAAATACAGTTAGAATAAAATTTCATATAGATATATTTTTTTACATTTTTATTATTATTTTTACATGTTTAATTTAATTTAAATTACTTATTATTTGTATTTTATAATAATATATATATACAATATATATAGTTATTATATATATTATATATATACGTGTGTAATTTAATTATAAGTGTATTTTATATTAATATATGTACATATTAATATAAAAATACACTTAGCATGACATTATATATATATATATGATATATAGACATTATATATATATATACACACATATATAATAATAATTTTTTTTATTCACTTTAACTTTACATTTTTTTTTATGATTTTACACTAGCAGGGAGACAGTCCCCCTGCAGGCAGACACATGGACATCTATTGTGACCATGTGGTCGCCCTGTTGGGCGATCACATGGCCACAGGGCTCCTAATCCTCCATGGGGAGACTGTCTGGGCTGCAGGCAGTCTCCCCACAACGGGAGCACCGCCGATCGCCGCCGGGGGAACGACGGCGGTCGGGTAAGTACATCCCAAAGTTAGGACGGTTCAGGACCGTCGTCGGTCGGCAATGGAAAAATGCAGATGACGGTCCTGAACCGTCCAGCGTCCTTAAGGGGTTAATAATGACAGGAGGCGAGTATTTTGCAATAGGACGTAAGTTATTCCCAGCAAATAGGCTCCTCCTCCTCTTTCAGTAGCGGCATCGTAACAGGAAAGGGTTCAATAACGAAACATAGAGAAAAAAAAGTTCATCAAATGGCATCTGGCGGGCACAACGTTGAACAACCAGTTCAGTATGATTGTGTGTATACTTAATAGTGTGTGTGTGTGTAATAAATAGTGTCAGTGACATTATGTGTATACTTAACAGTGTATGACATTGTGTGTATACTTAACAGTGTGTGTTAGCGAGAGTGTATGACATTGTGTGTATACTTAATAATAGTGAGTGTTAGTGAGAGTGTGTCAGTGACATTGTGTATATATTTAATAAGTGTGTGTTAGTGTATACTTCAGCAGAGTGTGTGTTAGAGTGTGTAAGTGACATTGTGTGCTTTCTGAAGACTGTGTGAGTGACCATGCGACCAATTATATCCATAATACATTTTATAGATTATAATGAAAAAAACGTTTCTTACAGTGAACCTGTCAGACAGGTTCACTGTAACATTAATTAACGCAAACCCATTACTATAAATTAAATCCCACAATATTATAAATAAAATCCCACCAAATGAATGAAAATATTATTATCACAGCTATAAAGTATATATTTCATGTAAAATGTATGTATTACAGACAACCCAACATGCAAAAATGCATTTCAGGGAGGTGGCTTCACAAGTTACTACGCCACCCTGTGCACATACTCCGCCTCCCCCTGACACGCTTGCGCTAACCCCCCCTCCCCCCCCACCAACACAGATACACGTACTGGCACATACACTCTGACACACATTGAAACGCACACTAGCACATACATTCAGATACACACACATTGATGCATACACTCAGATACACACACTAAAACACAGATACACACACTGAAACACACACACATATTGACATGCACAGAAGTCATACTTTATAGATTTGATTGTGAGTGTGATTTCCGGGATATTGTGTATGATCTGCGGGTGTCAGGGAGCCGCATTCAACATGTGAGAGTGACTTGATGTCTGGTATTAGGTAGTATGTGTGTATGGATGTATGTATTAGGCAGTGTGCGTGTATGGGTGTATGTATTAGGCAATATATGTATTGTGCAATATGTGTGTGCAGATGGATGTATTAGGCAGTATGTGTGTATGGATGTAAGTATTAATCAGTGAGCATGTGTTAGGCAGTGTGCGTTTATGGGTCTATGTATTAGGCAATATGTGTATATAAATGTATGGATGGATGTATTAGGCAGTGTGCGTGTATGGGTGTGTATGTATTAGGCAATATGTGTGCAGGATCAGAACAAGCAGAGAAGAGGCAGCGCAGAGCAAGTAGAGAGGAGCAGAGCAAGCAGAGAGGAGCACAGAGAAGCAGAGCAAGTAGAGAAAAGCAGAGCAAGTCGAGAGGAGCGGAGCAGAGCAAGCAGAGAGGAGCAGAGCAAGTCGAGAGGAGCGGAGCAGAGCAAGCAGAGAGGAACAGAGAGAAGCAAAGCAAGTAGAGAAAAGCAGAGCAAGTCGAGAGTAGCGGAGCAGAGCAAGCAGAGAGGAGCAGAGCTAGTAAAGGGGAGCAGAGCAAGCCAAGAGGAGCAGAGCAAGCAAACCATGCAAATAGAAACACAGCATGCAGAGAGGAGGCACAGCAGAGCGCAGCACCACAGAGCAAGCAGAGAGAAGCAGAGCAAGTCGAGAGTAGTGGAGCAGAGCAAGCAGAGAGGAGCCGAAGCAGAGCATGCAAATAGAAGCACAGCATGCAGAGAGGAGGCAGAGCAGAGCAGAGCAAGCAGAGAGGAGCAGAGAAAGCATAGAGGACCAGAGAAAGCATAGAGGAGCAAGAGCAAATGAGGCAGAACAGAGCAAGCAGAGAGGAGCAGGTATTGTGGCCCGTGGCCTCTGCCACATCTAGGTTCTGAATTAATTGCAGTGATTACAGCGAGTGGTGTGAGTGCAATCAGTGGTAAGTAGCCTTTGTGTCAAACAGTGAGTGGTATGACAGTGGCACTTACTCCTGAGACTGCAGACAGTGTCACCTTACTTATCAGAGATTGCAGACAGTTTGCAGTGCGGCCCCACGTAAGGTGTGAAATCTTACCTACCTGAGAGTGCAATTTGCAGAGGGACGGAGTGAACGGAGCGGACACTCCAGACAGTGGCACTACTACTGTAAGTAACGTGAACTTTAATTGCAGCTTTTGAGTAAATTATTTGTATGTACCCAGGATTCCATATTGTGAGCGTGAGAATGAAACAAGTCATTTTAGTTTGTGTTGGTACAGTATTCACCAACTATAGGTCAGGGCACAAACTTTAGTGCCATCCATTTTTATTTGTTCATGGAAGTAGAGCTAAATCTGCTCTTCTTACAGGAAAAATTCATTTGAGTTAGCATTTCAAAATACAACTTTGTGTCACTTTGAAATGCTTAAACTGTAGTGTAGTGAATACACTGTTAAGTGACCATTTTCTATGTATGTGAAATATTTATATAGAAGTGTTAATTTAAATTTCCTTCAAATTGCATGTTGTAAATTATTTTAAAAATAAATATTTAAAAAAACAACAACTACGGTAGTTTTGTAACAATTCTGGCATCATGAGATATTGTTACAATTGCATATCTAAAGCAGACTTTAGCATATTTAACAAGGTGCTGGAAATCTGAATTTTGTTAACTTTTAAATGCTCTCCACGTGTGTGCGTGTGTGTGTGTATACACACACACACACACACATATATATATATGAAAACAACATGCTTAAATGGGGTGCTGCTGGGGGCCAATAAGTACAGTAAAAATAGAAATCCAGCGCACTCACTTATCAACTAAACAGCTACTTTGATGCTGACAGATTTGACTAGTTTTATTAAAAACACCTAATCTAGGCAAAAAATAATGGGGGTTTAGTTACACTATGTGATCATACATTGCATAAGCCTGCCACAAACGTCAATGTACCCCATCTTTGGCAGGTCCTACTCTCACTGACAACTGTCTACTAAATGAGCTACTCACTTGGGGAAATCCTTCCATCTCGAGTTCTCTGCAGTACAAGGCTTAAATAGGGTCCTGAGATCAGACACCTGTGAGGGGGGCGGTGCAAAACCAAGGAGCTGGCTAGACTCCTAAATATATTTGGGAAAACAAGGGTCTGGCTGCACTCACCTAAACAGGCTTAAATGGGTTGCTGCTGGGGGCCAATAAGTACAGTAAAAATAGAAATCCAGCGCACTCACTTATCAACTAAACAGCTACTTTGATTACTATATATATATATATATATATATATATATATATATTGTAGCGGCACCCCGGTGTAGTAGGGGTTTACGCCGCTGAGAAGGTGTCCTTTCCCCCTCAAGTTGAAGTCAGCTAAAGCATAACAGGTTCCCAATAATTACGAATCCAAGTAATAGCCATCCCCTCCAAGCACGAGACGAGACTCTGTGTTGAGGGTCAAAGTAGGAATAATGTTTATTCTGTAACTCGGGCTTTTATGCCGTACAACAACTCCTCCCCGTATCCGGAGGAGATAATACATTTACAGTGGGAGTCACTCCCACTGTACCGGGCAGAATATTTTACAATTATTACAGGTTTAATAACACACACAATATGTAACGAAAATACAATGTGCTACGTGTATTAGGGAACGGAGATCTAAGGGAACAATATACGTGAAAATCCCCTAGATCGGTTGGGCCGTTCGCTAGATACACGTTTGCACCATTTACGCATGAACAATATAATATAAACAAAAAGTCTCTCTTGGATCCGGTGTCTTGATTTCGGTACTCTGGATCTGTCGACCAGCATGGACGTACGTTATCGGTAAGGGTGAAATTCGTCGTGTGGAAAGTTCGGTCATTAGTCCATGCGGTCAAAATGGCCGCGACCCATTGTTCTCTCCACGTGGCGGTGTGTACCGTACGGATCCATAAGTACCCGAAATCCCCAATAATCCACATACAACGGCAATTCTCCGAGATGGTATCTGCCACTCCAAAAGGGGTCTGTCACACGGCTCCCTCCTAGTGGTACACTCCGGCAGACCTGGCTTGATCCTTTCGGATTAACTTAGGGATGACCGGAATTCACTTGTCCGGAGAATTGTCAAGTTGTCGGGACAACCCATCGGCGTTGCCATTTAGCTTACCGGGTCGATAGCTGATGGTGAAATTGTACGTTTGCAGGGCCAAGCTCCATCTTAGCAATCGGCCATTGTCTCCTGCGACCCGGTTAAGCCATACCAATGGATTGTGGTCGGTTACCAAGGAAAATTCTTGTCCATACAAATAAGGGGTTAGTTTTTTCAATGCCCATACCAGGGCCAGGCACTCTTTCTCTACGGCCGCATAACTCACTTCCCTCGGTAACAACTTTCGGCTGAGGTATGCGACCGGATGCTCCTTTCCGTCTTCCCCGATTTGGCTCAGCACAGCCCCCAGTCCATACATGGAAGCGTCTGTATGTACAAGGAAACGTTTGTTAGGTACTGGGGCAGCCAAGACAGGAGCATTAACAAGTGCATGTTTGAGCGATTGGAATGCGGCTTCACAAGCGGGAGACCACAGGACCTGTCTGGGTAAATTCTTCTTGGTCAAGTCAGTCAAGGGCTTGGCTACCGTACTATAATCAGGGACAAAGCGCCTATAATACCCGGCGGTCCCTAAGAAGGCCAATACTTGGGTCTTGGTATTAGGTGTGGGCCAGTTCGCTACTGCTTCAACCTTGGCAGGTTCCGGCCTCTGGTTTCCACACCCTACTCGGTGACCCAGGTATTGGACCTCGGCCATTCCTAAATGGCACTTCTCGGGTTTTAGTGTCAGGCCCGCGGCCCGAATCTTATCTAATACTACCCCTACGTGGACTAAATGTTCTTCCCAAGACTCACTGTAGATCGCAATGTCATCCAGGTATGCACACGCAAACTCCTGGAATCCATCGAGGAGCCGATCCACCATTCGCTGGAACGTAGCCGGGGCATTTTTCATCCCGAATGGCATGACCTTAAATTGGTATAGGCCAAACGGGGTGACAAATGCCGACTTGGGGACGGCATCCTCGGCCAGGGGAATCTGCCAATAACCCTTGCAGAGGTCTATGGTAGAGAGATAGTTACCCCTGGCTATGCGATCTAATAGTTTGTCTACCCGGGGCATAGGGTAAGCGTCAGTGGTAGTTTTCTCATTCAGTCGTCGGTAGTCGACGCAGAACCGAGTGGTTCCGTCTTTCTTGGGGACTAGGACTACGGGAGAGGCCCAGGGACTGTCTGATGGTTCAATGACCCCTAGCTGGGTCATTTCCCATATTTCCTTTAGCATCCCGTCCCGGACGGCTTCCGGAATACGGTAAGGGGGTTGTCGGAGGGGGGCCTGCCCTGGGGTTTCTACCTTGTGTATGGCCAGGGTGGTGTATCCTGGCTCCTGGGAGAAGGTACTCTGTTTCTCCCATAGGAGCTGTCTAGCTTGCTCCAGCTCCGTAGGGTTCAGTCGCTCTCCCAGCTTCACTAGGCTAACTGGGTCGGGGTGAGTCTCCCCTTCTAGCAGGTCAGGTAGGGGTAAGTTTTCGGGGTCATCAGTAGCTGGGGCACAAACAGCGTGAATATCTTCTTGCCGTTCTTGGTACTCCTTCAGCATGTTCACATGAAAGGATCGTTGGATCCGTTCATCTGCACAGCTGGCAATAAGGTAGGTGGTATCACAGAGTTGGGCTAAAACCTTGTAAGGACCCTGCCACGCAGCTTGCAGTTTGTTGTCCTTCACCGGTTTTAGCACCAATACCTTCTGCCCTATTTGGAATAGTCGTTGCCGGGCACCCCTATCGTACCATCGTTTCTGTCGCCCCTGGGCCGCCTGGAGATTCTCCCTTACCAATAAGGAGAGTTGCTCCATACGGTCCCGGAGTTCCAGGACATATGGCACAATAGGTGTCCCTGCCTGTTCGGTCTCCCCTTCCCAGTGGTCCCGAATGAGATCGAGGGGTCCTCGCACCCTCCTCCCATACAATAACTCAAAGGGAGAGAAACCCGTAGATTCTTGGGGGACTTCCCTATAGGCAAATAACAGGTGGGGTAGGAATCTTTCCCAGTCTCTGCAACCGTCCGTAAAGGTCCTCAACATTTGTTTGAGAGTCCCATTAAAGCGCTCACAGAGACCGTTAGTTTGGGGGTGGTATGGGGAACTGAGCAGGGGTTTAATGTGGCACACTTTCCATAACTGCTGTGTGAGTATGGCCGTGAACTGGGTTCCCTGGTCGGATAGGATTTCTTTAGGGAACCCCACCCGAGTGAATATCTTAACCAAGGCATCGGCTACTGTCTCCGCTTCAATATTGGACAGGGGTACTGCCTCTGGGTACCGGGTCCCATAGTCCACCACAGTAAGAATGTACTTCTTACCGGATGGGCTGGGTCGTGCTAGGGGGCCTACAATGTCGACGGCGACCCTATAGAAAGGTTCCCCAATGATCGGCATCGACATTAATTTGGCCTTTGGGCGATCCCCCCTCTTACCCACCCGTTGGCAAGTGTCACAGGTTCTGCAATATTGTCGTACGTCCCGGTTAAACCCTGGCCAGAAGAAGTTCTGGGTAATCCTATGGCCCGTGCGACGTACTCCTAAATGGCCAGCTAAGGGTATATCATGAGCTATCCTCATGATCTCTTGTCGGTACTTCTTCGGTAGCACTAGTTGCTTCTGTGGGACGGGGTTTTTACCTGTTGCGGGCTCCTGGGGGATCCTATACAGTCTATCCCCCACCCACTCGTAGCTTTCCCCATCCGTTCCTAGTTCCTTTTTGTCAGCTTTATCCCTATATGTAGCGGAGAGCTGATTTCTCGCAGCTATTCTCCACTTTAGATCCAAGGGAGGCTCAGGAACAAGTCATTAGTAAATCCACAGCAGAGTTTCCAGCAGGTAAAAAGGTTCAGCGAAATCCCCACAGCACTCCCAATAACTGGACGACACACAGTTTCAGGAGTAGAACTGACAATCGTTTATTCCAAGGTTTCTTATAAAGCCTGCTCCCATGCAAGGGAGGGAACTACAGTAATTATGACAGTAACCAATACCATTCTTGTTACCTCCCACACATCTCCTCCCCTCAGAGTGAGTCATAATCCCCTTAAGTTGTACCGTACTTTACCCCAAACTTGGATGTACCCCTAAACCATCACATATCCTTAATATCAGGGTACCGCTAGGTAGCCCTGATCTGGGTGAATATAATATCCAAAATTCACCCAGATCGGACCAGGGGTTCGGTAGTTACAGGCAGGGGAAGTTTGACCGACCGCACACGAGTTGGTATCCGAAAAGGGTTCCACGAGAATGGGCCCTGCGGTCGGTCTCCGTTCGGCAGTTAAAACAGGCATTTATAATTGCCATCCACAGTTACATTCACCTAGATAGTGATTCCCTCATTCGGTACTTTATTACTACCGAATGGGTATTCGTTATGTTTCTCCGTTCGGCAGTTACGGAGCTCTGGAGGTCTCAGCGGTGTTTGGTTGTTTGAGTGTCCGATTTGAGTTCCAGGCACTCGACGACCAAACACCGCTGGGATTTTCATGCGTAAGATGGCCGCCGCCACGTGTACGCATGCCGAATGGCGGCCACCCAGATACAATGCTAATGAGCCGGTTAACTTGCGGTTGGAAGGAATGTGAACTTTAATAGCCGGCACACTTCTCTCTGGGGTGGTCCCTCCGTTCGGTAGTTTCCATAAGTATATAGTACGGATGGAAACTACCGAATACCATACAATTCACATAATACACACACGAATAGCAATTTCAACATAGGGAAAACATATACAAACACAGTCACACAGGCATTTTGCAGGACAGGCTCACTGCATTCCGCTACACTGCTCCCCCTTGCCCACAAGCCGGCATACACAGTCTGATCCCACACGGATCGGCTTGGGGATGACCGGGGTGCTCACGGATCATTTCTCCAGATCAGTTTGTCGCGACAACCCGTCGGCGTTTCCATTTTGCTTACCCGGGCGGTATTGAATGTTAAAGTCAAAAGGCTGCAGCGCCAAACTCCAGCGCAGCAGCCTGGCATTGTCCCCAGCCACCCGGTTCAGCCAGACTAACGGGTTGTGATCCGTGAGCAGCGAAAAAGCCTGTCCGTACAAGTAGGGTTGCAATTTCTTCAAGGCCCACACCACAGCCAGGCATTCCTTCTCGATGGCGGCGTAGCTTACTTCCCGGGGTAAAAGTTTGCGACTGATGTAAGCCACGGGATGTTCTCCGCCATCGGCCCCGACTTGGCTCAATACTGCCCCCAATCCAAACATAGAAGCGTCTGTGTGAACAAGAAAACGTTTAGTTGGATTGGGAGCGGCCAAGACAGGGGCATTAACAAGTGCATCTTTCAAGTGTTGGAATGCCTGCTCACACTCCGGGGTCCAGGTTACTTGGCGGGGAAGGTTTTTACGTGTCAGGTCCGTGAGGGGTTTGGCCAGGGCACTATAATTGGGGACAAATTTCCGGTAATACCCTGCTGTCCCTAGGAAGGCTAACACCTGGGTTTTAGTTGTCGGGGTAGGCCACTGTGATACTGCCTCTACTTTGGCGGGTTCCGGCTTCTGCTTACCACAGCCCACTCTGTGGCCCAGGTACTGTACCTCGGCCATCCCAATACTACATTTAGCTGGTTTTAGGGTCAAACCAGCCTCCCGGATCCTGTCTAGAACCGCTCCTATATGGGCCAAGTGTTCCTGCCAGGTATCGCTAAATATGGCAATATCATCGAGATATGCGCAGGTATAGTCTTGGAACCCATCTAGGAGGCGGTCCACCATCCGCTGGAAGGTAGCCGGCGCGTTTTTCATCCCAAACGGCATGACCTTAAATTGGTACAGGCCGAATGGGGTGACAAAGGCGGACTTAGGGATGGCTTCCGGGGCTAAGGGAATCTGCCAATACCCTTTGCACAGATCAATTGTGGTAAGGTATTGTCCCCTGGCCATCCGGTCTAGTAATTCATCGATCCTAGGCATCGGGTATGCGTCGGATACGGTCTTCTCATTCAGTCTCCTGTAGTCCACGCAAAAGCGGGTCGTGCCGTCCCGCTTTGGTACGAGGACCACTGGAGATGCCCAGGGACTATCTGAGGGCTCAATCACTCCTAACTGTATCATCTCCTCAATCTCTTTGCGCATATTCTCCCGGACCGCTTCAGGGATGCGGTATGGGGTCTGGCGCATGGGAAGTTGACCGGGGGTGTCTACTCGGTGGGTGGCCAGAGGGGTGTATCCAGGTACATTAGAAAAGGTCTCCTGTTTTTCCTGCAGGAGTTGTTGTACCTCGATACGCTCCTGTGGGCTCAACCGATCCCCCAATACAACTGCTCCTAAATCCCCAGCCAGCTGTCCATCTTCTAACAGATCGGGGAGGGGTAGGCTGTCGCTCTCTTCAGAGGTGGGGGCGCAGATAGCTGTCACCTCCTCTGAACGCTCCTGGTAAGGTTTCAGCATGTTCACATGGATCATGCGTCGCCCCCCCTTCCCTGCGCAGTGGCCAATTATATACGTGGTGTCACATCGTTGTTCTACCACTTTATAAGGGCCTTGCCAGGCGGCCTGTAGCTTATCGTGTCGGACAGGTTTTAAAATTAAAACTTTCTGTCCGACCTGAAAGCTGCGGTCCCTGGCGCCCCTATCGTACCAGGTGCGCTGACGCGTCTGAGCTGCCTGTAGGTTTTCCTTTACCGTCTTGGTGAGTGCTTCCAGGCGATCTCGGAGGGCCAACACATATGGTACAATAGGGGTACCGTCCACGCTACGGTCTCCCTCCCAGTGCTCTCTAATCAAGTCTAGGGGTCCCCTTACCCTCCTCCCAAACAGCAGTTCAAAGGGGGAAAATCCTGTAGATTCCTGCGGCACCTCCCTGTAAGCAAACAGTAAGTGCGGCAGGAATTTTTCCCAGTCTCGGTGAGTCTCGGCGAAGGTTCGGAGCATCTGTTTTAAGGTGCCATTGAACCGTTCGCAGAGCCCATTAGTCTGGGGGTGGTACGGAGCACTAATTATAGGTTTAATTTTGCAGAACTTCCAGAGTTGTTGGGTAACCTCTGCCGTGAACTGAGTGCCCTGATCCGAGATGATCTCCCTGGGTAACCCCATCCGGGAGAAAATCTGCATCAGCGCCTCAGCCACCGTCTCTGCATGTATATTGGTTAAAGCTACCGCCTCGGGGTAGCGAGTGGCATAGTCCACTATGGTCAGGATGTACCGTTTGCCCGAGGGGCTAGGTTTCCGGAAGGGGCCTACAATATCTACGGCAACCCTATGAAAGGGTTCTTCAATTATGGGTAGGGGGTGCAGCCTCGCCTTACGCTTATCCCCCCTCTTTCCCACCCTCTGGCACGTGTCGCAGGTATTACAGTACCTGCGTACCTCCTGGCTAATCCCTGGCCAGAAGAAACTTTGGGTCAATCGATATCTGGTACGGCTGACCCCCAAATGTCCGGATAGCGGAATATCGTGCGCTATCCGGAGTAATTCGGTTCGGTACCTCTGAGGTACCACCAGCTGCCTTGTAGCAATGGGGTCTGACCCATCTATCTGTTTACTTGTTTCCCGGTACAATAGCTGTCTGTCCCATACAAATCTTTCCCCCTCTGCCCCCGGTTGGATAGAGGTGACCTTGTCTCGGTATACCTGTAAGGTAGGGTCAGTGATTACCTCGGCTACAAACTCGTCAGGAGGGGCCCAAGGGATACAGTCTAGGGAAGGGGAGGAATTTCTTACCTGGACCTCCGGCAGTGCGTTGTTTTGTTGGGTGCGGGCCTGTTGCCTGGTGACTACTGGGTGTGCTTCTTCAGTAGTTTGTGGTTCAAATGCGGAGGTGAGTTTGCCCAGATCATTCCCCAGGACCACCTCAGCAGGTAATTGCGGCATTAGTCCCACTTCCACATTCCCGAACCCCGCACCCCAATGCAAATGTACCCTGGCTGTGTCTAGCCGATACACGGCTCCCCCTGCAACCCTGACAGCCACAGTCTTATTCAGCTTGGCCTTGTCCGAAACCAAATGGCTTTGCACCAGGGTGATAGTGGCTCCCGAGTCTCGGAGCCCCTGCATAGGCTTCCCTTCCAGATATACGGTCTGCCTATGGTGCTGGCGGTTATCCGCATGTGCCTGTAAGGGGTTGGCCTCATGCAGCACTTCCCACTGTTCCACAGTCGTGACTGGAACGGCAGAGCTGTAGGGAAGTGGTACCTCGTCCTGGTAATGATGTGCTGCTGCTCTTGGTGGTGGTGGTGGAGGCCCTGGTCGGATCCAGGTGTTGCGTTCCCTGGACTGCGGACAATCTCGCTGGTAATGTCCCCACCTCTGGCATCGGTGGCATTGCACAGAAGCAGGTGTGCGGTATCTCTGCTGCGCTGCTGCTGGTGCTGGTGGAGGAAGGGGTCTTGGTGGGGGTTGAGGGTTAGGAGAAAATTAATTTACCCCTAGTGGCCGCATGGCCGGTTTGGTACCCACTGCCTTGGTTTGTCTGCGAGCATCCATAAAGTCATCTGCCTTTTTGGCAGCCTCGGTGAGGGTGGTGGGGTTACGATCCCTCACCCATTCCTGTAGTTCTGAGGATATACCCTCATAAAACTGCTCCAACAGCAGCATTTGTAACAAGTCCTCCATGGACCTCGCTTTACTCGACTGCATCCACCCAAGAGCTGCCCTTTCTAGTCGGCAAGCCCACTCTGCATGTGAATCTTTGTCCACCTTTTTCAATTCCCTGAAACGTCTCCGGTATGCCTCTGCTGTTATTGCATACCGGGCCAGGATAATCTCTTTCACCCGGTTATAGTTCCTAATTTCCACATCTGGTACAGTGCGGTAGGCTTCCGCTGCCCTTCCTGACAGCCGTCCTGCTAATATGGGTACCCACTCTTCCCTTGGTATGTTATGCAGTGTACACAGTCTCTCAAAGTCCTGGAGGAAGGCATCTATATCCTCCTCTGCTTCCACATATGTTTTAAAAGCTTGATAGGGAATTTTGGGCTTACCCTCTTGTGCCACAGCTCCTGCTGTACTTCTTTCTGGTGTTTGTGGTCTCCTATTTCTCTTCACAAACTCCTGCACCTCTGTCATGGTTTTAGAGATGATCTCTGTGGGTGGGTTTTCCCCATAAAAGGCCAGTCTGTATTGTAACTGCCTTTGGAACTCCTCCTGTTCTGTTTCAGGTCTTTGTTCCGTGGCCTGGACCTCCTCTGCTCTGTATTCTGCCATTACTTCGGTGATAAGCGTTGCTTTGGATTTGCTGCTGGCAGAAACACCTTTCGCTTCCAGAAGGTCTTTCAATGTGGTTCTTTTTAGCGTAGAAAGGTCAATCTCCATTAATCCTTGTTCCTCTGTGAGTCTGGATCCCAGCGCTGCCAACCAATGTAGCGGAGAGCTGATTTCTCGCAGCTATTCTCCACTTTAGATCCAAGGGAGGCTCAGGAACAAGTCATTAGTAAATCCACAGCAGAGTTTCCAGCAGGTAAAAAGGTTCAGCGAAATCCCCACAGCACTCCCAATAACTGGACGACACACAGTTTCAGGAGTAGAACTGACAATCGTTTATTCCAAGGTTTCTTATAAAGCCTGCTCCCATGCAAGGGAGGGAACTACAGTAATTATGACAGTAACCAATACCATTCTTGTTACCTCCCACACATCTCCTCCCCTCAGAGTGAGTCATAATCCCCTTAAGTTGTACCGTACTTTACCCCAAACTTGGATGTACCCCTAAACCATCACATATCCTTAATATCAGGGTACCGCTAGGTAGCCCTGATCTGGGTGAATATAATATCCAAAATTCACCCAGATCGGACCAGGGGTTCGGTAGTTACAGGCAGGGGAAGTTTGACCGACCGCACACGAGTTGGTATCCGAAAAGGGTTCCACGAGAATGGGCCCTGCGGTCGGTCTCCGTTCGGCAGTTAAAACAGGCATTTATAATTGCCATCCACAGTTACATTCACCTAGATAGTGATTCCCTCATTCGGTACTTTATTACTACCGAATGGGGATTCGTTATGTTTCTCCGTTCGGCAGTTACGGAGCTCTGGAGGTCTCAGCGGTGTTTGGTTGTTTGAGTGTCCGATTTGAGTTCCAGGCACTCGACGACCAAACACCGCTGGGATTTTCATGCGTAAGATGGCCGCCGCCACGTGTACGCATGCCGAATGGCGGCCACCCAGATACAATGCTAATGAGCCGGTTAACTTGCGGTTGGAAGGAATGTGAACTTTAATAGCCGGCACACTTCTCTCTGGGGTGGTCCCTCCGTTCGGTAGTTTCCATAAGTATATAGTACGGATGGAAACTACCGAATACCATACAATTCACATAATACACACACGAATAGCAATTTCAACATAGGGAAAACATATACAAACACAGTCACACAGGCATTTTGCAGGACAGGCTCACTGCATTCCGCTACACTATACTTCCGTAGAGTGGCGTCTCCCCGCGTCTCCCTCCCGAAAGTCTCAGGGGTATCCCAGTCTAAGGGGGTCTGTCCTAAGGTCACAGTCGGAGGGTTAGATCTTACCTGGGTCTCCACGACCGGCGGGCCGATTCCAATGGCACGAGCCTGAGCTCGGGTGGTGACAGGACAGGCTCCAGCAGGGCCTTGAGGAGCAAAAGCGGACAACAGCGGGGCTAAATCATTTCCCAAGAGTACTTCCGCTGGTAGCCCTTTCATCAGGCCCACATTCACTTGGCCAGCTCCCACCCCCCAATCCAAATGCACTCGGGCCGTGGGGAGGCGATGCACCGCACCCCCGGCCACTCTAACGGCCACCGTTTGTCCAGTATGCTCCTTTTCGGGGACCAGGTCGTGTTGAATCAAGGTTAAGGTGGCCCCAGTGTCTCGTAATCCACTGACAACTTGTCCATTTACTCGGACGGTTTGTCGGTGATGTTGACGGTTGTCTACAGCAGCCGCATATAGGGGGTTGGCCTCGTTTAAAATTTCCCATTGCTCTTCCCCCAGGGGCTGGGCTTCAATGCAATGGGCCCCTGGGGTAAAGGGCCGGGTGTTCCCTTCAGCGGGCTTCCTCCAAGAAGTTTGTCGAGCTGGATCAAGTGGGCATTTGTCTCTCAGGTGGCCCACCTGTTGGCACCTATGGCACCGCCGGCGGTCCGGGACACTGGACTGGGCGAAGCGGGAGGAAGTGTTGTAGCTAGGTTGAGTAACGGGGGTGGTTGGAGTAGGGCCGACGGGGCGGCTTTCTACTCGGGCAGCTGTCTTTTGGACCGAGAGATCGGGTTTGCGGGCGTCTGCGTACTCGTCGGCCAACCGTGCGGCTTCGGGTAGGGTAAGGGGTCTCCTATCCCGAATCCACTCTCTGAGCTCCTTGTCCACCTTTTCAAAAAAATGTTCCAACAAAAACAACTGTAAGACCTCCTCCGCGGTGGTAGCTTGGCACCCATCCATCCAGTGGCCAGCCGTGCGTTGTAATCGGCAGGCCCATTCGGTGTAGGAGTCACTGGTTTGCTTTCGGGATTCTCGGAAGCGTCTCCGATATGCTTCGGGGGTTACCGCATATCGGGACAATAGAGCTTCCTTTACCAATCGATAGTTTCCCACCTCATGGTCCGGGATCGCCCGGAAAGCATCACTGGCTCGTCCGGATAATTTGCCAGACAAAATTTTGACCCACTCCTCGGAGGGTACTTTATGCAAGGCACATTGACGTTCAAAGTCCGCTAGGTATTGGTCAATCTCCCCCTCTGTTTCCACAAAATTTTTAAAAGCGGCAAAGTGTACTTTCCTCTTTTCCTCGGGAGTTTGGAAAGTCCCAGCAATTGGACTGGCGCTGGTGGAAGTCTGGCGCCGGTTGGCATCAACCGCCGCAATTACTTGGGTTACAATCCTAGGTGAGGGGTTTGGTCCGTAGTGAGCCAGTCTTACCCTCACCTCGTGGTCGAATCGTTCGTCTTCCGGGGTTCGGACCAATGCGATCTCCGGTTCTGGGTTTGGTTCGACACCCAGTTCGCCATTATGCTCAGCTAAGTCCAATGCGACCAACTCTGCCAAAATGTCTCGTTTCTTTTTGTTGCTAGCCGAACGACCACGGCTCTCCAACAAGTCTTTTAGGGTAGATCGTTTCAACCTTCCGTAGTAGGCCTCCATCCTGTTTGCTCTCGGTAGCTGTCCCTCTGGGGTGAAAGAACGATCCCGCCGCTGCCACCAATTGTAGCGGCACCCCGGTGTAGTAGGGGTTTACGCTGCTGAGAAGGTGTCCTTTCCCCCTCAAGTTGAAGTCAGCTAAAGCATAACAGGTTCCCAATAATTACGAATCCAAGTAATAGCCATCCCCTCCAAGCACGAGACGAGACTCTGTGTTGAGGGTCAAAGTAGGAATAATGTTTATTCTGTAACTCGGGCTTTTATGCCGTACAACAACTCCTCCCCGTATCCGGAGGAGATAATACATTTACAGTGGGAGTCACTCCCACTGTACCGGGTAGAATATTTTACAATTATTACAGGTTTAATAACACACACAATATGTAACGAAAATACAATGTGCTACGTGTATTAGGGAACGGAGATCTAAGGGAACAATATACGTGAAAATCCCCTAGATCGGTTGGGCCGTTCGCTAGATACACGTTTGCACCATTTACGCATGAACAATATAATATAAACAAAAAGTCTCTCTTGGATCCGGTGTCTTGATTTCGGTACTCTGGATCTGTCGACCAGCATGGACGTACGTTATCGGTAAGGGTGAAATTCGTCGTGTGGAAAGTTCGGTCATTAGTCCATGCGGTCAAAATGGCCGCGACCCATTGTTCTCTCCACGTGGCGGTGTGTACCGTACGGATCCATAAGTACCCGAAATCCCCAATAATCCACATACAACGGCAATTCTCCGAGATGGAATCTGCCACTCCAAAAGGGGTCTGTCACATATATATACACACATGTTTTGATATTGCCCCCCTACTTCTATCCCTGGCCCCCCATGTGCCCCTCCTAAATATGAATGCTGGAGACGCCACTGCTTGCTTCCAATAGTTCCTTTAACGTGGTTCGTTTCAGTGCAGCATAATTTGTCTCCATTCATCCGTTCATTCGTATAGCCGAAACATTCATTTTTACATTTGTATGAACCAAACACATGAACGCTGCTTTGTTGCGAGGCTTGTTGGGGCGGGGCCGGGCCGCTGAGCTGAGCGGTCGCAGGAAGGACCAGCTCCAGCAAACCCCGATCTAAAAAGCCTGCAAACTGAGACTTTTCATAAATTAAAGGACCATCAGCTGCGACCCTTGGTGTGCCAGGGTCGCCAGAGCCGAGGAGAGGCTTGCTCCTGGAGTTTTAGCCCCTCGGGGGTGAGATCTATATCAGACGGGACCTTGCCCGGCGGTGAGTGGACGGCCGCCGCTCCACTATCCTGCCCAATGGAGCCCGACAGACAAGCTGAACCTCTGCGGACCCAGTCCTGATTGCCCCCCTCTCTGGACCGGGGGGGTGATCCCGGTCCTCGCCCCATAACAGCACACGGAGGCACTGTCATGCCACTACATAAGGCCCAAATCAAGATGGCTGCCAGACCTGGGCCCGCTTCTTTGAAGGCCTGCACACAGCCTACACTCACAAAAAGCTGGAAACCTGTGCGAGTAATTTTGGACAAAGCTGCAAACGAGCAGACAACCTCCTGTCCATCAATACCAACCTGCCAAAGAACAAAGCATGGAGCAGCCCCTACTGTGTGTCCCTCGGGTGATACCGCTGAAGTGCAGACGCAGACGGACATCGCAATCTGAGCACCAGCCTCCATGGCACAACCTCCAAGCAAGCTGCCTGTTACCCGAACCGCAAACTGCCCAGGAGGATCCTAGTCGGCAATTACACGAACCAGAAAGCCCACACGCCACAGATCAAACGACCAGTCAGGACTGGCCTCACAGAGGCACTGCACTCAGGTTACGGCTAGGGCTCGGTGGAGCGACCTGCTCAAGCATGCTGGACTCAGGTTTCTAGGTGGCCATGCCTCACTCTCCAAGGGCAGTGGCTGAGAGAGCTAAAGGCAATCTCTACAGTGACATATGCCCTAATATTTCTTGTGTCATAGCCTGTAAACCAACTCATATGCCTTGTTAGCTGTAGTCCTAGCAATTAACCCCTGAGGAACTAATAGCCTGAAACCTCACTCGTTCTCTACAAGCCTCTGAGTTTAAATATGGCTGTACCCCCACCGGTGCATAGGACGAGCTTTATGTCACTAGTAGTTATCATTTATATGCACTGAGTAATAATCATATGTAAGTCTCATCTTCACCACCAGCCATTATTAATAGTTGCTATGCCTAGCTATCTACCACTATAATTATAAAATTGTGCAGTTGTCAGACAGGCATAAAGTACCCCTGTTAACAATCTCAACACCTTAAAATTATGCATGTGTCTGCAAATGTCAAGCTACTATAAAAGTATAAAATTGTGCTTATATACTCATGTACCTCAATTGTTTAGCACACTGTCGAACCTGTGGATTGCCGTTGGGGTACCGCAGGTCTGTATATACTATCCTTATGCACAGAAAAAAAAAAAAGGAATCTAGTTGGATCTTTGAGCTCCAAACATTATGTCCTAAAGCAGGGGTAGGCAACCTACGGCACTAGTGCCATGCACGGCACTCGAGGTGCCTTTGCACGGCACTCAAGGCTACAAGAGCCAAACAGGCTCTGGCTTGTCAGGAGTCCCAATGAAACTTCAGATATCTATAATACAAAAAGGTGGTGATGGACAATCCTCAATTTATGCATTGGAGCACATAGAGGAAGTGATCTCAGATCACTTCCTCCCAGCACCTATGAATAGGAATCCACACTGCAGTAAAGCAGCCCACAGCTTCCTGTTGCAGCTTCTGTCCTTGAGCTGTACCTGGCCAGCCTGGTCCTCACTGGAACCCAGGGAAGCGTCAGAGCTGCAGAATAACCCTCCCCTTGTACAAATAATACAAACACACACACAGTCCGCACAAACACAACACCACCAACAATCCACATACATGCACACAACCCCACATGCAGCCTCTCACATGCAATACCCCAAACAGCCCCACACATACACACACTACCAAATACACAATGTGACATATCCATCCACACACAATTCCACAAGCAGCACCCATACACAGCTCAAATTCATAGGTATTATACATGATACCAAAAACTATTAATGAACATATACAATATAATAGCTCATATACTCACAAATACAATGATACAAAGCAACTGCAGTATAAATAACACAAGCAGTATATGGCAACATGCACACCTCAATTTAAAGAAATAGGACCGACACGCTATGGGACATCACAATCATATTTCGGCACAGTGCTGGTAAAAGGTTGCCTACCCCTGTCCTAAAGGATTAAATATTGACTTTGAGATAGGTCCCATTTTATAATATAAAACAACTTTTTATTTCTAGACCTAATTATCTTTTACACTTTTATCTGTATGTCCTATAAGTATTATTTGCTTAATGTACACCTTTTATGTAATATGTCCTAAATGGCTAAATTCTATTGAGTGATATGTTTCATCTTTTATATATACTTTTATTTTTACATTTTATTATATTTCTAGTTTTAATTGTCAGCACTTTATATGTATAGTTTACATCCCACTTTCCTTGTGATAATATATCGTATTCTGACTGAATTAATATCTAACAATTTGATTCTTTTGTTGCCCGTATGCTTTCACTCTTCAAATATGGCCTCTGTATGGACTTTAAATTATACTGGGATGTATTCCGCCTCCCCCTCCCCCTCCCCCTGACGAACATGAATACGTCACTACACGGCCGCCGGATATGGCGCCGCAATGACAAAACCGGAAGTGACGACTGCCGATTAGGACGGAAACCGGAAATGATGAACCGGAGCTAGCCGCATATTGTGGCCATGTTGAGAAGATCAAGGCGGACGCATAGAGAATACAGGGTGATAATGGACATCTTGGGGGAGGCAGGAATACACGGCCAAGGCCGGAAGTATTTCTTATATGGGAAAAGGGGAGGGGTTGTTTTATACACACCTGTAATTATTTTTTAATTGTTTTCCATATAAAAATAAGAGCTATTTTAGTTGTAACCTATATACTGCACCTGAGGAAGACCCTCTACATTGGGTCGAAACGCTTTGTGCTTTTTATTGTTTTCTATTGTGTATCAATAAATTATATTCATTATATCTAGATCTGGCTACCTGGTTCCTGATCTTCCTGACCGAGGACTGCAAACACCTCCTGGGGGGACCTAACTCATATATATGCACATCTGATTGATGCATTCTGCCTGCATAGTTTAGCGCAAACTCATAAATGCTCTAAAAATTGTGAGTTTTTCCAAGCTTCTCACTTTTACACTTTATATTTAAACATATTACCCTATGTTGGTGTTCTATATTTACAGAACCTAGGGACGCTCTACAAAGCCTGTGGAGCTATACTCAACTTGCGCAATCACCTTTTATTTCCGTTGTGTTCAATATGTAATCCTGGACATCTGCTATTAGTCTGGTTACAATAGGAAAGCTATATATTGAAACCCTTCGTCACTGATCCACAAACTGTTGGATTAGAGACTAGGGTAAAGAGGTCAGGATGGTGGTACCAGTTCCACTTCAATGTGGGCTTGAACCCCAATATTAACACAAAAATTACAAAAAGATATATTAATTGGGTAGCTCCCCTTTAAAAGGAAAAAGCGGGTGCTCCCAATCAACCTGGTAGTAGAAAAAGAACGCCAATTGATACAAGCATATACCTATAGATATGTCCAAAGTTAAAAAAGGTAACCACAGGGAAAGCCTATATGTATATAATGGACACTGAATAAACATGTATCCTAACATAAACAGTGATACACTGCAACTTTATTAAACATACTGTAGAGAGGATACAATGTATCAGTGTCTAAAAAGTGCTTGTAACCCTGAAATCCTATGTGGATATATCTCAATATCCAAATCACAGTTAAGGCATATTGAATGCTAAAATGTAGATATATTATATTGAGTGATCCACAGAGGAGAAAAAAGTAAATGTAATACCTTGAGATCTTATGGTAGTTAAACAGGTAGGGCAAATGGAGACAGCATAAGGTAAAATGAGAAAAGGACACAGAATGTCCGTTATTCAGTAGCTTTAAAGTTGCTTATTGGATGCATAGTAGGAGGAGTGATAGAATATGTACTGTGGTAGAGGTAATACAATAGAGAAAGAATCTCCTAATAATCGCCACTATTCTAGACTCCTATAATCTCCCCTTAACGCTGTCCCCTTAAACTGCAGCCACTACACTGGTATAACTCCTAAAGAAATAAACATTTAAACTAACGAAAAAAGCAAAATGAAAAGGTGTCAATAGGAGATTCCCTCGTTCATCGTGAAGTGCTCAGTGAGTGAGGGAAATCAGAGAAGAAAAACCCGACGCGCGTTTCAGAGTACAAGACTCCTTCGTCAGGGGCTGAAAATTGCCGCCCGAACTCCCCCCGGTATTTGAATGTGAACTAACCAATCAGAGATGTTGGAATGAATTCCGTCATTAATGACGTGTCGCTTTGCGACCACGTGGGATTGCTGTGGGCGGAGTATGGAGCCACAGCATCAGAATGATTGGCAGCTGGTTTCCTCCCTCTTTGCCCGGACTGGAAACGATCTGAAACAAGTTTAATATATGTTGCGAATGAGCTCCACAGTTATCAGGAGAACTTTATAGTCTCTCTCACTGTTAATACTACATGAGTGTGTACAGGTGTACTAGATTATTTTATGCAAACCAATAAGTTTGAATGACTATCTGTTCCTGTCCAAATTAAAAATAAAGTAAATTCACACTGAGACACAGGGTTCAGGTTAATGAAAGAACTTCAGGAAATTTAATGGCAAGGCTTAAAAAGGCCTAAAGAATTCAAGATAACAACAAGTAAACATTATTAATTGGTTTAGGTGTTAAGTGGTTAGTTAAATGCCCTCCCATCAAGAGGTGGTGACATCCTTGACACGGGAGTGGACACAAGATGCAGGCACCATCTTGTTAGCACGAGGTGCTCACTCGATGGGAGGGGTGCTTTGGCAGCCATTTTGAGTAGTTGGCTTTGTTAGTTTCAAGGTTAGTTTTCAAGGCTTTTAGTAAATATACATTTTATGCTTTAGCTGACACATGCTTTATTGAGACAAACCATGTTGTTCACTGGCTACAATGTTTCATCCAACAGGAATCTAATGTTCCGCTGATGCACATTTCCTTCTAACAAAGCATTCTTTTTTTTTTTTTTTTTTTTTTAAACTATTCGTTTTTTTTATTTGTTCCACTAAAATAACGTTTGAACATATTTTATCTGCCAAATGCGTGGGTCTCTGAAATGTTCTGTGCAGACAGGCTATCCTGAACTGGTAGATCTGTACTCTGTAGTGACAAGGCATCGGGTCATGAGTTTACCGAGGATTCAGCAAGCAATGCTTACTGCGGATGGTCTTCGAAACCACTCTGAATACGTAAATATATATATAAAAAAAGTTAACATATAGCATTTCCCCACATAGGGCAAAACTCTGTCTCCTTTAGCTGAAATAAAACACAAACCACTATATTACAAAACAAAACTCCCACTACTGTGCGCTGTACACGTGAGCTAGGACGCCCACTATTTGCCAGCTTGCTGGGCCTGCCGACGCAGTAGCACATAAATCTTCTCCTTGATCCAGTCTTTGTTGTAGGGCTGATAAGTCTGAGTGTCTGCACGATACACAAGACAGCTGAGATCTGCCAAGTCGTCAATGAAATCAAACAGCTGACTGATGTCATATGTGATGGATGGGCTGTTGGGATTCATTCTCTTCAAATGCTCTTCATACATTTTACACACACCTTCCATACATTCGTTAACTGACTCATAGTCTGCATAGGTTCTTCCTTCTGGCCTCTTGGTGGGCTGAACGAGCAGGATTGTGTGAGACATTTCCAGATTTCGGGCACACAGCGACTCTCTACCGTATCTGAGACAGGAAGTGCTAGTTATCGCTTTCCCAACAAAGCATTCTTTTAAGACAATTTTATGAGGCCTAATAATTCTACAACAGTCCCCCCTTAAAATGTTAGTTACTAAAAGATAAACTTTATTTGTTAATATCAGAAGACTTGTTAGCCCAAGACACAGAAACCCCATGGCCGCTAGCTTGGTGTTATTGCAAAGTGCGTGTCTAGCCCTATCTGACCCTAACAGGCTGCAGCTCATCCGTCAGTACGGCCCTCGAACACTTCACTCCATGGGTATCCCGCAGTGGCTAGTCCACTACATCTCCCACGGCAGACTAACCCATACAAACAGACGCTGTCCCTGCACTGGTTCCCTTCCTAAAACTTCTGCACTTTATCATCATAAGGGAGGGTTTGTAGCGGAATACAGGGTGACGTGAGATCGTGATCATACAGATGAGTAAAAGTAGGTGTTGCTTGGTCTGCAGTCTTCTGTAAGAATTTTCTAAGGCATGGGAGGACACAACAAACGAGAAGAGCGAGAACAAAAAGGAAAATTAGTAGAGCCATACCAATATGAACCAAAGCTTTCTGCCAACCCGTCATCCAACCAAACCATCTTTCCCAGGGATCTGTTACCCCAGAATTCCTTTTCAACTCTTCTGAGAGTTTATTTAATTTCTCTATGGCCAAAGTGACTTTACCATTGGGACCTGTGTTTTCTGGGATGTAAGTGCAACAAGTCATGGAGTCGGGTAATATTTTACATACACCCCCCTTTTCAGCTAGAATCCTGTCTAAGGCCAATCTGTTCTGGAAGGTCATCTGGGATGTGGCCTGTAACTGTTCGGCCAAGCCCTGGAGGGCATCCCTGGTGTAGTTAACAAAACACTGTTGGTTGTAATAGATGTAATTCATCCAATTAAGATTTTTGTTGGCAGTGACTATGGTGAAAAGTGATTCAAACCCCACAGCAACTTCATCTCTGGCTTTAAATTCATTAGGTACCCCCCTAGGTACCCCAACGGCATCTATGTAAATGTGGGGGTCAAAACTGCCTTTTACTGGGGCTTCGCGCTTGACTTTGGCTGGTGTATGTGGAGAATCGTGTGTGTCGAGATGATTATCAGAAATAATATGGATGGGCATGATAACTTTAGCTAGGGCGCACTCCCCACCATTCAGTTTCCAGCCTGGATCTTAACTGCAAATCCCCACATAACCAGTAAATATCTTCTAATGACCTGGTATGGTGTTGTAACAGGTGTATAGGAACAGTTCTGTATGTGACACAATAACCATTGGAAAAGTTACCCATGAATTTACCAATCCCATCATAGTTAGTATAACAAGTGTAATTACCCTTGTAAATCGTGATTCCATCTGGGGGTTTGACATTTCCAACTAAGAGGGGGTACTCTGCCGTCCATGCTTTGCAGAGGGACCTGTTAAAATCATAGTGATTGGTAAAAAGACTTAGGAAGCAATCCTCTATCTCCAAAGGAAGAGTTAGAGGAACGGTGCCAAGATGGGGTCGGGCACCACCGCACACATAGCATGCAGTTCTATTATGCTTATTAGCATTATATCTCATCCACTCTAACCATAAATTGATATCCTTGAAACCAGTTTCAGCGGCCATGGTATCTTCAAAGGTGGGGTTAGCAATGGCCATCATGTCCTTAAAGGACTGGATATGTGGTTTCAGTGAATTCGGGACCATATGAACAGCCCCTCGCCACTCTGGGGAGTAGCACATATCTCTAAGATAGAAATGACCTAACTTGTTATAGGAACCTTTTTTCCAATACATTCCCATCACATATTGGTCAGCATCCTCTGGGCCGGGATGTTCAATATTTAACATTAATTTCATAGGCGTACCTCCTCCGGGCTTTCTTAAGGTCATTCTTTGAAGGAGGGATCTACCATGGTCATCTACTTTAGATAAGGCTCTTTTGGGTTTGTAACCCCAGGCAGGCCCAGCATTCCATCCTGCAGCCCCCCAATGGTTACAGTTGTGCCCCCATTGCTTGTCAACTACACAAACATAGGGGTCTTTTGCATGTGGTATATCTTTATAAATGGTTTGGAACTGTGACTTGGGAAATGGGCAATCTACAATGTCACAGTAATCAAAGGTGAATGTGGCTACGCGGGTACATGATTAATTATACCAGAAGGTGTACCCACTAGCATCTTTAGTAATGGCCACTTGCTGGGCCTTAAGGAGACTAATCAAGGGGATGATGTACCAGAGGTACATGGTTGTGCGGAGTCTGTCTCCTCTGGGGTAGGAACCTTCTTACAATGGGAGGCGTGGATCCAGTTGCCTTTCCCAGCCAATTTGACGGAGGTGGAGGTGATCAGTAGAACTTGAAATGGTCCGTCAAATCTTGGTTCCAAGGTGTGTTTCTTGACTAGGACCCAAACACCAGGGAGCAGACTGTGGTTGCCTGTGTCAGAATCTGGATCTGGAATTGAAGAGAAAACTTGGGTATGGATTTTGTTTAAAGCACCTGCAAGTTCAGTTACATAATCTACCAAAACATCAGTTTGAAGTTGTAATTGTTGGGGAAAATAGCAACCTAGCCTGGGTGCAGTCCCGAATAGAATCTCATATGGGGACAATGAGGGCTTTCCTCTGGGTGTATGTCTGACACTGAATAAAGCTATTGACAAGCTTTCTGGCCAGGGCATCTTGGTTTCTTGTGACATTTTTAACATTCTAGCTTTTAGGGTACCATTATACGTTCCACTTTGCCACTACTTTGTGGGTGATAAGGCGTGTGGAAAGCAAGGGTCACTCCTAAAGCAGCCCAAATTTCTTTGGTTACTGATGCTGTGAAGGCAGGGCCTTGGTCGCTTTCAATAACTTCTGGGAGTCCAAATCTACACACAATTTCCGTAAGTAGACGCCTTGCTGTTGTCTTGGCGGTAATGTTAATTACTGGATAGGCTTCTGGCCAGCCTGAGAACATGTCCACTATTACTAGTGCATATTCGTAGTGACCACTCTTTGGCATCTGGATGTGGTCGATCTGAATTCTCTGGAATGGATACAGGGGCTTAGCCAGGTGTTTTGGAGGAACTTTGGCTGTTTTCCCTGGATTGCACTTAGCACAAATGACACAGGCCTTGCAGTAGTTATTGGTTAGTGTAGTAATTCCAGGTGCTTCGTAGTACTTTTGTACAAGAGCATTCATCAGATCTTTTGATAAATGTGCAGGTCCATGTGCCCATTGAACAACTGCTGGGTACAAATTCTTAGGGAGGCAGAACCTGAGGTTGTTGTAGTACACTCCATCTTTTAGAACTGCCCCTTCTGTTTCCATTTTTGTATTTCCTCAGGGGCAACTGCAGCCTGTTGTCCCCGTAGGATTTTTAGATCGGTTGGAAGAGTCTGCAAGGTAAATATGGGAGTTTCTTCGTTTCCGGACACTCTTTTGTCCACTTCCTGCGGTTCTCTTGCAGCTTGCTTTGCAGCCTGATCAGCCAGATGGTTGCCCTTTGCTTCATCCTAATCCAACTTCCCATGTGCCTTTATCTTCAAAATGGCCACTTCTTCTGGGAGTAGGAGGGCATCCATCAGCTCCTTGATTGCAGAACTGTGCTTGACTGGTGTACTGGCAGTGGTAAGAAATCCTCTTGTTTTCCAAATTAATCTGAAGTCATGAGCCACGCCCAGTGCATATCTTGAGTCTGTGTAGATATTGGCGCGCTTCCCTTCAGAGATCTTACATGCTGAAGTTAGGGCTTGTAATTCAGCTTCTTGTGCAGACATTGTTGATGGTAAAGATGATGACTTGATAATTTCATCTGTTGTGGTGACGGCATATCCTGTGTGATATTTTCCTTCTTCATCAGCATACCTTGAGCCGTCCACAAACAGGGTGAGGTCAGGATCTATTAGTGGATCCTCATGTACGGTTGGTAAATGTGTTGTTTCCATTTTTATCTGTTCAAAGCAGTCATGGGGTGCTTCTGGATCATAGTCGTGCTTTATGACCAGATCTTCAAATTCTTCTTCCAGAAAGTAACATGGCCATGCTTTTACATGTTCAGTTGTTGGGTATTTGACAACGCCTCTTTCTTGGAGTTGTGATTCATCCATGTTGGCCCATAGTTTTGCCATGGGCCTAAGATCACCCCATGACTTATTCTTTGATTTGGTGACAGGGACATGTGGAATGGCTGTGTCCCAATGGTGATACAGGTGTTCAAGTCCAAGTGGTAATTGGACCAAAATCATACTGTTGCTTTCAGTATCGCAGTAAAAATCTTGTAGAATGAGCTTTACCTCAACTAATTGATAGAGTTCATCTTCATAGTGAGGGTCAGGGTTAATGGTTGGTTTGTACCACATGGTGCAGAAAGCATATTCTGGCCCATCACAGAATGGTAAATTGGGGTGCATTTTTTTAGTAGTGTGGCCAAAAATTAGGACATAGGATTCATCCATGATAAATCCGTAGTAGCTACCCCCCTCAGGGAGTGGCAAAAGAGTGGATGGATTCAGAACCTGACATCTTTGAAGGGTAACATTGTCAGGTAACAGGAGATGCAGTGGTGTATCCTGGTTTTGTGCTGCCCTAGGCAGGACAAAACTCAGGCGCCCCCCCTCCCCCCGCGCCACCCCCACCCCGCATTCTAAATACACACACACTCGCTAACAGAAACACACACACACTAACAGACACACTCACACTCGCTAACAGACAAACACACTCACTAACAGACACACACTCACTCACTAGCAGACGCAAACTAGCAGACACACACACTCACTGACATACACACACACTCACAGGCAAACACACACTAACAGACACACACAAACAGACACACACACACTAACAGACACACACACACTAACAGACACACACACTGACACACACTAACAGACACAAACACTAACAGACTAACAGACACACACACACTAACAGACACAGACACACACTCACCCACCCACATTAACACATTTTTTTTTAAATTTATTTGTAACACATTTTTTTTAAATTTATTTTTAACACATTTTTTTTTTATTTAACACCCCCCCCCAGCCTCCTTACCTTTGGGAATGCTGGGGAGGGGGGTGTCTCTTCCTCCCTGGTGGTCCAGTGGCTGCTGGGCGATCGGGCGGCCGGCGAGGGAGCACTTCCCCTGAGCTGTCTGCTCAGCTCCCTCGCGCGCCTCAGAGTGAGGCTGGGAGCCGGAATATGATGTCATATTCCGGCTCCGCCTCCCAGCCTCACTCTGCGGCTGGCGAGGGAGCTGAGCAGACAGCTCAGGGGAAGTGCTCCCTCGCCGGCCGGCCGCCCGCCCGGCAGTGCCGACCGATCGCCCAGCAGCCCGACATTTGCCTTGGGCATTTGGGGGCGGCTTTTTTTGCCGCCCCCTGGAAAATGCCGCCCAAGGCAAATGCCTTGTTTGCCTCGCGGCTAATACGCCCCTGAGGAGATGACATCGGAGACGAAGGTGTCTGGCAGGGGTGACATGTTTGAGTTGGACCTGGTTAATTATGGCAGAAATATCATGAGGTGCCAAAACAGTCAGAGAGTGGCCAAGAACCAGGTCCCCAGTGCTGTTGATGAGTTCTTGTGCTGCAAAAACAGCACGAAGGCAAGAGGGGGTTCCTCTAGCCACGATGTCCAGTTGGCAAGAGAAAAACCCAATAGGCCTTTGACGTCCACCAGGACCATGTGCTTGAGTGAGTACTCCTGTAGCGTGGCCTTTTCTTTCAGACACAAATAATTTGAAAGGTTTGGTGTAGTCTGGTAGGCCAAGGGCGGGGGCAGAGGCAATAGCACGTTGGAGAACATAAAAGTTGTCATGTGCTTCTTGGGACAGACAGAACGGGTCTGATTTGAGAGCATCATATAAGGGTTGCATGAGTAGGGAGGCCTCAGGGATCCATGCTCTGCAGTATGAAATAAGGCTTAGAAAGGCATGAAGAGATTTTGTAGTCCTTGGAGGCGGAATGGCCAAGACCGCTCTGACACGTTCACGAGTGAGGTGTCAAGTGCCATGGGACAGGCAATGGCCTAGAAAAATTACAGTAGGTTGACAAAATTGAAGTTTGACAAGAGATGCTGATACCGGAGAAACTGACGGAAGCCAAGCACAGAGAGATGGACACAGGTTTCTTCAGGAAGGAAGAGATTCTTTATTCGATTCACCGACCGGGACTCAGAGGGACTAATGTCACCAAAATACAACAAGATCTGAGCCCCGAACAATAGTGTAGGCTCCTTATATAGGCATGTAACTCCTCCCATAATAAGCTCCACCCACACATACTCTTACCCAATCAATCGAACAAGAACTAACTTCCTGTTTGACCACATGGCTTGCCCAGCACAATGGAGGAGGGGAATACTACATCCTGTATTCTCGCACATGCTCCGTACACTACTGATTGTATCTTTGCCACGTGCAACCAACCGACCGATACACCAGTATATGCACGTACACATGCCACGTGGTAATCTCGGCCTACTAAATTTATTTTTACCGAGATTCCACCACATTCCCCCCTTTGATGCTTCTGATATTTCACAATTCCAGATGCATCACTTAACTTTCCAGATTCCAGATGCATCACTTATCTATATATAGCCATTATCTGTGCAGCAGGCTTTCTCTCTGCTATATTTTCTATAATGCTCTGCACAGACCTAACTACCAAAGGAATAAGACATGGCAGGAGAAGACACAGCATTAAGATTAGCATGACTCCACCTACCAATGCCTTAAGTCCTCCAAACTGCTCATACCAGTTACCAAACCAACTACTTGGATTATACCCTTTCCATACCTGAGTAGGCACATGCGCTAGTTTAACCATATGGCTAGTAAGCTCAGCTATTGCTTGCCCTTCATCATCTATTTGAAGACAGCAATTGCTTAGGTTAAACTTCCCACATACACCTCCCTCTACTGCCAATAGGTAATCCAAAGCTTATCTATTTTGGTAAACGGCTGTCCTCATCCTAGTATTATTCTTCGCTAGGAGATTGAGCGCTTGCGATGTCTCGTTGGTAATTTTCTCAACCACTGCCTGTAACCTTATAATACGATTGAGCATATATATTGGGGTTCTATATCCAAAAGTACCATCCTCTGCCCATGTAGCTGGCCCATAATAATCTATAATACGCTGGGGAGGCCACTCATTATCTTCCCAGGTACCTATCTCTAGGGGTCCCCTTTTCTTCCTATGATTCACATCATATACCTTAACTCCCAAAGTCTCTCCTGTTTCAATAGGCAACAAGAAGAAGAATGGTTTGAGCATACCTAACACACATGCCCCTTCCCAGTCCTGTGGTAACTCTGAATAGGCTTTCTTACCACAGATCCAGTACAAATTTGCTGGGGCTTTCCAACTAGATGTAATAGATCAAACCACACATCCTTTAAATTGGTATAACTTGCAAACGGGTTAGGTGGTTCTGAGACATTTGAAGCCGACCACCAAGTTGTATTCTTTGTATTATCATCATAAGCTTTTTGCCCTAGACAAGTCAATTCTCCTACAGATGTATTAAACATTATTCCTTTCCTTGCTATGCAAACATAACCTATAATGGAGGTCTTTAATCGCCACTCAGATTTACCTCTAACACTCGCTTGATAATCAGCTTGAGAAGATATTATTTGTTCAATTGTCTCAGAACCAGAATACATTACCTCCTTTGCTTCCCAAGGCCATTTGTCTCCCATATTAGTACCTCCACACACATAGCAGTTGGTCACATTAAGACTACCAGCAATACTCTCAGCTAGATCAATAAACAGGTTCTTAGCATTATGGGGGATCTTATTTTCTACACTCATCTCTTCATAAAAAGAATGGAAAACCTGATGAGTCTGGTATGCTACGGTATCGGTCTCTATCCCTATACATAATATTGTCCCAGGATCCAAACCCGTCCCATATATCTGGAACCCACATAAGTTTCCGAACCTATCTATAAATTGTTCAGGATTATTAAAAGTATATGGACTGGGTTGCATTCCATAGACTTACAATATGGTTTGGTAGGCTACTTAGTTACAATCATATCCTTATCTACTGTCTGTCCCCAAGTTGCCCACCCTACACAAGACCAATATGGACAATAATTATAATCCTTATTTGGGCATTTTGGATTCATGAATTTGTTCTTACTACTGGGGCAAATATACTTATCATTAGACCCATATGTTCTTTCCCATTTAAGATCCCCGCATACATTCCACGGTTTTCTACCACTTGATATCGCCTTACATGCATCAAATAGCAGAACACCCGAAGAATGTATGGTTTCTAATACTGTCTTATTTATTAGGGTTCCCTGTGAGTCTCCATTCCGGAGGGTCAACCAAATTGTACGGGGTTGATACTCTGGATTGAAGCACTTAGGTTCTCCTACTCCTAAATGGCATACACTATAATCTATACCTAAGTATCTACACCTAGATACATATCCTTTACACTCATATTGTGAATGCCAAATAAGGGTCTGGGAAATATGATTACCTGTTTTAGTAGTCTTAATGCAAACCTCACAGCCAGGTGTGTCGGTACCTCTACCTTCCTGAATAATTAAAAACACAAATACAGGGAGTGCAGAATTATTAGGCAAGTTGTATTTTTGAGGATTAATTTTATTATTGAACAACAACCATGTTCTCAATGAACCCAAAAAACTCATTTATATCAAAGCTGAATATTTTTGGAAGTAGTTTTTAGTTTGTTTTTAGTTATAGCTATTTTAGGGGGATATCTGTGTGTGCAGGTGACTATTACTGTGCATAATTATTAGGCAACTTAACAAAAAACAAATATATACCCATTTCAATTATTTATTTTTACCAGTGAAACCAATATAACATCTCAACATTCACAAATATACATTTCTGACATTCAAAAACATAACAAAAACAAATCAGTGATCAATATAGCCACCTTTCTTTGCAAGGACACTCAAAAGCCTGCCATCCATGGATTCTGTCAGTGTTTTGATCTGTTCACCATCAACATTGCGTGCAGCAGCAACCACAGCCTCCAAGACACTGTTCAGAGAGGTGTACTGTTTTCCCTCCTTGTAAATCTCACGTTTGATGATGGACCACAGGTTCTCAATGGGGTTCAGATCAGGTGAACAAGGAGGCCATGTCATTAGATTTTCTTCTTTTATACCCTTTCTTGCCAGCCACGCTGTGGAGTACTTGGACGCGTGTTATGGAGCATTGTCCTGCATGAAAATCATGTTTTTCTTGAAGGATGCAGACTTCTTCCTGTACCACTGCTTGAAGAAGGTGTCTTCCAGAAACTGGCAGTAGGACTGGGAGTTGAGCTTGACTCCATCCTCAACCCGAAAAGGCCCCACGAGCTCATCTTTGATGATACCAGCCCAAACCAGTACTCCACCTCCACCTTGCTGGCATCTGAGTCGGACTGGAGCTCTCTGCCCTTTACCAATCCATCCATCTGGCCCATCAAGACTCACTCTCATTTCATCAGTCCATAAAACCTTAGAAAAATCAGTCTTGAGATATTTCTTGGCCCAGTCTTGACGTTTCAGCTTGTGTGTCTTGTTCAGTGGTGGTCGTCTTTCAGCCTTTCTTACCTTGGCCATGTCTCTGAGTATTGCACACCTTGTGCTTTTGGGCACTCCAGTGATGTTGCAGCTCTGAAATATGGCCAAACTGGTGGCAAGTGGCATCTTGGCAGCTGCACGCTTGACTTTTCTCAGTTCATGGGCAGTTATTTTGCGCCTTGGTTTCTCCACACGCTTCTTGCGACCCTGTTGATTATTTTGAATGAAACGCTTGATTGTTCGATGATCACGCTTCAGAAGCTTTGCAATTTTAAGAGTGCTGCATCCCTCTGCAAGATATCTCACTATTTTTGACTTTTCTGAGCCTGTCAAGTCCTTATTTTGACCCATTTTGCCAAAGGAAAGGAAGTTGCCTAATAATTATGCACACCTGATATAGGGTGTTGATGTCATTAGACCACACCCCTTCTCATTACAGAGATGCACATCACCTAATATGCTTAATTGGTAGTAGGCTTTTGAGCCTATACAGCTTGGAGTAAGACAACATGCATAAAGAGGATGATGTGGTCAAAATACTCATTTGCCTAATAATTCTGCACTCCCTGTATATACATTATCAAGTGCATTTCTCTTGACGTCTTCATCCTCATTCTTCGTCCGTGCGATGGCACCCCAGCTTCCAGGATGTAAGGGCTGCAAGGAATGGAGTTCTTCAAGTCCTCTCTTCCCTTCACAGAGGTCCCTTCAAGACACTCTGGCTATGTCACATGGGTAAGTGGTCAGGCTTTATTATGGCCGTCAAAACACTTACTTGCTGATCTCTTTAATTACACTTGAAACCCCAATATCTCCTCGTCACTCCGACCAGGGCCGGCCTTAGGGGTGTGCGAGCTGTGCGGCCGCACAGGGTGCCATGGTGCAGGGGGCGCCCTGCGGCCGCATAGCTCACACGGCAGCAGCCCGGCATGTCTGTTAGCCGCAATGCTAACAAGGCATTTGCCTTGGGCGGCATTTTCCAGGGGGCGGCAAAAAAAAGCCGCCCCCAAATGCCCAGGGCAAATGTCTTGTTAGCCTTGCGGCTAACAGACATGCCGGGCTGCTGGGCGGTCGGGCGGCGCTGGCGGGCGGCTGGCGAGGGAGAACTTCCTCTGAGCTGTTTGCTCAGCTCCCTCGCGCGCCGCAGAGTGAGGCTGGGAGCCGGAATATGACGTCATATTCCGGCTCCCAGCCTCACTCTGCAACGCGCGAGGGAGCTGAGCAAACAGCTCAGAGGAAGTGCTCCCTCGCGAGCCGCCCGCCCGCGCCGCCCGCCCAGCCCAGCTCCCACTGGACCACCAGGGAGGAAGAGACCCCCCCCCAGCATTCCCAAAGGTAAGGAGGCTGGGGGGGGGGTGTCTAAATAAATTTAAAAAAATGTGATAATGTGGGTGAGTGTGTGTGTCTGTGTATGTTAGTGTGTGTCTGTGTATGTTAGTGTGTGTCTGTGTCTGTTAGTGTGTGTCTGTGTCTGTTAGTGTGTGTGTGTGTATGTTAGTGTGTGTCTGTGTATGTTAGTGTGTGTATGTGTCTGTTAGTGTGTGTGTGTCTGTTAGTGTGTGTCTGTGTCTGTTAGTGTGTGTGTGTATGTTAGTGTGTGTCTGTGTCTGTTAGTGTGTGTGTGTGTATGTTAGTGTGTGTCTGTGTCTGTTAGTGTGTGTGTGTGTATATGTTAGTGTGTGTGTGTGTATGTTAGTGTGTGTGTGTCTGTGTATGTTAGTGTGTGTCTGTGTCTGTTAGTGTGTGTCTGTGTCTGTTAGTGTGTGTCTGTGTGTGTGTCTGTTAGTTTGTGTCTGTTAGTGTGTTTGTCTGTTAGTGAGTGTGTGTGTCTGACTGTGTGTGAGGCTGTCTGCCTGTGTGTGTGTGACTGTTTGCCTATGTGTGTGTGTGTGTGTGTGAGACTGTCTGCGCGTGTGTGTGACTGTCTGCGCGTGTGTGTGTGACTGGCTGCATGTGTGTGTGTGTGACTGTCTGCGCGCGTGTGTGTGTCTGTCTGTCTGTGTGTGACTGTGTGTGTGTGGCTGTGTGTGTGTGTGGCTGTCTGCCTGTGTGTGTGTGTGGCTGTCTGCCTGTGTGTGTGTGTGTGTTTGTGTGTGACTGCCTATGTGTGACTGTCTGGGCAGACTAGATGGGCCGAATGGTTCTTATCTGCCGTCACATTCTATGTCTGTGTGTGTGTTTGTGTGTGGCTGTCTGTGTATGACTGCCTGAGTGTGTTTGTGTGTGTGTGTGTGTATGGCTGTCTGCCTGTGTGTGTGTGTGTGTGACAGGGTGTGTGGGAAGAAGTAAGAAGTGGGGGAGGGGGGGGCGCTGTGAAGATTTTTTGCACAGGGTGCCCAAATGCCTAAGGCCGGCCCTGACTCCGACTGAGTTGTGCGCTTTAACCAGATCTTGCAGGGATTCTCTGGATCTGGCGTAGCTTGCCAAGAATCTACTGCTGCTGGTTTAACCCTGGAGTGATGAATCCACGGAGTCACTTCAGCCACCTTTATAGCTGTAGGGGTAGACAAAAGAACAACATAAGGACCCCTCCACTTAGGCCCCAACGGTACACTGTTCCACTCTTTTATCCATACTTGATCTCCTGGATGATAACTATGAACAGGTGGATAAATATTCACAGGTAATCTATCTTGTACCCATTTCTGTACCTCCTCCATAGTTTTACCCAACTCTACAACCTGCTGCCGGGTAATTCCTTCTCCCAACTGACTCAAATCCTCCCTTAAGTTACCAAGTATGGGAGGTGGACGCCCATACATGATTTCAAAAGGTGAGAGGCCCATCCTTCTGGTAGGTGTACTACGAATACGCAACAGAGCTATGGGCAAAAGAACATTCCACTTAAGCTGAGTCTCTTGACACATCTTTGCCAATTGGTCCTTAATAGTTCTATTCATCCTTTCTACTTTCCCAGAGCTCTGAGGTCTATATGCCGTATGAAGCTTCCACTTAATACCAAGCATATGAGTCAGTTGTTGTAGGCACTGGTGAACAAAGGATGGACCATTATCCGATCCTATAGAGCATGGTAGTCCATATCGGGGTATTATTTCTCGCAACAGGAATCGCACAACTTCTCCTGCTTTCTCTGTACGAGTGGGACATGCTTCGACCCACCCTGAGTAGGTACACACAACTACTAGTAGGTAGCGATGTCCGCCGGATTTAGGCATTACAGTATAGTCTATTTGAAGATCGGACATAGGGAGTCCCCCCATATACTGGACTCCCGGTGGTTTCACTGGTCCTTGCCTTGCGTTATTCTTGGCACATATCACACATCTTCGTACAATGGCTTGAGTCAAGTTGGACAATCTTGGTATGTAGAAATGTTTCCTGAGAGATTCTTCCATACTATGTCTTCCAGAATGTGTCCCGTTATGATAATTCTGGACAATTTCTACAGCTAGTGATGCTGAATTGACTATTCTTCCATCTTCTAATTGATACAAATTGTTCTCCTGGTACTTCCCAGCTTCAGTCTTTAACCACTCTTCTTCTTGAGCTGTATAAACTGGAGATCATTGAGACAGTGGGGTCGGTATAAGAGCAGCTATATGTTCTACATACTCCTGTTTCCCTGATTCAGCGGCACGCTTAGCTGCATTATCTGCCATCCGATTTCCTTTGGTTACATCACCATCACCTTTCAGATGCGCCCAACAATGTATGATACCAACTTCTTTCGGTTCCCATACGGCTTCCAGTAGTTGTAATATCTCAGCTGCGTACTTGATTTCTTTACCCTCTGAATTCAGTAGTCCTCTTTCTTTATGCAAAGCTCCGTGGGCATGAGTGGTTAAAAACGCATACTTAGAGTCCGTGTAGATGTTCACTCTTAAACCTTCAGCCAATTGTAACGTTCGTGTGAGTGCAATTAATTCTACCTTCTGTGCCGATGTTCCTTTTGACAATGGCCGAGCTTCTATAACCTTGTCTATGGTTGTTACTGCATATCCTGCATAGCGAATCCCTTCTTTCACATAACTACTGCCGTCCGTATAGTACTGGACATTAGGGTTCTGGATGGGAAAATCACGAAGGTCCGGTCTACTTGAGAACACTTCATCCATCACCTCCAGGCAATCATGTTGACTCTCAGTAGGTTGTGGCAAAAGGGTAGCTGGATTCAAGGTATTAACAGTCTCTAGATGCACTCTTGGGTTTTCACACAACATAGCTTGATACTTAGTCATGCGGCTGTTACTAAACCAATGATTGCCTTAATAGTCTAGCAACGTTTGTACTGCATGCGGGACTCGCACATAGAGTTCCTGACCCAGAGTGAGTTTATCAGCTTCAGCTACCAGCAGGGCGGCGGCAGCTATGGCTCTTAGACAAGGTGGAAGACCACTGGCCACTGCATCCAGTTGTTTGGACATATATGCAACAGGTCGTTGCCATGATCCCAAGTACTGTGTCAATACTCCCACAGCCATTCTTCTTTGCTTGTGTACATATAAGTAGAATGGGCGTGTATGATCAGCTAGACCTAATGCTGGGGCACTCATCAAAGCCTTCTTCACATCTTCAAATGCCTTTTGCTGTTCAGGGGTCCACATGAAGGGATCATGTTCTGTACCTTTTATAGCTGCATAAAGAGGTTTCGCCAATATCGCGTAACTGGGAATCCATATCCTACAGAAGCCTGCTGCCCCCAAGAATTCCCGCACTTGTCTTCTATTCTTGGGTATTGGTATTTGGCATACAGCTTCTTTTCTCTCTGTCCCCATTATCCTTTGACCTTCAGAGATATGGAATCCCAGATACTTGACAGTTGGCTGACACAACTGAGCTTTCTTCCTGGACACCTTGTATCCTGCCTTCCAGAGAATGTGTAGTAAATCATGTGTTGCTTGCCGACATATTTCTCTTGTAACTGCCGCTATCAACAAATCATCTACGTATTGTAATAGTACACACTCTCCTGGGATGGTCTTGAAATCCAGTAAGTCTTGACTTAAAGCTGATCCAAATAGGGTAGGTGAATTTTTAAACCCTTGGGGCAGTCTTGTCCAAGTCATCTGGTGTTTCGAGCCCGTTACAGCATTTTCCCATTGGAATGCAAAGATACACTGGCTTTCCGCAGCAATTCGAAGG
Organism: Pelobates fuscus; assembly: GCF_036172605.1. Lineage (NCBI taxonomy): Eukaryota > Metazoa > Chordata > Amphibia > Anura > Pelobatidae > Pelobates > Pelobates fuscus. Next base: position 388,161,439 of record NC_086317.1, on the reverse strand, counting down.
CAAAAGAAGGCATCTTTGAGTTCCAAGACAGTAAAATAGGTAGCCCCGCCCGGAATTAAAGCAAGCAGGTTATATGGATTGGGCACAACTGGGTGTATACTTACGACCGCATCATTGACTGCATTCAAGTCCTGCACAAGGCGATACTCATCTGTACCGGGCTTTTGAACAGGCAACAATGGGGTATTCCAGGGGGAAGTACAGAATTTTAAGATACCATACCTTATGAACTTATCCAGATAGGATTGTATATTTTTCTTGGCCTTTTGTGGGATGTGATATTGTCTTAAGCTTACTGGATAGACCCCAAGTTTTAGTTAAATTCGAATCGGTGGAATATTGCAAGCAAGTCCTGGTGGGTTGTTCTCTGCCCACACTCCTGGTATATTGAACAAGGATTCATCACTCTTAGGGTTTTGACTAGTCAACGCTGTATAAAGTCGCCACTCTTCTTCCTTTGGTACAGATATTGTCATTATACCTGAAGGTTCATTGAATTTTAAAGATGTTGTTCCATTAGGTAGAAACGTTATCTGTGCTTGTAATTTTGACAACAAATCACGTCCTAGCAGTTGGACTGGACATTCAGGCATATAAAGGAACTGATGTTTCACTACGTGGCCTCCCAATGTACAGAGTCGACTTTTAAGAACCGGTTTAGCAGCACTTCTTCCAGTTGCTCCTATTACGGTGATAGTTCTTCCTGAAGGAGGAGCAACTAGGTCAGTCACCACCGAATGTTCAGCACCAGTATCAATCATGAAAGCACTCCTTTTTCCCCCTATTGCTACATCGACCATAGGCTCCGCTCGGCCAAGGGGGATGGAGCCCGGTCAGTATCAATAGTCCTCCATGACTGTGTCAGCCAACCCCACAAAGTCCCTATCCTCTCTATCGCGGGGTCTCTGCGCTGCTGGATAGTACCTGTCTCCACTAACACTTCCTCTGTTATTACCACTATTCCCTCCAGGACCTCCTCTACCTCTCGCTCTGCCTCTATAATTACTATACCCTGCCCTAGGTCTGTCTCTCTCATACTGTTCCCTTCGCGGACACTCACTTCTCCAATGCACTTCTTCCCTACAATACGCGCATTGGTTCCTACTCAAAGGTTCTCTATTCCATTTACTCTCACCTTTATCCGTTCCCCTATACACTTCCTTTTCCCTTCTATCTACGCCTGCGATAGCTACAGCTAGCATATCTGCTTTCCTACGCATTTTTCGCTCTTCCTCCTTCTTTGTCTCTGTTTCCCTATTCATGTATACCTTATTTGCTACTTCCATTATTTGGGTTATAGACTTCCCTACAAACCCCTCTAACTTCTGTAGCTTGCGCTTTATATCTCCGTAGGCTTGGCTGACAAAGGCAGAGTTAATCATTCGGGAATTCTCAGGAGCCTCTGGATTAAAGGGGGTATACAGACGGTATGCCTCCAATAATCGGTCATAAAAGACACTGGGCGATTCATCACATTTCTGTAATACCTCAGCCGTCTTAGACATATTAATCGCCTTCTTCCCTCCGGCTTTCATGCCAGCAATAATAGCGTCCCTGTAAGCTTTTAAATGGACCATGTCTGCGCCATTAACATTCCAATTTGGATCAGTGTTTGGATAATGGGCTGCGGCCCATGCTGCTGGTTGACCTGATTTTGTGTACGGGCCACTTCTTCCAGCGCTTTAATTGCCACTTGATTTATCCTTGTCCTTTCCTCGTTATTAAACAATGTCATCAATAGTTGCTGGCAATCAGCCCAAGTGGGATTATGTGTCTGGACTATGGGGGTAAACAAATCCGTCATGGCTTGAGGCTTTTCGGTGTAAGAGGAGTTATGGGTCTTCCAATTAAATAGATCAGTGGTTGTAAAAGGGACATAGACGAAGACTGGATCAGCATACTGTATCTGGCCATCACCATTAATGTGTGTCGGGCCAGGAGTCAGTCGAAGAGGCATTTGATAATGTCGGGGTTGTAGGGTACCAGTCATTCGTCGGGTTTGTATGGGGCTTCGCTTAGATATGTCAGTTAGGGGTTCCGGTCGAGGGATAGTAAGACAAGGGGATGGGGACGCTTTACTAAGGGGGAGGTCGGTGAGTAAAATATTCCGGGCCGGGCTAGGAGGAGCCTGACCGGAAACTAGATATGGCGCCAAATCTGGGTAGGTGGAGTTAACGGAGGTAGGTTTCGGAAGGGGAGGGTTACACGCTATACACGCTATACCAGATTAGGATCCAAACTGCCACGTGGTGGCCATGCAGCCACCAAAGTAGGCCATTCCCTACTACATAAAGTAGTCAGGCGTGTTGGAGACATCTTTACCCCAAAATCATATACAGTATATCCCTTTTTAAAGTTTTTCAACATACATCCTAAGGGATCCAAAACCGTTGAGTCTGACGCACCCATACCACCAACGAAGCGTCGTCTCCAACAGAAACTAAACAAACACTCTTCCAACGGTCACACCCGTTCCCTCGGCAACAGCACCACGTGGTACAGTTACTAAGAGAAACGCACACAACAAAACACTCAGGGAATTCCCGTACACACACAGCTGTTACACCAGTCACTAAATAACTAATACTGTGCCCTTTGGCGAAACTATACAGTCACCCACGCTATTATTCCCTATATCTGAATTACCCGTCTATAACATACCCCAGTAACATCGTCTTTACAAATAGTAGTTATAGTACGGTTAGCATTGGTTAGAGTACAATTTAAAGTCACAGTTAAATTAGTAGTGGTTATGGTGTTAAACATACAACATAGACGACAGTTATTAGTACTTATTTACAGTATCAGTAATTATACATGGTTATGGTACCGTGCGCTATAATACAGTTACACACTATTCACACTCTCGCTAGACGGCAGAGCTCACGCTATCTAGCAAGATATACACGCTACTACAACAATCTTTAACACATTTACAATTCCCAACTAATCTATTGGCCAGTACCTTGATGGACTACCTTAAACTATCTACATACGTTTTGGTTAGCCACACTGCCCAAGCACCACATATAGCGAACTAGAGGGCGGAAGTTACAACAGCACCCTTTTAGTCTATTTACTCTATCAAAAATCTAGTGGGTTCCAAATTTACACGCCTTTCCACTTAGCCAAGATAGGTTGAGATCTAGCGGACCGAATTTACACAGACGCCGCTTAGTCTCCCGGTCCCTCCGAACGTAATATACACCCTAGAACGCTAGTCTAGACAAGACACCGGTGTCTGGCTTGGGCTATTTACACCAGAACCCCGCCTGACTCCAAACCAAAATTAAACGGGCTGACTACAGGGCGTTTAATTGAGCGGTGCGCATTCGCTCCTTCCCTCCACTGGAGGGGGCAGATTCCAAATAACCCCTTATGGGCCCTTACCGCACAATCAGTATCCAATACCCCTAGTGGGTCCACCGTCTAAAACAGCGGTCGTCTTACCTCCTTGTTCCTGAACCTGAGTTCACACTCATCGACGGGGACACCCCAGCACTTACTATGTAGAGGCCGATGATCTCCTGGACAACAGACCAGTGGCGCCGAGACGAAGGGAGGTCCACGCAGAAGTTCAGGGGTGCAGCCGTAGAGAGCGTGGGCAAAGATAGACCGTCTCACGCCTCTGCTTCTCAGCTACCGTTGAACGATGAGCTTCCCGGCCAATGCACCAAATGATACCGGAGAAACTGACGGAAGCCAAGCACAGAGAGATGGACACAGGTTTCTTCAGGAAGGAAGAGATTCTTTATTCGATTCACCGACCGGGACTCAGAGGGACTAATGTCACCAAAATACAACAAGATCTGAGCCCCGAACAATAGTGTAGTCTCCTTATATAGGCATGTAAATCCTCCCATAATAAGCTCCACCCACACATACTCTTGCCCAATCAATCAAACAAGAACTAACTTCCTGTTTGACCACATGGCTTGCCCAGCACAATGGAGGAGGGGAATACTACATCCTGAATTCTCGCACATGCTCCGTACACTACTGATTGTATCTTTGCCACGTGCAACCAACCGACCGATACACCAGTATATGCACGTACACATGCCACGTGGTAAATTTATTTTTACCGAGATTCCACCACAATGCCTTACATCCCTGATCTGCAAGATAACAAAGGAGAGTCAGAGAACATTTTTCTGTCGTGGGAGCGTCATCTCCACAAAGGAGCAGGTCATCCACATATTGGAGCAGGACAACCTCAGGGTGGTCAGATTGCCATGGGTCAAGGATGGAAGACATTGCCTTTGCAAACTGACTTGGTGAATTTTGTGCCCCCTGGGGCATAACAGTCCATGTGTACTGTTGTTTTTCATGTGTGAAGGCAAACAAGTACTGGCAGGTGGGGTCCAGAGGGACACTGAAAAATGCATTGGCCAAATCAATCACTGTGAAGTATTTGGCAGAGGTTGGAACACCAGAGAGGAGTGTGTTCGGGTTAGGCACTATTGGGGTGTCCAGAACTGTGGCCTCATTCACTGATCGAAGATCCTTTTTCTTCACAGGGAACAATGGGGTGTTACATGGTGATTCACACTTGACAAGAGCTCCTTTCTCAATCAGTGCTTGGACTTGTTTTGTGATGGCTGCAGCTTGTGCTGGTTTCAATGGATATTGAGACTTTCTTGGTAATTTTGCTCCTGGAATTAGCTTTACCATCACAGGTGGGACTTTAAGGTGGCCTATGTCCTCTGGGCCTGAAGACCATAGCGTCTTGGGGACACTTGTCATTAGAGATTCTGGAAAATTGTCCCTCAGGGCCTTTGCATCCCCATGGGGTTTTTCTAAATGAAGCATTAAAGGCAGGGAGCACAAGGCTGAGGTATCTGAATCAGACACCTGTCCGTCTGTTGTGAAGGTGATAGATGCCTGCAGGCTGGAAAGGACATCAGCACCCAGCAGGTTAATAGGGCATGTGGAGGACACCACGAATCGGGCAAGCAGACTGGGGCAGTTGCCAACCCGTAAAGGAGTAGTTAAAGGATTTTGTCTCGGGAGGCCATCTACTCCTACACAGGAGACATCAATATTAGAAAGCAATGAAGAATCAGGCAGGTCTTGTTCTCGCAGAACACTTCGTGCTGCACCTGTGTCAACAAGGAATGTGGTAGGGTGACCTTCAATAGGTAAAGTAACAGTGGCTAGTGGCCCCCCTTGTTCCCCTAAAGACACTGCCATAACAGGGGTTAATGACACAGGCTTGCCAATTTCCTAATCTTCTTGAGCTGAATCAGGTGGAGGTCTTGGAGCCTGTGTTTTAGTCTTCTCCTTGTCAGCACATGGTTTTTGGTATTTACTGGGCGCAGGGCATTCATTCCTGAAATGGCCCTTCTCCCCACAATTAAAACAGAATCCATCTGCGGGCTTGGTGCCTTTTGGGACAGGGCGTGACACCATAATGGGGGCTGAATTGGGCTTTCTAATACTCTGTGCTGATTCTAGTCCTCTGGCAACTAAGAGCAACTTATCCAGGGGAACCACTCTATATTCAGGGCATGCAGCAATAATACCCTTGCGTATAGAGTCTTTGATGCCTAGGACAAAGGCACCAGAAAGCATCTGGGAGTGAATTTTATTGCTGAGATCAAATCCCAGGTCTGAGAACACTTGGAAAAGTCTAGCATGGAACCTATCTACAGATTCACCTTTTTCCTGAACAACATCATTGAGGCCAGCTGCTTGGTCCGCGAGCTTATCCTTAGCCCAGGCCTTCAGCTGGTCACAGAACTCAATCCCTGATGTATAGTCAGTATCACTGACAAGCCAGTTGGTGCAGAGGTGGCGGGCAATGCTAGGCCAATAAGCATCTCCAGCCTTTATGGCACAGATGCTTAATAAATCACGCCATGCGGCGGAATAGGTTTTCTGAATTTGAACTACCCCTCTATAGAAGGGCATGGGTTGCTTTTCAGGGTCAGGGAGTGATTTCATTAGGGCACTGGCCTGTGTTGGATTGAAGGAGACATACATTATAGGGGCCTTCTCACCCTGAACCCTGTGACCAAAAGGGTCATTGATAGAGCAACGGGGCGGGCAGGGCGATGCCTCTCTGGCGTCCGGTGGGATTTGGTAACCATGAGAGCTAACTGAGTCAAAATCATCTTCTTGTGTCACTCGGACCCCTGCAGGATTTGAAGCTACCTGGGGTGTCAGAACCGGGGGTAGAATGGGCACTCCGCCTGCCGGAGCTAAGGGGGAATTATTAGCTTGCGGTACCAAATCATTTGGAAGGACCGGCATTAGAGGCATCGGAACACTGGGGGCCGCCATATTGGAGGCGTGGAAGGAAGTTGCGTTCGGGTTAAGGGAGGAAGTGGCGGCCATGTTGGATGTGGGCACAACTTGAGCAGGTTGAGGTAGGGTAGGCGTGATCGGGGCCGGGGGTGTGGTAATGGAAGGTACGTGGGAAATGACGGAATAGGGCGGGACTGCGGGATAGGGGTAGGAGAGTGGCCAGGCCATTTGGGCAGGTGCCAAGGCGAAGTACGGGTAGGGCGGTGGAGATGGATAGGGATTAGGAAGGGAGGAAGGATATACAGGATACGGATATGGTGACGGGGAAAGGGGGGACTGGGTAGCGGGTGGAGTAGGAGGAGGAGAAGGTGGAGTAGGAGGGGCAGGAGATGAGGGAGGAGGAGGAGAGGGAGCGGTAGGAGGGGAGACAGATGAAGGGAATGGATTAATGGGAGGGGCAGGAGAAGGTGAGCAGGTAGGGGAGCAAGCAAGTGATGTAGCAATGGGGGACGGGCGAAAGGGAGGAAGATCAGACGGGATAAATGGATTGGAGAGAGATTGGGGGGGTGAAGGAGAGGATGAGGGTGATGAGAGCTGTAGGACTGATGGGGGGGAGAATAAGGATCCATCAGCATTCAGGACCAGGCAAACAGGGGCGGTGATAGGGTGGGGACCAGGGGTGGGGACCATGGTCAGCTGCATTTCGGTCATTGCTGACGTGATGTTGGGAGTGGTCACCTCATGGGTGCCATAATAGGGCGCTGGCTGGGAGAACTTCCCAGCAACACAATTCTTATAATACACAAACAATCTTAAAACTTTGTGATCAATTTCCTCCTCGACCCATCCCTCTTGCTGAATAGCTCTTGCTACTCGGTACCAGGCTTCTGCTGTACAGACCAAATCATGGTCCAACAGCTTCCCTTTCTTTTCTGTCAGTAACTTACGCCAGCTCTCCGGCTGCAATCTGCTGCACGGAGGGACGGCAATTCCACATACTTTAGCAATCTTATCAACTTTCTTAACCATCTCTTCTCCTTATCTATCTTCTACCAAATCACATGCTAACCAACCCTTACTGGGTTTATCTAACTTCTGTCCCATCCTCCCTATATAAGGCGTCCCAGATATAGAGAAAGAAAAAGGAAAAGAAGGTCTACAGTGCTCGACTGCTATGTAAGAGTGGGTTCCTACGTACGTCTTCCCAAAACGTAGACTAGTCACTAATTCCGCATACCCGAGGTAGCCGCGGATTGGAGCGTGGCGAGAAGTGTGTGACCAATCACTTCTCTCAACAAAGAGAAATAGGAGGGGAAAGTGTAAATAACACAGAGAGTAAGATAAGAGTAAGCACAGGAATCTGTGTGACAGACAATTAAGACAACATTTCAAATAAAATACAGTGCATGCATTACAGTTCAAATAAAATCAACAGTAATCCCTTTCCTTTACTCGTGTGGACGAAGCCACCTCCCTCAACCTCGTAGTGTCCCCGCTCGGGGAATGACTGCAGTTTTGCCGCACTACCTGGCGGCGACGGAAAACAGCAAACACCGGCCCGAGTCCCGTACGCCTCCCTAGTTACAGTGGTTCGTAACCACCTCTTCCCTCACTCCCGTAGTGCCCCTGCGGACCCACCCTGCAAGTCTCACTACCACGTGGTGATGGAGACAGCAATGCCTGCCCGAATCCACACGCCACAAAAAAAACGGAACGCTACCAGCATCAGCCCTCGAGGCTGAAGTGTCCCACCCTCTGCAAGCAGAGTAATGTGCACAATGAGGCTAGCTAAGCTGTCAAAGTGACACCATGGGAACCCCCAGGAAGCAGTGAGTCTACACAGACTTCCCCCAGGTCCCCCCTCCTCTTTTTCCTTACTGCCAAAGCCACTTGGCACCTAAAAGAGGTAAACAGGCAATTGAGGATATTTAGAGAGTAGCGAGTCCACGCAACTTCCACCAGATTCCCCCCCTCTTTTTCCTTACTGTCAAAGCCACTTGACACCTAAAAGAGGTAAACAGGCACTCACTCTCCCCGGGGACTAAGCTAAATACAAACCAATGCAAACACACCCAGGCAACAGATAGTCAACATGCAGGTAAATTAGGTATCAATTAAAAATACAAGGTCTCTGGGCAAGTTATTACCTGACTTTGATGTCCTCTCGGCAGCAGTCACAGACACTGGGACAGGTCAATCACAGGGGCAGGAACATACCGGCTAGGTGCTGCAGCAATCTCTACCATGTACTCAGAGGTGATCAGGCTCTTTTTCTTCCCCCAGGATTCATCCACCCAGCGTCTTCTTGGACGGCTGTCCGGGCAGGGCATAACCCAGAGCCCCATGTTGGGCGCCAAATTGCACTAGATTCTTTTATGCAAACCAATAAGTTTGAATGACTATCTGTTCCTGTCCAAATCAAAAATAATAAAGGTGCGTGCACGCAGAAGTAAATTCACACTGAGACACAGGGTTCAGGTTAATGAAAGAACTTCAGGAAATTTAATGGCAAGGCTTAAAAAGTGGGTGCGCAGACCCTTATAAAGGCATTATTACATCACTAAAGAATTTAAGATAACAACAAGTAAACATTATTAATTGGTTTAGGTGTTAAGTGGTTAGTTAAATGCCCTCCCATCAAGAGGTGGTGACATCCTTGACACGGGAGTGGACACAAGATGCAGGCGCCATCTTGTTAGCACGAGGTGCTCACTCGATGGGAGGGGTGCTTTGGCAGTCATTTTGAGTAGTTGGCTTTGTTAGTTTCAAGGTTAGTTTTCAAGGCTTTTAGTAAATATACATTTTATGCTTTAGCTGACACATGCTTTATTGAGACAAACCATGTTGTTCACTGGCTACAATGTTTCATCCAACAGGAATCTAATGTTCCATTGACGCACATTTCCATCTAACAAAGCATTCTTTTAAGACAATTTTATGAGGCCTAATAACAACACAGGAGTCTGCTCATAATTTATAACTTGCTTGCCGATCGCTATAAATATATACAGAGTGATGTCTTGAATTAAAAGTATAAACAATCCAATCCTTGTATTGTCTCAATCACTCAATAGGAGTGTCTTCTGTTGTCTCTTATCACTTAATAAAAGTATATTCCAATTGAGCCAATGCGGATATAAATATAGTAATACTTTTTCTTATCTTTCATGTCAAAGTGAAAAGGGCAGCTAGAGAGAAAAAAGAGGGCACAAGAAGGAAAGGGGGAGGGGGGGGGAGGGGAGAGTTAAGGGAGTTAAAATGTCACCAAAGTGTAGTGCTATTAATGATTCAAAAGTTTGATAAACTATACGTTAAAGAGGAAATGTTTGCTGATGTCTGGACTAGCCAAAGTATAGCGATACATTTGTTATTAAATGTTCTAAAGATTATTATTTTAGAGACTTTCTAAATAAAAGGAGCATATGAGAAGCCTTCATTAAGTCCCCTAGGGGACAGTGTTTTAAGGCGGTATATCCAATAGCATTCACGTCTTCTCAGACGTTGGTCCCAATTGCCTTTTCTTTGATCTGGTTTGATTAATTCAATGCCCAAAAATTTGAGGACATTTGGGTCCCCCTTATGGGCTATCTTAACATGTCTAGAAACAGGGGTTTCAATGTTCCTAGCTGTTTTAACTGAATTGATATGTTCGAGAATTCTTTTCTTAAGGGGTCTAAAAGTTTTGCCTACATACATAAGATGACATTGACATGTAATAAGGTAAATCACCCCTTTGGAATTGCAATTAAAGAATGATGAAGGTTCGAAGTTTTCTGTATGAGTTCTGTTGCTGAAGTTTTTTGAGCTTGTGCTTATGTGACTACAAACTTTACACCTTCCGCATCTATATGTGCCCTTGATTTTATTTGACAACCAATGTGTTGGTGCTTTATTGGGTTGAAAATGGCTATGCACTAGCATGTCTTTTAGGTTACTACCTCTTCTAGCTATTAAAGAAGCATATGGTGGAAGAACATCTTTCAACTGTGCATCTTGTTTTAGAAGAGGCCAGAAGCGATTCATAATTGTCTTGACCTGATCCCAGCCTGCATCGAAGGTAGCAATGCATCTGAGTTGTTTCTGCTCTGTTTCCTTTGGGGTTGAGGAGGAGGCTGTGTTTTCTCTGAGAAGACTTTCCTGTTCTGTATGGAGAGCCCTATGATATGCCTTCTTTAGACACTTATTGGGGTATCCCTTGGACCTAAACATTTGATGCAATTCTTTTGCTTTTATCTTGAAATCTTCTATGTCAGAACAGTTACGTCTTAGGCGTAGGTATTGACCAATTGGGATCCCCTTTTTCTGTTGAATCGGATGATGACTTTTCCAATTCAACAAGCTGTTTGTAGCTGTGCTCTTTCTGAACAGAAAAGAATTCTCGAACATATCAATTCAGTTAAAACAGCTAGGAACATCGAAACCCCTGTTTCTAGACATGTTAAGATAGTGTCATGGCCGTTACCAGTAATTCCTGTCTCTTCCGGGTTGACGGACTGTTGCCACTCCCCCTCTCTGACGCGGTCTCGCTGCGCTACATAATGCGACCGCGCCAGACAACAGAAGCTGGATTAATTAAAAGCGTACCGCGGACTTAAACCGGCTGCAACTCCTCTCTACAATTTTCCTGTGTACCGAACCGGACTCGTACTCGACTGACCTCCTTCTCCTTCCCTCGATCACGGCTAACACTTTGACTCCTCTCGACCTCTCTCCAACAGAACCTTCCCGGAGGGGACTCTGGGACCAACTTAAAGCCTCTGGAAGGTAAGTTACCTCACTTGTTTATACGAACTTTTCCTCTGTCTTCTGAGCACTCAAGCTTTAGCCTGCTCGCACGTTCTCCTATCGTTATAGGAGTAATTCCTATTCATTAACCCCTCAGTCTCCAGCTGATATGTTTTCTACCAATTAAACTAAATCAATTCTCTGCAAGTTAATATCAACTACCTTCCTTCATTGAATTATTGCTGCAATTCAATTATATAAGACAATCTAGGAATCACTCACCAATTCTGAAGTATTTAAAGATACAGCACCTATGTTCCTCCAATCAAAATATTAAAGACACAGTATAAGTGAATTCTCTGGTGAACTGTCATCTCTTTATTTCCTCAATATATTACATTCACATCTATTCAGTCTGAAATCTGCAGTTGAGCTCCAACTTACTCTATGTGAACGTGACAGATAGCCCATAAGGGGGACCCAAATGTCCTCAAATTTTTGGGCATTGAATTAATCAAACCAGATCAAAGAAAAGGCAATTGGGACCAACGTCAGAGAAGACGTGAATGCTATTGGATATACCGCCTTGAAACACTGTCCCCTAGGGGACTTAATGAAGGCTTCTCATATGCTCCTTTTATTTAGAAAGTCTCTAAAATAATAATCTTTAGAACATTTAATAACAAATGTATCGCTATACTTTGGCTAGTCCAGCCATCAGCAAACATTTTCTCTTTAACGTATAGTTTATCAAACTTTTGAATCATTACAGCACTACACTTTGGTGAAATTTTAACTCCCCTAACTCTCCCCCCCCCCCTTTCCTTCTTGTGCCCTCTTTTTTCTCTCTAGCTGCCCTTTTCACTTTGACATGAAAGATAAGAAAAAGTATTACTATATTTATATCCCCATTGGCTCAATTGGAATATACTTTTATTAAGTGATAAGAGACAACAGAAGACACTCCTATTGAGTGATTGAGACAATACAAGGATTGGATTGTTTATACTTTTAATTCAAGACATCACTCTGTATATATTTATAGCGATCGGCAAGCAAGTTATAAATTATGAGCAGACTCCTGTACACACTCATGTAGTATTAACAGTGAGAGAGACTATAAAGTTCTCCTGATAACTGTGGAGCTCATTCGCAACATATATTAAACTTGTTTCAGATCGTTTCCAGTCCGGGCAAAGAGGGAGGAAACCAGCTGCCAATCATTCTGATGCTGTGGCTCCATACTCCGCCCACAGCAATCCCACGTGGTCGCAAAGCGACACGTCATTAATGACGGAATTCATTCCAACATCTCTGATTGGTTAGTTCACATTCAAATACCGGGGGGAGTTCGGGCGGCAATTTTCAGCCCCTGACGAAGGAGTCTTGTACTCTGAAACGCGCGTTGGGTTTTTCTTCTCTGATTTCCCTCACTCACTGAGCACTTCACGATGCACGAGGGAATCTCCTATTGACACCTTTTCATTTTGCTTTTTTCGTTAGTTTAAATGTTTATTTCTTTAGGAGTTATACCAGTGTAGTGGCTGCAGTTTAAGGGGACAGCGTTAAGGGGAGATTATAGGAGTCTAGAATAGTGGCGATTATTAGGAGATTCTTTTTCTATTGTATTACCTCTACCACAGTACATATTCTATCACTCCTACTACTCCCATGCATCCAATAAGCAACTTTAAAGCTACTGAATAACGGACATTCTGTGTCCTTTTCTCATTCTACCTTATGCTGTCTCCATTTGCCCTACCTGTTTAACTACCATAAGATCTCAAGGTATTACATTGACTTTTTTCTCCTCTGTGGATCACTCAATATAATATATCTCTACATTTTAGCATTCAATATGCCTTAACTGTGATTTGGATTTTGAGATATATCCACATAGGATTTCAGGGTTACAAGCACTTTTTAGACACTGATACATTGTATCCTCTCTACAGTATGTTTAATACAGTTGCAGTGTATCACTGTTTATGTTAGGATACATGTTTATTCAGTGTCCATTATATACATAAAGGCTTTCCCTGTGGTTACCTTTTTTAACTTTGGACATATCTATAGGTATATGCTTGTATCAATTGGCGTTCTTTTTCTACTACCAGGTTGATTGGGAGCCCCCCCTTTTTCCTTTTAAAGGGGAGCTACCCAATTAATATATCTTTTTGTAATTTTTGTATTAGTCTGGTTACCATTTCCTCTGATGGTGTTTCCCGGTAAAATGCCAGCCTTGTCCTTAATTATTTTTGAAACTTGGTTTGTGTAGCACTGTTGGCTCGGTCTCCCTCCATCAATTCGGCAATAAGAATAGCTTTTGCCATGTTTCTGGCTATCTTACCCCTTGCTTCCAATAGTTCCTTTAACGTGGTTCGTTTCAGTGCAGCATAATTTGTCTCCATTCATCCGTTCATTCGTATAGCCAAAACATTCATTTTTACATTTTTATGAACCAAACACACGAACGCTGCTTTGTTACGAGGCTTGTATCCCATCGCTTGCCACCAACTGTAGCAGAGCTGCAGCATTCACATCAATATGTCCGCTGGTAGACTTGTACAATATCCAAGAGAAGCGTAGCTCGGCAATCCTATCCAAATTCCCCAATAACCAGACGATACACAGCTTTGTGAGTCAACTCGTTTTTATTGAGCCACAGCTGACTTTTATACAATTCCCCATGCAAGGGGTTTCTTTAATTACATTCCAGGGGTTTTCCCCTGGTGGACCTTGTTGGGGACAGGGAACAAAGTAATATTTCCCAGACTCCTTCTCTGTACTTGGAAGATAATTGAGTAAGGACAATTCTTTAATTAAATTATCTCCCAAGTACAGAACAATAAACAATATTTAAAACCATCATAACCCATGTAATATTAATCAAAGCTTGATGAAAGATACTTCACCAAATAGCAGGGATCTGAGCGCCCACTCTGTCGAAATACCGCTCAGATCCGTTCAGTAGAATAGGAAGGCCTTTCGAGTGAAGATTAGACCCCAAAATAGTTCCAGGTGGTTGTATGCTTGGACCGGTCTTCTTTCGGGAGTTTTTACCATTAAAATAACGAATGCAACTGTTCGTGTAATAGGTGGTCATGTGCCTTGTGTTCATTTGTTTCGTTCATTCGAATGCCGCTCTGTATAGGTGAAGGGGAATGATCATACAAGAGGATGGAAGTTCAGCGGAGTTCACGCAGTCGAGTGTCCGATTATAGTTCCATGCGCTCGATGACCAAACACCGCTGTCTGTTCATGAACAAAGATGGCCGCCTCCACGTGTTCAGTCATAGGAACGACGGCCACCCATCCGAACATTTACAATCTAGCGGTTTCTCAGTGTGAATATAGTCAGTTGCAGGCACACGACTCCCCTGGGTGGTCTCACTGTTGGTAGTTTGTTCAACTGGCGAACAATATGTCTTTAGTGTGTTCGGGAACCCCAAATTGTTGAACCAACTCAGTCTTGCATACAAATAAGTGGCTAGTTTTGCCACGAAGCTCATTGGCTATTGTTAGACAGTTCTATTCCAACCATGTCAGTAATCTCCGTAAGCATAAATAGACCTAGCATATCCCTATAGCATATTTTTTAAATCTGTTTCACTATGTCATCAGTTTACAAAGTATGATATTTTTACCATTTCTGTTTTCTTACAGCTAACATACTACGAGCAACCTATTAAAAAATGTGCAGGTCTAAACAATGCCATGCTGATACCCTTGTTGAAATAGTAATACTTCAACGCGCTGTTGTGGCATTGAATGCAGGATTGTTAATCTTTTGCACAAACAAAATTAAGAATTTATTTATTTATTTTTTAAAAGAGGTGTATGAAACCCGACAAAGCTCCTCATCAACGACACCATTCATCGACCCCTCCCCCCCCGGAGGGTAAGACAAATGACTCCTTCTTGGAAATCACACCCAAGGGCGACACCGTCAGGTGCGGGAACAGTGGAGCCAGAAAGGGGCCCGCCATGCGCCCCAATGACACCCACCTCCTTATCCAACTTGTCCCGCACTATGTCCGAATGATCCCACACCGACCGCAAATTCTGACACCCCTCTGTCGCTTCCCTGTCCCGATGGGGGATCCATAAACCATCCCAAAAACCTTGCAGGAGAACCTCCACCGCTTTCTGGTTTCTGTAGTGGCTTAGCCAAGGGCCCATCGCAGCAACATCCACCGGCATCCTCGCACTTAGATCCCAATGCGCCACCCTTGTCCCCGACTTCCCTCGCCTAAAACACAAGGACGTGGAGTGACTGCCTCCGCACACCGAGCACTTGTGCTTGAATTTACAGCTCATCCCCCACTTGCAGAGGCTGTCATTATATTATAAAATACATCATAATAATTTTCAATATAATATACAAAAAAACTACAATATTGAAGTAAGTTGGAACACCAGGTAAATTGGAACCATAGATTGCACTCACAAAGGTAGATGATAAATAGGCAAAACATATAGTTTAGGTGGAGTTTTTCTATTTTCTTTTGTTCCAGGTATACATATAGGAAGATAAAAGAAAAAGGAACATGTAGTATTGTAAATACATTTAACAACGCTTTATTTATTGCACTCACAAGATAAAAGCAAAAGGTAAACCTATCAATATCCAATTTGTCCACATGGATAGCTGATTCTCCCAGAACAGGATCAAATATAAGGCTAAAACAGTATATAAAATAATAAAACAAACTGTTACTAGGTCCTTCTTTTGCCCTACGTGTTTCGTCCATCCTTGGACTTCTTCAGGGATTCCCAGTGTCTGTATACCTGAAGTAGATAACCTCCATCTTTAAAAGGCCTCTTTGGCACCATTCCGCATGGCTATAGACCAATCCGAAGCGTCCGTTGTTTAGACACACATATTTAGAATTTCCTTGATTACTTCCAGGTTTGGAGCATCTCAAGCCTCGTTCTTGTATGGACGCACCTTCAGATTTCGGAGAGTTTGCATGTGCAACTCTCATGCATTCCAATAAGCGTTTCACCACAATTTTCATCGCAAAAAGTCCACATAAAAAAGTACTTGATATAAGGGGGATGTGACAGACCCCTTTTGGGAGTAACAGATACCATCTCGAAGAATTGCCTGTTTTTACCTGGATTATTGTGGACTCCTCTGGATCTGTACGGTATACGCAGCCACGTGGGGAGAACAATGGGTCGCGGCCATTTTGACCGCACAAACTAATGACCGAACACTCACGAACTTTCCACACGATGAATTTCCACCTTACCGGTAACTTACGCCCATGCTGTTCGACAGATCCAGAGTACCGAACTAGAGACACCAGATCCACGAGAGAGTTTTCGTTTATATTATGTGGTTCCAGAGTAAATGGTGCAAACGTGTAGCTAGCGAACGGCCCAACCGATCTAGGGGATTTTCACGTATATTGTTCCCCTAGATCTCCGTTCTCTAATACACGTAGCACATTGTATTTCCGTTGCATATTGTGTGTGTTATTAAACTTATAATAATTGTGAAATATTCTGCCCGGTACAGTGGGAGGGATTCCCACTGTAAATGTATTATCCCCTCCGGATACGGGGAGGAGTTGTTGTACGGCATAAAAGCCCGAGCTGAAGAATAAAGATTATTCCTACTTTTGACCCTCAACACAGAGTCTCGTCTCGTGCTTGGAGGGGATATTTATTATGCTGATTCGTATTCTCTGGGAACGTGTTTTGTTATAGCTGACTTCATCTTGGGGGAAAGGACACCTTCTTAGCGGCGTAACCCCTACTACTCCGGGGTGCCGCTACAATTGGTGGCAGTATCGTTCTTTCACCCCAGAAGGACAGCTACCGAGAGCAATCAGGATGGAAGCCTACTTCGGAAGGCTGAAACGATCTACGCTGAAAGACTTGTTGGAGAGCCGTTCGGCTAGCAACAAAAAGAAAAGAGACATTTTGGCAGAATTGGTCGCATTGGATTTAGCCGAACAAAATGACAAACTGGGTGTCGAACTAAACCCAGAACCGGAGATCGCATTGGTCCGAACCCCGGAAGACGAACGATTCGACCATGAGGTGAGGGTAAGACTGGCTCACTACGGACCAAATCCCTCACCTAGGATCGTTACACAAGTAATCGCCGCGGTCGATGCCAACCGGCGCCAGACTCCAGCCAGCGCCAGTCCAATTGCTGGGACTTTCCAAACTCCAGAGGAAAGGAGGAAAGTACACTTTACCGCCTTTAAAAGTTTTGTGGAAACTGAGGGGGAGATTGACCAGTACTTAGCTGATTTTGAGCGTCAATGTGCCCTACATAAAGTACCTCCCGAGGAGTGGGTTAAAATTTTGTCTGGCAAATTTTCCGGCCGAGCCAGTGATGCTTTCCGGGCGATTCCTGACCATGAAGTGGGAAATTATCGCTTGGTCAAAGAAGCCCTATTGTCCCGGTATGCTGTAACTCCCGAAGCATATCGGAGACGCTTCCGGGAATCTCGAAAGCAAACCGGTGACTCCTACACCGAGTGGGCCTGCCGATTACAACCCACGGCTGCCCACTGGATGGATGGGTGCCAAGCTACCACCGCAGAGGAGGTATTACAACTGTTTTTGTTGGAGCATTTTTTTGAAATGGTGGACAAAGAGATCCGAGAGTGGATTCGGGATAGGAGACCGCTTACCCTACCCGAAGCCGCCCGTTTGGCCGACGAGTATGCGGACGCCCGCAAACCCGATCCCTCGGTCCAAAAGACAGCTCCCCAAGTAGAAAGCCGCCCCGTCAGCACTACTCCAACCACCCCCGCTAACCAACCTACCTACAACAGTTCCTCCCGCTTCACCCAGTCAAGTACCACGGACCGCCGGCGGTGCCATAGGTGCCAGCAGGTGGGCCACTTGAGAGACAAATGCCCACTAGATCCAGCTCGACAAGCTTCTTGGAGGAAGCCCGCTGAGGGGAACACCCGGCCCTTTACCTCAGGGGCCCATTGCATTGAAGCCCGGCCCATGGGGGAAGAGCAATGGGAAATTTTGCACGAAGCCAACCCCCTATATGCAGCTCCCGTAGACAACCGCCAACATCATCGGCAAACAGTCCGAGTAAATGGACAAGTTGTCAGTGGATTAAGAGACACTGGGGCCACACTAACATTGATCCAACACAACCTGGTCCCAGAAAAAGAACATACTGGACAAACTGTGGCCGTTAGAGTGGCCGGGGGTGCTGTACATCGTCTCCCCACGGCCCGAGTGCATTTGGATTGGGGGGTGGGGGCCGGCCAAGTAAATGTGGGCCTGATGAAGGGGTTACCAGCTGAAGTCCTCTTAGGAAATGATTTGGCCCCTCTGTTATCCGCTTTTGCCCCTCAAGGCCCTGCTGGAGCTTGTCCTGTCACCACCCGTGCTCAGGCCCGTGCCATTGGAATCGGTCAGCCGGTCGCGGAGACCCAGGTAAGAACTAACCCTCTGACTGTGACGTTAGGGCAGACCTCCTTAGACTGGGATACCCCTGAGACTTTTGGGAGGGAGACCCGGGAAGACGTCACCCTACGAAAGTATAGGGATAAGGCTGATAAAAGGGAACCGGGGACAGATGGGGAAAGCTACGAGTGGGTGGGGGATAGACTGTACAGGATCCCTCAGGAACCCGCAGCAGGTAGAAACCCCGTCCCTCAGAAGCAACTAGTGCTACCCAAAAAGTATAGGCAAGAAATCATGAGGATTGCCCATGATGTACCCCTAGCTGGCCATTTAGGAGTACGTCGCACGGCCCATAGGATTACCCAGAACTTCTTCTGGCCAGGGTTTAACCGGGACGTGCGGCAGTACTGCAGAACCTGTGACACCTGCCAACGGGTGGGTAAGAGGGGGGATCACCCTAAGGCTAAATTAATGTCGATGCCGATCATTGGGGAACCCTTCTATAGGGTCGGCGTCGACATTGTAGGCCCCCTAGCTCGACCTAGTCCGTCC
The DNA here is from genome assembly GCF_036172605.1 of Pelobates fuscus. NCBI lineage: Eukaryota > Metazoa > Chordata > Amphibia > Anura > Pelobatidae > Pelobates > Pelobates fuscus. The sequence goes on along the minus strand of NC_086317.1, from coordinate 388,142,518 downwards.
GGTAAGAAATACATTCTTACTGTGGTGGACTATGGGACCAGGTACCCAGAGGCAGTAGCCCTGTCGAATATTGAAGCTGAGACGGTAGCCGATGCGTTAGTTAAAATATTCACCAGGGTGGGGTTCCCTAAGGAAATCCTATCCGATCAGGGAACCCAGTTTACTGCCTTACTCACGCAACAGTTATGGAAAGTATGCCACATTAAACCCCTGCTCAGCTCCCCGTACCACCCCCAGACTAACGGTCTCTGTGAGCGCTTTAATGGGACCCTCAAACAAATGTTGAGGACCTTTACGGACGGTTGCAGAGACTGGGAGAGATTCTTACCCCACCTGTTATTTGCTTATCGGGAGGTGCCCCAAGAATCTACGGGTTTTTCCCCCTTTGAGTTGTTGTATGGGAGAAGGGTGCGAGGCCCCCTTGATCTCATTCGGGACCACTGGGAGGGGGAAACCGAACAGGAGGGGACACCTATTGTGCCATATGTCCTGGAACTCCGGGACCGCATGGAGCAACTCTCTCTATTGGTAAGGGAGAACCTCCAGGCGGCCCAGGGGCGACAGAAGCGATGGTACGATAGGGGTGCCCGGCAACGACTTTTCCAAGTAGGGCAGAAGGTATTGGTGCTAAAACCGGTAAAGGACAACAAACTGCAGGCTGCGTGGCAGGGTCCTTACAAGGTTCTAGCCCAACTCTGCGACACCACCTACCTTATTGCCAGCTGTGCGGATGAAAGGATCCAACGATCCTTTCATGTGAACATGCTAAAGGAATACCAGGAAAGACAGGAAGATATTCACGCTGTTTGTGCCCCAGCCACGGATGACCCCGAAAGTTTACCCTTACCCGATCTGCTAGAGAGAGAAACCCACACCGACCCTATTAGTTTAGTGAAGTTGGGAGACCGATTGAACCCCACTGAGCTAGAACAAGCTAGGCAGCTCCTATGGGAAAAACAGAATACCTTCTCCCAGGAACCAGGATACACCACCCTGGCCATGCATAAGGTAGAAACCCCAGGGCAGGCCCCCCTCCGACAGCCCCCTTACCGTATTCCTGAAGCCGTCCGGGAAGGGATGCTGAAGGAAATACGAGAAATGACCCAGCTGGGGGTCATTGAGCCATCAGACAGTCCCTGGGCCTCTCCTGTAGTCCTGGTACCCAAGAAAGACGGAACCACCAGGTTCTGCGTGGACTACAGGCGACTTAATGAAAAGACGACCACTGACGCTTACCCGATGCCCCGGGTAGACGAACTATTAGATCGCATACAATAAAATGATAAGGTGCGCTGTGTCTTTAAGACCCAAGTGATACAAAGTGCAACTAGTGCAATATTTTATAATAAAGTGCAAAGTGTTTCAAGTGCACTCAAATGTGTAATAAAATGTTATACATACATATGTCCTCTCGAATTATACATAAAGGAAAAAGAGAGACATAAAGAACACAATAGTGTAAAATCGTTTTTTTAAAAATATATATAAATAATAAATGCCAGAAGGGTGCACTCACAAACATAGAGCAGAATGAGCCTGCTTAGCTTTAAACGCTTCTTCAGATATAGGACTGCATAAACGAAGACACTTTAAATTATTTATTTGCCCAGCACAGCATAGAATAGTCACCTTCCTTCACATCCAAATTTCAAATAAATACAAAGTTCGGTAAAGTGCAGCTTCAGGGTGTCGACTGTTCCCTTTGTTGTGTTCGCCGCTGTAGTTACCGTCTGTATCCGAAAAGACTTCCGGGAGGAGGGACTTCCTTGTATGCGTGACGTAAGGTGCGTAACTTTGCGTGATGACGCGTTTCGCCGTATTCACGGCTTCATCAGATCTGCCCATACATGTCCTATTCGTTCTTTTATACCCATCTCAATGGGTAAAATCAGATGGTTGGCAATCAAAGTCCATTACCTTAACGTTAGTATCAATTGAATACATATATACAGAAAAACAAAAATCATACTTTATTATGAAAAACTTCTTAATTAAAAATATCTTTATATTACTATACTTACATAGAAAAACTTTATAGGTATCATAAAACCTTATGAATATATTAGAAATGTATTAAAAACAGGAAAGGTTTATATATTGTTACAAATCACATAATTTCCTAAAGAAATATATTTAAATAGACATACTTGAAGAGACATTTTGAAGAGGCATTTTAAAGAGACATACTTTAAAACATGCAATTTATATAAAAAAAAAAACGGCATATTGCCTAAACTACGTATTTACAATTAATGTATATTATAAAAAAGAGAAAAATATATCTAAAAATAAAAGAAATTTATCTAAAAATGAGGAGAAAAAGAGGACAATATGTTATAAAAAACAATAAATATATACCGTATACCAAAATTAGCTTAAAAAGTTAAACAAATCGAATTCTATGTTGAGTCCCCTAGGTTCTAAAGTTTTTAACCTATGGACCCATTGCATTTCTTTTTTGCCTATATCAATAATATGATTTCCCCCTCTCCATGTTTTTTTCACTATCTCTATTCCCAGAAATGCTAGACCTCTAGGGTCTTTATTATGATACTTCTTAAAATGTGCCGAAACGCTGTGGTTATCATAGCCCTTAATAATATTATTTATGTGCTCATATATTCTTTTGTGTAGTGGGCGAATTGTCCGCCCCACATACTGTAATCCGCATGGGCATATTAATAAATAAATTACGTTTTTGCTAAAACACGTAATAAAATCTTTGATGTAAAACTCAGTCTCTTTCGTATTATTTTTAAATTTACTAACCCCCTTCAGAGTGGCATTTTTACTGCACCTGCATCCTGCACATTTATTACAAGAATAAACCCCTTTTTTGTTATCTAAAAACGTCTTGGGTATTTCCTTTCTAGGGTGATTAAAAGTGAGAATTCGTTTAAAATTTGGAGCTCCTCTAAACGTGATAAAGGGTTTCTCCGGGATAATTTTACTGAGTTCATTATCTTTCTTTAAAATATGCCAATGTTTGTTTACTATTGATTTCATTTTATTGCACTCTTGATTAAAATCAAAAACCAAGGGTAATATTATTTCTATTTCTTTATTTAGATTTCCTATTTCTTTCTGATTACTCAATAATTGATTAGATTCTAAATTTACTGTTTCATTGTATGCTTTTTCCAGAATTTGTTGAGGATACTTCTTTTGCTTAAATCTATCTATAATTATCTTGGCTTGTTCCTCAAATTTATCCTTATCGGTACAATTCCTCCTAATTCTCTGCAGTTGGCCCTTGGGGATATTGTTTTTTTTTTGTCAATCTTTGTTTTTATTGAGGCATATGATGGTGCAGTACAGAAAATAAAGTGATGGGTTAATGCATGTAAAACATATAGTTTGCATAAGTGTACACAATAGTTGCATGTATTCCCAAGAGTAGCAGCCTCTTTTTTTTTTTTGAAAGTTTAACAGTAGAGTTATCCGTACAGGTTACACAGATTATATAAGCACGCTGGAAAACAAATTATATAAACACGCTGGGAAATAATAAGTTGCGTCACATTTACATGGTTTCATGCTAGGTTAATTAGGCATTGAACTTCGGGTAACAGGGGGAGGAACATTTATGCTTATAATGCAGTTTGCAATCCTATGTTACGTCGATAGGTAGGGAATAAGATTAACACAATCTATTCACAATTTACAGACTGAGGGTGCAGACCCCGAAGAGAATTATATAACTCCTGATACATTAGTTTGCATAGTAAGTAAATGTCGGTTATGACATGTAATTGTAAAGAGGTTCAGAAAATTATATATCCATCTACATTCGAGGCAGTGAGTAATTAAACATAGAACAAGTTAAACCTAGTCCTGAGTCGAATCAAAGCAGGTAATAACTGCTGGCAGTTTATCTCTATATCAGTCTAGTATACAAGGCATAGATCTAGCTACCATTAGGACCTATAAAGCATAGAGAGTGCTAAACAAGGAGAACATATCTTGCATACGCTTTTTGCATGCGTATAGGGGTCCAATTAGGCTGGCATCAGTGGGCAAGGTGTGGAAGTCCCGTTAGTGACAGTCAGTACTTGCGGTTTGACCCCTTATGGTACGGCTGTACTCAGCGAGTTTGTGTTCAACCTATGCCCGCAGATGGGAATCGAAAGTCCTGTGAACTGGGTGACCATGGGCTGTTTGCCCGCTGTTGAGTCCAGGCCTCTTTGGGGTCAGCCGATGCCTTGTCGCTGCCGGATGGATGCCCTCCATGTTGGCATTTGCTGAGCCCCGGAGCCATGTGGGGGGGTGTCGGCTGGTGGGTGTACTGCCTCCCGGTCTGTGCGTCGGGCAGGGTTTACTTGTCTTGTGCTGGATGTCTGGGGTATCTGCCAGGCGCTCTGCTGATGCAGGGTTGAGAGAGTCACTGAGCGGGAGGATGGTTGGGAGCGCCGGCGGGCCTTCTTCTGAAGCTCGAGGTCGTGAGTGCTGCTATCCGAGGGTCCCAGCGCTGATTCCCGCCATGGAGAGTGTCGGCTTTTCCTCCGTCGTGGGTCCGCTCGGGAAATGCAGAGTGGAGTTCCCCGCAATTGACGTCGGGTTGCCGGGCGGATCCACGCCATTACCTCTTTCAGGGCTAACTTGTAGATCCGTTGTCGGGCTTTGTGCTTCGCCCTGAGGTAGGTGCTTATCCGCTCCACAAACTCCCACATGTGTTTGGGTGGCTGAGTGGGTAGTCGCTTGTACATGGGCCTCGGCTGGGCCGCCATCTTGGTTAGGCCCTGGTCGTCCCGTTTGGGATATAGTTTTGTTGCTTGATCAGTCGTTGGCATGGGGGTAATCGTCCCCAGCGAGGACCGGGATGTCCCCCGCCGGTCCAGAGGGGGGGGTAGCAGGGCTGCAGCGTTCTCTTGTGTTTGAGTTCTTCCCGGGCCAGGAGATCGGCCGCCTCCCCCGGGTTCCAGGCGTTGCTCAGGTTCAGGCCGCATGGCTGGTACAGGTTTGTCGGCAGTGTATCGGGGCCGAACTGGTATCAGTTTGTTCGGTATGCTGCCCAGCATCCGTTCCCGGTCCCCTTGTGCCGCTAGCTTGGGTGTAGCCATCGATTTTAGCTCGTACCCGTTCATCGATGCAGGAGCTCCTAAAATGTGCAGCCAGCCATCTTGGCTGTCAGGCCCCGCCCCCGCCCTTGGGGATATTGTTAAGCCAAGGAGTATAATGGCCACTGTTGTATAAAAGCACGTAAATAATATTATTAAGGGCTATGATAATCACAGCGTTTCGGCACATTTTAAGAAGTATCATAATAAAGACCCTAGAGGTCTAGCATTTCTGGGAATAGAGATAGTGAAAAAACCATGGAGAGGGGGAAATCATATTATTGATATAGGCAAAAAAGAAATGCAATGGGTACATAGGTTAAAAACTTTAGAACCTAGGGGACTCAACATAGAATTCGATTTGTTTAACTTTTTAAGCTAATTTTGGTATACGGTATATATTTATTGTTTTTTATAACATATTGTCCTCTTTTTCTCCTCATTTTTAGATAAATTTATTTTATTTTTAGATATATTTTTCTCTTTTTTATAATATACATTAATTGTAAATACGTAGTTTAGGCAATATGCCGTTTTTTTTTTTTTTATATAAATTGCATGTTTTAAAGTATGTCTCTTTAAAATGCCTCTTCAAAATGTCTCTTCAAGTATGTCTATTTAAATATATTTCTTTAGGAAATTATGTGATTTGTAACAATATATAAACCTTTCCTGTTTTTAATACATTTCTAATATATTCATAAGGTTTTATGATACCTATAAAGTTTTTCTATGTAAGTATAGTAATATAAAGATATTTTTAATTAAGAAGTTTTTAATAATAAAGTATGATTTTGTTTTTTCTGTATATATGTATTCAATTGATACTAACGTTAAGGTAATGGACTTTGATTGCCGACCATCTGATTTTACCCATTGAGATGGGTATAAAAGAACGAATAGGACATGTATGGGCAGATCTGATGAAGCCGTGAATACGTCGAAACGCGTCATCACGCAAAGTTACGCACCTTACGTCACGCATACAAGGAAGTCCCTCCTCCCGGAAGTCTTTTCGGATACAGACGGTAACTACAGCGGCGAACACAACAAAGGGAACAGTCGACACCCTGAAGCTGCACTTTACCGAACTTTGTATTTATTTGAAATTTGGATGTGAAGGAAGGTGACTATTCTATGCTGTGCTGGGCAAATAAATAATTTGAAGTATCTTCGTTTATGCAGTCCTATATCTGAAGAAGCGTTTAAAGCTAGAGCAGGCTCATTCTGCTCTATGTTTGTGAGTGCACCCTTCTGGCATTTATTATTTATATATATTTTTTAAAAAACGATTTTACACTATTGTGTTCTTTATGTCTCTCTTTTTCCTTTATGTATAATTCGAGAGGACATATGTATGTATAACATTTTATTACACATTTGAGTGCACTTGAAACACTTTGCACTTTATTATAAAATATTGCACTAGTTGCACTTTGTATCACTTGGGTCTTAAAGACACAGCGCACCTTATCATTTTATTGTATTCACAAGAGTGTTTTGAGAAGTTTTTACACTTATTTCTTGGTGCAGCTTCATTTAAAGGTAGATAACATCTATTGGAGACTAGTATTTTACGAGCGCCTACTTTTTACTTGTTTTTTGTGTATATTAGATCGCATAGCCAGGGGAAACTATCTCTCTACCATAGACCTCTGCAAAGGTTATTGGCAGATTCCCCTGGCCGAGGATGCCGTCCCCAAGTCGGCATTTGTCACCCCGTTTGGCTTATACCAATTCAAGGTCATGCCATTCGGGATGAAAAATGCCCCGGCTACGTTCCAGCGGATGGTGGATAGGCTCCTCGATGGATTCCAGGAATTTGCGTGTGCATACCTGGATGACATTGCGATCTACAGTGAGTCTTGGGAAGAACATCTAGTGCACGTAGGGGTAGTCCTAGATAAGATTCGGGCCGCGGGCCTGACACTAAAACCGGAGAAGTGCCATTTAGGAATGGCCGAGGTACAATACTTGGGTCACCGAGTAGGGTGTGGGAACCAGAGGCCGGAGCCTGCCAAGGTTGAAGCAGTGGCTAACTGGCCCACACCCAATACTAAGACCCAGGTATTGGCCTTCCTAGGGACGGCAGGGTATTATAGACGTTTTGTCCCTGATTATAGTACGATAGCCAAGCCCCTGACTGACCTGACCAAGAAGAATTTACCTAGGCAGGTCCTGTGGTCTCCCGCTTGCGAAGCCGCATTTCAATCCCTCAAACATGCACTTGTTAATGCCCCTGTCTTGGCTGCCCCAGTACCTAACAAACGTTTCCTTGTCCATACAGACGCTTCAATGTATGGACTGGGGGCTGTGCTGAGCCAAGTCGGGGAAGATGGAAGAGAGCATCCGGTCGCATACCTCAGCAGCAAGTTGTTACCACGGGAAGTGAGTTATGCGGCCGTAGAGAAGGAGTGCCTGGCCCTGGTATGGGCATTGAAAAAACTAACCCCTTATCTCTATGGACAAGAATTCTCTCTGGTAACCGATCACAATCCATTGGTATGGCTTAACCGGGTCGAGGAGACAATGGCCGGTTGTTAAGATGGAGCTTGGACCTGCAAACGTACAATTTCACCATCAGTTACCGACCCGGTAAACTAAATGGCAACGCCGATGGGCTGTCTCGGCAGCTTGACAATTCTCCGGACAAGTGAATTCCGGTCATCCCTAAGTTAATCCGAAAGGATCAAGCCAGGTCTGCCGGAGTGTACCACCAGTGGCGGATCCAGAGCCTGATCTCGGGAGGGGCACTTGTAGATTATTTAAAAAAAATAATCCTAGCACAATAACCACTACAGCTCAGTGTAGTAGTTATGGTGCCAGTAGTGCCAGGATCCCACCCCGGAGTAAGTAGTTATACCGTTTAAGAACAGTTTGACAACTTACCTGGGGTCTGCTGGGATATAGGGCATAGGAGAAGTGGTGTGTGTTAGGGGTGAAGTTTGTGTGAAAGGTGCAGTGTGTGTGTGAGCGGTGAAGTGAGTGTGAGTGCGTAAGGGTGGCAGTGTGTGTGTTAGGGGGCAGTGTGTGTATGGGGGCACTGTATGTCTGTGTGGGGCAGTGTGTGTATGGGGGGCACTGTGTGTATGGGGGGGGGTCGTGTGTGTGTGTTTGGGGCAATGTGTGTATGGGGGGCAGCAGGGTGTGTAGGGCACTGTGTGTGTATAGGTGTGCAGTGTGTGCGGGGCAGTATGTGTGTGGGGCAGTGTGTATGGGGACAGTGTTTGTGGGACAGTGTTGTATGGGGACAGTGTTTGTGGGACAGTGTTGTATGGGGACAGTGTTTGTGGGGCAGTGTGTGTATGGAGGCAGTGTTTGTGGGGCAGTGTGTGTATGGGGGCAGTGTGTGTATGGGGTAAGTGTGTGTAGTGTTTGTATGTGGGGCAGTGTTTGTGGGTCAGTGTGTGTAAGGGGGAAGTGTGTGTATGGGGCAGTGTTTGTGGGGCAGTGTGTGTGTGGGGCAGTGTGTGGATGGGGACAGTGTGTGTATGGGGACAGTGTTTGTGGGACAGTGTTGTATGGGGACAGTGTTTGTGGGACAGTGTTGTATGGGGACAGTGTTTGTGGGGCAGTGTGTGTATGGAGGCAGTGTTTGTGGGGCAGTGTGTGTATGGGGGCAGTGTGTGTATGGGGTAAGTGTGTGTAGTGTTTGTATGTGGGGCAGTGTTTGTGGGTCAGTGTGTGTAAGGGGGAAGTGTGTGTATGGGGCAGTGTTTGTGGGGCAGTGTGTGTGTGGGGCAGTGTGTGTATGGGGACAGTGTGTGTATGGGGGCAGTGTTTGTGTGTATGGGGGCAGTGTTTGTGTGTATGGGGGCAGTGTTTGTGTGTATGGGGGCAGTGTTTGTGTGTATGGGGGCAGTGTGTGTGTGTGTGGGGTCAGTGTGTGTAGTGTGTGTATGGGGTCAGTGTGTGTATGGGGTCAGTGTGTGTAGTGTGTGTATGGGGTCAGTGTGTGTAGTGTGTGTATGGGGTCAGTGTGTGCATGGGGTCAGTGTGTGTAGTGTGTGTATGGGGTCAGTGTGTGTATGGGGTCAGTGTGTGTAGTGTGTGTATGGGGTCAGTGTGTGCATGGGGTCAGTGTGTGTATGGGGTCAGTGTGTGTAGTGTGTGTATGGGGTCAGTGTGTGCATGGGGTCAGTGTGTGTATGGGGTCAGTGTGTGTAGTGTGTGTATGGGGTCAGTGTGTGCATGGGGTCAGTGTGTGCATGGGGTCAGTGTGTGTAGTGTGTGTATGGGGTCAGTGTGTGTAGTGTGTGTATGGGGTCAGTGTGTGTAGTGTGTGTATGGGGGCAGTGTGTGTATGGGGGCAGTGTGTGTATGGGGGCAGTGTATGTGGGGCAGTGTGTATGGTGGTCCAGTGGTTCCAGTGAACTCTAGTCCGCGCTCCAGGGCTAGAGTTCACTCTCGCGAGATTTGGAGCGTTGCCGTGGTAACCGCGGCAACGCTCCAAATCTCGCGAGAGGAGGACCCGGAGGAGCTGCTGGTAACAGCTCCCGGGTCCTCTCTCCCTCCCCTTCCGGTCGGCTGTCAGTAATGTGCCTGCGGACCGGGGAGGGAGATCACTGATCACTGATCTCCCTCCCGGTCCGCAGGCACATTGCAGGGCTGGCGCTTGGACAATGCCAGCCCTGCACTAGCCGGCAGGGGAGAATCTCGGGGGGGGCAATTGCCCCGTTGCCCCCCCCCTGGATCCGCCAATGTGTACCACTAGGAGGGAGCCGTGTGACAGACCCCTTTTGGGAGTAACAGATACCATCTCGAAGAATTGCCTGTTTTTACCTGGATTATTGTGGACTTCTCTGGATCTGTACGGTATACGCAGCCACGCGGGGAGAACAATGGGTCGCGGCCATTTTTGGGTCGCGGCCATTTTGACCGCACGAACTAATGACCGAACACTCACAAACTTTCCACACGATGAATTTCCACCTTACCGGTAACTTACGCCCATGCTGATCGACAGATCCAGAGTACCGAACTAGAGACACCAGATCCACGAGAGAGTTTTCGTTTATATTATGTGGTTCCAGAGTAAATGGTGCAAACGTGTAGCTAGCGAACGGCCCAACCGATCTAGGGGATTTTCACGTATATTGTTCCCCTAGATCTCCGTTCTCTAATACACGTAGCACATTGTATTTCCGTTGCATATTGTGTGTGTTATTAAACTTATAATAATTGTGAAATATTCTGCCCGGTACAGTGGGAGGGATTCCCACTGTAAATGTATTATCCCCTCCGGATACGGGGAGGAGTTGTTGTACGGCATAAAAGCCCGAGCTGCAGAATAAAGATTATTCCTACTTTTGACCCTCAACACAGAGTCTCGTCTCGTGCTTGGAGGGGATTTTTATTATGCTGATTTGTATTCTCTGGGAACGTGTTTTGTTATAGCTGACTTCATCTTGGGGGAAAGGACACCTTCTTAGCGGCGTAACCCCTACTACTCCGGGGTGCCGCTACAGGGGAAATATAAAAAGATATATAGAGGGGAAATAAGAGCAAGATTCAGTACTAATAATAGTAAGCATACTCAGCCATGTATATAATACCTATATAAGAATGTATAAATCGGAATAAAAAAGTCAAAGGTAATGTATAAGCAAACCGCATATACTATAGAAAATAAATGTGTCCCCATTGTGTATAATATCAATTAACCCCTTAAGGACTGAGCCAAATGTACACGTTGTGAACAAAACAAAACGTAAACAAAACCTGGCATTTGCGCTATATGTCTGTCCAACCGTAATTCACCTCTTTCATATTAAATGCACCTCCCCCCTTATTATATATCATTTTATTCAGGGGAAACATGGCTTTCATTTAATATCAAATATTTAGCTATGAAACATAATTTAATATGAAATAAATGGGAGAAAATAAGAATTTATTATTTTTTTAGTTCTACATGACATTTTAACTGTCAATGTCATAATACTGTTTGCTTTTACTGCAATAAAATACACATATTTGCATTCAGCAAAGTCTCACGTGCAAAACAGTACCCCCTATGTACAGGTTTTATGGTGTTTTGGGAAGTTACAGGGTCAAATAGAGCACGTTACATTTGAAATTGAAATTCGACAGATTGGTTACGTTGCCTTTGAGACTGTATAGTAGCCCAGGAATTAAATTTACACCCATAATGGCATACCATTTGCAATAGTAGACAACCCAAGGTATTGCAAATGGGGTATGTCCAGTCTTTTATAGTAGCCATTTGGTCACAAACACTGGCCAAAGTTAGCGTTAGTATTTGTTTGTGTGTGAAAAATGCAAAAAACGCCAATTTTGGCCAGTGTTTGTGACTAAGTGGCTACTAAAAAAGACTGGACATACCCCATTTGCAATACCTTGGGTTGTCTTCTATTGCAAATGGTATGCCATCATAGGGGTAATTTTCATTCTTAGGCTATCATAGGGTCTCAAAGGCAACGTAACCAATCTGGCGAATTTTAATGTGAAAAAAATGAAACACAAGCCTTATATTTGACGCTGTAACTTTTGGAAACACCTTCAAACCTGTACATGAGGGGTACTGTTGTACTCGGGAGACTTCGCTGAACACAAATATTTGTGTTTCAAAACAGTAAAAAGTATCACAGCAATAATATTCTAGGTGTAAGTGCTGTTTGTGCGTGAAAAATGCAAAAAACTTCACTTTTACTGGCAATATCATCGTTGTAATACATTTTACTGTTTTGAAACACTAATATTTGTGTTCAGCGAAGTCTCCCGAGTAAAACAGTACCCCCCATGTACAGGTTTTAGGGTGTCTTGGAAAGTTATAGGGTTAAATATAGTGCTAGCAAATTAAATTCCCTATACTTTCGGCATGGGTTGTCAGCCAGGTCCCGCTAATTGTAATTAATTAAGATACCTAATTATGTAAAAATATTACATAAATATATATGTAGAATTAATATATGTATATATATACGTATGTGTATATATATGTATATATATATATATATATATAATTTTTTTATTATTTTTATTTATATATAGGTATATATATAGTGATATATACGTATATATTTATGTATATAGATATATATTATTTCGTTCTACGTGTATTTTGATATATATATATATATTAATATCACAATACAGTTAGAACGAAATAACATACATCTATATATTTTTAAATTATTTTTTTAAATTATTTTTTTAATTTTATTTTTTAACATATTTACATTTTTTTTTATATTATATATAAATATATATATATATAAATAGTTATATATATATTTAATCAGTATCAGTCTACGTGTAATTTGATATTAATACTATCCCTGGGTAAGTACCGGGATAGTAAAAAAAAAACAGAGGGCGTACTATTACGCCCTGTGGCGTTTAGAGACGCTTAGAATAGGGCGTCATAGTACGCCCTCCGGTTTTAAGGGGTTAATATTTGTAAATATCAATAAATAGCATTTGTAAAAACATAATTTATATATATATATATATATATATATATATATATATATATATATATATTTTTTTTTTATGGAGTGCAAAAAAGCTATGTCTCACTGATGATGCCTAACAAGGCTGAAACGATTTTCTGGGGTTGCTGTGTCTCTCATACAGAGGGAACTTGCTGGCATTTCGGATCTGGACTGTCCGTATGGGTGGGACCAGTCTGATATGTTTCAGAGATGTTCTCTCTGTAATGGCACAAGATGAGCTAAAACCAGCTTGAGATCTGAGCGGGGACCCACCGAAGGGCGGGCTATTTCAGCTGCTGCCCATTCTCAGCATTCTCTTGTGCCCCGTTTTTTGCTCTCTACAAGTTTAAAGGGTAATCCAGACGTGGACCCCTTGCTCATGGTGCCTAGAGAGATATCAGCTATGCCTCACTGATGATGCCTAACAAGGCTGAAACGATCATCTGGGGTTGCTGTGTTTCTGGTGCAGAGGGAACTTGCTGGCATTTCGGATCTGGACTGTCCGTATGGGTGGGACCAGTCCGATATGTTTCAGAGATATTCTCTCTTTAATGGCAAAAGATGAGCTAAAACCAGCTTGAGATCTAAACGGGGACCCACCGAAGGGCAGGCTATTTCAGCTGCTGCCCGTTCTCAGTATTCTCTTGCGCCCCGTCTTTTGCTCTCTATATATAATTAGTTTTAACATTTATTTATTAATTAGTAAAAACAAATATAAAATAAAAAATATTGGAATTTAATTAAAGGGACCATCCAAACAACCAATAAAAAAGCAACATAGACACATTTTCAGACAAAGAGAGGGTGGGAGGTCGCAAAAACCAAATCATATTAAAATCTATGTTTAAACCCTCTGACTGCATAGTTTTTAAAGTATAAATCCAAAAACCCTCAGTCTCATAATTAAATCACCTCCCTGTTCATCGAGTGAAACTATACCAACACATGAAAGGTTTTTAAAATAAAAATTAGAACATTGGTTGCAGTGTACAGGCACTGAATGGGTATTACGTTTCTTCTTTATGCTGTTATGATGTTCTAAAAATCTCCTCTTCAGTGGTCTACCTGTAATCCCTACGTATTGCACACCACAACCACAAGTCAATAAATAGACTACATGAGTGGAGGTGCAAGAAATATGTTGTTTAATACTAAAAGACTTACCAGTTTGATTACAACAAACGAGATAGAGGTGGTAAACCGCGCCCAAACAGTGCAAAAAGTAATTGAAATATATACATACAAATTATCCTATCATTAGGAATGTATGGAACCTTCAATACAAAAAGTACAGAACAATAATAGTGCAGTATGTCAGACAAAGTAAAAGTTTAAAAAAACTTATAAAAGGCTCACTCACACTTTGCAGAGCTGCTCAGAGCTCTGCCGTATAGCGCCTAGACGGTACAATCCCCGTCTCAGGATATCAAGTGATGGTGTAGTACGGTATCCAATCCTCCACAGTAATATATGGAAAAAATAGAAAATAGGATCCAATAGTATAGTATGTCTATCAAACAATATGTGAATAAAGGAAAAGTATCCTACTTACAGATTTCAGAGCAAATATCTTGCTCTAGTATGTACAGCATATGGTGGTATAATCCCCACCAGAGGATATATGTCAGGATTCAGGTATATCAGGAACAGCAAATCAAAAATAAAGTAGTAAAAAAACTTTAACTTTATTATGAATAAAAAGTATATATAATAAAACAAGTGGATATAAAATCTCCTACTTAACGCGTTTCGCCCAGTCTAGGGCTTCTTCAGAAGTATTAAGTCCAAGTTTAGATAAGATCCGCTTTATATAGGTGTCCCTGATTGATGTGATTTGATCCTGATGTGGTTTTGCTTCCTACTTCCGGGTCGCGTACGTCACCCGGAAGTGACGTCATCGCATCTTCGCGTGGCTTGCTGGAACATGTAGTATCCCTCCGTTTGTGTTGTCTGTAGCTCACGGAAATGGCGTCAGAGTATCTCCTAGTGCCCTGTGGGGCATATAGTTCATATTGTCCTCCATCCCATAGACACAATTTCGTCACCCGGAAGTGACGTATCGCAGTCTGTGGTTACATGGGAATTGTAGTTCGGCAAATTGCCGATATAGAGTACAATACATATAAGGAAAAAAAAAATAAGTAGTTCTATAGTTAGCATAATGGTATGGGGAACGAATGAGGCATATATTAAAAAGACATCCAGCATATTATACATATATTTAAAATTATAAACAAAGAATGTGAATTTATGCAAAGAATTTAATATTACAATATGTGCATGCATAGAGATATATAAAAAGTAAACTCTATTTGAGAATTACTATATATAAAGTGGACCATGCATTAGAATTCTTAAAGTGATACACAAGGGAGGTGGTGTGTTACTAGTAAAAAGGAATATAAATATGCAGAGATTATTGATACAAAGGATAAAAAAAATACTATAAAAAATACCATAAAGAATTATAAAAAATTAAAAAGGTCAAACTCTGCATTTAAACCTTTAGGGTGTAGTGTGTCTAAAAAATAGACCCACTCCATTTCTTTCTTGCCCAATTTGTTAATTATATCACCACCTCTCCAGTGTTGGGACAATTTTGAAATGCCCATAAATTTTAGGTGTCGTGGATCATTGCCATGTAACTCAAAGTGTGAGGATACCAAGTGGGTTTTTAGCCCTTTTTCTATGTTTCTACAATGTTCCCCAATCCTAATCTTCAATGGTCTTATGGTTCTCCCTATATATTGTAGTCCGCATGGGCATTCTAATAAGTATATGACATTTTTACTCATGCATGTAATTGTGTCTTTAATATTGTAACTTTTATCTGTGTTATTTGATTTAAAATTATAAATATGTCGGTCAGTTTTTTTAGTTTTTCTGCAAGCAGCACAACAATTGCATCTAAAAAATCAATTTTTGTGTTTCATAAAATTGTTTATAACTTCAGACTTTTTCTGTTTTGTATAATTTTGTGTGAGATGCATTTTCAGGTTTGGGGCTCCTCTAAATACAATTGTTGGCCGATCTGGAATGATTTTTCCTAATATAGGATCTTCCTTCAAAAGATGCCAATTATTCCTAATTAGTCTTTTTATTTGTTTGTTTTTATTATTATAGTCCAAGACAATAGGCAATACAAAATCTGTCCCATTATTTTTTATGTTTATTGGACCCTTATTTTGGGTTAGGAGATCCTTTCTGTCCAGACTTGTAATATTTTCCATAGTTTTCTCAATTTTTTCTTGGTCATAACCTTTTTCAATAAACTCATTTGTCATCATGTTTGCCTGAGTTTTAAAAGTATTATCATCGGAGCAGTTTCTCTTTAATCTAAGGAATTGGCTTTTAGGAATACTGTCAAGCCAACTCCTATAGTGGCAACTATCTATTCCAATAAAATTGTTAACATGAACTGGTTTAAAATGAGTTTTCATATTTATTCTCGTATCTTGGATAAAAATATCCAAATCCAGAAAAGTAACATGAGTCTTACTAAAATCTGCTTTTAAAACTATACCATCATTGTTTGTATTTAAAAAGTCTAAAAATAATTGGGCTGTAGAAATCGGACCTTTCCATATAAATAGGAGATCGTCAATATATCGAAAATAGGCGACCAGGCTCTCCACCCAGCCATGCCCACTCCACACCATTCTCTCTTCCCACTCGGTCATGAAGAGATTGGCATAGCTGGGCGCGAACCTGGTCCCCATTGCTGTGCCATTTTTTTGTAGGTAGAACGAATCCTTAAACCAAAAATAATTATTGTTTAGAATTAAAAGGATACCTTCAATTATAAAATTGATCTGTTCTTCTTTCATCTAAATTAGAAACAATAGAGTGGGAGGAGGACTATACACTCATAACTTGTGATGTACAGTCTCTATACACTATAATTGAACATAAAAGAGGCTGTAAAGCTGTAAAATCTATTTTAGAGAGACACAACAAGATGAAAGAAGAACAGATCAATTTTATAATTGAAGGTATCCTTTTAATTCTAAACAATAATTATTTTTGGTTTAAGGATTCGTTCTACCTGGGGGGCTACCCACCGATACCACTTTTGTGGCACAACTCGAGGAATCCATCGAGGTACACCTCAAGGCCTACCAGCATGGTCGGCGCGGGGGAGACGGCCGCTCCCCTAATGCCTCCAACAGCTACAAGCGAGCAAGTGGGCCCTTACCCCCCCCTATGGACCGGCGGGGGTCATCCCGGTCCCAGGCGACCCACCCCAGAAGCCGAGGCAGCAGCCCCAACAGACTCAAGCTGCAAACAATATGGCGGAAACTACAAGCGGGACACTGGGCCCCACACAAGAGACCGATATTCTGGCGCGGCT
This sequence comes from Pelobates fuscus, assembly GCF_036172605.1. Lineage (NCBI taxonomy): Eukaryota > Metazoa > Chordata > Amphibia > Anura > Pelobatidae > Pelobates > Pelobates fuscus. Next base: position 388,125,653 of record NC_086317.1, on the reverse strand, counting down.
AAACATCACTTTTGCTGCTTTCTGGGCAAAGCTAGAGGACAGACTAAGCACTTCTACTGCTCGGGTCTCGGACCCACCTTCGGCACCATCACGCCGCTCCCGTCCGGACTATCCGCCCGGCAATGCAACACGCGCCAAACAAAGATGGCGTCGAAGAAGATGCGCTCTCCGGCGGGCGAGGGCACACACATGGCGGAGCCTGAAAGCAACTACCACCCGGCACATGACAAGGCAAGCTGCTCCGAAGCACGCAACTACAGAGCGTCCCACGGCGAATGCCGAGAAGAGCCTGCGCTCCCACACAGGAGGGACCCGCAATGCACCGGCAAGAGAGTCTGGAGAAACAGCAGCCTACGCACACCCCAGCAAGCGGCCAAGGTTGCACCTGCAATACTCAGCCCCCAGGATAGCAGGGACACAAACTACCACTCTGCAACAGCACAGCCTCACACTCTTCCCAAAGGGGTACATCTGCACGACATATACCTACTGCTGAGAGACCAACGATCTCCCCACAGACTGGGCATTGGGTGAGGGGGCTGGAAGACAGAGGCTGTCCGTTGGCACTTTGCAGGGCTGACACTAACACAGTGGACTTTACTGACCCGGTTCGATTTGGTGGACTCCTGTCTCAAATATGCATTTACGTTGTTTTCAAACAGCAGGTACCTGGCCTGAATAACTCATGTCTAGTTCTATTGTATTTCTCATTTTTGTTTTATTTGGTTTCGATCTTAGCTAAGCTTGTGATCCTCTACTTTTTACAAAAGTCAGTTTGATAACCTGAAACAGTATTTGGTCTGCCTTCTCTTATAACTGACCTATTGACCTAATCCTTGATGAAACTACATAATTATATATAAAAAGTGCAATGTTCTAATATGCCAAACACGTCTTAACATGTTGATTTAAAAGCTGGCAATAGCTGTTGTGGCATTGCTTGTCTCTTTGTATTTCTTTCGTGCACAATAAAATAAAGAATTAAAAAAAAAAATGGATTTTTTAGATGCAATTGTTGTGCTGCTTGCAGAAAAACTAAAAAAACTGACCGACATATTTATAATTTTAAATCAAATAACACAGATAAAAGGTACAATATTAAAGACACAATTACATGCATGAGTAAAAATGTCATATACTTATTAGAATGCCCATGCGGACTACAATATATAGGGAGAACCATAAGACCATTGAAGATTAGGATTGGGGAACATTGTAGAAACATAGAAAAAGGGCTAAAAACCCACTTGGTATCCTCACACTTTGAGTTACATGGCAATGATCCACGACACCTAAAATTTATGGGCATTTCAAAATTGTCCCAACACTGGAGAGGTGGTGATATAATTAACAAATTGGGCAAGAAAGAAATGGAGTGGGTCTATTTTTTAGACACACTACACCCTAAAGGTTTAAATGCAGAGTTTGACCTTTTTAATTTTTTATAATTCTTTATAGTATTTTTTATAGTATTTTTTATCCTTTGTATCAATAATCTCTGCATATTTATATTCCTTTTTACTAGTAACACACCACCTCCCTTGTGTATCACTTTAAGAATTCTAATGCATGGTCCACTTTATATATAGTAATTCTCAAATAGAGTTTACTTTTTATATATCTCTATGCATGCACATATTGTAATATTAAATTCTTTGCATAAATTCACATTCTTTGTTTATAATTTTAAATATATGTATAATATGCTGGCTGTCTTTTTAATATATGCCTCATTCGTTCCCCATACCATTATGCTAACTATAGAACTACTTATTTTTTTTTTCCTTATATGTATTGTACTCTATATCGGCAATTTGCCGAACTACAATTCCCATGTAACCACAGACTGCGATACGTCACTTCCGGGTGACGAAATTGTGTCTATGGGATGGAGGACAATATGAACTATATGCCCCACAGGGCACTAGGAGATACTCTGACGCCATTTCCGTGAGCTACAGACAACACAAACGGAGGGATACTACATGTTCCAGCAAGCCACGTGAAGATGCGATTACGTCACTTCCGGGCGACGTACGCGACCCGGAAGTAGGAAGCAAAACCACATCAGGATCAAATCACATCAATCAGGGACACCTATATAAAGCGGATCTTATCTAAACTTGGACTTAATACTTCTGAAGAAGCCCTAGACTGGGCGAAACGCGTTAAGTAGGAGATTTTATATCCACTTGTTTTATTATATATACTTTTTATTCATAATAAAGTTAAAGTTTTTTTACTACTTTATTTTTGATTTGCTGTTCCTGATATACCTGAATCCTGACATATATCCTCTGGTGGGGATTATACCACCATATGCTGTACATACTAGAGCAAGATATTTGCTCTGAAATCTGTAAGTAGGATACTTTTCCTTTATTCACATATTGTTTGATAGACATACTATACTATTGGATCCTATTTTCTATTTTTTCCATATATTACTGTGGAGGATTGGATACCGTACTACACCATCACTTGATATCCTGAGACGGGGATTGTACCGTCTAGGCGCTATACGGCAGAGCTCTGAGCAGCTCTGCAAAGTGTGAGTGAGCCTTTTATAAGTTTTTTTAAACTTTTACTTTGTCTGACATACTGCACTATTATTGTTCTGTACTTTTTGTATTGAAGGTTCCATACATTCCTAATGATAGGATAATTTGTATGTATATATTTCAATTACTTTTTGCACTGTTTGGGCGCGGTTTACCACCTCTATCTCGTTTGTTGTATTATTGTGAGTAGGTATTGGGAATCCCTGCTCGGTTCACTGCTGCCCACCTTTAGTTTATTTAGTGAGCGCCTATTCCCTCTTTTTCTTGTTGTTTACCAGTTTGATTGCTTTTAAAAGTGAGCATCTTATTGTACTTGTAATTACAACTCTTATTCTTGCCACAAGTGAAAAAAACATTATTAGTAGATTCTTTTTTTGAATAATTTCTAAAGGTGCTTGGAGCTAAAATGTTTTTTAAATTGTTACGTTTCCTAAAGATGACCTGGGGTCTAGATGGTAAATCCTCTTTTAGAAGGTCATCTTCAAGTAAAATGGGCCAGTGGTTTTCGATGTTTTTTTTTTTAATTTTAAAACCGTGGGGGCGTTAAATTTTGCGTTAAAAGAAAACCCATAGCTAATTTGTTAGTTGGGGAGGTTACAAGGTTTATCTATTAAAAACGTATTTCTTTCAATTGAATGAATTCTTGTTATTTCTTGATCTAAAAATTCATTGGAATAACCTTTTTTTTTTAAATTGTGCTTCTTCTAAAAACCATTTTTGTTCACTACAATTTCATTTTAATCTAGTAAACTGACTACAAGGTACACTTTTGAGCCACTTTGGGTGGTGACTGCTTTTTGTGTCGATAAAGCTATTGGCATCTGTTCCCTTAAAAAAAAAAATTGGTCTTAATTGGGGAGTTTTTAACGTAAATCGTAAGGTCCAAAAAATTAATTTCTTTAGAGTTCAACTGTGGGGTAAAAACCAATGACCTATTGTTGTCATTAATTAAAGTTAATGTTAAAAATGATGTAGATCTTTTTCTATCCCTTTCCAAATCATCAAAACATCATCTATGTACCTCCTCCAGAGCACCAAGTTTTTGCCATATTGGTTGTTGGAAAAACATTCCTTGTCTCCCAGTGGTCAAAGAAAATATTAGCAAAACTTGGCACAACTCAACGAAATCTGACAGTGCGTCCATACAAGAACGCGACTTGAGATGCTCCGAACCCAGAAGTAAATAAATATGTGTGTCTAAACAATGGACGCTTCAGATTGGTCTATAGCAGTGATGGCGAACCTTTTTGAGCCCAAGTGCCCAAACCGCAATACATGCCAACTTTTTTTCCTTAAAGTGCCAACACGACAATTGCGTGTGTGTGGGGGGGTGCGTGTGTGTGGGGGTGCTGTGTGTGTGTGGGGTTGTTGTGTGTATGAGGGGTGCTGTGTAAGTGTGTGGGGGTGCTGTGTGTGTGGGGGGGGTGCTGTGTGTGTGTGAGAGGGGTGCTGTATGTGTGTGTGTATGAGGGGTAATGTGTGTGTGAGAGGGGTGCTGTGTAGGGGGTAGGGGTGCTGTGTGGAGGGTAGGGGTGCTGGGCGGGGTTAAGGGTAACATGTGTACTTAATTATTAATGTTAGGGACACAGAGATAGACCCTGCGACTGCGGTATGTACCTCACTGCATAAGATGCATAGGTACCTAGGACCAACTTTGGGACCCTGTTCGTAGAATCTTCGCTGAAAACTGGCCGTTACTTATCCATGATAAAGATGTATTCAATAACCTCCCTGAATTTCCGAGCATCACCTCACGTTGTGCATCTAACTTGCGCGACTTACTGGTCCATGCCACCTTGAGCCACCAAAATCCCCTCAAACATGGTTAACAGAAACTAAAGGGATATATCGCTGTGGACATTGTAAAGCATGCAAATATATCAAACCATTAAAGACAATAGAATGCACCAACACTTAAAAGACATACAAAATAAGGGATTTAGCAAACTGCAGCACTACCAACACCTTCACTCTGCCACTTGTGTATAGAAAATTGTTCTGGTATGCTAATGGTCCATGCTGTATTGATGTATTAGGCATATTGGGAAATCTGCCAAATATTTATATATATATATGTCGCTCTTGTCATATTAATTAAGATCCACAATTTCAGCATTGTATGCTAATTACAGTGTACCTAGCACCTAAACTTCAAGTGTCTTTTACAAGTTCACATAATATCATCTCTCCACAGTGAAGATTTATCTATGTCTGGGCTACAAATAGCTCATTGATATTTCAAGAATAGTGCCATGACAGAGTTTTTGCGCTATCTACATTAAACATTTGTTGTTCTGGTGACTATAGTGTCCCTTTAAAGCTTCTGGAGTAGATGTCCCTTCGTTGGTCCTCACATGTTACCCCTATTTCTCACTATAAAATCTTAAAGCATATAATTTAGCAGGGCTGACCGTATAAATATCTTTATATAGTTGATAAAATTATTTCAAAAATATAAATAATTGAGAATACAATAAAAAATAAGGATTGTCCAGGAAGCAATAAGGTTTTGTCTTTTAAAAATGTTTATTGAATATAAATAAATATAGACATATAAAAATGTAATAATCCATTACAATAATATACAGCAGAGTTTATTGGATAAAAGTATATGCGTGCAATATCAGTAAAATAAAATAACATACACTCTTGTTTAACTTCTCATTCTTGTAAAATGCAGCAGGATCTCTGCATCCAAATTCTATCTCTGTGTCCCTAACATTAATAATTAAGTACACATGTTAATACCCTAGATTTTCATTTAGGTCATGTTAGGAAAATGATAAATGTTATGTAAAAATCAGTTCCTATTTGAAAAATTTAAGGAAAACAGAAATACAAACCTAATCTACCTCAACTTGGCAAAGAGACAAGGCTATGACAATTAAATTACATAGACTTGACCTTTTTTAAAAAAAATACTTTATTTTTGCAGTGCATGGGTTAACATAAATTAGTTAAAGGGCCACTATAGGCACCCAGACCACTTCAGCTCAATTAAGTGGTCTAGGTGTTTTAACCCTGCAGCTGAAAACATAGCAGTTTCAGAGAAACTGCTATGTTTACACTGAGGGTTAATCCAGCCTCTAGTGGCTGTCTCCCTGATAGCCACTAGAAGCCGCTTCCGCGATTCTCACTGTGAAAATCACAGTGAGAAGACGCTGACGTTCATAGGAAAGCATTGAGTAATGTTTTCCTATGGGCGGTTTGAATGCGCGTGCGGCTCTTGCCGCGCATGCGTATTCGGCACTGACGTCGGAAGAGGGAGGAAAGTTCCCCAGCACAGAGGGAGCCCGGCGCTGGAGAAAGTTAAGTGGCTGAAGGGGTTTTAACCTTTGATTTCCTGGCACCATTCGCCTAGGGCGCTGGCCTGCTGGGGGGCCCATCGGGATGTTTCCTGGTGAGCTCCCCCTGTCTGGGGCCTTAGTGCTGGGCGAGCTCTTGAGCTTAACTGTCAGTGAGTGTGTTTGTGTGTGTGTCTTTGTGCCTGTGTGTGTGTCTATAAGTGAGTGAGTGCCAGGCTGATCGTCAGGGCACCCGAAGGTGGGGGCGCCAAGAGGAGCCCTATAACAGGGGGGCCAGAAGGTGGCCATGTGGCCACCTCAGGGCATCCCCGATGCAGAGCTAGGTAAATAAGAGCAGGCACCCACTTACCTTGATGGCAGGTGCCTGCTCTGCCACTAAATACCTGTGAGAGGGGAGAGGAGGAGAGTGGATGGAGCTGGCAAGCGGCGAGGGTGGCTGTTCTAGTAGCCTCTCACTCCTCCCTCGCGCTCCCTCTGTGATGCCGGGAGCCGGAATATCACGTCATTCCGGCCCTAGCATACTAAACAGCGGGCAGGAGGAGTGAGGAGCTGCTTCAGGGAGGTGAGTTTGTGTGTGTGTGTGTCTGTGTGTTTGTCTATAAGTGAGTGAGTGAATGTATGTCACTGAGTTACTGATAAACAGTCCTGCTGCTGGGGATCTGGGCAGGCTGTCCCGCACCCCTGTAGACCGGGTGCAGAGACCCCGGTCCCCGCTCCTCTCCCTGACACTCTCTCCGATGCTGGAGAGGGGGACCGACTGTCTCCCCTTCCTGTAATACACTCTGCCGTTGGGGAGAGAGACCGACTGTCTCTTCTCCCAATAACTCGTGCTGCTGTTGGGAAGTGAGACCGACCGTCTCCCCTTCCAATAACATACTCAGCCGCTGGGGAGGAAGGACGTCACCTTTGGCTCCCTGGAACACACTGCTGCTGGGAAGTGAGACCGACCGTCTCCCCTTCCAATTACATACTCAGCCGCTGGGGAGAGAGATGACTGTCTCTTCTCCCAGTAACCCATACTGCTGCTGGGAAGTGAGACCGACTGTCTCCCCTTCCAATAATACGCTCTGCCGCTGTGGAGTGAAACCGGTGGTCTCTCCTCCCTGTAATGTACTCTGCCGCTGGGGATCTGGGCGGACTGCCCAGCATCCCTGTAGGGCCGGTAGAGAGATCTCGGTCCCATCTCAACCTGCCATCTGTGGGTCTCTCCAGGGACGTCTTCCGCTAAGGCCTTCCACAACAGGCCAGGGCTAGTGTAGTTCTTCCCCTCCGGCTGGATGCCCTCTGCCCTCCACGTCTCTGGCTGAACGGTGCACCACCACAGTGCCCGGTATGAGGCGTCCAGGCTCAGTTCCCTTTCCACGAGGTACTCAAGTTGTCTTACCAGCTCCCCTCCGGGTTGGTCTCCCAGAAGCGGCATCCGCCAGGCCACTTGTTCCTCCAACTGGTATGCGACACCAGGAAGGCGCTGCTGCCGTTGATACCGTACTTCCTTCAGGGCATCGTACCATAATTATTTACGGGCAATATCTCTCCATTCCAATTCACTCTCTCCCTCAGGTGTGTGTGCTGCCCAGGGGTCCACGAACCCCATTTTTCCAAATCTTTCTGTAGATGGGACGCTGTATGAACACTAGCGTCGCCCTCAATTTGTAAATCCACGAACGGTGTCTCTGAGCTGCTTTACCTCGCACTAGGACGCCATCCCACCGCTGACACCAATGTAACGGATCCACGGGCACCCCGACTGGGTACCTCCATTGAAGGATGCTCCCAGCGCTCTCTGAGGACTCCAAGCACTGCAGCAGACACCACAACCACCGAACCGGAGAAGCATACAAATGCTCTCAAGCATATGAATGCTGTAAACAGCTGAACAGGAAAAGCATACAATCAGCTTACACTCCTGACAATCAGCATACAATCCAATTCCCCCAATAACGAGACAACACTTCATTTTGTGGTCAAGCAGAACTGACTGTACTGGCACATACAGCCTCTTTTATTCACAACCCACAAACATAGTACTGCCCACAGGGTTTTGAAATACAACCAATCAATCCGTACAATACACACAGACACTCCCACACAAAATCCTCCCCTCTGCCTGTGATATGATTACTGAACACAATGGGTAATATAATTATCAGAGGCAGAGAAATACAGTTTTTACAAAATATTAATAACTTCCAAAATATACATGCCATTCACGTAACACATACATTTTCAGAATCAGCATGCTTGAAATATACACATACTCAAAAATCAGGGCAATCGGTTCAGGGGTTAAAAAGTTAAGGGAAAGTCCTATTTGGCCAAATGAAGCATGGCTTTTCTGCCCAAAACCAGTTTCATAGAGTCTTCAATCCTGGAGATAATTGGGAAGTAATCCAATTATCTCCAAGGACAGAGGCAAAATTCCATTAGCCACATGGTAGCAAAATACAATAAAATACATAAAAATATATAACTGTGCAGCTATTGCATAAAACAGGTACATTCAACATATCCCCAGATAGCTTAGATCTGAGCGCACATTATGACTGAATGGCGCTCAGATCACATACATACAGTTTAATTGCCATGGAGCTAAAGTCTTTCACATAGTCTTTCGTTATACGAATGGGCTCCATGGCGTAGCTATCTGGGGTAACTGCTCACATAGAGAAAATACAGAATGACCCAGCTTTCGTGTCTTTGCAGGGGAAAATCAAGCATTTTAACATGGGGCCATAGTCACAGGGCAGGAGGCTGGCAATCAGTCTTCTCCAATGCCCAGTGGCGAAGGTTGGTTCCGCCACATTTCTCCCCTATCCCAAAAAGACTATCAAGGTATATGGCCTCCTGTCGGTCAGTGCCTTGGTTAGTCCAGCAACCCACCCACAAAACATAGTCAGTAGTGCAGCCCACCCACAATGAAAAGTTACTGCACCTGGGGAAACGTGCAGCGAGTCTTTGTCCAGGGGCTCCATAATGGCTGTGTGGGGTAAGGGTACTCTGGATCTGTAGGTTGCTGAGTGGGCAGAGACCAGCAGTACTCTGCCCTGGTGCCAGCACTTCAGCTGGAGTAGTCTGGTTGGAGCCCAGCTGTGAAGAGGAGGTGGTAGGCTCCTCTCCCTGGACCCGGTGCTGCTGCTGGAGGGGGAGACTGACTGTCTCTCCTTTTGATAAACAGTCCTGCTGCTGGGGATCTGGGCAGGCTGTCCCGCACCCCTGTAGACCGGGTGCAGAGACCCCGGTCCCATCTGGGAGAATAAGGTCTCCCCTTTGGGGAATAAGCTGCCGCTGGGGAGAGGTGGAAACCGGCTCCTCTCCCTGACACTCTCTCCGATGCTGGAGAGGGGGACCAACTGTCTCCCCTTCCTGTAATACACTCTGCCGTTGGGGAGAGAGACCGACTGTCTCTTCTCCCAATAACTCGTGCTGCTATTGGGAAGTGAGACCGACCGTCTCCCCTTCCAATAACAAACTCAGCTGACTGTCTCTTCTCCCAATAACTCTCTTGGCCGCTGGGGAGAAAGACCGACTGTCTCTTCTCCCAGTAACCCATACTGCTGCTGGGAAGTGAGACCGACTGTCTCCCCTTCCAATAATGCGCTCTGCCGCTGGGGAGTAAATCTGGTGGTCTCTCCTCCCTTTAATGTACTCTGCCGCTGGGGATCTGGGCCGACTGCCCAGCATCCCTGTAGGGCCGGTAGAGAGATCTCGGTCCCATCTCCACCTGCCATCTGTGGGTCTCTCCAGGACCAGTCTATGAGGTCCCCTACTTCTGCAGCTAGTAGTGAAGCAGGGGGTACCTCGGACGCGTTTTCCCAGCTGTAGGCTGGCAGATCTGGGTCTGCCACCCAGTTTTCCCGTTCTGCGTCCATGCTCTGTGGCTGACACGAGTTTAGTAGTTCCACATAGTCCATCTCCAGCTCTCGTTCCATGGCAGCGAAACGGCGGAGGTCTTCTCCCAGTCCAATAGATCTCGGGCCCTGTAACATTTCACCTCGGTAATGCAAGATAGCCCAGTACCGTGACTCTGCTGGACTGCCGAAGTCGACGTCTTCCGCTAAGGCCTTCCACAACAGGCCAAGGCTAGTGTAGTTCTCCCCCTCCGGCTGGATGCCCTCTGCCCTCCACGTCTCTGGCTGGACGGTGCACCACCACAGTGCCCGGTATGAGGCGTCCAGGCTCAGTTCCCTTTCCACGAGGTACTCAAGTTGTCTTACCCGCTCCCCTCCGGGTTGGTCTCCTAGAAGCGGCATCCGCCAGGCCATTTGTTCCTCCAACTGGTATGCGACACCAGGAAGGCGCTGCTGCCATTGATACTGGACTTCCTTCAGGGCATCGTACCATACTTCTTTACGGGCAATATCTCTCCATTCCAATTCACTCTCTCCTTCAGGTGTGTGTGCTGCCCAGGGGTCCACGAACCCCATTTCCCCAAATCTTTCTGTAGATAGGGACGCTGTATGAACACTAGCGTCGCCCTCAATTTGTAAATCCACGAACGCTGTCTCTGAGCTGCTTTACCTCGCACTAGGACGCCATCCCGCTGCTGACACCAATGTAATGGATCGACGGGCACCCAGACTGGGTACCTCCGTTGAAGGATGCTCCTAGCGCTCCCTGAGGACTCCCAGCACTGCAGCAGACACCACAACCACCGAACTGGAGAAGCATACAAATGCTCTCAAGCATATAAATGCTGTAAACAGCTTAACAGGAAAAGCATACAATCAGCATGCAATCCAATTCCCCCAATAACGAGACAACACTTCGTTTTGAGGTCAAGCAGAACTGACTGTACTGGCACATACAGCCTCTTTTATTCACAATCCACAAACATAGTACTGCCCACAGGGTTTTGAAATACAACCAATCAATCCGTACAATACACACAGACACTCCCACACAAAATCCTCCCCTCTGCCTGTGATATGATTACTGAACACAATGGGTAATATAATTATCACAGGCAGAGAAATACAGTTTTTACAAAATATTAATAACTTCCAAAATAAACATGCCATTCACGTAACACATACATTTTCAGAATCAGCATGCTTGAAATATACACATACTCAAAAATCAGGGCAATCGGTTCAGGGGTTAAAAAGTTAAGGGAAAGTCCTATTTGACAAATGAAGCATGGCTTTTCTGCCCAAAACCAGTTCCACAGAGTCTTCTATCCTGGTGATAATTGGGAAGTAATCCAATTATCTCCAAGGACAGAGGCAAAACTCCATTAGCCACATGGTAGCAAAATACAATAAAATACTTAAAAATATATCACTGTGCAACTATTGCATAAAACAGGTACATTCAACATATCCCCAGATAGCTTAGATCTGAGCGCACATTATGACTGAATGGCGCTCAGATCACATACATACAGTTTAATTGCCATGGAGCCAAAGTCTTTCACATAGTCTTTCGTTATACGAATGGGCTCCATGGCGTAGCTATCTGGGGTAACTGCTCACATAGAGAAAGTACAGAATGACCCAGCTTTCGTGTCTTTGCAGGGGAAAATCAAGCATTTTAACATGGGGCCATAGTCACAGGGCAGGAGGCTGGCAATCAGTCTTCTCCAATGCCCAGTGGCGAGGCTGGTTCCGCCACGGTGTGTGTATCTGTCTATCTGTCAGTGAGTGTCTATCTGTCAGTGAGTGAGTGTATGTATGTAAGTGAGTGTATGTTTGTCAGTGAGCGTGTCTGTCAGTGAGCGTGTGTCTGTCTGTCAGTAAGTGTGTGTGTCTGTTAGTGAGTGAGTGTGTGTCTGTTAGTGAGTGAGTGTGAGTCTGTCAGTGAGTGAGTGTGTGTCTGTCAGTGAGTGTGTGTGTGTCTGTGTATCTGTTAGTGAGTGAGTGTATGTCTGTCAGTGAGTGTATGTATGTCAGTGAGTGTGTGTATCTGTCAGTGAGAGAGTGTATGTATGTCAGTGAGCGTATGTATGTCAGTGAGCGTGTGTCTGTCAGTGAGCGTTTGTCTGTCTGTCAGTAAGTGTGTGTGTCTGTTAGTGAGTGAGTGTGTGTCTGTTAGTGAGTGAGTGTGAGTCTGTCAGTGAGTGAGTGTGTGTCTGTCAGTGAGTGTGTGTGTGTCTGTGTATCTGTCAGTGAGTGAGTGTATGTCTGTCAGTGAATGTGTGTTTGTGTATGTGTCTGTTAGTGAGTGAGTGTGTGTCTGTCAGTTAGTGTGTGTCTTTCAATGAGTGTGTGTGTCTGTGTCTGTCAGTGAGTGTGTGTGTGTGTGTGTATGTCAGTGTGAGTGTGTGTCTGTCAGTGCATGTCTGTCAGTGAGTGAGGGACATGAGGGGGCGGCAAAATGGATCTTTGCCTAGGGCGGCAGAAATCCTTGCACTGGCCCTACCTGGCACTATAGTAGTCCTTTAACAGACATCACAGCAAAAACAGAGTTTAAAAGAGAATAAAAGAATACTAGCTTAGTATGTCTACATCAACGCACTTTTTTTGTTATTGATTTAGTTAAAACTGACAAAACTTTATCCCTGTGGATGGTTTGCGGTGTATAACTATATATAAGGTATAACCTAATTTTGTTTGAACTGAAACATGATGTATACAAGGCCCTGTTTTGGTGTCACATTAACTTAAGACAAAATGGTGTCTTAAAGTCTAAACATCTTATGCATATATCTGGGACCCCTCTTTGTCCCTGCCACCTCCTATTGGGCTGCTCTGCCTTTAAATGACCCTGCTGAATTGTTTTCCCAGTCTGGCCCGGCTTGCATGGTTTCCGTTGTAAAGTGGATGGAGCTATCTTATTCCTCGGTGGTGTCGGATGTGCCAAAGCAGCAGCAGAAGACGTTGTACAAAAAGCTTCCAAGTCCATTCTTGGATTTCTCGCTTGAGACAGTCTAACAAGGTAAACACAAAATATGAGTAGTATTTACATTTTTATTTCCCATCATCATCTCTGTGTTCTAGGAGTTAAACTGAAACTATAGTCACCAGAACAAATACAGCTTAATGTAATTGGTAAGGTGTCTACTACCTGTCCCTACAGGCTTTTTCATGTAAACACTGCCTTCCTGGATCAGCGGTGCACGATGTACAGCATTCATGCTCAGCATCTCCACGCTTTGCATAGAGGCGCTGAACTTTCCCCATAAAGATGCATTGATTCAATGCATTTCTATGAGAAAATGCAAAGTGGCCAGCATGGGTGTTTTGCCGCACATGTGAAATAGCCTCCCAATGCGTTCCTATAGGAAAGCATTGGATTGGCTGAGATAGTCAATACTGATGATCTTAGCCAAGGAGGCATATTTATTTAGGTATCACATGTACACCATGGCTGTATATGGTTTATATATAGATTATAAAGCTTTCTTTCACTATATTATACTTGTATATTTTTTAATTAAGACATATTTATAGGTTATTTGCAAACTTGTCTCTTTCTCTTTGCACCTTTCTTAGTTAGGCATAGTGTGTTGGTAGATAGTGAAAGCATCCAACACCGATGTAAAAGTTTAAGTCTACCATACAAACCAGGAACTACATAGTGCTAGCAACGTCTATTCATTTCCACAGGATAGAAAATTCAGGTAGCTACAATGCATCTGATGGTAAATATAATATATTTGATCATGGAAGTTGCATGTAAGCACCTAGCATTGTAAATGGCTTTATTATTCCCCTTACTGGCTTAATGGTAAAACATGATGGTGATGAGCCTAGACAGGAACTCATACTCACAATTACCACATATAACAAATATAAATTGGATCAAATTTGCTTTTATTTTTGTTATCTGAGGCAATATGCAGTTAATTACACGGATACTGTATATTTATGTATTTATTTATTTAGTTATTTTTAAAATATATTTATTTTTTATTCCATAAAGGAACACTATAGTATCAGGAATACAAATATTCCTGACACTGTAGTGTTAAAAACACATTTTAGGTTTTCTCACAGGAAAGCATTGGGAGGCTATTGAGCAATACACAAAACATGGAGTATTTGTTTTCTTAATAAATAATAATAATGATAATAATATTTTCCCTATTCCTGTCTGACTGATATAGATATGTATATTAAGGAATTATTTAATAGTCATCTTAAATATGTCCAGTTCCTGTGCTATATAAGAAATACATTTCATTGTTTTAAAGAGCAATTGCAGTTGGCTTATAACAATATAGAGAGAAACAGACGACAAGCATTGCACCTTGAAGAAAGTGAGATTCTCTATGGTACTGTATGTTAGTTAACTTAAAGGGACACTATAATCACCTGAACAACTTTAGCTTAATGAAACAGTTTTGGTGTATAGAACATGCCCCTGCAGCCTCACTGCTCAATCCTCTGCCATTTAGGAGTTAAATCCCTTTGTTTACGAACCCTAGTCACACCTCCCTGCATATGACTTGCACAACCTTCCATAAACACTTCCTGTAATGAGAGCCCTATTTAGGCTTTCTTTATTGCAAGTTCTGTTTAATTAAGATTTTCTTATCCCTTGCTATGTTAATAGCTTGCTAGACCCTGCAAGAGCCTCCTGTATGTGATTAAAGTTCAATTTAGAGATTGAGATACAATTATTTAAGGTAAACTACATCTGTTCGAAAGTGAAACCAGTTTTTTTTTTCATGCAGGCTCTGTCAATCATAGCCAGGGGAGGTGTGGCTAGGGCTGCATAAACAGAAACAAAGTGATTTAACTCCTAAATGACAGTGAATTGAGCAGTGAAATTGCAGGGGGAATGATCTATACACTAAAACTGCTTTATTTAGCTAAAGTAATTTAGGTGACTATAGTGTTCCTTTAATGCTTTAGAAATCTGAAAAGGTCTTGGAAAAAGTAAATGAACTGCCATGAGCTACCAAATCACCATTTTAAATATGTGAATTAATTAGTTTAGCTTCTCCTACAAGTCACATAATGGACTGAATTTGAAAGGATCATGTAACACCACAGGTTTGATCTCCCATGACCTGTTACTTGTTAACAACATGGAGCAAAATCAATTTAAATTTTCCAATGTGACCAATTTATTCGACAGGTAGCATTATAAAGATTGAAAGCCTTATGGATTAAAGAGTTACTCCAAGCATCATAACAACTACAGCCTTTTTTGCAATGGTTTTCCCTCTAACATGGGTCTCTGCACGATGCCAAGGGTCCTCAAATGGCTGGTCCCATCAGTCATTCTTTGGCTGAGACCATCAGCTGGTCACTCTTGGATAATGAATGACATTAATTGCATATAAATAGTGTCCTGGACTAAATAAAGGGAATAAACTCTGTACATGCAGCATTTCATAAAAAAAAAGCTGCTTATACAGATTCTGTGGGGGCACACTGAAGTAAATGAACATATATATATATATATAGAATAAATATTTTTTATTCTGTTACCTTTCCTGGAGTGGGACTTTTTATTTCTGACTTCATTGGAGCAGATGATATTCCCTTGATTGTTTCTACACTCCTGGGAAAAGTCGCCTGTGAATGAAAAGGAAATTATTCAATTCAAATAATTCAAATATCATGAGAAAATAGAGCGAGAGACAGATTTCTCATTAAGCAGCTTAGGCACTTGCCTGATGGGGCACCCCCTCTGTTAAAAGCCCCATCCCTATCTCCTGCCAGGTGTTTGCCTGATTGGAGCACAGGCTGAAGGACTCTGGAATCACTATATTCTGTCTGAGGATTCAGATAGAACACAATGATCTGCATAGCCTCACCCCACCAGTCTGAACAAAGCTATCTCCAAGAGGGAAAGGGGAAAGGACTATGACCACAATGGACAACTCATAAATACATGACAGGTACATAAAACTACAATGACACACTGGTAGGAAGTATTTCTGCCTACTCTGTACACACACAATAATAGACATACTACTGCTCAAACATAAACAAACACACAAACTTCTACACAGAAATAATTTTGTTCGCCCCCCTCAAGTGTAAGAGAGGCTTAAATGTAGATCTCCATCTGTCATACAGTCCCAGGAGGTTACAGCAATCTTCGGCTTACCCGAAGATGGAGTTGGACAGAGAAGGCACTTTCGCAGTAAAGTCAGAGACAGAATCCTTGTGAACGATGTCTCTTACGTTCATCTGACAGAGGGTGACAGACCACCCCTATTTGCATAGGTTTCTCCAAGGCTTGTGCAGGGGAAGTATAAGTGGTTTGTTCAGGGACTCGAGCCAAAGTAGGCCCTTCTATTCTTTCAGACCTCCGCTCACGGAAGCGTCTGTATAAATGGGTAACAAGCAGGATCATTTCTTCCAGAGAGGGCGGTATGCCTAGTCTGGCCAACACACCTTTCAATGAGTCAGAGAGTTCCAGACGGTATTTGTTCATGAGACCAACCTCGATGCAACCCATATCTGGAGCCATCTCCCTGATTTCTGTACTGTAATCCTCTACAGGTCTTCTCCCTTGCCATAAAGCCTGCATAGTACTACCTTCAGTAGATGCACTTAAGGGATCATCATATAGGACTTGCATAGCAGAAATAAAGGATTTACATGAAGCCACTTGAGGACTGTTGGTATGAAGTAGTTGGTGAGTTCACATTTGAGGTTGATTGGATAGTAATGTGATTGCAGTGCGTATCCTAACATGGTAAACATCAGTTCACAGGCAGTGATGAAAGTTCTTAGATCAGACCTTTTACCTGTAAATTTGTCTGGCATTGAGATAGCAGGTAGTGTTATGCTAGGTGGCATGGAAGGAGGAGTTGAGGCAGGCGGAGAAGCAGGTAACGATGTGGATTCAGCCCACTGTTGATCACGTAGAAGAAGGGTAGCTTGACTGCATTGCAGTTCCTCAACTAATTGAGTCAATGCTGCCACCTGTTGAGTAAGTGCTGTAGTTCCTGTGCCTTCTGTAGGGCTTGGTTGCTATGTGACATCCTACCGGATTGTTTGCTTGGAGAGAAGCTCCTTGCAGACATAACCATCTTAGGTGCCTGAGAGTGATATGAGGGCATGAGCAACTTTATTTAAAGAGAAAGTGATAAAGTCAGAGGAACAGACAGGCAGTCTGTTGATAAGGGCTGGCAGCAAAGGTATGATATCAAGAGTCAAGTTGAAGGTCAGAAGCCAGCAAATCCACAAATAGGGAACAGGATGCTAGAGGCCAAAGGTCAGAGGCAAGAAGCATGGTCAGGGTCAGAGTCAAAAGTTACAAGATCGCCGAGAATAGTGAATAGTAAGATCGGAGAAATACTCGGCCTATAATTATACCAATTATCATCTCTAATTATATCAACATACAGAGGGGAGTGTTTTCTGTTTGGGGGAGTTAAAGTCTTTGTATGCACTCCCATTGGAATATTTGGCTCAAATATCCACACGCTCTTATCTCTCTGCCTTAAAAAATATATTTTATTATTTTTTCACACGCACTTGATATGCACAATTGATTTCTGTGTGGGTATAGGTAATAGGGTGTGTGATTTAGACATGTAAGGATTGCAATATGGCTAGATTATAGTAAGGAGGATTAGATATGGTGTGAGACTTCGGAGGGTTAATTGGAGTATATTAATCTTGCAGCAGGATAGATCTGTCACAGCTATCTAGTGGTTACTTAGTTTGTATTCATTTCAGAAGGAACTTGTATCGAAATGTAGCAGTTCTCTGCCAGGGCCGTCGCGTCCATAAGGCGGCACAAGCGGCCGCTGCAGCCACAGCGGTCTCGGGGGCGCTAGATTAGAGTGACCGGCAGGAGGTGGGCAAACAGTGCTCCCTATTGCCAGTCACTCTGTGTAACGTGGCCGAGTGGAGCAGTGCACAATGCGGTGCAGGAACTTCTGTTTCCTGTACCCGATCAGACTAAAAGGAAGTTCTCACTGAGAGAGCACTTCCTGTCAGTCCGGCCAGGTACAGGAAACTGAAGGTCCTATACCGCCATCTGCTCTGCTCAGCCACTCTACCAGAAAGGTAGGAGACACACCGGGGACCAAGGGAGGAACACTATGGGACAGGGGTGGTGGTAAGGAATACTATGGGAAAGGGGTGGTGGTAAAGAACACAATGGGACAGGGTGGTGGTAAGGAACACTATGGGACGGGGGGTGGTAAGGAACACTATGGGGGAGGGGGGGAAAAGATCAGTATGGGGAGGGGGAAAGAACACTATGGGACATGGGAGGGAGGAAAGAACACTATGCAACGGGGGAGAACACTATAGGGGATGGGAGAGGAGGGGAAGAACACTATGGGACGGGGGAAGAACAATATAGGGAGGGAGGGAGAATACTATGGGACAGGGGAGGGGGGGAAGAACACTTTGGGACAGGGGAGGGGTGGAAGAACATTATGGGACAGGGGAAGGGGGGAAAGAACACTAAAAACAGAGGGAGGGGAGAGAAACACTAGAAGGGGGAGAGAGAGGAACATTAGGAGGGGCACTAAGGTACAGGGGAGGGAAGGGAACACTAGGATGGGGGGGACCACTAAAAGAGAAGGAAGAGGAACACTAGGGGGGGTGGGAGGAACATTCAGGGGAATGGGGGGACACCAAGAGACAGGTAAGGGGGGGACACTAATGGATGTGGAGGGGGGGAGAGAGGAACACTAAGGGACATGGAAGGGAGAGTGACATACAGGGGGGACAGAGGGACATGAGGGGGGAGAAAGACACACAGATGGGCCTAGGGGTGAGAAAGTTTACAGAGGGGCTGGGAATAAGAGCGACACACAAAAGGGCCTGGGGGTGAAATACAAAGGCTCTGGGGGTGAGACACAGAGGGGATAGAGAAGAGGAAAAAGAGACAGAGGGGCTGGGGGAGATAGACGGACTGGTGGTGAAAGAGAAACACACAAAAGAGCTGGTAAGAGTAAAAGACACAAAGGGGCTGGAAGAGAAGGAGACACACAAAGGGGTTGGAAGAGAAGGAGACACACAAAGGGACTGGAAGAGAAGGAGACACACAAAGAAGCTGGGGGGAGTAAGAAACACAAAGGGGGGTTGTAAGAGATACACAAGGGAGGTGTAAGACACACAATTTGGAGAAATGGGAGATATGATACACTAAAGGGGGTAAGACATTTTAAAAAGGGAATAAGAAACAAAAGACGAGTTAGGAGGTACACAGGTGAAGATGCTTTGGGGGTGGGGGAGAGGGGGCACCAAAATCATCTTCGCCTGTGTACCAACAAATCCTTGCACCGGCCCTATTCTCTGTACGCTTATGTTATCTAGTCATCCACTTGGCAGCAAGCCAGGGGAGAGGATAGAACAATAGCTGTGATACAGCTTAAACACATCCTTCTCTAAGCAAGCTAGCAACTCTGGCACCTCCGTGATTTTCTGGGTGTCGAGGGTTTACTTCAACTCGGACGAGTTGTAGCAGCGTGCCTCAGTTTTATTGGCATATATGGACTCTTATTGGAGTGTAGTAGCCTTTCTTATGTTCTTCTTATTCTGTTAATATTGGGCTGACTATACAAGGGGGGACGATAGAGCTTCAGCTGCAATATATCAATCTTAAAGCAGGTTAGACATTCTAGATCCTCGAGGACAGGTTGGTTACGGGGATCCACTTTAATTTGGACGTATTTCCCCCCAGATGTTGCTGAACTACAACTCCCATGATTCTTTGAATTACATAGATAGCCAGAGAATCATGGGAGTTGTAGTTCAGCAACATCTGGGGGACCAGAGTTTAAGGACCCATGTACAGGGAGTGCAGAATTATTAGGCAAATTAGTATTTTGACCACATCATCCTCTTTATGCATGTTGTCTTACTCCAAGCTGTATAGGCTCGAAAGCCTACTACCAATTAAGCATATTAGGTGATGTGCATCTCTGTAATGAGAAGGGGTGTGGTCTAATGACATCAACACCCTATATCAGGTGTGCATAATTATTAGGCAACTTCCTTTCCTTTGGCAAAATGGGTCAAAAGAAGGACTTGACAGGCTCAGAAAAGTCAAAAATAGTGAGATATCTTGCAGAGGGATGCAGCACTCTTAAAATTGCAAAGCTTCTGAAGCGTGATCATCGAACAATCAAGCGTTTCATTCAAAATAGTCAACAGGGTCAAAAGAAGCGTGTGGAGAAACCAAGGCGCAAAATAACTGCCCATGAACTGAGAAAAGTCAAGCGTGCAGCTGCCAAGATGCCACTTGCCACCAGTTTGGCCATTCAATTCACTTTGAATTCTCACTTTAGTAAGTAACTCTGAGTGTGTTTCACATTTCTCTATAAGAGAAAAGAGACTTCAAAATGTTAAAACTTCTATCCCCAAGTTGCTGTGAATCTGTGTAAAAGTCCATTAGACATGGCCAGGAAAGTTTTTATTATGGTACTGAACATTTTGGAAACCTTATTATATCAAGGACTCTGCCATCTATTATAAAAGCAACCTTTTACGCAACTGTAGCGGAGTGCAGTATTAGAATCCACGATCTCCGCTGGTATCACAGGTAAATCCACAGTCAGCGCTGAAAAGTAAGGCAATATCCCAATCCTCCCAATAACCGGACGAAACACAGTTTGGGAGTCAACTAACTCGCTTTATTCACAGACTTCCATATTTATGCAGTTCCCCATGCAAGGGGTTTCCTCACAGATGTTACAGGGGATTTCTCCCATCAGGCATTGTAATTATCCCAACAGGCATTGCTGCACGAGAGGGATACTCCCACTAAAATGGACGATTAAGTAGATTATCCCCTCGTGCAGCAAAACTGACAATTCATATAAAAATCTATTTTTCACATATTACGCATCGCTTTTATACGAACAACCGTTCGGTAGATAGCTGGGGTCTGCGGGCACATTTAGGGAGAATACCGCTCAGATCCCAGATAAACTAACCGTACGCCGCACGAAATACACTTACCCATCGAGTTCGGTTTGAAACTACCGAACACCGATGGGGAACGTAATGTGCTGAGAGCGGACCTCCCGAACCCTCTGGAAGTCCAACAGTGTTCGTATCATCGAGTAGCCGTTTTCGGTTCCAGGCCCTCGACGACCGAACACCGCTGGAGAGACAAAGGATCCAAGATGGCCGACCGCCGCATGGTTGGTAGCCGAACGGGGGCCACCTAGGAGAGCCTTTAAGTACCGATTGCAACATAGTTGCAATCGGTTAACGAGCGCCACACGACTATGAATGTGTGGTCCATCTGGGGGGCCCGTGTTCGTTCGACGAACAGCCCGGATAGCCGTGGTTCGCCGAACGAAGTACTTGCATGCTGGTAGCTTACGGCTGCCAGCATGCGAATTACCATATACATTGTACATACAGCCGAATTACCTAAGACACAATACAGCCTGCGGACAACCTTTTCTATATATCGTCCAGAAGTGGCTAGGTTTGCCACAATGCGATCGGCTTGGGGATGTCTGGGGGAGTACTCACAGATCATTTTTCAAGTTCAGTTTGTCTAGATAACCCGTCGGCGTTACCGTTTTGCTTCCCTGGCCGGTAATGAATAGTAAAGTCAAAGGGCTGCAGCGCCAAACTCCAGCGCAGCAGCCTGGCATTGTCCCCAGCCACACGGTTCAGCCACACCAACGGGTTGTGATCTGTGAGTAAGGAAAAAGGTTGTCCATACAAATATGGCTGCAGCTTTTTGAGGGCCCACACCACAGCCAGGCATTCTTTTCCGATGGCGGCGTAGCTTACTTCACGGGGTAACAACTTTCGGATCAAGTAAGCTACGGGGTGTTCTCCGCCATCTGCTCCCACTTGGCTCAGCACTGCCCCCAATCCAAACATTGAAGCGTCTGTGTGAACAAGAAATCTTTTAGTTGGATCGGGTGCAGCGAGTACAGGAGCATTAGTTAGAGCAGTCTTTAGCTGTTGAAATGCCTGATCACACTCTGGGGCCCAGGTAACCTGTCGGGGAAGGTTTTTACGTGTCAAGTCAGTCAGGGGTTTGGCTAGGGCACTATAATTTGGCACGAACTTTCGGTAGTACCCTGCTGTACCTAGAAATGCCAGTACTTGGGTCTTGGTCCTAGGGGTGGGCCACTTGGCAACAGCTTCAATTTTGGCCGGTTCGGGTTTTTGGTGCCCGCTCCCCACCCGGTGACCTAAATACTGCACCTCTGCCATCCCGATATGGCACTTACTGGGTTTCAGGGTCAGCCCTGCCTCTCCTATACGGTCAATAACTGCTCCGATATGTCGGAGGTGTTCTGACCAGCTCTGGCTATATATGGCAATATCGTCCAGATAGGCGCATGCATACTCCTGGAATCCGTCCAGTAGCCGATCCACCATCCTTTGAAAGGTCGCCGGAGCGTTTTTCATCCCGAAAGGCATGACCCAAAATTGGTACAGGCCGAACGGGGTGACAAACGCCGACTTGGGGATGGCGTCATCGGCTAGCGGAATTTGCCAGTATCCTTTACATAAGTCTATGGTCGTAAGATACTGCCCCCTAGCCATTTTATCTAGCAACTCGTCTATCCGGGGCATCGGATAGGCATCAGACACCGTTTTGTCATTTAGCCTCCGGTAGTCCACGCAGAAGCGTGTGGTGCCGTCTTTCTTGGGCACCAAAACTACCGGCGATGCCCAGGGGCTGTCTGACGGTTCGATAACCCCTAGTTGCAACATCTCGTCAATTTCTGCCTTCATATGTGCCTTGACTGCTTCCGGAACACGATATGGAGTCTGCCGCATAGGTAGCTGTCCTGGGGTTTCCACTCGGTGAGTGGCCAGCGGAGTGTACCCGGGTAGGTTGGAGAAGATAGCCCCTTTAGCTATGATCAACTCTTGTACCTGGGCATGCTCTGAAGGGCTTAGCCGCTCCCCCAGTTGAACCCCCTTGGAGGGCTCTATCTGGTCCTCTGATTCTAACAGGTCAGGTAGAGGCAGATTCTCCTGATCCTCAGAGGCTGAGGCGCATATTGCCGCCACGTCCTCTATCCTCTCATGGTAGGGTTTGAGCATGTTCACATGGAGCATGCATCGCTTCCCCACCCCTGAGCAGGGGCCAATCACATAGGTAGTGTCGCATCGCTGCTCTACTACCTGGTATGGGCCTTGCCAGATGGCCTGCAGCTTGTCTGTGCGGACGGGTTTTAAAATCAAAACCTTCTGTCCCACCTGAAAGCTGCGGTCTCTGGCTCCCCTATCGTACCAGCGGCGCTGGCGTCGTTGGGCCGCCTGGAGGTTGGTGCGTACCGCCTGGGTCAATGCCTCCAGTCGGTCCCTGAACTCCAGCACGTACGATACAATAGGGTTACCATCGGGGCTACTCTCCCCCTCCCAATGTTCTCTAATGAGGTTCAATGGCCCCCGCACCCTCGTCCCAAATAGTAATTTGAAGGGGGAAAAACCTGTCGACTCTTGGGGTACCTCCCTATATGCGAAAAGCAGATGGGGTAGGTACCGCTCCCAGTCCTTCTGAGTCTCGCCAAATGTACGGAGCATCTGTTTTAGTGTCCCATTAAATCTCTCACATAACCCATTGGACTGGGGATGGTAGGCTGAGTTAACTATGGGTTTAATACCACATACCCTCCAAAGTTGTTGGGTAACCTCGGCGGTGAACTGGGTGCCCCTATCTGATATTATCTCTTGGGGAAACCCTACCCGGGAAAATATTTTTATTAATGCTTCCGCTACCGTTTCTGCCTGGATGTTGGAGAGGGCAATGGCCTCGGGGTACCGAGTGGCGTAGTCCACTACGGTTAAAATGCATATTTTCCCGGAGGGACTGGGCTTGGGTAGAGGTCCTACGATATCCACAGCTACTCTGCTAAAAGGTTCCTCAATAATGGGTAATGGGCATAGCTTAGCCTTATGGCGGTCACCTCGTTTGCCTACTCGTTGGCACACGTCACAGGAGGTGCAATATTGCCTTACATCCTTAGAGATCCCAGGCCAGAAAAAGGCGTGGGTCAGTCGGTAGCGGGTGCGTGTCATTCCCAGGTGACCGGACAGGGGAATGTCATGAGCAATCCTAAGCAGCTCCTGCCTATACTTCTGGGGTACTACTAGCTGCTTAGTGGTGCTAGTGACTGCTCCGCCTACCCCCCGCTCTGCGATACGGTAAAGTAACCCTTTCTCCCAGATGTACCGCTCCCCCTCTAAACCAGCCTGATCAGTGTTTACTTTATCCCGGTACACCTGCAGCGTGGGGTCAGCTTTTACCTCTGCCTCAAATTGGGTGGGGGTGTCCCAGGTCATACGGGTCAGGGGGTTGTCATGGTCTCTTACCTGAGCCTCGGTGTGAGCTGGTAGGGCCGTGGTGCGTGCCTGCTGCCGGGTGGTTACTGGATGAGCCTCCTGCGGTGGGGCCTGAGGTACAAAAGCAGAGGTCATCTGACCTAGGTCATTTCCCAGTACCACATCTGCTGGTAGGTTTTGCATCAAGCCTACCTCTACCATACCCTCCCCCGCACCCCAATCCAAATGAATCTTAGCAGTGGGCAATCGATATACTGCTCCCCCTGCCACTCGTACTGCCACAGATCCACCAGTGTGTGCTGTATCGGGAACCAAATGGGGAGTAATCAGGGTTAGGGGAGCTCCCGAATCCCGAAGTCCCTGGACTTCCTTTCCCTCAACGGTCACTAGCTGGCGGTGATGTTGCCGGTTTTCTGTGGCTCGGACTGTCATTACTTTATGTAATATACCCAGGGGTTCCTCTGCATGAACACTCCACAACTCCTGCGTGGTCGGTTCCCCTTGATAATGATGGGCAGCGGCCCTGGGTACTGGGTTTGGGCGCCCCTGATTCCAGGCGGGCTTGCCCCGGTTTTGGGTACATTCCCGGGCCATATGCCCCCATTGTTTGCAGGAGTGGCATTGGATGTTGGCCCGCCCGTTATACCTAGAAGGTGGAGGCAAATTCCCTTGGGAAGGACGAAACGGGGAGGCTGTGTGCGCTGGAGGTGGTATAGCGCTAGGTAGTCTGGTGGGTCGGGGGTAGCTTTTGGCTATAGGTCCATGGTGTCGCCGTGCATCAAAGTGTTGGTCGGCCAATCTAGCTGCTTCAGTTAGGGTGAGGGGTTTCCTGTCCCGCACCCATTCTTGTGTCTCTGGGGATAATCCATTAAAAAATTGCTCCAACAACATCAGCTGACGCAACCCTTCCATGGTGGTGGCTTGGCTGGCCTGTATCCACCCTTGGGAGGCCTCGTCTAGCTTGTGCGCCCATTCAGCGTGCAAATCTCTTTCTGGTTTGCGCAAGTTTCTGAACTTGCGCCGGTATGCCTCTGGCGTAATGGCATACCTCTCTAATATTGCTCGCTTCACCTTCTCATAGTCCTTGCTGTCCTCACTGGGCACAGCGCGGTATGCTTCGGCTGCCCGACCTGCTAGCTTGCCTGCCAGCAGTGGCACCCATACTGTCCGCTCTAACTCATGCAAATCACAGAGTCTCTCAAAGTCCTGCAAGTACCCATCAATCTCATCCTTTTCCTCGCAAAATGCTTTGAAGGCCTGATAAGGAATTTTGGGTTTTACCGGGTTGTAGAGGGACCCGGTTGCGGACTCTGCTCGAGCCAGTGTATGCTGCGGGCTGTGTGCCATTACGTATTCCTGCACATTCGCCATCACCAGGTTCATCATGGCATCCGATACAGGCTGAGACAAGAATGCTAGCCTGGTCCTCATTTCTCTCTCATAGAGCGTTTCCTCCATAACTGCTGGGGGTGTAGCGCTGCGGGCTCGGTCTCCCTCCATCAGCTCGGCAATTAGTGTAGCCTTGGGTTTGCTGCTGGCTATCTTGCCCCTGGCTTCCAGCAGTTCTTTTAACGTTTGTCTCTTCAGCTTAGAATAATCTGTCTCCATTCACTTTCGGTAGTCAGTTCTTTCGCTGTATTCTGCTTGCCATTTCCTCTTCTTATTCGGCAGTTCTGATTGCACGAATTGCGCTTTTCGGCTGTAAGGTTGGATCCCGTCGCTTGCTACCAATTGTAGCGGAGTGCAGTATTAGAATCCACGATCTCCGCTGGTATCACAGGTAAATCCACAGTCAGTCAGCGCTGAAAAGTAAGGCAATATCCCAATCCTCCCAATATCCGGACGAAACACAGTTTGGGAGTCAACTAACTTGCTTTATTCACAGACTTCCATATTTATGCAGCTCCCCATGCAAGGGGTTTCCTCACAGATGTTACAGGGGATTTCTCCCATCAGGCATTGTAATTATCCCAACAGGCATTGCTGCACGAGAGGGATACTCCCACTAAAATGGACGATTAAGTAGATTATACCCTCGTGCAGCAAAACTGACAATTCATATAAAAATCTATTTTTCACATATTACGCATCGCTTTTATACGAACAACCGTTCGGTAGATAGCTGGGGTCTGCGGGCACATTTAGGGAGAATACCGCTCAGATCCCAGCTAAACTAACCGAACGCCGCACGACATACACTTACCCATCGAGTTCGGTTTGAAACTACCGAACACCGATGGGGAACGTAATGTGCTGAGAACGGACCTCCCGAACGCTCTGGAAGTCCAACAGTGTTCGTATCATCGAGTAGCCGTTTTCGGTTCCAGGCCCTCGACGACCGAACACCGCTGGAGAGACAAAGGATCCAAGATGGCCGACCGCCGCATGGTTGGTAGCCGAACGGGGGCCACCTAGGAGAGCCTTTAAGTACCGATTGCAACATAGTTGCAATCGGTTAACGAGCGCCACACGACTATGAATGTGTGGTCCATCTGGGGGGCCCGTGTTCGTTCGACGAACAGCCCGGATAGCCGTGGTTCGCCGAACGAAGTACTTGCATGCTGGTAGCTTACGGCTGCCAGCATGCGAATTACCATATACATTGTACATACAGCCGAATTACCTAAGACACAATACAGCCTGCGGACAACCTTTTCTATATATCGTCCAGAAGTGGCTAGGTTTGCCACAGCAACGTTTACTCTAATTAACTACATTATTTAAACCAGGGCTCAATTAATCTCTGGTTTTCAGCTCTGATAGTGACGTTGTCTACGTTATCTTTTTGATTCTGCCCTCCTAGACTTAACACAACGAAGGGAGGGTAGGGGTTGCTTGGAAACTCTGTGCATACAGGTGCTCTTCCAGTTAATTCTGTCAAAAACAGTAATTAATTTTCAGGAATAATTTATTAATAAAGACTTGAAGGGCATGAGTATACAATGTTATTTATATTACAATTATATGGCCTACACAGATTATTTGTTCTATCCATATATCGGTTGAGATTTGTTACATTTGAATCCTTTCTTTCTTTAAATTCTTTATTCGAAAATAAAACATTTAGTATAAAATATATCAATTTAATAAAGATTATCAAGAAATCTTACTAAAAGAACTGCCTGTAGAAAGAAAACGTAAATCTCGGCATGGCTGTTAATGCCGCTTTGTAAATCAAAGGGTAAATGTTTATACTTCCCATATTATTAAACTATTACCTGTACTGCCTCATTTAATTCTTCGTGTAGCTTTTGTTTCGGATTCTTCATTTTGTCTTGAATTCTGAAATTGGCTACCTACACATGGAATTGAAATACATTTTCAGGATATGTCAATAGTAATACAAGACAATATTTGTAATAAGTAGAAAACATTTTGATTAACTGAAAAGAGAAATCAAAGTGAATATTTAGTTTAATTCCAAAGTAGCCAAAGTAAAAGCATAGCTGACTTAGAGAATAGTTTCCATGTCACTTAGTTTGATCTTACACTTGAAATTCCCTTTTAATTTTGACTATAATAAATAACCCTTAAGGGTGCTTCACCTTTATATGAGAGAAGAGATGTTAGAAAGTTGAAACTTCTAACCTCCAAACCCAACATTCACTTTCCAAAGAAGTCAGGGACGCTAATATAAAAGGATGTAGGCCTCAATTACCTTTTAACATCTACACTATGATTACAGTGTTATCTAATTCCAATTCATAAATAACGGTAACTCCATGAAACAAACACTCCAAGCATCATTCAGATTTGTTTCATTTGAATCCTTTCCTTCTCTAACTTCTTCATTTGAAGATAAAAACATTTAGTATTAAATATATCAAGTTAATAAAGATGATGAAGTCTTACTACAAGAACTGCATTTAGAAAAAAAATGTAAAACTCGGCATGGCTGTTAATGCCACTTCATAAATCAAAGGGTAAATGTTTATACTGTCCATATTATTAGACTGTTACCTGTGTATTCCAAAATGATTCTTCACTTGGCGTTCGTTTTGGATAAACCATTTTGTCCTGATATCCAATATATTTTCTCTACACATGGAATTGAAATACATTTTCAGGATATTCCAATAGTAATACAAGACAATATTTGTATTAAGAATAAAACACAGACAGGGTTTTTCACTGGAATGAAAATTCAAAGTGAATATCAAGTTTAATTCCAAAGTAGCCGAAGTAGAAGCATAGCTGACTTAGAGAATAGTTTCCATGTCAGTTAGTTTGGCCGTACACTTGAAATTCACTTTGAATTCTCACTTTAGTAAGTAACTCTGCGTGTGTTTCACATTTCACTATAAGAGAAAAGAGACTTCAAAATGTTGAAACTTCTATCCCCAAGTTGCTGTGAATCTGTGTAAATGTCTGTTAGACATGGCCAGGAACGTTTATATAATGGTACTGAATATTTTGGAAACCTTATTATATCAAGGACTGTGACATCCATTATAAAATAACCGTATTCCGAACCCTTTAATCTAATTAACTATATTATTTAAACCAGGGCTCAATTAATCTCTGTTTTTCAGCTCTGATAGTGATGTTGTCTACGTTATCTTTTTGATTCTGCCCTCCTAGACTGAACACAACGATCTGTGTATGGTCTTGCCTCCCCACTAACAAAACACAGTGATTTCCAGGAAGGAAAGAAGAGAAGACTGGAGCCAGAATGGCCAATTCATAAATGCATGACAGATATAAAAAAACAGAATGTGTGTGTGTGTGTGTGTGTGTGTATTTGTGTGTATACATTTAAACAATTTTTGTGATATTTAACAAGTCAAGTCTTTTTTTTTTTTTTTGGAACATGGGAGGGTAGGGGTTGCTTGGAAATTCTGTGCCTACAGGTGCTCTTCCAGTTAATTCTGTCTAGAGCAGTAATTCATTTTCAGGAATAATTTATTAATAAAGACTTGCAGGGCATGAGAATACAATGTTATTTATATTACAATTATATGGCCTTTACAGATTATTTGTTCTAACTGTATTTCTGTTGAGATTTGTTTCATTTGAATACTTTCCTTCTCTAAATTCTTCATTCGAAAAGAAAACATTTAGTACTAAATATATCAATTTAATAAACATGATGAACAAACCTTACTACAAAAACTGCATGTAGTAAGGAAACTTAAAACTTGGCATGGCTGTTAATGCCGCTTCATAAATCAAAGGGTAAATGTTTATACTGTCCATATTATTAGACTGTTACCTGTGCATTCCCAATTGATTCTTCATTTGCCCTTCTGTTTGAATCCATCATTTTGTCTTGATTTCTAAGATTTTTTCTCTACACGTGGAATTGAAATAATTTCAGTAAATTCCATTAGTAATACAAGACAATACGGTTTATTAAGAATAAAACACAGACAGGGGTTTTCAATGAAATTAGAATTCAAAGTGAATATCAAGTTTAATTCCAAAGTAGCCGAGGTAGAACCATAGCTGACGTAGAGAATAGTTTCCATGTCAGTTAGTTTGGCCGTACACTTGAAATTCACTTTGAATTCTCACTTTAGTAAGTAACTCTGTGTGTGTTTCACATTTTTCTATAAGAGAAAACAGACTTTAAAATGTTGAAACTTCTATCCCCAAGTTGCTGTGAATCTGTGTAAATGTCCGTTAGACATGGCCAGGAACATTTTTATTACGGTACTGAATATTTTGGAAACTTTATTATATGGACTCTGCCATCTATCATGACAAAGCACTCTATTACGCACCGTTTAATCTAATTTACTACATTATTTAAACCAGGGCTCAATTAATCTCTGGCTTTAAGCTCTGATAGTGACGTTGCCTACGTTATCCTTTTGTTTCTGCCCTCCTAGACTGAACACAGCAATCTGTGCATGGTCCCACTCCCCATTAACAAAACACAATAATTTCCAGGAAGGAGAGAAGAGAGGACTGGAGCCAGAATGGCCAATTCATAAATGCATGACAGATATACAAAACCAGAATGTGTGTGTGTGTGTGTGTATACATTTAAACAATTTTTGTTATATTTAACAGGTCAAGTCTTTATTTATTTATTTTTGTTTGGAATGAGGGAGGGTTGGGGGTTGTTAGAGAATTCTGTGCCTACAGGTGCTCTTCCAGTTAATTCTGTCAAGAGCAATAAATCATTTTCAGGAATAATTTATTAATAAAGACTTGAAGGGCATGAGTACACAATCGTATTTATATTACATTATACAATTATACATTATACAATTATATGGCCTGCACAGATTATTTGTTCTATCTGTATCTCTGTTGAGATTTGTTTCATTTGAATACTTTCCTTCTCTAAATTCTTCATTCATGAATAAAACATTTAGTACTAAATATATCAATTTAATAAAAATGATGAACAAACCTTACTACAAAAACTGCGTGTAGTAAGGAAACTTAAAACTCGACATGGCTGTTAATGCCGCTTCATAAATCAAAGGGTAAATGTTTATACTGTCCATATTATTAGACTGTTACCTGTGCATTCCAAATTGATTCTTCATTTGCCCTTCTGTTTGAATCCATCATTTTGTCTTGATTTCTAAGATTTTTTCTCTACACATGGAATTGAAATAAATTTTCAGTATATTCCAATAGTAATACAAGACAATACGTTTTATTACGAATAAAACACAGACAGGGTTTTTCACTGGAATGAGAATTCAAAGTGAATATCAAGTTTAATTCCAAAGTAGCCGAAGTAGAAGCATAGCTGACTTAGAGAATAGTTTCCATGTCAGTTAGTTTGGCCGTACACTTGAAATTCACTTTGAATTCTCACTTTAGTAAGTAACTCTGTGTGTGTTTCACATTTTTCTATAAGAGAAAAGAGACTTCAAAATGTTGAAACATTTACCCTCACGTTGCTGTGAATCTGTCTAAATGTCCGTTAGACATGGCCAGGAACAATTTTATAACGGTACTGAATATTTTGGAAACTTTATTATATGGACTCTGCCATCTATCATGACAAAGCACACTATTACGCACCGTTTATTCTAATTTACTACATTATTTAAACCAGGGCTCAATTAATCTCTGGTTTTCAGCTCTGATAGTGACGTTGCCTACGTTATCCTTTTGATTCTGCCCTCCTAGACTGAACACAGCAATCTGTGCATGGTCCCACTCCCCACTAACAAAACACAATAATTTCCAGGAAGGAGAGAAGATAGGACTGGAGCCAGAATGGGCAATTCATAAATGCATGACATATATACAAAACCAGAATGTGTGTGTGTGCGTGTGTGTATACATTTAAACAATTTTGTTATATTTGTCAAGTCTTTATTTTTTTTTAGTTTGGAATGAGGGAGGGTTGGGGATTGCTAGAGAATTCTGTTCATACAGGTGCTCTTCCAGTTAATTCTGTCAAGAGCAATAATTCATTTTCAGGAATAATTTATTAACAAAGACTTGAAGGGCATGAGTACACAATGTTATTTTTTTGAACAATTATATGGCCTACACAGATTATTTGTTCTATCTGTATCTCTGTTGAGATTTGTTTCATTTGAATACTTTCCTTCTCTTAATTCTTCATTCAGAAATAAAACATTTAGTACTAAATATATCAATTTAATAAACATGATGAACAAACCTTACTACAAAAACTGCATGTAGTAAGGAAACGTAAAACTCGGCATGGCTGTTAATGCCGCTTCATAAATCAAAGGGTAAATGTTTATACTGTCCATATTATTAGACTGTTACCTGTGCATTCCAAATTGATTCTTCATTTGCCCTTCTGTTTGAATCCATCATTTTGTCTTGATTTCTAAGATTTTTTCTCTACACATGGAATTGAAATAAATGTTCAGTATATTCCAATAGTAATACAAGACAATATGTTTTATTACGAATAAAACACAGACAGGGTTTTTCACTGGAATGAGAATTCAAAGTGAATATCAAGTTTAATTCCAAAGTAGCCGAGGTAGAAGCATTGCTGACTTAGAGAATAGTTTCCATGTCAGTTAGTTTGGCCGTACACTTGAAATTCACATTGAATTCTCACTTTAGTAAGTAACTCTGTGTGTGTTTCACATTTCTCTATAAGAGAAAAGAGACTTCAAAATGTTGAAACATTTACCCTCACGTTGCTGTGAATCTGTCTAAATGTCCGTTAGACATGACCAGCAACGTTTTTATAACAGTACTGAATATTTTGGAAACCTTATTATATCAAGGACTCTGCCATCTATCATGACAAAGCACTCTATTACGCACCGTTTAATCTAATTAACTACATTATTTAAACCAGGGCTCAATTAATCTCTGGTTTTCAGCTCTGATAGTGACATTGTCTACGTTATCCTTTTGATTCTGCCCTCCTAGACTGGACACAACGATCTGTGCATGGTCCCGCCCCCACTAAAAAGCACAGTAAATTTCAGGAAGGAGAGAAGAGAGGACTTGAGCCAGAATGGCCAATTCATAAATGCATGACAGATATACAAAACCAGAATGTGTGTGTGTGTGTGTGTGTGTGTGTACATATAAACAATTTGTGCTATATTTAACAAGTCAAGTTTTTTTTTTTTTTTTTGGAATGAGGAAGGGTTGGGGGTTGCTTGAGAATTCTGTGCCTACAGGTGGTAATTCTGTCAAGAGCAATTATTCCTTTTCAGGAATAATTTATTAATAAAGACTTGAAGGGCATGAGTATACAATGTTATTTATGTTACAATTATATGGCCTACATAGATTATTTGTTCTATCTGTATCTCTGCTGAGATTTGTTTCATTTGAATACTTTCCTTCTCTAAATTCTTCATTTCGAAAATAAAACATTTAGTACTAAATATATCAATTTAATAAACATGATGAAGAAACCTTACTACAAAAACTGCATGTAGTAAGGAAACTTAAAACTCAGCATGCCTGTTAATGCCGCTTCATAAATCAAAGGGTAAATGTTTATACTTTCCATATTATTAGACTATTACCTTTACTGCCTCAATTAATTCTTCGTGCAGCCTTTGTTTCGGATTCATCATTTTGTTTTGAATTCCAAAATCGGCTGCCTACACATGGAATTGAAATACATTTTCAGGATATGTCAATAGTAATACAAGACAATATTTGTATTAAGTAGAAAACACAGACAGGGTTTTTAACTGAAATGAGAAATCAAAGTGAATATCAAGTTTAAGTCCAAAGTAGCCGAAGTAGAAGCATAGCTGACTTAGAGAATAGTTTCCATGTCAGTTAGTTTGGCCGTACACTTGAAATTCACTTTGAATTCTCACTTTAGTAAGTAACTTTGTGTGTGTTTCACATTTTTCTATAAGAGAAAAGAGACTTCAAAATGTTGAAACATTTACCCTCACGTTGCTGTGAATCTGTCTAAATGTCCGTTAGACATGGCCAGGAACATTTTTATTACGGTACTGAATATTTTGGAAACTTTATTATATGGACTCTGCCATCTATCATGACAAAGCACTCTATTACGCACCGTTTAATCTAATTTACTACATTATTTAAACCAGGGCTCAATTAATCTCTGTCTTTAAGCTCTGATAGTGACGTTGCCTACGTTATCCTTTTGATTCTGCCCTCCTAGACTGAACACAGCAATCTGTGCATGGTCCCACTCCCCACTAACAAAACACAATAATTTCCAGGAAGGAGAGAAGAGAGGACTGGAACCAGAATGGCCAATTCATAAATGCATGACAGATATACAAAACCAGAATGTGTGTGTGTGTATACATTTAAACAATTTTGTTATATTCGTCAAGTCTTTATTTTTTTTTAGTTTGGAATGAGGGAGGGTTGGGGATTGCTAGAGAATTCTGTTCATACAGGTGCTCTTCCAGTTAATTCTGTCAAGAGCAATAATTCATTTTCAGGAATAATTTATTAACAAAGACTTGAAGGGCATGAGTACACAATGTTATTTTTTTGAACAATTATATGGCCTACACAGATTATTTGTTCTATCTGTATCTCTGTTGAGATTTGTTTCATTTGAATACTTTCCTTCTCTTAATTCTTCATTCAGAAATAAAACATTTAGTACTAAATATATCAATTTAATAAACATGATGAACACACCTTACTACAAAAACTGCATGTAGTAAAGAAACGTAAAACTCGCCATGGCTGTTAATGCCTCTTCATAAATCAAAGGGTAAATGTTTATACTGTCCATATTATTAGACTGTTACCTGTGCATTCCAAATTGATTCTTCATTTGCCCTTCTGTTTGAATCCATCATTTTGTCTTGATTTCTAAGATTTTTTCTCTACACATGGAATTGAAATACATTTTCAGTATTTTCCAATAGTAATACAAGACAATACGTTTTATTACGAATAAAACACAGACAGGGTTTTTCACTGGAATGAGAATTCAAAGTGAATATCAAGTTTAATTCAAAAGTAGCCGAGGTAGAAGCATAGCTGACTTAGAGAATAGTTTCCATGTCAGTTAGTTTGGCCGTACACTTGAAATTCACTTTGAATTCTCAGTTTAGTAAGTAACTCTGTGTGTGTTTCACATTTTTCTATAAGAGAAAAGAGACTTCAAAATGTTGAAACATTTACTCTCACGTTGCTGTGAATCTGTCTAAATGTCCGTTAGACATGGCCAGGAACATTTTTATAACGGTACTGAATATTTTGGAAACTTTATTATATGGACTCTGCCATCTATCATGACAAAGCACCCTATTACGCACCGTTTAATCTAATTTACTACATTATTTAAACCAGGGCTCAATTAATCTCTGGCTTTAAGCTCTGATAGTGACGTTGCCTACGTTATCCTTTTGATTCTGCCCTCCTAGACTGAACACAGCAATCTGTGCATGGTCCCACTCCCCACTAACAAAACACAATAATTTCCAGGAAGGAGAGAAGAGAGGACTGGAGCCAGAATGGCCAATTCATAAATGCATGACATATATACAAAACCAGAATGTGTGTATGTGTGTGTGTGTATACATTTAAACAATTTTGTTATATTTGTCAAGTCTTTATTTTTTTTAGTTTGGAATGAGGGAGGGTTGGGGATTGCTAGAGAATTCTGTTCATACAGGTGCTCTTCCAGTTAATTCTGTCAAGAGCAATAATTCATTTTCAGGAATAATTTATTAACAAAGACTTGAAGGGCATGAGTACACAATGTTATTTTTTTGAACAATTATATGGCCTACACAGATTATTTGTTCTATCTGTATCTCTGTCGAGATTTGTTTCATTTGAATACTTTCCTTCTCTTAATTCTTCATTCAGAAATAAAACATTTAGTACTAAATATATCAATTTAATAAACATGATAAACAAACCTTACTACAAAAACTGCATGTAGTAAGGAAACGTAAAACTTGGCATGGCTGTTAATGCCGCTTCATAAATCAAAGGGTAAATGTTTATACTGTCCATATTATTAGACTGTTACCTGTGCATTCCAAATTGATTCTTCATTTGCCCTTCTGTTTGAATCCATCATTTTGTCTTGATTTCTAAGATTTTTTCTCTACACATGGAATTGAAATAAATTTTCAGTATATTCCAATAGTAATACAAGACAATACGTTTTATTACGAATAAAACACAGACAGGGGTTTTCACTGGAATGAGAATTCAAAGTGAATATCAAGTTTAATTCCAAAGTAGCCGAGGTAGAAGCATTGCTGACTTAGAGAATAGTTTCCATGTCAGTTAGTTTGGCCGTACACTTGAAATTCACATTGAATTCTCACTTTAGTAAGTAACTCTGTGTGTGTTTCACATTTCTCTATAAGAGAAAAGAGACTTCAAAATGTTGAAACATTTACCCTCACGTTGCTGTGAATCTGTCTAAATGTCCGTTAGACATGACCAGGAACGTTTTTATAACAGTACTGAATAGTTTGGAAACCTTATTATATCAAGGACTCTGCCATCTATCATGACAAAGCACTCTATTACGCACCGTTTAATCTAATTAACTACATTATTTAAACCAGGGCTAAATTAATCTCTGGTTTTCAGCTCTGATAGTGACATTGTCTACGTTATCCTTTTGATTCTGCCCTCCTAGACTGGACACAACGATCTGTGCATGGTCCCGCCCCCACTAAAAAGCACAGTAAATTTCAGGAAGGAGAGAAGAGAGGACTTGAGCCAGAATGGCCAATTCATAAATGCATGACAGATATACAAAACCAGAATGTGTGTGTGTGTGTGTGTGTGTGTGTACATATAAATTATTTGTGCTATATTTAACAAGTCAAGTTTTTATTTATTTTTTTGGAATGAGGAAGGGTTGGGGGTTGCTTGAGAATTCTGTGCCTACAGTTGGTAATTCTGTCAAGAGCAATAATTCCTTTTCAGGAATAATTTATTAATAAAGACTTGAAGGGCATGAGTATACAATGTTATTTATGTTACAATTGTATGGCCTACATAGATTATTTGTTCTATCTGTATCTCTGTTGAGATTTGTTTCATTTGAATACTTTCCTTCTCTAAATTCTTCATTTCGAAAATAAAACATTTAGTACTAAATATATCAATTTAATAAACATGATGAACAAACCTTACTACAAAAACTGCATGTAGTAAGGAAACTTAAAACTCAGCATGCCTGTTAATGCCGCTTCATAAATTAAAGGGTAAATGTTTATACTTTCCATATTATTAGACTATTACCTTTACTGCCTCAATTAATTCTTCGTGCAGTCTTTGTTTCGGATTCATCATTTTGTTTTGAATTCCGAAATCGGCTGCCTACACATGGAATTGAAATACATTTTCAGGATATGTCAATAGTAATACAAGACAATACGTTTTATTACGAATAAAACACAGACAGGGTTTTTAACTGAAATGAGAAATCAAAGTGAATATCAAGTTTAAGTCCAAAGTAGCCGAAGTAGAAGCATAGCTGACTTAGAGAATAGTTTCCATGTCAGTTAGTTTGGCCGTACACTTGAAATTTACTTGGAATTCTCACTTTAGTAAGTAACTCTGTGTGTGTTTCAGATTTTTCAATAAGAGAAAAGAGACTTCAAAATGTTGAAACATTTACCCTCACGTTGCTGTGAATCTGTCTAAATGTCCGTTAGACATGGCCAGGAACATTTTTATTACGGTACTGAATATTTTGGAAACTTTATTATATGGACTCTGCCATCTATCATGACAAAGCACCCTATTACGCACCGTTTAATCTAATTTACTACATTATTTAAACCAGGGCTCAATTAATCTCTGGCTTTAAGCTCTGATAGTGACGTTGCCTACGTTATCCTTTTGTTTCTGCCCTCCTAGACTGAACACAGCAATCTGTGCATGGTCCCACTCCCCATTAACAAAACACAATAATTTCCAGGAAGGAGAGAAGAGAGGACTGGAGCCAGAATGGCCAATTCATAAATGCATGACAGATATACAAAACCAGAATGTGTGTGTGTGTGTGTATACATTTAAACAATTTTGTTATATTTGTCAAGTCTTTATTTTTTTTAGTTTGGAATGAGGGAGGGTTGGGGATTGCTAGAGAATTCTGTTCATACAGGTGCTCTTCCAGTTAATTCTGTCAAGAGCAATAATTCATTTTCAGGAATAATTTATTAACAAAGACTTGAAGGGCATGAGTACACAATGTTATTTTTTTGAACAATTATATGGCCTACACAGATTATTTGTTCTATCTGTATCTCTGTTGAGATTTGTTTCATTTGAATACTTTCCTTCTCTTAATTCTTCATTCAGAAATAAAACATTTAGTACTAAATATATCAATTTAATAAACATGATGAACAAACCTTACTACAAAAACTGCATGTAGTAAAGAAACGTAAAACTCGGCATGGCTGTTAATGCCGCTTCATAAATCAAAGGGTAAATGTTTATACTGTCCATATTATTAGACTGTTACCTGTGCATTCCAAATTGATTCTTCATTTGCCCTTCTGTTTGAATCCATCATTTTGTCTTGATTTCTAAGATGTTTTCTCTACACATGGAATTGAAATACATTTTCAGTATTTTCCAATAGTAATACAAGACAATACGTTTTATTACGAATAAAACACAGACAGGGGTTTTCACTGGAATGAGAATTCAAAGTGAATATCAAGCTTAATTCAAAAGTAGCCGAAGTAGAAGCATAGCTGACTTAGAGAATAGTTTCCATGTCAGTTAGTTTGGCCGTACACTTGAAATTCACTTTGAATTCTCACTTTAGTAAGTAACTCTGCGTGTGTTTCACATTTTTCTATAAGAGAAAAGAGACTTCAAAATGTTGAAACATTTACTCTCACGTTGCTGTGAATCTGTCTAAATGTCCGTTAGACATGGCCAGGAACATTTTTATTACGGTACTGAATATTTTGGAAACTTTATTATATGGACTCTGCCATCTATCATGACAAAGCACCCTATTACGCACCGTTTAATCTAATTTACTACATTATTTAAACCAGGGCTCAATTAATCTCTGGCTTTAAGCTCTGATAGTGACGTTGCCTACGTTATCCTTTTGATTCTGCCCTCCTAGACTGAACACAGCAATCTGTGCATGGTCCCACTCCCCACTAACAAAACACAATAATTTCCAGGAAGGAGAGAAGAGAGGACTGGAGCCAGAATGGCCAATTCATAAATGCATGACATATATACAAAACCAGAATGTGTGTATGTGTGTGTGTGTATACATTTAAACAATTTTGTTATATTTGTCAAGTCTTTATTTTTTTTTAGTTTGGAATGAGGGAGGGTTGGGGATTGCTAGAGAATTCTGTGCCTACAGGTGCTCTTCCAGTTAATTCTGTCAAGAGCAATAAATCATTTTCAGGAATAATTTATTAACAAAGACTTGAAGGGCATGAGTACACAATGTTATTTTTTTAAACAATTATATGGCCTACACAGATTATTTGTTCTATCTGTATCTCTGTCGAGATTTGTTTCATTTGAATACTTTCCTTCTCTTAATTCTTCATTCAGAAATAAAACATTTAGTACTAAATATATCAATTTAATAAACATGATAAACAAACCTTACTACAAAAACTGCATGTAGTAAGGAAACGTAAAACTCGGCATGGCTGTTAATGCCGCTTCATAAATCAAAGGGTAAATGTTTATACTGTCCATATTATTAGACTATTACCTGTGCATTCCAAATTGATTCTTCATTTGCCCTTCTGTTTGAATCCATCATTTTGTCTTGATTTCTAAGATTTTTTCTCTACACATGGAATTGAAATAAATTTTCAGTATATTCCAATAGTAATACAAGACAATACGTTTTATTACGAATAAAACACAGACAGGGGTTTTCACTGGAATGAGAATTCAAAGTGAATATCAAGTTTAATTCCAAAGTAGCCGAGGTAGAAGCATTGCTGACTTAGAGAATAGTTTCCATGTCAGTTAGTTTGGCCGTACACTTGAAATTCACATTGAATTCTCACTTTAGTAAGTAACTCTGTGTGTGTTTCACATTTCTCTATAAGAGAAAAGAGACTTCAAAATGTTGAAACATTTACCCTCACGTTGCTGTGAATCTGTCTAAATGTCCGTTAGACATGACCAGGAACGTTTTTATAACAGTACTGAATATTTTGGAAACCTTATTATATCAAGGACTCTGCCATCTATCATGACAAAGCACTCTATTACGCACCGTTTAATCTAATTAACTACATTATTTAAACCAGGGCTCAATTAATCTCTGGTTTTCAGCTCTGATAGTGACATTGTCTACGTTATCCTTTTGATTCTGCCCTCCTAGACTGGACACAACGATCTGTGCATGGTCCCGCCCCCACTAAAAAGCACAGTAAATTTCAGGAAGGAGAGAAGAGAGGACTTGAGCCAGAATGGCCAATTCATAAATGCATGACAGATATACAAAACCAGAATGTGTGTGTGTGTGTGTGTACATATAAACTATTTGTGCTATATTTAACAAGTCAAGTTTTTATTTATTTTTTTGGAATGAGGAAGGGTTGGGGGTTGCTTGAGAATTCTGTGCCTACAGTTGGTAATTCTGTCAAGAGCAATAATTCCTTTTCAGGAATAATTTATTAATAAAGACTTGAAGGGCATGAGTATACAATGTTATTTATGTTACAATTGTATGGCCTACATAGATTATTTGTTCTATCTGTATCTCTGTTGAGATTTGTTTCATTTGAATACTTTCCTTCTCTAAATTCTTCATTTAGAAAATAAAACATTTAGTACTAAATATATCAATTTAATAAACATGATGAACACACCTTACTACAAAAACTGCATGTAGTAAGGAAACGTAAAACTCAGCATGCCTGTTAATGCCGCTTCATAAATTAAAGGGTAAATGTTTATACTTTCCATATTATTAGACTATTACCTTTACTGCCTCAATTAATTCTTCGTGCAGTCTTTGTTTCGGATTCATCATTTTGTTTTGAATTCCGAAATCGGCTGCCTACACATGGAATTGAAATACATTTTCAGGATATGTCAATAGTAATACAAGACAATACGTTTTATTACGAATAAAACACAGACAGGGTTTTTAACTGAAATGAGAAATCAAAGTGAATATCAAGTTTAAGTCCAAAGTAGCCGAAGTAGAAGCATAGCTGACTTAGAGAATAGTTTCCATGTCAGTTAGTTTGGCCGTACACTTGAAATTTACTTGGAATTCTCACTTTAGTAAGTAACTCTGTGTGTGTTTCACATTTTTCTATAAGAGAAAAGAGACTTCAAAATGTTGAAACATTTACCCTCACGTTGCTGTGAATCTGTCTAAATGTCCGTTAGACATGGCCAGGAACATTTTTATTACGGTACTGAATATTTTGGAAACTTTATTATATGGACTCTGCCATCTATCATGACAAAGCACCCTATTACGCACCGTTTAATCTAATTTACTACATTATTTAAACCAGGGCTCAATTAATCTCTGGCTTTAAGCTCTGATAGTGACGTTGCCTACGTTATCCTTTTGTTTCTGCCCTCCTAGACAGAACACAGCAATCTGTGCATGGTCCCACTCCCCATTAACAAAACACAATAATTTCCAGGAAGGAGAGAAGAGAGGACTGGAGCCAGAATGGCCAATTCATAAATGCATGACAGATATACAAAACCAGAATGTGTGTGTGTGTGTATACATTTAAACAATTTTGTTATATTTGTCAAGTCTTTATTTTTTTTAGTTTGGAATGAGGGAGGGTTGGGGATTGCTAGAGAATTCTGTTCATACAGGTGCTCTTCCAGTTAATTCTGTCAAGAGCAATAATTCATTTTCAGGAATAATTTATTAACAAAGACTTGAAGGGCATGAGTACACAATGTTATTTTTTTGAACAATTATATGGCCTACACAGATTATTTGTTCTATCTGTATCTTTGTTGAGATTTGTTTCATTTGAATACTTTCCTTCTCTTAATTCTTCATTCAGAAATAAAACATTTAGTACTAAATATATCAATTTAATAAACATGATGAACAAACCTTACTACAAAAACTGCATGTAGTAAGGAAACGTAAAACTCGGCATTGCTGTTAATGCCGCTTCATAAATCAAAGGGTAAATGTTTATACTGTCCATATTATTAGACTGTTACCTGTGCATTCCAAATTGATTCTTCATTTGCCCTTCTGTTTGAATCCATCATTTTGTCTTGATTTCTAAGATTTTTTCTCTACACATGGAATTGAAATACATTTTCAGTATTTTCCAATAGTAATACAAGACAATACGTTTTATTATGAATAAAACACAGACAGGGTTTTTCACTGGAATGAGAATTCAAAGTGAATATCAAGTTTAATTCCAAAGTAGCCGAAGTAGAAGCATAGCTGACTTAGAGAATAGTTTCCATGTCAGTTAGTTTGGCCGTACACTTGAAATTCACTTTGAATTCTCACTTTAGTAAGTAACTTTGTGTGTGTTTCACATTTTTCTATAAGAGAAAAGAGACTTCAAAATGTTGAAACATTTACTCTCACGTTGCTGTGAATCTGTCTAAATGTCCGTTAGACATGGCCAGGAACATTTTTATTACAGTACTGAATATTTTGGAAACTTTATTATATGGACTCTGCCATCTATCATGACAAAGCACCCTATTACGCACCGTTTAATCTAATTTACTACATTATTTAAACCAGGGCTCAATTAATCTCTGGCTTTAAGCTCTGATAGTGACGTTGCCTACGTTATCCTTTTGATTCTGCCCTCCTAGACTGAACACAGCAATCTGTGCATGGTCCCACTCCCCACTAACAAAACACAATAATTTCCAGGAAGGAGAGAAGAGAGGACTGGAGCCAGAATGGCCAATTCATAAATGCATGACATATATACAAAACCAGAATGTGTGTATGTGTGTGTGTGTATACATTTAAACAATTTTGTTATATTTGTGAAGTCTTTATTTTTTTTTTAGTTTGGAATGAGGGAGGGTTGGGGATTGCTAGAGAATTCTGTGCCTACAGGTGCTCTTCCAGTTAATTCTGTCAAGAGCAATAATTCATTTTCAGGAATAATTTATTAACAAAGACTTGAAGGGCATGAGTACACAATGTTATTTTTTTGAACAATTATATGGCCTACACAGATTATTTGTTCTATCTGTATCTCTGTCGAGATTTGTTTCATTTGAATACTTTCCTTCTCTTAATTCTTCATTCAGAAATAAAACATTTAGTACTAAATATATCAATTTAATAAACATGATGAACAAACCTTACTACAAAAACTGCATGTAGTAAGGAAACGTAAAACTCGGCATGGCTGTTAATGCCGCTTCATAAATCAAAGGGTAAATGTTTATACTGTCCATATTATTAGACTGTTACCTGTGCATTCCAAATTGATTCTTCATTTGCCCTTCTGTTTGAATCCATCATTTTGTCTTGATTTCTAAGATTTTTTCTCTACACATGGAATTGAAATACATTTTCAGTATTTTCCAATAGTAATACAAGACAATACGTTTTATTACGGATAAAACACAGACAGGGGTTTTCACTGGAATGAGAATTCAAAGTGAATATCAAGTTTAATTCCAAAGTAGCCGAGGTAGAAGCATTGCCGACTTAGAGAATAGTTTCCATGTCAGTTAGTTTGGCCGTACACTTGAAATTCTCATTGAATTCTCACTTTAGTAAGTAACTCTGTGTGTGTTTCACATTTCTCTATAAGAGAAAAGAGACTTCAAAATGTTGAAACATTTACCCTCACGTTGCTGTGAATCTGTCTAAATGTCCGTTAGACATGACCAGGAACGTTTTTATAACAGTACTGAATATTTTGGAAACCTTATTATATCAAGGACTCTGCCATCTATCATGACAAAGCACTCTATTACGCACCGTTTAATCTAATTAACTACATTATTTAAACCAGGGCTCAATTAATCTCTGGTTTTCAGCTCTGATAGTGACATTGTCTACGTTATCCTTTTGATTCTGCCCTTCTAGACTGGACACAACGATCTGTGCATGGTCCCGCCCCCACTAAAAAGCACAGTAAATTTCAGGAAGGAGAGAAGAGAGGACTTGAGCCAGAATGGCCAATTCATAAATGCATGACAGATATACAAAACCAGAATGTGTGTGTGTGTGTGTGTGTGTGTGTACATATAAACTATTTGTGCTATATTTAACAAGTCAAGTTTTTATTTTTATTTTTGGAATGAGGAAGGGTTGGGGGTTGCTTGAGAATTCTGTGCCTACAGTTGGTAATTCTGTCAAG
The DNA here is from genome assembly GCF_036172605.1 of Pelobates fuscus. Lineage (NCBI taxonomy): Eukaryota > Metazoa > Chordata > Amphibia > Anura > Pelobatidae > Pelobates > Pelobates fuscus. The sequence continues at coordinate 388,081,950 of NC_086317.1, read as the reverse complement.
AGCAATAATTCCTTTTCAGGAATAATTTATTAATAAAGACTTGAAGGGCATGAGTATACAATGTTATTTATGTTACAATTGTATGGCCTACATAGATTATTTGTTCTATCTGTATCTCTGTTGAGATTTGTTTCATTTGAATACTTTCCTTCTCTAAATTCTTCATTTCGAAAATAAAACATTTAGTACTAAATATATCAATTTAATAAACATGATGAACAAACCTTACTACAAAAACTGCATGTAGTAAGGAAACTTAAAACTCAGCATGCCTGTTAATGCCGCTTCATAAATTAAAGGGTAAATGTTTATACTTTCCATATTATTAGACTATTACCTTTACTGCCTCAATTAATTCTTCGTGCAGTCTTTGTTTCGGATTCATCATTTTGTTTTGAATTCCGAAATCGGCTGCCTACACATGGAATTGAAATACATTTTCAGGATATGTCAATAGTAATACAAGACAATACGTTTTATTACGAATAAAACACAGACAGGGTTTTTAACTGAAATGAGAAATCAAAGTGAATATCAAGTTTAAGTCCAAAGTAGCCGAAGTAGAAGCATAGCTGACTTAGAGAATAGTTTCCATGTCAGTTAGTTTGGCCGTACACTTGAAATTTACTTGGAATTCTCACTTTAGTAAGTAACTCTGTGTGTGTTTCACATTTTTCTATAAGAGAAAAGAGACTTCAAAATGTTGAAACATTTACCCTCACGTTGCTGTGAATCTGTCTAAATGTCCGTTAGACATGGCCAGGAACATTTTTATTACGGTACTGAATATTTTGGAAACTTTATTATATGGACTCTGCCATCTATCATGACAAAGCACCCTATTACGCACCGTTTAATCTAATTTACTACATTATTTAAACCAGGGCTCAATTAATCTCTGGCTTTAAGCTCTGATAGTGACGTTGCCTACGTTATCCTTTTGTTTCTGCCCTCCTAGACTGAACACAGCAATCTGTGCATGGTCCCACTCCCCATTAACAAAACACAATAATTTCCAGGAAGGAGAGAAGAGAGGACTGGAGCCAGAATGGCCAATTCATAAATGCATGACAGATATACAAAACCAGAATGTGTGTGTGTGTGTGTATACATTTAAACAATTTTGTTATATTTGTCAAGTCTTTATTTTTTTTAGTTTGGAATGAGGGAGGGTTGGGGATTGCTAGAGAATTCTGTTCATACAGGTGCTCTTCCAGTTAATTCTGTCAAGAGCAATAATTCATTTTCAGGAATAATTTATTAACAAAGACTTGAAGGGCATGAGTACACAATGTTATTTTTTTGAACAATTATATGGCCTACACAGATTATTTGTTCTATCTGTATCTCTGTTGAGATTTGTTTCATTTGAATACTTTCCTTCTCTTAATTCTTCATTCAGAAATAAAACATTTAGTACTAAATATATCAATTTAATAAACATGATGAACAAACCTTACTACAAAAACTGCATGTAGTAAAGAAACGTAAAACTCGCCATGGCTGTTAATGCCTCTTCATAAATCAAAGGGTAAATGTTTATACTGTCCATATTATTAGACTGTTACCTGTGCATTCCAAATTGATTCTTCATTTGCCCTTCTGTTTGAATCCATCATTTTGTCTTGATTTCTAAGATTTTTTCTCTACACATGGAATTGAAATACATTTTCAGTATTTTCCAATAGTAATACAAGACAATACGTTTTATTATGAATAAAACACAGACAGGGTTTTTCACTGGAATGAGAATTCAAAGTGAATATCAAGTTTAATTCCAAAGTAGCCGAAGTAGAAGCATAGCTGACTTAGAGAATAGTTTCCACGTCAGTTAGTTTGGCCGTACACTTGAAATTCACTTTGAATTCTCACTTTAGTAAGTAACTTTGTGTGTGTTTCACATTTTTCTATAAGAGAAAAGAGACTTCAAAATGTTGAAACATTTACTCTCACGTTGCTGTGAATCTGTCTAAATGTCCGTTAGACATGGCCAGGAACATTTTTATTACGGTACTGAATATTTTGGAAACTTTATTATATGGACTCTGCCATCTATCATGACAAAGCACCCTATTACGCACCGTTTAATCTAATTTACTACATTATTTAAACCAGGGCTCAATTAATCTCTGGCTTTAAGCTCTGATAGTGACGTTGCCTACGTTATCCTTTTGATTCTGCCCTCCTAGACTGAACACAGCAATCTGTGCATGGTCCCACTCCCCACTAACAAAACACAATAATTTCCAGGAAGGAGAGAAGAGAGGACTGGAGCCAGAATGGCCAATTCATAAATGCATGACATATATACAAAACCAGAATGTGTGTATGTGTGTGTGTGTATACATTTAAACAATTTTGTTATATTTGTCAAGTCTTTATTTTTTTTTAGTTTGGAATGAGGGAGGGTTGGGGATTGCTAGAGAATTCTGTGCCTACAGGTGCTCTTCCAGTTAATTCTGTCAAGAGCAATAAATCATTTTCAGGAATAATTTATTAACAAAGACTTGAAGGGCATGAGTACACAATGTTATTTTTTTGAACAATTATATGGCCTACACAGATTATTTGTTCTATCTGTATCTTTGTCGAGATTTGTTTCATTTGAATACTTTCCTTCTCTTAATTCTTCATTCAGAAATAAAACATTTAGTACTAAATATATCAATTTAATAAACATGATAAACAAACCTTACTACAAAAACTGCATGTAGTAAGGAAACGTAAAACTCGGCATGGCTGTTAATGCCGCTTCATAAATCAAAGGGTAAATGTTTATACTGTCCATATTATTAGACTGTTACCTGTGCATTCCAAATTGATTCTTCATTTGCCCTTCTGTTTGAATCCATCATTTTGTCTTGATTTCTAAGATTTTTTCTCTACACATGGAATTGAAATAAATTTTCAGTATATTCCAATAGTAATACAAGACAATACGTTTTATTACGAATAAAACACAGACAGGGGTTTTCACTGGAATGAGAATTCAAAGTGAATATCAAGTTTAATTCCAAAGTAGCCGAGGTAGAAGCATTGCTGACTTAGAGAATAGTTTCCATGTCAGTTAGTTTGGCCGTACACTTGAAATTCACATTGAATTCTCACTTTAGTAAGTAACTCTGTGTGTGTTTCACATTTCTCTATAAGAGAAAAGAGACTTCAAAATGTTGAAACATTTACCCTCACGTTGCTGTGAATCTGTCTAAATGTCCGTTAGACATGACCAGGAACGTTTTTATAACAGTACTGAATATTTTGGAAACCTTATTATATCAAGGACTCTGCCATCTATCATGACAAAGCACTCTATTACGCACCGTTTAATCTAATTAACTACATTATTTAAACCAGGGCTCAATTAATCTCTGGTTTTCAGCTCTGATAGTGACATTGTCTACGTTATCCTTTTGATTCTGCCCTTCTAGACTGGACACAACGATCTGTGCATGGTCCCGCCCTCACTAAAAAGCACAGTAAATTTCAGGAAGGAGAGAAGAGAGGACTTGAGCCAGAATGGCCAATTCATAAATGCATGACAGATATACAAAACCAGAATGTGTGTGTGTGTGTGTGTGTGTGTGTGTGTACATATAAACTATTTGTGCTATATTTAACAAGTCAAGTTTTTATTTTTATTTTTGGAATGAGGAAGGGTTGGGGGTTGCTTGAGAATTCTGTGCCTACAGTTGGTAATTCTGTCAAGAGCAATAATTCCTTTTCAGGAATAATTTATTAATAAAGACTTGAAGGGCATGAGTATACAATGTTATTTATGTTACAATTGTATGGCCTACATAGATTATTTGTTCTATCTGTATCTCTGTTGAGATTTGTTTCATTTGAATACTTTCCTTCTCTAAATTCTTCATTTCGAAAATAAAACATTTAGTACTAAATATATCAATTTAATAAACATGATGAACAAACCTTACTACAAAAACTGCATGTAGTAAGGAAACTTAAAACTCAGCATGCCTGTTAATGCCGCTTCATAAATTAAAGGGTAAATGTTTATACTTTCCATATTATTAGACTATTACCTTTACTGCCTCAATTAATTCTTCGTGCAGTCTTTGTTTCGGATTCATCATTTTGTTTTGAATTCCGAAATCGGCTGCCTACACATGGAATTGAAATACATTTTCAGGATATGTCAATAGTAATACAAGACAATACGTTTTATTATGAATAAAACACAGACAGGGTTTTTAACTGAAATGAGAAATCAAAGTGAATATCAAGTTTAAGTCCAAAGTAGCCGAAGTAGAAGCATAGCTGACTTAGAGAATAGTTTCCATGTCAGTTAGTTTGGCCGTACACTTGAAATTTACTTGGAATTCTCACTTTAGTAAGTAACTCTGTGTGTGTTTCACATTTTTCTATAAGAGAAAAGAGACTTCAAAATGTTGAAACATTTACCCTCACGTTGCTGTGAATCTGTCTAAATGTCCGTTAGACATGGCCAGGAACATTTTTATTACGGTACTGAATATTTTGGAAACTTTATTATATGGACTCTGCCATCTATCATGACAAAGCACCCTATTACGCACCGTTTAATCTAATTTACTACATTATTTAAACCAGGGCTCAATTAATCTCTGGCTTTAAGCTCTGATAGTGACGTTGCCTACGTTATCCTTTTGTTTCTGCCCTCCTAGACTGAACACAGCAATCTGTGCATGGTCCCACTCCCCATTAACAAAACACAATAATTTCCAGGAAGGAGAGAAGAGAGGACTGGAGCCAGAATGGCCAATTCATAAATGCATGACATATATACAAAACCAGAATGTGTGTGTGTGTGTATACATTTAAACAATTTTGTTATATTTGTCAAGTCTTTATTTTTTTTAGTTTGGAATGAGGGAGGGTTGGGGATTGCTAGAGAATTCTGTTCATACAGGTGCTCTTCCAGTTAATTCTGTCAAGAGCAATAATTCATTTTCAGGAATAATTTATTAACAAAGACTTGAAGGGCATGAGTACACAATGTTATTTTTTTGAACAATTATATGGCCTACACAGATTATTTGTTCTATCTGTATCTCTGTTGAGATTTGTTTCATTTGAATACTTTCCTTCTCTTAATTCTTCATTCAGAAATAAAACATTTAGTACTAAATATATCAATTTAATAAACATGATGAACAAACCTTACTACAAAAACTGCATGTAGTAAAGAAACGTAAAACTCGACATGGCTGTTAATGCCTCTTCATAAATCAAAGGGTAAATGTTTATACTGTCCATATTATTAGACTGTTACCTGTGCATTCCAAATTGATTCTTCATTTGCCCTTCTGTTTGAATCCATCATTTTGTCTTGATTTCTAAGATTTTTTCTCTACACATGGAATTGAAATACATTTTCAGTATTTTCCAATAGTAATACAAGACAATACGTTTTATTACGAATAAAACACAGACAGGGGTTTTCACTGGAATGAGAATTCAAAGTGAATATCAAGTTTAATTCAAAAGTAGCCGAGGTAGAAGCATTGCTGACTTAGAGAATAGTTTCCATGTCAGTTAGTTTGGCCGTACACTTGAAATTCACTTTGAATTCTCACTTTAGTAAGTAACTTTGTGTGTGTTTCACATTTTTCTATAAGAGAAAAGAGACTTCAAAATGTTGAAACATTTACCCTCACGTTGCTGTGAATCTGTCTAAATGTCCGTTAGACATGGCCAGGAACATTTTTATTACGGTACTGAATATTTTGGAAACTTTATTATATGGACTCTGCCATCTATCATGACAAAGCACCCTATTACGCACCGTTTAATCTAATTTACTACATTATTTAAACCAGGGCTCAATTAATCTCTGGCTTTAAGCTCTGATAGTGACGTTGCCTACGTTATCCTTTTGATTCTGCCCTCCTAGACTGAACACAGCAATCTGTGCATGGTCCCACTCCCCACTAACAAAACACAATAATTTCCAGGAAGGAGAGAAGAGAGGACTGGAGCCAGAATGGCCAATTCATAAATGCATGACATATATACAAAACCAGAATGTGTGTATGTGTGTGTGTATACATTTAAACAATTTTGTTATATTTGTCAAGTCTTTATTTTTTTTTAGTTTGGAATGAGGGAGGGTTGGGGATTGCTAGAGAATTCTGTGCCTACAGGTGCTCTTCCAGTTAATTCTGTCAAGAGCAATAATTCATTTTCAGGAATAATTTATTAACAAAGACTTGAAGGGCATGAGTACACAATGTTATTTTTTTGAACAATTATATGGCCTACACAGATTATTTGTTCTATCTGTATCTCTGTCGAGATTTGTTTCATTTGAATACTTTCCTTCTCTTAATTCTTCATTCAGAAATAAAACATTTAGTACTAAATATATCAATTTAATAAACATGATGAACAAACCTTACTACAAAAACTGCATGTACTAAGGAAACGTAAAACTCGGCATGGCTGTTAATGCCGCTTCATAAATCAAAGGGTAAATGTTTATACTGTCCATATTATTAGACTGTTACCTGTGCATTCCAAATTGATTCTTCATTTGCCCTTCTGTTTGAATCCATCATTTTGTCTTGATTTCTAAGATTTTTTCTCTACACATGGAATTGAAATACATTTTCAGTATATTCCAATAGTAATACAAGACAATACGTTTTATTACGAATAAAACACAGACAGGGGTTTTCACTGGAATGAGAATTCAAAGTGAATATCAAGTTTAATTCCAAGGTAGCCGAAGTAGAAGCATAGCTGACTTAGAGAATAGTTTCCATGTCAGTTAGTTTGGCCGTACACTTGAAATTTACTTGGAATTCTCACTTTAGTAAGTAACTCTGTGTGTGTTTCACATTTCTCTATAAGAGAAAAGAGACTTCAAAATGTTGAAACATTTACCCTCACGTTGCTGTGAATCTGTCTAAATGTCCGTTAGACATGGCCAGGAACGTTTTTATAACAGTACTGAATATTTTGGAAACCTTATTATATCAAGGACTCTGCCATCTATCATGACAAAGCACTCTATTACGCACCGTTTAATCTAATTAACTACATTATTTAAGCCAGGGCTCAATTAATCTCTGGTTTTCAGCTCTGATAGTGACATTGTCTACGTTATCCTTTTGATTCTGCCCTCCTAGACTGGACACAACGATCTGTGCATGGTCCCGCCCCCACTAAAAAGCACAGTAAATTTCAGGAATGAGAGAAGAGAGGACTTGAGCCAGAATGGCCAATTCATAAATGCATGACAGATATACAAAACCAGAATGTGTGTGTGTGTGTGTGTACATATAAACAATTTGTGCTATATTTAACAAGTCCAGTTTTTTTTTTTTTTTGGAATGAGGAAGGGTTGGGGGTTGCTTGAGAATTCTGTGCCTACAGGTGGTAATTCTGTCAAGAGCAATAATTCCTTTTCAGGAATAATTTATTAATAAAGACTTGAAGGGCATGAGTATACAATGTTATTTATATTACATTATACATTATACAATTATATGGCCTGCACAGATTATTTGTTCTATCTGTATCTCTGTTGAGATTTGTTTCATTTGAATACTTTCCTTCTCTAAATTCTTCATTTCAAAAATAAAACATTTAGTACTAAATATATCAATTTAATAAACATGATGAAGAAACCTTACTACAAAAACTGCATGTAGTAAGGAAACTTAAAACTCAGCATGGCTGTTAATGCCGCTTCATAAATCAAAGGGTAAATGTTTATACTTTCCATATTATTAGACTATTACCTTTACTGCCTCAATTAATTCTTCGTGCAGCCTTTGTTTCGGATTCATCATTTTGTTTTGAATTCCAAAATCGGCTACCTACACAACGAATTGAAATACATTTTCAGGATATGTCAATAGTAATACAAGACAATATTTGTATTAAGTAGAAACCACAGACAGGGTTTTTAACTGAAATGAGAAATCAAAGTGAATATCAAGTTTATGTCCAAAGTAGCCGAAGTAGAAGCATAGCTGACGTAGAGAATTGTTTCCATGTCAGTTAGTTTGATCTTACACTTGAAATTCACTTGGATTTCTCACTATAATAAATAACCCTTAAGGGTGCTTCACATTTATATATATATGAGAGAAGAGATTTTAGAAAGTTGAAACTTCTAACCTCCAAACCCAACATTCACTTTCCAAAGAAGTCAGGGACGCTAATATAAAAGATCTACACTATGATTACAGCGTTTTCTAATTCCAATTAATAAATAACGGTAACTCCATGAAACAAACACTCCAAGCATCATTCAGATTTGTTTCATTTGAATCCTTTCCTTCTCTAACTTCTTCATTTGAAGATAAAAACATTTAGTATTAAATATATCAAGTTAATAAAGAGGATGAACTGCCTGTAGAAAGAAAAGGTAAAACTCGGCATTGCTGTTAATGCCGCTGTGTAAATCAAAGGGTAAATGTTTATACTGTCCATATTATTAGACTGTTACCTGTGCATTCCTAATTGATTCTTCACTTGGCGTTCCTCTTGGATCCATAATTTTGTCCTGATATTCAAGATATTTTCTCTACAAATGAAATCGAAATACATTATCAGGATATTCCAATAGTAATACAAGACAATATTTGTATTAAGAAGAAAACCCAGACAGGGTTTTTCACTGAAATGAGAAATCAAAGTGAATATCAAGTTTAATTCCAAAGTAGCCGAAGTAGAAGCATAGCTGACGTAGAGAATAGTTTCCATGTCAGTTAGTTTGGCCGTACACTTGAAATTCACTTGGAATTCTCACTTTAGTAAGTAACTCTGCGTGTGTTTCACATTTCTCTATAAGAGAAAAGAGACTTCAAAATGTTGAAACTTATACCCTCACGTTGCTGTGAATCTGTCTAAATGTCCGTTAGACATGACCAGGAACATTTTTACAACAGTACTGAATATTTTGGAAACCGTATTAAATCAAGGACTCTGCCATCCATCATAAAAACACCCTATTACGCAACGTTTAATCTAATTAACTACATTATTTAAACCTGGGCTCAATTAATCTCTGATTTTCAGCTCTGATAGTGACGTTGTCCCATCACCCTGTGCCACCGTGCCGTGGCAGCAAAAACTCATTCCCCTCTACAGAGAAAACAGTAGCCGAACTGTCTAGGTGGCTACCTATCTAAATGTTTGTAAAATCATAAAGCAGGGTGGCTACACTTGTACTTTTTCCTTTTTCTTTAGTTAAAAAATATTTATGTTAAAATAATCATGGTAAAAATATTAAACCATTTGGAAAGCTTATCAAAAATATTAAATATGATCAAAAACACCGTACTGGTCATTGCCAACTTTTATAGTCTTGACTACTATATAGTCATATATATATATATGGAAGATACATGTGATATCTTCCATATATACATATATATATATATATATATATATATATATATGTATATATATATATATATATACTACTTCTGCTCATTACTTTTTAAGAATAATTTATTTTCCTGACACCCAATCCACTTTAATAATTACATTACATTTTTAAATATCAATCATCAAGTTTGAGTTCATAAATAAAATAAGTTTACTTACTTTCAGGAATTTCAATACAAAACAGGAAAATGAAAATATTCAAGTTATTCGAATTAAATTCTGCACCAGTGAGTAGAGAACCTTTTTCAAAGCCTCCAAATACACTAGTAAAGGCATTTGGTTTGAGCTGTGAATATGTATGCAAGGTTGGCGACATCACAAATGCAGCATGACATCACTAGATAATTAGATATCCCTACACTATAGCCTCAATTTAATATGCTTTACAAATGATTCAATAAATACTGTTAGAAAAACTCTCCAAATGTTGTATCTAGGAAAATTAAACTCGCTCAAACTCTCATCACTCCTGGGCGCCAGCAATGACCATAGTACACATCAATCCCAATACAAAGAAAGAAGTTACTTGCACTCTTCCCAAATCCCTATGCATATTTAAACAAATAGAGGTTATTTAGTTTCTCCTATGGCTATGAGAGACTTTAGCCCACCTGCCACGTAAAAAAAAATACCCCTTTCTGTCTCATTAGATATTTCTTTGCCAGAAGCTCAATGAAAAGGCAAGGTGAAAGGTTAGTGTAGGACCCACCTGAGAGGTTCACCTTGACTTCTTTCTTTGTATTGGGATTGATGTGTACTATGGTCATTGCTGGCGCCCAGGAGTGATGAGAGTTTGAGCAAGTTTAATTATTCATGTTTTATTATTGCTTTTCAGCATTTGGCTACGTTTTAGATAGGCAGATATTTGACAAACTGTGATCATAATTGGAATTAGTTATGATAACACATTTTTTGATATCATATTTGATTGCCATTTGTATGGTCTTATATACGGCACAGAGTTCGGCTGACTGCTTTTGGGACCAATATTGTATCCTATAGATACATTAGTGTAATCACCTATCCAGGCGATTCCGATACCTGCAACTAATTTCCGTTCATTAGCAACGGTGTGGTGATATGAACAACCATCAATGTATACCCAGGGTAGTGGTCGACAGTATTCTTTGTCATAAACTTTATAAGGGGATAGCAATTGCTGTTCTAGGAAATTATTTCCCGTGCCATTAAAATCTAGAGATGGAGCAGTACAGTCAAGTAAGTCTGCTAAACCTTGGGCAACTGGGCTCACTCAAAACTTGCGACATCTGTGGCATTGTGCTGTGTGATAAAACTGCACATTTTAGAGTGTCCTTTTATTGTGGCCAGCCTCAGGCACACCTTCGCAATATCATGCTGTCTAGTCAGCATCTTGATATGCCACACCTGTGAGGTGGATGGATTATCTCAGCAAACGAGAAGTGCTCACTAACACAGATTTAGACAGATTTGTGAACAATATTTGAGAGAAATGGGCCTTTTGTGTACCTAGAAAAAGTCTTAGATGTTTAAGTTGAGCACATGAAAAATGGGGGCAAAAAAAAGTGTTGCATTTAAAATTTTGTTCAGTGTATTTATAACGTACTTCTAGCGGCAATCCCTGTAAGGATGGAGTACATGCAGTAATCTGACTGTTAGAGAGATTACCGTCATTGATTCTTTCACTCTGCAAATATTGTACAGGTTGTTGAGCAGTTTTAACAATAATTTTCTCACCTTGGATGTAGCTACAAAAATTTTGTATTGCCCAAACAGTCGACAATAATGCTTTCTCACACGTGTTGATTTTAACTTCAACAGTTACCAAAGTTTTTCTAGCATATGCAATAACTTTGTTTAGACTGTCCTGCTTCTGATGCAGAACAGCACTTATGCTCAAATTAGTACATACTGTCTCCAGAAAGAAGGGTTTACCCCCATCTGGGTATGTTAAACAGGGTGCCTGAGTGAGCTTCCTCCTCAGTTCACTTACTGCTTGGTACTGAGGCTCCCCCAAGTTGTTTCCTTTTTAAGCAGGTGTGAAAGTGATTTTGTTATTTCTGCATAGTTATCTATGAATTTACGGGAATAGTTAGTCATGCCAAGGAATGAGCTTAATTCCTTGGTATTAGTTGGTGTTTAAGCTTTCAGTACGGCTTCAACATTCTTCTAATGCAGATTTAATCCTTTAGAAGTTACATCATGTCCAAGGAAATTGACTCTGGTATGACACCATTGTGCCTTCTGTTAAGACAATTTAATCCCTGCCTGCCTTAACTGAGTGAGAACATGTCTAATTTCTATGATATGCTTAGCAAGACATCGTCTACATATGATAAAGTTCCTCTCTCGAATGCATCAGGCATTGCTTTATGCATGAACCCTGCAAATTCATGACCAGAGTTTATGTAACCGAAAGACATACATGTCCAGGTACACTGCTGTTTTCCAAATGTGAAGGCCAGTTTGTATTGGTGTTGTACTGGTACAACAAAGGGGCTGGGGAAAGAAAGAGATACACCAGGGGGGTTAAAAGAGACACAAGATGGTGTAAGACATACTAAAGTAGGGATAAACTACACTAAAGAGGGTAAGAAAATCAAAAGGTGGGGTTACAAGACACAGGTAAAGACGCATTTATTTTTGTTAACGGGGGGAAGGGCGGCAAAATGTATCTTTGCCTGTGTAGCCAAAAATCCTTGCACCAGCCCTGAGTATGTCTGTGTGTGTGTGTCAGTATGTCTGTGTGTGTGTGTGTATGTGTGTGTGTCAGTATGCCTGTAACGGTGTGTCTGCAGAGAGTGTGTGCGTATGCCTGTCAGTGAGTGTGTGTTTGTCAGTGTGTGTCAAATCAGCAAGTGTGTGTGTACCTGTCAGTGAGTGTGTCTGTTTAGGTGACTGCCCCCCCCTTTAAATCACATGGGAAATGTGTTTTTACTCTCCTCTTGGTGCAATGGGCCACTTGACTGGATTTGCCCCCCAGGCCTAAGGCTGCCAGCCCTCCCCTGGACTCTGGTTATCTTTACACTGTAGGTTATAAAGATTTTTTTTAGCAAAAGTAATTGTTTAAAATTTTCCAAACTCCATAATTATCTTAAATTTAATTTTTGACCAAGACATTAATTGCATGCTTTAGAGACCTTATAGGTAAATACTACACATTGAATCAAATGTCCATGTAATGTACAATTTCTTATGGAAGTCATCATACATGTCCAATTAATTCATTGCTCTTTCATAATTTTCTAGATGCTCAGATATTTCCTTTACTTTGTTGGTCCCCTTTATGTATTTAACTGTTTCTACCTTCTGGGACTACTCCTGGCGACAGTGATTGGTTAAATAAATCCATTAATGGTTTTGCTAGTACACCACTAAGCTCTTTTAATAACTTAGGGTGTATTCTATCAGGCCCCATTGACTTATTTGTCTTTACTTTTGACAGTTGAAATAGAACCTCTTCCTCTGTACGTGATGATGTGACAGTGCACGTGCCGTAAGGAGGGCTGGGACGAAGGGAGTTGTGTGGTTGATCATGGCGTTTGATGTGCAGAGATCAGGATTACAAAACTGATTATCAGACCGGCAAATAGACTAAACTCACAGAGTTAAGAGGAAATGAAGTCAGCAGCGAAGTAATAGCGGGTGGAGGAGTTTGAACCTTGCGGTAACAGAAGGAAAGAGGAGTGTGCCTCACGGCGAAGCCAATACGCTGTGAAATAAATACTTCTAATAACAAGGCGACGCGAGGATGCAAAGACGCGAGGTCAGAAAATTAAACAAACAGGAGGAGGTGACTGATCCGCGGAATTGTAAGTTTGCGATTTCCTCTGGGAGAAACTCTGCCAGAGTTTAAAGTCTCTGGTACCCTTATCATTAAGGTGTACAGTTCGAAATAACAAATATAGGAAGCAAAGGCAAAGAAAAAGAAAAGAAAACAGACTATATAGATACCTGGAAAAATCGTCACAAGGCTTACGGGTTAAAGGTTAAAGTTGAAGTAACATTGATATAAAAAGGAAAACGAAAAGGGGGAAAAAAGGGGAAAAAACAGAAAGGAGAAGATGTAAGGAAAATGGAAAGAAAGGCAAGAAAGAGAGAAGAGAAGAAAAAAGCGGGAAGAAGAGAAAAACCAGAACCAATTAACAAATGGCTACTAAAAAAAAAAAAAAAAACAAGAATTTAAAACAACTGCAAAAAAAGACAAAAAAGAACAAAAACAAGAAAAAGCAAATGTATCTACTAGAGAATATCTTTCGAAGATGTTGCAGAAATAGAAATGAGAAAAGAAAAGGAAGTAATGGTCGATCTACTAAACAAGATATATTACTGGAGAACAAAAAATAAATCTCTACTAATACAGCAGAAATTAAACAAGAAATTAAAAGTGAAAGCAATCAATTATCAAACAAAATTCAGCATATGGAAGAACAACATAGAGATCTGGAATTTCAATTAAAATCCATAAAAGAAGAAAATTTAAAGTTGACAAAAAAGCTATCCTATATGGACTCCAAAATAAATGACTTAGAAGATTGCTCCAGAAGGAGAAATTTAAGATTTCGTAAACGTGAAAAAAATCTAAACAAGAAGATTTAAGATGGATTATGAAAGAATATGTTACAGCATTGGGCATACCTTTTAATGATAAAGACGAATTAATAGAAAGATGCCACAGAATTCACAAACCACAAAGTATTGCAACGGAACAGCCCAAAGGCGTTATTGCAAGTTTTTATTCTTATGAAGTATACGCAAGGCTAACAGAGATAAAATCATTAAAGAAGGACGATATTCAACGATAATTGTTCTTCCAGATGTTCTATTTAGTACTAGAAAAAGAACCTTTGCACCAATTATTTCGATTCTAAAAAAACACTATTTGAAATTTAAATGTGGTTTCCCATTTTAGAAGATAATCATCCACGATGGTCCCTTGAATTCCTTTGAATCAACCGAACAAGCAGAAGAATGGTTAAATACCAATAATTATACTTAGACTCTGCAACCTCAACAAATGAAGAAAGGAAGAAGATGAGTGAAGGAGAGAGAGGAGAGAAAATAATGTTAAGAGTAAATATAAGTTTTTCTTTTATAGGGGAAAATGGTTAGTTATACTGGAATAAATATGTTTTTTTTTCTATACTATTATACATATTCCGACTACTAAATGATATAAAGCTTTATATAAAGCTTTATATCTATACTGCCTAATAGTGACAGCTAGATTCTGTTTACCTCTGTTTACCTGTTTACCTTAGGTAAACACAGATGCCCTCGAAGGCACATATCAGTTAAATACCAGCAGCAGTATCAATTTTTACTCTGGTAGGTAAATGGGAATTTAGGATATTGATAATGAGACAGCTATCTCTACCTCTATAGACTCAGTATAAGAGTCTTAGGATATACTGTTCAGACCTCAGACTGATTTTACCTACCGATCCCCTACCACTGGTTCACCTACCTTTCTTAACACATTAGTGCAATTCTCTTGTCTATTTATACCTCTCAGTACTTTTTTAGGACTCTATTGTACATATCTCGAGTAGCCATTCATAAAGCTTGAGCACTGTTTAGCTGAGGGCTTCCCCCGGCACTCATCACAACTGGGATAATACGGTATAACTTATTTTTATAGTGACACCCTTTCCTTACATTGTTGCAACTCAGCTCTAGTGCTACTACTATTTGTATTTGTATTTCTTCTGGCTTATAATATTGTTCACTGTATATATGTATATATTGTGTGATTTTTTTTAACTTAGCAATATGTAGACGGATTTTTTTATTTGTTCTAGTGCCGTTATATTGCCACCTTCTGGCCATATGATAACCTATTTTACAGACTGCTTTAATAAAAGTTACGCTTTATCTATATACTTATAGGCTAAGATACTCTGTTCCTTTCCCCTTCTTCTTAAGTTAATTACTCTTGGGTTCATGCCCTACCCTCTTAGCCTACAAAACTCATTCTGATTCTCCCACTCCCTCTCTCTTTCTTTTTGATTGAAATATTGAGATTGAGATTATATATCAAGACGTCGACATTGAAACTAGGTTATCTGATTGTTATATGTAAGACCGAAAATATTGTATATACTTATATATTTACCTGCCAAATAGAAATCCTATGGCCCTATTCTTAAAAATAATGGAAAGAGTTCAAAAAATAAGTAGAGGTACATTCATTATAGCCGGGGATTTTAAAACGTCCCAAAAACTTCCAACAATGGAGAAATATGTTATCAAACGATCAATGAAGTTAAATATTATTTGTAGAAGGTTCATATTATTTGATGCTTGGCGAACCATACATCCAGAAGGTAGAGATTATATGTGTGACGAACTGAGCCTCGTCATGTGTGCTTGGAGGGGCTTGCTGGCCAACCTCTTACCAAAAGACTATGGGCCCTTTAAAAACTATGTGAACAGACTTGGTTTGTGGGATTTTATATTTGGTTCGGAAACCGAACAGCCGCACAAGACCATGCTGGAGCTTGTTAAGCCTAATTGCTACTTTGCAGCAATTTCCACTGCAGTGTTCTAAGTGTTTGTCTGGGTGGCCGCAATTCCTATGGGTGACCATGAGCTGGAAGCCATCTTGTTCGCATGAAAGCAGGCAACGGTGTTTGGGCATGAATCTCATGGAACTGAAAACGGACACAGAAACTCCCGAACAACACTGGACTTCCAGCATCGCCTGCGTTCGGTTCTACAACACTTAGAAAGGCGCTGTTCGGTGGAAACTTTCCCACAAACAAGGGGATCAAGCTCCAGGGTAAGACTATTGACTCTGTTCAGTAGTTTGTTCATTTTTAAACTACTGAACGCAAGCCCTGATTCTCTCGAAACTGTTTTGGGCATGGGACCATGTGGGCAGTCGGTCAAATTAAGACTTTCCAGAAAATTCCTGAACCCCTAGACTGATCTCGGTGATTTTTGAATATGTTGGTCACCCAGATCAGGGCTATCAGGGGATGTAACTTTTGTGGGGATTTTGTGTGTTTTGTAAAAATGTGTGGTTTTTGTGCCTGGAGATAATTGAGTTTAATACAGTGCTTGACTCAATTATCTCCCAGGCATAGGGGAGGGATTTACCTATTTTGTATGGGAGTGTCCTGGACCTGAGAGCCAATGTAATTGTGTATATGTTTTTACTGTAGTCTACTTTCAGGTCCAGGGGGGAGTGTCCCTTGCAGTTGTGGCTGCCATTAAACAAATTAGTTTTACCCTTCATGAAGTCTAGGCTAATGTTTAGGGGATTGGAGAGCCATATTCACTCTGGGGATTGATATAATCACTATACTCCCTTGGTTTACGATTGCTCTTGTAAGAGCAGCCTGCTTTGCTTTCTGGACTAGGAGAGGTCTACCCACTGGAAGCGGGATCCTGGTCTTGGGTCCAGGGTGGGTGGAGGACAGCGAGACCCCAACCAAGCTGTAGCGGTTTGTGGGGTTTACGGTCGTTATGGTGTTCAGTGTGGTGCTTATGGTACTCAAAGATTACTAGGAAGCGGCGGTTGACAGAGGTACCCAGTCGGGGTGCCAGGTGGTCCGTTACAATACGCATCTGTCCAAGGTGCATAGCTCATATTCAAGAATTGATATGTGTTTGGTTAAGGCAAAAGATATTTGCAATATTCATAATATCCAAATTAAAGATAATACATGGTTGGATCATAGTTATATTATAGTGGAAATAGGCAAACCGCCAGTAGTGGGTAGATTTACATGGAGGTTAGATGATGCAATAATCAAAATAAAAAAAAATAAAAAAGAGGAATTAACAATTATCAAAATTGATCATTGAAGATGAAAACACTACACCTGATTTAGCTGATTCCACAATTGACAGTTGATGAAGCCCTGTGTTGGCGAAACGCGTTTTGGTAGTTTTTAATATTCTTTAACCCCTTAAGGACCGAGGACGGTTCAGGACCGTCATCGGCATTTTTGCATTGCCGACCGGTGACGGTCCTGAACCGTCCTAACGGTCTTAGTTACTTACCCGATTGCCGTCATTCCCCCGGCGGCGATCGGCGGTGCTCCCGGTGTGGGGAGACTGCCTACAGCCCAGACAGTCTCCCCATGGCAGATTAGGACCCCTGTGGCCATGTGATCGCTCAACAGGGCGACCACATGGTCACAATAGGTGTCCATGTGTCTGCCTGCAGGGGGACTGTCTGTGCTGACAGGCAGTCTCCCTGCTTAGTGTAAAATCATAAAAAAAAATAAAGGTTAAAGTTAATAAATAAAAATAATAATTATATACGTCTATATATCATATACCGTATATACTCGAGTATAAGCCGACCCGAATATAAGCCGAGGCCCCTAATTTTACCCCAAAAAACTGGGAAAACTTATTGACTCGAGTATAAGACTAGGGTGGGAAATGCAGCGGCTACTGGTAAATCTCTAAATAAAATTAGATCCTAAAAAAAATATATTAATTGAATATTTATTTACAGTGTGTGTATAATGAATGCAGTGTGTGTATAATGAATGCAGTGTGTGTGTATGAGTGCAGTGTGAGTGTATGAATGCAGTGTGTGCGTATGAATGCAGCGTGTGCGTATGAGTGCAGCGTGTGCATATGAGTGCAGCGTGTGCGTATGAGTGCAGCGTGTGCGTATGAGTGCAGCGTGTGCGTATGAGTGCAGTGTGTGTAGTAGTGCAGTGTGTGTGTGTATGAATGCAGTGTGTGTGTATGAATGCAGTGTGTGTATGAGTGCAGTGTGTATGAATGCAGTGTGTGTATGAGTGCAGTGTGTGTATGAGTGCAGTGTGTGTATGAGTGCAGTGTGTATGAATGCAGTGTGTATGAATGCAGTGTGTGTATAAGTGCAGTGTGTATAAGTGCAGTGTGTATGAGTGCAGTGTGTGTATGAGTGCAGTGTGTATGAGTGCAGTGTGTATGAGTGCAGTGTATGAGTGCAGTGTGTATGAGTGCAGTGTGTATGAGTGCAGTGTGTATGAATGCAGTGTGTGTGTGTGTGTGTGTGTGTGTGTGTGTTGAAGAGCCTTGGTGGGGGGTGGGCAATTTTATTTTATTTTTTTTTAAAATATTTAATTTATTTAATTTAATTAACTTTTTTATTTTATTATTATTATTTTTTTTTTTCGTCCCCCCTCCCTGCTTGATTCATGGCAGGGAGGGGGGCTCCTTCCCTGGTGGTCCAGCATTGGCAGTTCAGTGGGGGGAGAAGGGGGCTGGCAGAGCTGTACTTACCTTTCCTGCAGCTCCTGTCAGCTCTCTTCTCCTCCTCTGCGCCGTCCGTGCAGCTCTTCTGTCAGCTCCCAGTGTAAATCTCGCGAGAGCCGCGGCTCTCGCGAGATTTACACTGGGAGCTGACCGAGGTGCTGAACGGACGGCGCAGAGGAGAAGGGAGCTGACAGGAGCTGCAGGAAAGGTAAGTACAGCTCTGCCAGCCCCAGTCTGTATTATGGCAATGCAAATTGCCATAATACAGACTATTGACTCGAGTATAAGCCGAGTTGGGGTTTTTCAGCACAAAAAATGTGCTGAAAAACTCGGCTTATACTCGAGTATATACGGTATATATAATGTCATACTAAGTGTATTTTTATATTAATATGTACATATATTAATATAAAAATACACTTATAATTAAATGACACACGTATATATATAATATATATAATAACTATATATATTGTATATATATATATTATTATAAAATACAAAAAATAAGTAATTTAAATTAAATTAAAAAATGTAAAAATAATCATAAAAATTAAAAAAATTATATATCTATATGAAATTTTATTCTAACTGTATTTTGATATTAATATATATATATATATTTATATCAAAATACACTTAGAATGAAATTGTATATATATCTATGTATATATAAACAAATAAAAAGAATACGAACTATACATATGTCCATATACAAAATTACATAAGTAATTATATAAAAATTCACGTAGACTTCAAATATATAAATATGCATATATATTTAAATTCTACGTGTGTATTTATGTAATATTTTTACATAATTAAGTAATTTTATTAATTGCAATTTAAGGGACCTGCCTGCCAACCCAGGTCGAAAGTTCAGAGAATTTAATTTGTTAGCACTGTATTTTACCCTGTAACGTTCTACGACACCCTAAAACCTGTACATGGGGGGTACTGTTTTACTCGGGAGACTTCGCTGAACACAAATATTAGTGATTCAAAACAGTAAATCATATCACAGCCATGATATTGTCAGTGAAAGTGACTTTTTTAAAAAAATTTTCACACACAAACAGCACTTTTACTGATGATATAATTTTATTACATGACAGGAGGCTTCCTATTTTGCATAACTTTCTTTACTTATGCCTCCAGCAGCACAAGTCAATCAATCAAAAACTTTTAACCAATCCTAGGCCAACATAGCCTGTATATAAGTCTTTGGTGGGCGTGTCTATTCCTCTTTCTTTGCTGCTTCCGGAAGGCACAGGTCAGAGTACTACTTCTGAAATGTTTTATTGACTTTTATTGACTTTTATACTGTTAGAAATTCATTGGTTTCTTCTATTTAATACTGTCAGTAATATAGTTCATTTATTTTCTGTACTGTTCCCTCTTGCCCTACTTCTCCTCACCACTGTCTCCCTTTCTCCCTGTCATCTTTCCGCGGCGTTTTTTCGCGACCGCGTTCGTTTTTTTGTGTTAGGGAGGTAATACAGAGACTATTCAGGAGAAGGGTGTGGGGTTGGAGGGACTATTCCGTTCAGGGCGACCTTTGTAACGGACGGCGGACCGCGATCATATCGCGGACCGCATTAGCGTTTTGGCGCGAACGGCGGCCATCTTGGATCTCGCGCTCGCGAGACCCACGACGGCCATTAGCGTTTCCTACGGTCGTTATTCAAACGACCCATCCTTAGTTTCTAATACTCGTTTTTTTTTTTTTTTTTTCCATACTGTGTATATATACCTTTGTCACATACAATCATATTAAGGGCACAGTGCCTGCAGGCTCATCCCCTGCTGCACATATTTAAAGGCACAGTTCATGCAGGCTCATCCCCTGCTGAACTTCTTAAAGGCACAGTTCACGCAGGCTCACCCCCTGCTGTACATCTTAAAGGCACAGTACTGCCAGGCTCATCCCCTGCTGTACATCTTAAAGGCACAATACAGTTAGGCTCATCCCCTACTGTACTTATCAAAGTCACAATACAAGCAGGCTCATCCCTTGCTTTCCATCCAGAGTCACTAGTGCAAGCAGGCTCATCCCCTGCTACACACAAAGAGTCACTATACTAGCAGACTCATCCTCTGCTATAATACAAGTGCCAGTGCCAGCAGGCTCATACCCTGTTTCAAATCAAATGATACAGTGCCAGCAGGTTTTTTCCCTGCTAAATACATAAGTGTTATATGTATGCAAGTGACTCACTGCTAGCAGGCTCATCCCCTGCTATAAATCAAGTGTCTTAGTACAAACAGTCTCACCCCTGTTTTAAAAACTAAGTGACTCAATACTAGCAGGCTCATCCCCTGCTATACCATTATATATGTGACTCTATATATGACACCACATTAATAGTGAAAGCTGTATCTTACGGCTTTTCACATATTTCGGAACCTAACACTCTTCTGTCTTCCACAGACAGACCCAACATACAACACAAGATGAGTGACTCACCACAGTTACCACCATCAGATTGGCAAACTATTATTAACTCAGCGGTAGCCGCCTCCGTGGAGAAAGCTATTGGCAGACTGCTCATGCAGTGACCCCAGAATTCGATTCTACTGTATCCCTGTTCATGTCCCGCGCGGGCCGAGACCCGCGGAAAGGGATAGAAAAAGGCCTTAGGGAATCCCAAGACAAGCTCCTTGACATCCTGGGTCCTCTAGCGAAAATGCTATACCTGGCTGACCTAGCCCTTTCCCAAGGCACTACACTGGATGCCCACACTATACGCGAATGGGCACAACGGGCTATTTGTATGCTGGGCAACACCAATGCAGCAATGTGCGCAGAACGCCGCAGAACTGCATTATTGAAAATGGACCCGAAACTGATGGAGCTGGGCAAGAAAGAGATGGGACCGCTAGCGAACGGTCAGCTATTTGGTGACTCATTCATAACTGAGCTCAAGAAACATGTGAGCATCTTCACCACTCTGAATAAGGCTCAGACCTCCATCAAGCAAGTATTTCGTAACACCGCACCACGCAGGGGAGTTTTTGCCAGGGCTGGTCGCCAAAGGGGCCGAGCCACCAGCCGATTCTGGCCTACAGGCCCCAGACACCAATCATCTCAAGCATTCTTTCCAACCTCGAGATCCAACTTCCAGCGAGGATCCTTCCGTTCAAGAGGCACCCGCACCCGTGGACGCGGACGCTTCAATGCAGGTGAGCATTCCCGACATACCTTTTCTATATTCGCACATGACTGCAGGCAGACTGTCTCTTTTTTCACAGGAATGGGAAAAGATATCCTCGGACAGCTGGATCCTCAATACAGTAGCCGGTTACGAGATCGAATTCTCAGACACCCCGGTACAGGACCGACGCCCACCACCAATAAGAGCGTCGGCCTTACACACCGAAATCATAGATACGGAGATCCAAACCCTGTTCGACAAGGGGGCGGTGGAACCCGCCCCAGACGATACGGGTTTCTTCAGCAACATCTTCGTAGTCCAAAAGAAAACCGGAGACTACAGACCAGTCATCAACCTACGGCAACTGAACGTTTTTGTCACCTACAGACATTTCAAAATGGAAGGAATCCACCTTCTAAGAGACCTATTGTCGCAACACGACTGGTTCACCCGACTAGACCTAAAGGACGCCTACCTATCGGTATCAATAGCTCGCGTCAGCCGTCCTTTCCTTCGCTTCACATGGAAACATCTCTCCTACCAATTCACCTGTCTCCCATTCGGCCTCAGCTCAGCACCATGGTGCTTTACGAAGCTAATGAAGCCGGTAATGGCTTACCTAAGAGAGAAGGGCATCCGCTGCCTAATATACCTGGACGATATTTTGATATTCTGCGAATCAGCACCCAGGCTTCAATCTCAAACGAGATCCATAGTGCTCTTGCTAGAGTCTTTGGGTTTCATCATCAACAGAGAAAAATCTTCACTCCAACCAGCCAAGGTGGTTCAATTCCTGGGATTCGAAATAGATTCGAGAACGTGTACTCTCCGGTTACCCACTTCAAAGATTGCAACAATACGGAAAGAGATACGCAGGGTGCTTCGAAGAGACTCAATTCCGCTTCGCCTCCTGGCCAGAATCATAGGCCTTTTGTCATCTTCCATACAAGCGATCTTCCCAGGACCGCTACACTACCGGGCCATGCAACGGGCAAAGGCCCATCACCTGAGGCAAGGACAGACCTACGACCACTGGATCCCAGTGTCAACAGAAATTCGGACAGAACTCCGATGGTGGCTCCTCCACATGGAGGCCTGGAACGGCAGAGCCATATTCGGTCCGAACCCGGACTTCGTCCTGGAGTCGGACGCCAGCCTATGGGGCTGGGGAGCCCACTGTGCACAGGCGTCCACCGGAGGACCATGGTCGGAGGAAGAGAAACTCCTACACATCAACTGCCTGGAGTTGATAGCGGGCTCCTTCGCAATTCGGAGCCTGGCCAAGAACATGTCCAACTGCTGCATTCTTTTGCGCATGGACAATTTTTCGGCAGTCCGGTACATAAACCACCTGGGCGGAGCCAGATCACGGGCCTTGACAGAAGCGACGAGGGACATCTATCGTTTCTGCCTACCCCGCAACATCACGATCAAGGCAGAATACCTACCGGGAGTCAACAACCTCACGGCGGACTGGTTCTCCCGACATTGGAGAGACAGCAGCGATTGGCGCCTGGACACCACTACCTTCCACAGGATAAGACAAGTAAGAGGTCCGCTACACATAGACCTCTTCGCATCACGGACGAACACTCAGCTACCGAGGTATTACAGCTGGCTTCCGGACCCTCAAAGCGAAGCAGTCGACGCATTCCTCCAACAATGGCCACAAACGGGAGCTTACGCGTTCCCACCGTTTTCAATGTTGGCGAGAGTCCTCCACCACCTACGCAGGGCAAGGACTTCTCTAATCTTGATCACACCATTGTGGAAGAGCCAAGCATGGTTCCCGGACCTTCTAGCTCTGTCTCAAGACCATCCGCTACTCCTACCAGTGTTCCCATTCCTCCTAGTGAACCCGGACGGGGAACCTCATCCGTTGATTACACAAGACCGATTGGAACTGGTGGTCTGGAATCTTTCCGGGGATCCTGGAATGTCTCAGGCCTATCGCAAACGACTAGAAACCTATTATGGGACTCCTGGGCACCTGGCACTAGACGCAGCTACCTATCCGCATGGAACACATGGAATCGCTGGTGCATGGAAAGGGACCTCGATCCCTTTACAGCACCTATTCCCTACATTCTAAATTTCCTGTCAAACCTTTTCTCAGAAGGACGAGCATACCGCTCGATTAATATCACCAGATCCGCCATTTCGGCGGCCCACACCCCAATAGATGGTACACCAGTGGGTCAAAACACCCTAATATGCCGTCTGCTTAGGGGCATCAGACTAGCCAGACCTCCGGCCCCGAAATATAACACTCTCTGGGATGTAGATGTAGTTATCCAATTCCTGAGGAACTGGCCGGACAACGAGGCCCTGTCTCTGAGACAACTATCAGCCAAATTGACTCTCCTTCTATGTTTAGTTTCTTTTCGCAGAGTCGCGGACGTTAGGGCTTTTGACGTAAACGGTTTCACTGTAACACCAGAAGGGGTTACCTTCACGGTGTCTCGCAGGACTAAGACGGACTCCACATCCGTATCTTACCCTTTTTTTCCGACGGTTCCGCGGCTATGCGTCGTGAACACCCTACTGCGGTACGTAGAGGTTACCGAAACGCTCCGTTTTCACCGATCGGGTCAACTACTGGTATCTTACACTAAACCGTACAAACCCGTAACTACCACTACGTTGGCTAGATGGGTCCGATGGCTCTTATCCCTGGCAGGTGTAGAACCGAATTTCGGGGCCCACTCGGTACGCGGGGCGGCGGCTTCGCGTGCATATTCGGCGGGAGCATCTCTTACGGACATCTTGCGCTCGGCAGACTGGACTAGAGAAAACACCTTCAGAGTTTTCTACTTTCGACAGACATCTCACGCATCTTTTTCGTTGTTACCACAGCGTTAAAAATGCAAAATAGGAAGCCTCCTGTCATGTAATAAAATTTGTAGATTATGTTAACGTAGTGTACGTATAATCTTAATTTTAATAATGACAGGAGGCGAGTATTTTCCCCCCCGTAGACATTGGTTTTATTCCCACCCAATACTCGCCATTCAGCATTTAACAGACAGTTATGACGACCTTCAGACCGATATCTTCATACTGTATGAAATCTCACATACACAGTTTCAGCATAGATATAACTGTAGCTAACAACTCAATAGACTTGTTAATGTAATTATCAGACTTTAGATATATTAATTAACTAAATTGGATATATAGGTATTGCATGCGGACAATAGTCCATTTCCACACCTTTCACCTATTTCTGTTTTTTCCAGCATAAGATGATTCGCATACCGGGCGACAACTCCTCTCAAGCTTCACTCCAAGCTACATTCGTTTAAAGTTACAGAGTTCCAGTTTAAAGGACACTCCACAACCTGACGTTACAGGATTTCACACATCAAAGAAAGAGGAATAGACACGCCCACCAAAGACTTATATACAGGCTATGTTGGCCTAGGATTGGTTAAAAGTTTTTGATTGATTGACTTGTGCTGCTGGAGGCATAAGTAAAGAAAGTTATGCAAAATACTCGCCTCCTGTCATTATTAAAATTAAGATTATACGTACACTACGTTAACATAATCTACAAATTGTTGTGATACATTTTCCAGTTTTGAAACACTAATATTTGTGTTCAGCAAAGTCTCCTGAGTATAACAGCACCCCCCATGTACAGGTTTTATAGCGTTTTTTTAATATCAAATATATGGGTCAAATATTTTTACATTGAAAATGGCCAGGTTGGTTACGTTGCCTTTGAGAGCGTATGGTAGCTGAGGAATGAGAATTACCCCCATGATGGCATACCATTTGCAAAAGTAGACAACCCAATGTATTGCAAATGGTGTATGTCCAGTCTTTTTTAGAAACCACTTAGTCACAAACACTGGCCAAAATTAGCGTTCAATTTAGTTTTTTACTTTTTTCACACACAAACAAATATGAACGCTAACTTTGGCCAGTGTTTGCGACTAAGTGGCTACTAAAAAAGTCTGGACATACCCCATATTGAATACCTTGGGTTGTCTACTTTAAAAAAAATATGTACATGTGGAGTGTTATTCAGAGATTTATGACAGATAATAGTGTTACAATGTCACTATTGATACATTTAAAAATGTATGTTTTGAAACCGCAATATCCTACTTGTACTTATAGCCCTATAACATGCAAAATAATTGCAAAAAGCATGTAAACACTGGGTATTTTTAAACTCAGGACAACATTTTGAATCTAATTAGCAGTTTTTTCCATTCGCTTTTGTAGATGAGTAAAAGATTTTTCACATAAAAGTAAAAAAACATGTATTTTTTTAAATTTTTCATCATATTTTTTCTTTTTTTTTTAAATTAAATTACATAAGATTATATAAATAATGGTATGTAAAGAAAGCCCCTTTTGTCCTGAAAAAAACAATATATAATTTGTATGGGAACAGTAAATGAGAGAGCGGAAAATTACAGCTAATCACAAACACCACAAAAGTGTAAAAAGATGCCTGGTCGCAAATGTACAACATCGCAAAAACTGTCCGGTCCTTAAGGGGTTAATGTATATTATTAAAGGAATATTGGCCCCTTAATTTCTCATATGCATTTACCTTTTGTGATATTATTTTTTATATTATTTTTATTTTTCATTTTTTACTTTATTTTATTATTTTAAACTGGTCATCAAGAATATCAGAGTATTCACTCACAAAAGAATCCTAGGTGGGGATTATACCACCCATGCTATCATAGTGAGCAGTACATCCTGCTCACCTAAATTTGAGTACAATACCTTTTATATCTAACCCTTATATTAATTTCATACAGAGAGCACTATTTCTGTTTTACCTCTCTCGCTATGCCGAGAAACCTTCACTTCTAGCAACTTATCATCAATTACCACCTATATCCTACCAGTTGGGGATCAATGCCACTGAATGCCAGTTACTCCTTAGTCTTAGTACCTTAGCCTTAGCCATACCTAAGTACCTCAAACAAGTTGGACTTTCATTTATATGTCTTAAACTTGGACTATTTTATATCTAAATTTGACTTCTGTATGTAAGTATATTATTGGTATTGATATAGTATTCTTTTAAGCAAACCAATAAGTTTGAATGACTATCTGTTCCTGACCAAATTAGAAATAATTAAATTTCGTATACGCAGAAGTAAATTCACACTGACACGAGGTTCAGGTTAAATGAAAGAACTTCAGAAAATTTAATGGCATCTGTTAAAAAGTGGGTGTGCAGACCCTTATAAAGGCATTATTACATCATTGAAGAAAATCAAGATATCAACAAGTAAACATTATTAATTGGTTTAGGTGTTAAGTGGTTAGTTAAAAGCCCTCCCTGCTGGGTGTTATATCTAGCCTCACAACTGTCGTCATGATCTTCTCCTCCAGATTTCAGCGCCATCTTGCTAGCACGAGGAGTTCACTCGATGGGAGGGGGGCTTTGGCAGCTATTCATTTTGAGTAGTTGGCACGTTAGTCTCTCAAGGTTAGTTCTCAAGGCCTTTTTAGTAACTTACACATTTTACTATCTGCTACAATATTTCACTCAACAGGATCCTAGCATTTCCTGCTGACACACTATTTCTATGAACAAAGCATTCTTGTAAAGCTTAAACTTATGAGGCCTAAGAGAGAAATATAAGGATATAGATTTAAAGGGGTCTAAGATTTAAAGGGGCCTAATAATTCTACAACAGTCCCCCCTTAAAATGTTAATTACTAAAAAGATAAACTTTATTTGTTAATATCAGAAGACTTGTTAGCCCAAAGACACATAAACCCCATGACCGCTAACTTGGTGTTAATGCAAAGTGCAAGTCTATCCCTTGTCTGACCCTAACAGGCTGCAGCTCATCCGTCAGTACAGCTCTCGAACACTTCACTCCATGGGTATCCTGCGGTGGCTTGTCCACCACTTCTCCACACGGTAGGCTAACCCATATAGACGGAAGCTGTCCCTGAGCTGTCCCTTCCTAGAATTTCTGCATTTCATCGTCATAGGGGAGAGTTTGTAGCGGAATACAGGGCGATGTGAGATCTTGATCACCAATTTCCAGATGAGTAAAGGTTGGTGTCGTTTGGTCTACAGTCTTCTGTAAGAACTTTCTGAGGCACGGGAGGACACAACAAACGAGAAGAGCAAGAATAAAAAGAAAAATTAGTAGAGCCATACCAATATGAACTAAAGCTTTCTGCCAACCAGTCATCCAACCAAACCATTTTTCCCAGGGATCCGTCACCCCAGAGTTCCTTTTCAACTCTTCTGAGAGTTTATTCAATTTTTCTATGGCCAGGGTGACCTTACCATTAGGGCCTGTGTTTTCTGGAATGTAAGTGCAACAAGTCATGGTGTCGGGTAGTATTTTACATACACCCCCCTTTTCGGCTAGAATCATGTCTAAGGCCAGTCTGTTCTGGAAGGTCATCTGGGATGTGGCTTGTAGTTGTTCGGCTAAACCCTGGAGGGCATCCCTGGTATAATTAACAAAGCGCTGTTGGTTATAATAGATATAATTTATCCAGTTAAGGTTTTTATTGGCAGTGACTATAGTGAACAGTGATTCAAAACCCACTGCAACTTCATCTCTAGCTTTAAATTCATTAGGTACCCCCCTAGGCACCCCAATGGCATCTATGTAAACATGTGGGTCAAAACTGCCTTTTACTGGGGTTTCTCGTTTGGCTCTGGCTGGTGCATGTTGTGGGCCAGGTATGTCAGTATGGTTGTCGGAAATAATGTGTATGGGCATGATGACTTTAGCTAGGGCACACTCACCCCACCATTCAATCTCCAGCCTAGATCTTATCAGTAGATCCCCACATATCCAGTAAATATCCCCCAGTGACCTGGTATGATGCTGTAGCAGATGTTTGGGGACAGTTCTGTTGGTGGCACAATAACCTTTTGAAAAGTTACCCACAAATTTACCAGTTTCGTCATAGTTGGTATAGCAAGTATAATTACCTTTGTAAATTGTAACTCCGTCTGGGGGTTTGACATTTCCGTTAGATTACCGTTAGAATAAAAATTAGAAACCTGGTTAATCCCACATCACCAACTACTCAAATCCGTATCTCTTGCATTCATTTTCAGTAATTCTAATGGAGACGATAATATAATTCCATTTATTTGATTACATTTTTTCCTTGTATTTTTAACCGTAGTCAAAGTCACCTTAATAATTGGATTTCCTGACCCATTATTCATGGCAGCATTTACTCATGGGTAGCTCCTCCCCTCACAGCAGAAAGGACAGGAAATAGAACTCTGAACTGGTATATATAGATCCTCCCCCTACCCATCAGGCAGTCTTTTTCCTGTCCTTCACAAGTTTGGAAGGAGTCTGCTTATGCAGGCCAAGGTTTTCTTTTATGCTCACCAGGCTATATTTTTGTAGCCATGCCAGGGTTCAGCCTCTAAGCCCTGAAGACCCAACAATACGCACTAAGATGAAAAGTTGCTACCCTGGGTACCCCCTTTAGTGACCGGGGGTCGGACCCAAACTCTCCCTGAAGGGGATGAAAATGGTCCACTGCATGCCAGGGTTCAGCCTCTTATCCCTGAAGACCCAGCAACAGGCCAGCTTGGGTACCCCCTAAAGGGATGTATGTGATCTTCTGTATACATTAAGCCCAGCAAACAGCATACCGGTAAGAGTTGCCAGCCTGGGTACATGCTTCAGCATCCAGGGGTCTGTCCTATCTCTCTTGGAAGTGATGACAGTTGTCCACTGCATATATGAGGCCCAGTTGAGTCTAAGCCTTTATCCCTGAATACCCAGCAAACAGTACATGTGTAGGAGTTACCAGCCTGGGTACCTCCTTCAGCAATCAGGAGTCTAACCTATAACTCTCCCTGAAGGGTTGACAGCGGTACACTGCATACATGAGGCCCAACAGAGTTTTGACTGCCGGGGTATACCTATTATTTGTGTTCCACCTTGTATGGTGATGATGGATGGCATATGGGGTACAGATGGAAGCCTATAGTTTAAACAGTTTAGGCTGTCAGTTGTTCAAATCCCCATTTTTGCCGCTGAAACACAGGCCTGCAATGGTTCAGGTGAGTGCATTAGTAGTTTAGATTAAAACTAGTATAGGCACCTGGGTCTCTGTTCTTTCAGTCCCTCCCAGCTGCTTATTTTAGGCTTACTTCCAACAAATAGGTCACATTTAGGAGATTTGTGTGGTGAGCCTTTAGGTAAGTTTATATAAGGATGTTTGGTGCAGGTATATGTACCCAAAAGAGTGCTGATGATACAAGTATGCATTGGGCAAAGTAGTGCTGATAATGCAAAAAGAGTGCTGATAATACAAGGAGGCATTGTGCAAAGGAGTGCTGATAATGCAATGAGACGCTATGAAAAAGAGTGCTAATAATGGATATCCTGGCTGTACAAAGTCTGCTGGAATTCCACAGCCTGGTGACAGAGGAATATCCAAGGTAAGAGAACCTTCCTGGGTGTCTGTTTGAAGTACACATATGTATATGACAGGTTTTGAAAAACCTAGCTCAAAGTCCACACACACTTGTTTCTATCAAGGTATGTGGCATTGATTGCTGTTATCTGTGCATTATCACAAATAAGCAGGCTTTTGCAGACAGTGGAAGAATATACTGCATAGGAGACCACCGGGCCTCAGTATCTGTACATGAACTGGTGGTGATACAGCATCGGTATGTTTCTACTATATGCTCTAATGTATGAACAGTGTGTGACCGGTATATGCTCTAGGTATGAGTTGCTAGGAGGACATGGCCTCAGTATTTGTATCCACTATATGCTCTAGGTATGGGTTACTGTGGGGACATAGCCTCAGTGTATGTATCCGCTATATGCTCTGTGTATGAGTTACTGTGAGGACACTGCCTCAGTATATTTATCCACTATAGGCTCTATGTATGAGTTACTGTGAGGACATCGCCTCAGTATAAGCAGGGCTCGAGTCCTGCAGGAACGCGTGGGAACGGCGTTCCTGCACTTTTTCCACAGCAGGAACGCCGTTCCCATTACTAGTCCTGCAGGACCCAGGGCTGGCACAAACGGCTGCCAGAGCAGGGGGGAGCACAAATCCGAATCCCCTGCCTCTGACTGGGGACTCGGATTTTTAAAAAGAAATAGGGCTACTGGTCGGCAACTCGAAAACGGATTTAAACTCACCTCTCCCCCTGCAGTCAGTGGAGTCGTCCGGCCTCTCCTGATGATGTCAGACGGAGGGGGCGTGACTTTCTCTGCTCTTCTCACAGGACCGCTGGGGAGCAGAGGAAGTCACGCCCCCTCCTCCTGACATCATCAGGAGAGGCCGGCTTACTCCACTGACTGCAGGCTGCAGGTTCCAGATCCTGTCCCACCCCTCCTGGCCCAAGGTAAGCCTCAGGGAGTGGGGAAGGCACTTTAGGTTTGTTTTTTTTATCCTTTTCCTCAGTTCCTGTCCCCCTATTTAAGTTCCTGTCCCCTCTATTTAAGGCCCTGTCCCCCCTCCCCAGTCCCTGTCCCCCTCCTCAAGCCCTATCCCCTTACTCAGTCCCTGTCCCCCTCCTCAGTCCCTGTCCCCCTTCCTCAGGCCTGTCCCTGTCCCCCTATTTAAGGCCCTGTCCCCCCTCCTCAGTTCCTTCCCCCCTCCTCAGTCCCTGTCCCCCTATTTAAGGCCCTGTCCCCCCTCCTCAGTCCCTCTCCCCATATTTAAGGCCCTGTCCCCCCTCCTCAGTTTCTGCCCCCCCTCCTCATTCCCTGTCCCCCTCCTCAGTCCCTGTGCCCCTATTTAAGGCCCTGTCCCCCCTCCTCAGTCCCTGACCCCTATTTAAGGCCCTGACCCCTATTTAAGGCCCTGTCCCCCATTGAAGGCCCTGTCCCCCCTCCTCAGTCCCTGTCCCCCTATTTAAGGCCCTGTCCCCCTCCTCAGTCCCTGTCTCCCTCCTCAGTCCCTGTCCCCCTCCTCAGGCCTGTCCCTTTCCTGAGTCCCTGTCCCCCTATTTAAGGCCCTGTCCCCCTCCTCAGTCCCTGTCCCCCTCCTCAGTCCCTGTCCCCCTCCTCAGGCCTGTCCCTTTCCTGAGTCCCTGTCCCCCTATTTAAGGCCCTGTCCCCCTTCCTCAGGCCTGTCCCTGTCCCCCTCCTCAGTCCCTGTCCCCCTCCTCAGTTCCTGCCCCCCTCCTCAGTCCCTGTCCCCCTATTTAAGGCCCTGTCCCCCTATTTAAGGCCCTGTCCCCCTCCTCAGTCCCTGTCCCCCCTCCTCAGTTCCTGCCCCCCTCCTCAGTCTCTGTCCCCCTATTTAAGGCCCTATCCACCTTCCTCAGGCCTGTCCCTGTCCCCCTCATCAGTCCCTGTCCCCCTATTTAAGGCCCTGTCCCCCCTCCTCAGTTCCTGCCCCCCTCCTCAGTCCCTGTCCCCCTATTTAAGGCCCTGTCCCCCTATTTAAGGCCTTGTCCCCCCTCCTCAGTCCCTGTCCCCCCTCCTCAGTCCCTGTACCCCCTCCTCAGTCCCTGTCCCCCTATTTAAGACCCTGTCCCCCTATTTAAGGCCCTGTCCCCCCTCCTTAGTCCCTTCCCCAGTCCCTGCCCCCCCTCCTCAAGCCCTATCCCCTTACTCAGTCCCTGTCCCCCTCCTCAGTCCCTGCCCCCATCCTCAGCCCTGTCCCTTTCCTGAGTCCCTGTCCCCCTATTTAAGGCCCTGTTCCCTTCCTCAGTTCCTGCCCCCCGCCTCAGGCCCTGTCTCCCTCCTCAAGCCCTGTCCCCTTACTCAGTCCCTGTCCCCTTACTCAGTCCCTGTCCCCCTCCTCAGTCCCTGTCTCCCTCCTCAGTCCCTGTCTCCCTCCTCAGTCCCTGTCTCCCTCCCTAGTCCCTGCCCCCCTCTTCAGTCCTTGCCCCCCTCTTCAGTCCTTGCCCCCCTCTTCAGTCCTTGCCCCCCTCTTCAGTCCCTGTCCCCCGTCCTCAGCCCATGCCCCCCTCCTCAGCCCATGCCCCCCTCCTCAGCCCCTGCCCCCTTCGTCAGCCCCTGTCCCCCTCCTCAGCCCCTCAGTTCCTATCCTCCTATCCCTTTCCTCAGCCCCTGTCCCTTTCCTCAGTTCCTGTCCCTTTCCTCAGTTCCTGTCCCTTTCCTCAGTCCCGTGCCCTTACTCAGCCCCTGCATACAAGCGTATCATTTTTTTTTTTGGGGGGGGGGGGGGGGCGGGGAGTGGATTTTGGGTGAGTTCCTGCACTTTTTTACCCAGGACTTGACCCCTGAGTATAAGTATGCTCTATATGCTCTCTATAGGAGTTACTATGAGAACACAGCCTCAGTGTATGTATCCACTATATGCTCTATGTATGAGTTACTTTTAGAACACAGCCTCAGTATATGTATCCACTATATGCTCTATGTATGAGTTACTGTGTGTACACAGCCTCAGTATAGGCACGGCACTAGTGTATGTATCCACTATATGCTCTGTGTTAGTTGCTGTTCGAGCACAGCCTCGGTATATGTACCCACTATAGGCTCTGTGTGAGTTACAATAAAGATGCTCTATGTGTGAGTTGCTGTGGGGACACAGCCTCAGTATTTGTACCCACTATATTGTCTGTGTATGAGTTGATCTGAAGACTCTGCCTCAGTGTGTGTTCTTTATATGCTCTGAGTCGCTGTGAAAACACAGCCTCAGTATATGTCCTCTACATGCTCTATATGAGAGATTGCTTCAGTGTATCTGTTCCCTATATGATTGATGTATTAGTGGAAACACAATATATGTGAATGATATAAGGCACATCCGCTATATGAATCCAAGCTAATACTGGTTCTATGTCGGTTGTGAGTCGCAACCTCAGTGTATGTGCGTGGTGTAATGTGCATGAAGTTCGGTTAGAACACGGCCTCAATTTAGCTCATTCATATAATCTTAATATGTGTACAGGCAAAGGGTCACTGTATATAGCAGAGGTAGGCTATGTATGATTTCTGTTTAAACAGACTCAGTATATGTAACTGATATATCTGTGCATAAGGTGCTGTTAGAAACTCTCACAATGTATGTGATTCATATAATCTGTATGCAGGTTGGTATTATTATATAACCCCAATTTATATACGGCATTGGTAGATTTAGTATATACGAATGATCTAAGGTCTGTTTTGCGCTGAAACGTAGCACTGCCTAATTCTAGCAAATACTAATGCACTAGTATACTGGGTAAGTAATTATTGCATACTGTGGATTTTCTATTTCAATTTTTTAAATGAAGTAAATAAGGGAACATACTGCTGTTGGCTTTTTATTAGATTACTTCTCCCACAGGTGTTTCAGGATAAGCAATTAACACATTTTTACCACTTCAGGTAGATTGCAGGTGTTACTGAACCTGTCTGAGTGCCTCTCCCAGGAGAGAAGGAGACCTGATTTTCCAAAATGAAGCATGGTACTGTTTAACAGAATCAATGTTAATATTTTTTTTTTTTTTTATGGGTGCACATCTATGTAATTATTCATGAGACAATAGATTTTCTATTACCAGGCATCCTCTCCTCTCTGTCCAAGATAGGGAATGTTTTTTTTTTTTCAATTGTTGACAGTGTTTTACCTTTAGATATATGCTGATTACTAATTCACAGCTTAGTAGATCATACTAGTTGCACGAGTACAAATTGGGCTATTAATTGATCTCACAAGTAGGTAATGCTGAAGCCATTACCTGATTTAACCCCTTAAGGATGTAGGACGGTTCAGGACCGTCATCGGCATTTTTTCATTGCCGACCGACTACGGTCCTGAACCGTCCTAAATTTAAAATGTACTTACCCGATCGCCGTCGTTCCCCCGGCGGCGATCGGCGGTGCTCCCGTTGTGGGGAGACTGCCTGCAGCCCAGACAGTCTCCCCATGGCGAATTAGGACCCCTGTGGCCATGTGATCGCCCAATAGGGCGACCACATGGTCACAATAGGTGTCCATGTGTCTACCTGCAGGGGGACTGTCTGTGCTGACAGGCAGTCTCCCTGCAACTGTAAAATCATAAAAAAAAATTAAAGTTATAGTTAATAAAAAAAAATGATTATTATATATGTGTATATATATATATATATATACACAAATTCGAGATCTGGCACTCTACCTTAAGTGATTATCCTCAAAAAATGCCTTGGTGCTGCAGAGCGTAGGTATACAGAGAACAATAATTCAGAGCACTCCAAAGGACTTGTTTGAAAAAAGGCTTTATCTGTGTGAGAAGATCGACGTTTCGACCCGCAGGTCTTTATCAAGATGACAACAAATTTAAAATAGTGTCTTTATATAACCAAAGTAATTAACAGGAAATTACTTACCCCAGTGTGACCGTGATGCCCCACCACCATGTGTAACCGCTTGTGTAGTGATTGACATAGCATGCGTCGCAAAGTGATGACGTCAATCGTGTGTATCCAATGAGGATTGAGAATGTGCGTCATGTATCTATGGCAACAGCCGTTGCGTGCGCATGCGTGACAGAATAAAATGCGAAAATGTTTAAAACCAAGGAAGACGATCTAGCAACTATAAATGAATGAAAAGTGTGTATAGAATTGTATACCAGCCTGGATATGTTCCCCAGATAGATGTCTAATGTGTTAGCGTGCGCAATGCGCCATAAATAAAGGTTTATAGAGGAGCGTCTAGTAGTCATGGAGACGTCCTCACCATGCGCATGCGTAAAGAGATGTTTAGCTCTCAGAGGGACCTAGAGGCATATAATGTGTGTAAGAGATGTATAAGCAGTGTATTATGCTGCGTGAAACATGGATGCATATGGAACGGGTGATGAATCTAGTGGATTGACAAATATGGCATGGTTAAGATATGTGAATATAACGAGGAGAGAGATAAAGAAAGAAAGGAGGAGGAGTGTGGGATCCTGACAGTGTGCAGAAGTGGACAGTGTTAAATGTGAGAAACGGACAACCTAAACTATATGTGATAGTGACACTTCATATAATGACGCCAAATCGTGTGTGGACACAGTGGGGGGAAAGGGTAAGCGAAGAGAAAGCCTAGGT
This sequence comes from Pelobates fuscus, assembly GCF_036172605.1. Taxonomy (NCBI): domain Eukaryota; kingdom Metazoa; phylum Chordata; class Amphibia; order Anura; family Pelobatidae; genus Pelobates; species Pelobates fuscus. The sequence goes on along the minus strand of NC_086317.1, from coordinate 388,046,223 downwards.
AGAGGATGATGGTGTGTGAACAAAGTGGTGGGTGGGTGTGAATATGTACAAAGTGTGGAGGTCCCGAGAAATCAGATGGGGAACGGGTGTATAAATGCAACATATAACATACAGGTGCAGGCAATGGTAAATATATACATATGTACAAGAATTATATATAAAGGGCCAGCGAAACCAGATATGGGAATAATGTATAAAGATAGCGTATATCATATGGATATATTGTTCTCTCTATATATATATATATATAGACATATATTATACCTATATATGTCTATATATCATATATATAATGTCATGCTAAGTGTATTTTTATATTAATATGTACATATATTAATATAAAAATACACTTATAATTAAATTACACAAGTATATATATAATATATAATAACTATATATATTGTATATATATATTATTATATATTATTATAAATTAAACATGTAAAAATAATAATAAAAATGTAAAAAAATATATCTATACGAAATTTTATTCTAACTGTATTTTGATATTAATATATATATTTATATCAAAATACACTTAGAATGAAATTGTATATATATCTATGTATATATAAATAAATAAAAAGAATCCGAACTATTCATATGTCCATATACAAAATTACATAAATAATTATATAAATATACACGTAGACTTCAAATATATAAATATGCATATATATTTAAATTCTACGTGCGTATTTATGTAATAATTTTACATAATTAAGTTATTTTATTGATTGCAATTTAAGGGACCTGCCTGCCAACCCAGGCCGAAAGTCCAGAGAATTTAATTTGCTATCACTGTATTTTACCCTGTAACGTTCTACGACACCCTAAAACCTGTACATGGGGGGTACTGTTTTACTCGGGAGACTTCGCTGAACACAAATATTAGTGATTCAAAACAGTAAAACATATCACAGCGATGATATTGTCAGTGAAAGTGCATTTTTCACACACAAACAGCACTTTTACTGATGATATTGTTGTGATACATTTTCCAGTTTTGAAACACTAATATTTGTGTTCAGCAAAGTCTCCTGAGTATAACAGTACCCCCCATGTACAGGTTTTATAGCGTTTTTGAAAGTTACAGGGTCAATTATATGGGTCAAATATTTTTACATTGAAAATGGCCAGGTTGGTTATGTTGCCTTTGAGAGCGTATGGTAGCCCAGGAATGATAATTACCCCCATGATGGCATACCATTTGCAAAAAGATGCCTGGTCGCAAATGTACAACATCGCAAAAACAGTCCGGTCCTTAAGGGGTTAAAAGCTGTTAATATTGTTTTTTTTCTTTCACCTGGTCATAACCTTTTAGTCTTTAACCCCTTAAGACCGCAGCCAAATGTACAAGTTGTGAACAGAACAAAACGTAAACAAAACCTGGCATTTGCGCTATATGTCTGTCCAACCGTAATTCACCTATTTCATATTAAATGCACCCCCCTTATTATATATCATTTTATTCAGGGGAAACAGGGTTTTCATTTAACATCAAATATTTAGGTATGGAACATAATTTAATATAAAAAGAAATATAAAAAAATGGGAGAAAATACAATTTTTTACATTTTTTTTTAGTTCTACGTGACATTTTAACTGTGGATGTCAAAATACTGTTTGCTTTTACTGCAATACAATACACATATTTGTATTCAGCGATGTCTCACGTGTAAAACAGTACCCCCTATTTTCAGGTTTTATGGTGTTTTCGGAAGTTACAGGGTCAAATATAACGTGTTACATTTGAAATTGAAATTTGCCAGATTGGTTACATTGCCTTTGAGACTGTATAGTAGCCCAGGAATGAAATTTACACCCATAATGGCATACCATTTGCAATAGTAGACAACCCCAGGTATTGCAAATGGGGTATGTCCAGTCTTTTTTTTTTATTTTTATAAATTCTTTATTTTGATTTTTCAAAAGAAGAGTTTTCATATTTTTTTTTCCGTATATTTTTTTTTTGTTTCCTCTTCTTGCAACGTTATGGGGTACAGAAAGGAAAGAAATAGGGGGGTGCGACAAGTTACAAGTATATTGGTTACATTTGTAAACATTTGCATTACACTATGTACATTCAATGTTTCAGTGGTCTCGCTTATAACCAGGGGTCAAGTCCTGGGGAAAAAAGTGTGGGAACTCACGAAAGATCCACCCCTCCAAAAATATTTTTTTTTAATTATACGCTCGTATGCATATATATATTTCCCAGAAAATACAGTGCAACATTTATTGTAAAGTGCCAGTTTACAAAGTCATCTCCAAAATTCACATGCATCGTATTATTTAACCAAATATAAAAAATGGAAACCACAAAGACAGAAGGAAACGTATGATAAACACCTGACACAAACACACATATTATATATATATATATATATATATATATAGTCTAGATAACATACTAGATATGAAGGACTTTTCTTGTCACAGGGTCGGCTTTCGGGGTGTGCGAGCTGTGCGGCCACACAGGGCATATTGGCAGCAGGGGTGCCAGGCATCCAACGTAGCTCACATACACAGGGGCCGACAGTGCAGAGTTTTAAAAGCTGGCTTCAAGTAAGGGGTTGTGTGTGACTGCCTGTGGCAGCGGAGGCAGAAATAAATCGGCAGCAGGACCGGAGCTAAATGCAGTATCTACCTGTTTCCTGGTTACGGCAGCACACTGAGGGGAAAGCAGGAAGAAGTCCCTGTTTCCCCAACTATTACACACAAGAGACTTCAGTGCCAATGCTCTCCCCTCCAGGCCAGCCCATACTGTTTGTAAGTGGGAGAGAGAGTGAGAAAGAGTGTGCTGGCTTTGTGTGTGTGTGTGTGTGTGTCTGCCTATGACACTGTGTGTGTTTGTTTGTGTGTTTGTGTTTCTGACCCATTAATCTTTATTTTAGAAAGGTTAGGTTGTTTGCCTGTTAACAGATATTATGGAGTTTCTACTATATTCTTGTCACATCACAATCCACTCCAAGCAATACCTTCCATTTTCCCCGCAACATCCAACAAGCTCTGAGAGGCTTGACATCACAATCCACTCCAATACCTTCCATTTTTTTTTTACTAAGCACTTTCCACCCACCCTTCCCACTTTCCCATGGCATCTTCGGCATCTTCCCAGATTACCTACTCACATCACATATTAGCAGTATGCAAAGGTTCTAAGCTAACAAGCGTCAGTATCAGACATAGCAGAACATTTGTGTGGCATGCAGAATAAGTGCACAATTTTATGTCAATAATAAAATGTAGATTTGTTTAAAGATTGTCAGATCAAAAAGACTAATGAGATAACCATTGGGTGCTTACAATTACAGAGAGACAACACACATAGTTATTAAATAAGCAGAGACATGGAAGCCTAGCAGATAGCCTAGACACAACCAATGCCTGTCAGAGAGATTTCTCCACAAAGGAGAGGGATGAGTCTCAGTAAGTCTCTTCACCAGCCACTGACACCACATGGATTCTTTTGACTTGAATCATAGCTCCAGCCATATTCAGTGACCATACTTTCACACACACACACACACACACACACACACACACACACACACACACACACACACACACACACACACACACACACACACACACACACACACACACACACACACACACACACACACACACACACACAATGTGCTAGCTTCTAACTGCAGATCATTCAAATCTGGTGTACACTTTTTTTTAGGATATATCATACCCCCCTATGAACATCAACCTGAGCTTACAACTCACTACAAATAAGAGAAACAAAATATAAAGCCATTTTGGAAAGCATATATAAAAATACAGTTATTGCTATATGTGACAGACACACACAAACATTTGAATAGCTCACATGTTAAGGGGGCATGGTGAATATGTAAACATTTATGCATATTGTGGATGTGTGCACCCAAGCAGTGCATAGTGAGATAAACAGCAGTCATGTTTAGCATTATTTACTCGGATATGTCACACATACTTACTTTTAAGATTAAATATATTGTCTGATTGCAGTCTGCAGCCTTGCTCTGCATTTACACCAACTGCATGCAGACATGGGGTGCAAACAAGCCATTCAATGCACTTACTGTCTGCAATGCACTTACCCCCAGCACTGCAGAGGTTAATAGACCAATAAATAAATTGTTCAAAAGAAATGCTGTATAACACATCTCACAACCAAGGGATACAGGACACAACAGCAGGACTGTATCAGTATTTTTCCCCAACATAAAGTTACTAAGACAAAAAATGATTTTCTATATTATATACACAATTCTGCAAAGATTGATTAAAGATTTAACCCTTAAAAAGGTGAGCTGACCCCAGTCAGAGATAAGATGCAGTAAATCTCGGTAAGATCCTTCTGATGCCAGTTATAAAGACCAGTGAGGCCTACTTGGTAATGGGATGTTATAACTAATAAAACAAAATCTATTAGACCAGGACAGTCCATAGTTATCAGTGACTTACCCCTCAGATGCTGCAGTTGTCCGGCCCTGTCCCTTGGGGGATGGAAGGGGTGCTGTACAATATGCTTAATGCAGGCGGGGGAGGGGGCTGTGTGCTCTCTTGTGCTCCCTGGTGACAGGAGGTGGGTCCAGTGCTGGGGTCATTAATTGCATGCTGGAGACTAGGTGTCATTCAATGCAGGCTTCTCCCCCCTGCCTAATTTGAGACGCAAGCTCTTCCAATTTCCCTCTCCTGCTGGGAGCCTGCCCCCTGCTGCTCAGTCAGCTCCCCTCTGCTACAAAGGGCAGGTCCTGCAGGACTTCTAAAGGGAACGGCGTTCCTGCTGTGAAAAAAGTGCGGGAACACCGTTCCCACGCGTTCCTGCAGGACTCGAGCCCTGCTTATAACTCTTGTCGCCCGGGGTCTGGAAGGGTCGGGTGGGTAAAGTGGGTAAGGGTGTCCCGGGTCTTTGGCATAGCCACTTTTTACCCTGTGTTTAGGTAATAGGCCGTAGGTTTTGGTGTTCCCTTGTTGGGCGCATTTCTGGCCATCGCCTAGTGTGGTCGTTGTGAGATGTCGATGTCGTACCTCGTTCGGTGCGCTGTGCTATCTCTGTCCTCTAGGGGTGGGGTGGTGCCTCCGGGGTTGGGGTGTAGAACTTGGAGAGTAACTTTTATGCCTTATTGTCTGTATTTTGTATTTGGTTGAGCTCTTGGAGTTCACCTGGGTTGATTCAGGTGGTTGTCTGTAGTTGCAGTGTTTGCGAGTTTATGTAGTTATTATCTGTTGGTTGTGGAGTGTTGGTATATGGTATGGGTGGGTGTGGGACAGGGATGGAATTTGGTAGGGAGGGGGGGGGCAAAGCCCGTCCCCCACCATCCCCCGCGCGCGTTTTTTTTTGTTTTTTTTTTTTACATTGCCAACCAGGGGTCCCAGATCTTATGAAAAGATCTAGTGTTTTCGTTAATTAGTGCGGACAGTTCGTCCATCTCCATGGCCTCCTTTATCTTTCTCTGGGCCTCTGAGGCCGCTGGGATTTCTGGGCTACCCCAGTGGGTAGCAATGGTTCTGCGTGTTGCTAAGGCCACTTTCGCTACCAGTTTATTTTGTGCTCGGGTCAGGTTTTCTAGGGGCCTGGACAGCAGCCAAGTCCATGGGTCTAGGGGGATGTCTGTTTGTAGTGCTCTCGAGGTGGCAGCGGCCATCTCTTTCCATATTTGAGTTAAGTGTGGGCATTGCCACCACACATGGATGTATGTACCCTGTTCGCCACACCCTTTCCAGCATCTGTCCGAGTCTGTGCGCTTCATTTGTTTGAGTCTCAGTGGGGTGAGATACCACCGAAGCAGGGTCTTGTATGCCTGCTCTCTGTGGTTAACACAGATAATCACTGTCGCTGTTGCCTCCCAAATGTCTGCCCAGTCCGAGGGGTCCCCTGGGGGGCCTAGATCCCTTTCCCAGGCCTTTATGTAGGAGAAGGCGTCAGGTGGGGCTTTAAGTGTCATAAGGGTGTATAGATCGGAGATTTGGCCCTTGTGTATTGGGTTATTTAGGCAGCCCCTTTCAAATGCAGTGGGTTTCAGCACCGCCGCTGCGGCTATGTTAGGGGTTGACAAGAAGCTTCGGAGCTGGAGGTATCGGAAGTGATCGAACGTGTTATACGGTGTGTCGTTTGGCAGCTCTGGGAAGGGAATGAGGCGGTCATTCTTGTAAAATTGGTATATTCTCGTGAGATCATTGTCCTCATATCTGGTGAAATGTTGGGGTGTCAATCACGGTGCGAATTGAGGGTTTCTCAGAACAGGCATAAGGGGTGAGGGTGTGTGTATGAGGTTGTATTTGTCGGTCACCCAGTTCCAAATGTGGATGGCTGTCGTGAGGGCTGGAGTTGTGTTTGGCTGGCGTGGTCTGTGTGTTTTCGGTATCCAAAGGTAGAGTGTTGGCAGGTCCCTTCCGAATAGGTCGTGTTCCAAGTCCACCCAGCGCTTGACCCCAGGGGGGGCATGCATGGTTTGGATTTGCGCGAGTTGGGCTGCTTGGTGGTAGTCCCAGAAGTTTGGCAGGCCTAGTCCCCCTTGTTTGTGTGGGATATACAGGGTGATCTGTTTTATTCTTGCTCTCTTCCCTGCCCATATAAATTTGTCTATGTGCATTTGTAGATTTTTGAAGTCTGTTCGGGAGAGTGGGATGGGGAGGATCTGGAAGAGATATAGAAAGCGCGGCAGTAGGTTCATTTTAATCGCTGCCATCCTCCCAAGCCATGAAATGGATAATTTTTGCCAGGTCTGTAGGTCTTTTAGGGCCTGGTCGATTAACGGGGGATAGTTTAAACTGTATGTGTGATGTAGGTCTGCCGGTATATTTATTCCTAGATAATGAATACTTTGCGTCTGAAAGCGGAATGGGTAGTTTTGTTGCAGTAGTGTTCGTGTGTGAGAAGGGGTCTGGATTGCAAGGGCTTCGGTTTTCTCTATGTTGAGTTTGTACCCTGTGATTTTTGCGTATGCGTCCAATAAGTCTAACAGTGGGGGTAGGGACGTCTCTGGGTCGGTCAGGGTTAGAAGCAGGTCGTCCGCATACGCCGCCACTTTGTATTCCTCCCTTCTAATTTGTATGCCTTGTATGACCGGTGTATTGCGGATCTGTTGTAAGAGGTGTTCGAGGGAGAGGGCAAAGAGGAGAGGGGACAGGGGGCATCCCTGCCGGGTGCCGTTTTGTATGTGGAACGGGGTTTGGCGAGCATTTGGTATGAGTAGTCGTGCTGTCGGGTTGGTGTAGAGTCCAGTCTTTTTTAGTAGCCATTTGGTCACAAACACTGGCCAAAGTTAGCGTTAGTATTTGTGTGTGTGTGAAAAATGCAAAAAACGCCAATTTTGGCCAGTGTTTGTGACTAAGTGGCTACTAAAAAAGACTGGACATACCCCATTTGCAATACCTTGGGTTGTCTACTATTGCAAATAGTATGCCATCATAGGGGTAATTTTCATTCTTGGGCTACCATAGGGTCATAAAGGCAACGTAAGCAATCTGGCGAATTTTAATGTGAAAAAAATGAAAGTCTTATATTTGATGCTGTAATTTTTGAAAACACCATAAAACCTGTACATGAGGGGTACTGTTGTACTCGGGAGACTTCGCTGAACACAAATATTTGTGTTTCAAAACAGTAAAAAGTATTGCAGCAATAATATCGTCCGTGTAAGTGCTGTTTGTGCGTGAAAAATGCAAAAACCGTCACTTTTACTGGCGATATCATCGTTGTAATACATTTTACTGTTTTGAAACACTAATATTTGTGTTCAGCGAAGTCTCCCGAGTAAAACAGTACCCCCCATGTACAGGTTTTATGGTGTCTTGGAAAGTTATAGGGTTAAATATAGTGCTAGCAAATTAAATTCCCTATACTTTCGGCATGGGTTGTCAGGCAGGTCCCGCTAATTGTAATTAATTAGGATACCTAATTATGTAAAATTATTACATAAATATATGTGTAGAATTAATATATACACCACAAAAGAACAAGTAACAGAAGGCACTCAATACACGTCTACAATTTGTAAATGCTAATACTTAAAAACTTTAAAAGCAGCTCCCTTGTAAAGTGCAATAGCTCATAAAACACTCAAAAAACGACAATATAGAAAAAAAGGGTGCGCTGTGCCTTTAAGACAAAAAACGTGCAATATTTCTTTAAAATCAAATTTAAAATATTTGTGCTTATAGTAATTCACAATATTTATATTGTGAGTGTGGTATTATCTAATACACACGTGAAAATACACAAAAGTGCAAATGTGCTGATATCACTGATATCACAGTGCTTTAGTGCAACACAAAATTCAGATAAATGAAGTGGATACAATACCCAGCTGTATATACCCTCGATTGGGTTACTTCAAATTACTTGTGCATATGTATGAAAAATAAAAAGAAAAGTACATAGCGTGATACAGTAAAATAAATTAGCATATGGAGACAATCTCTCTATGGGTACACTCACAAGTGAAGAGCAGATAAGCCTGCTCCAACTGTATCCGCTTTGTATACAAAAGATACACAGGACGGCAGCAGCTTGAAAACGGAATTGACTTTAATATCTGCAAACTTCCACAGTATAAAACGGTGTCACTTAGCTCCCTTAATCCTTCTCTGGACAAATGTTCTGTTCGGTTTGGTTGCCGGCAAACACAATACCTGCATGCTATGTGTGCGGTGGTGCCCGATTCCGTTCCTCTAACTCTTCCTTTGGAGATAGAGGATTGCTTCCTAAGTCTTTTTGCCAACCACCATGATTTTAATAGGTCCCTCTGCAAAGCATGGACGACAGAATACCCCCTCTTGGTTGGAAGTATCAAACCCCCAGATGGAATCACGATTTACAAGGGTAACTACACTTGTTACACTAATTATGATAAGATTGTTAAATTCATGGGTAACTTTTCCAAAGGTTATTGTGCCACCTACAGAACTGTTCCCATACACCTGTTACAACACCATACCAGGTCACTAGGGGATATTTACTGGTTATGTGGGGATCTGCAGTTAAGATCCAAGCTTGAGACTGAATGGTTGGGTGAGTGTGCCCTAGCTAAAGTTATCATGCCCATTCACATAATTTCTGATAATCATCCCGACACGTACAATCTCACACATACACCAGCCAGAGTTAAGCGTGAAGCCTCAGTAAAGGGCAGTTTTGACCCCCACATTTACATAGATGCCGTAGGGGTACCTAGGGGGGTACCTAATGAATTTAAAGCTAGAGATGAAGTTGCTGCGGGGTTTGAATCACTTTTTACCATAGTAACTGCCAACAAAATCTTAATTGGATTAATTACATCTATTACAACCAACAGCGGTTTGTTAACTACACCAGGGATGCCCTTCAGGGCCTGGCCGAGCAGTTACAGGCCACATCCCAGATGACCTTCCAGAACAGATTGGCCTTAGACATGATTCTAGCTGAAAAGGGGGGGTGTATGTAAAATACTACCCGACACCATGACTTGTTGCACTTACATTCCAGAGAACACAGGTCCCAATGGTAAAGTCACTTTGGCCATAGAAAAGTTAAATAAACTATCAGAAGAATTAAAAAGGAATTCTGGGGTAACAGATCCCTGGGAAAGGTGGTTTGGTTGGATGACTGGTTGGCAGAAAGCTTTAGTCCATATTGGTATGGCTCTACTAATTTTTATTTTTGTTCTCGCTCTTCTCGTTTGTTGTGTTCTCCCATGCCTTAGAAAATTCTTACAGAAGACTGTAGACCAAGCAACACCAACTTTTACTCATCTGGAGATTGATGATCAAGATCTCACATTACCCTGTATTCCGCTACAAACTCTTCCTTATGCTGATGGCAGAGTGCAGAAATTTTAGGAAGGGAACCAGCACAGGGACAGCGTCGATTTGTATGGGTTAGTCTGCCGTTGGGAGATGTAGTGGACTAGCCACTGCGGGATACCCATGGAGTGAAGTGTTCGAGAACCGTACTGATGGATGAGCTGCAGCCATGGGGTTTATGTGTCTTTGGGCTAGCAAGTCTTCTGGTATTAACAAATAAAGTTTATCTTTTAGTAACTAACATTTTAAGGGGGGTCTGTTGTAGAATTATTAGGCCTCATATAAAAATTGCCATTAGGCCTCATGAAATTGCCTTAAAGAATGCTTTGTGCTTTGTTAGAAGAAAGAATGCGTCAGCGGAACCATAGATTCCTGTAGAGTGAAACATTGTAGCAGCTAACCTACATGTTAGTCTTAATAAAATGTGAAGTTACTAAAAGTCTTGAAACCTAACCTTGAAACTAACAGTGCCAAATTACTCAAAATGGCTGCCAAAGCACCCCTCCCATCGAGTGAGCACCTCATGGTAACAAGATGGCGCCTGCATCTTGTGCCCACTCCCGTGTCAAGGATGTCACCACCTCTTGATGGGAGGGTATTTAACTAACCACTTAACGCCTAAACCAATTAATTATGTTTACCTGTTGTTATGTTGAATTCTTTAGTGATGTAATTATGCCTTTATAAGGGTCTGCGCACCCACTTTTTAACAGAAGTCATTAAATTTTCCGAAGTTCTTTCATTAACCTGAACCCTGTGTCTCAGTGTGAATTTACTTCTGCGTGCACGCAACTTTATTACTTTTAATTTGGACAGGAACAGATAGTCATTCAAACTTATTGGTTTGCATAAAAGAATCTAGTACAGTGGCATTGGGGGGCTGAAGGCCCAGACCCTTTACAGTTTTTGCAGAGGGCAGGAGGACTTTATTTTTTAATATATCTTTAATATTATACCAGGCAGCTGCTTCTGAAAGCAATTTATATAAAAAGAAAAAAACTGAGATATTCTGCTCCATTGTGGCTGATCAGTATATTAAAACAATATTATTTTATTATGGCAGATTTCTGTAGTTTCCCTTTAGAAAAGCAGGTACATTTATTTAGCAAATCTTCCTTCTACCAGAGTGAATCCAGTTGAAACTTACAGAGTTATTCACCAAATTGAGAATTTAAAGTAAATTTTAAATGTAAATCCAAAATAGCCGAATTCTGAGAATTCTTCCAGATTAGCTACTTTGTCTTAAAATTTTCAATTCACTTTGAATTCTTACTTTAACCCTGTTGGTGTTTTATAAAGATTTATTTGATAAATTGTAAAATTCATTACATCCCCTCATTATTCAAACTCTCAAAAATACTTCATTAGTATTAGTAATAAACAATAAATGAACACACTTTTATTTTTTATTTAATTTGTTAAAACTAGCTCAATCAGTCCGGCGAAAGAATGTTCTTACATAGCAAATAATAAAGTATTCTACCATGGGGAATTCTTGTTAATAAATAGAATTAGCCACATGATCACATTCTCATACATATTTATTTATTTATTTATTATTGCCATTTATATAGCGCCAACAGATTCCGTAGCGCTTTACAATATTATGAGAGGGGATTTAACTATAAATAGGACAATTACAAATAAACTTACAGGAATAATAGGTTGAAGAGGACCCTGCTCGAACGAGCTTACATTCTATAGGAGGTGGGGTGTAAAACACATTAGGACAGGAATTTGCAATCAAATAAGGTGGGCTGCCCTTTAGGAGAGGGCAAGAGACAAATATGTGAGGTAGGGGTTAGTCTTGGAGGCCATAAGCTTTCCTAAAGAGATGGGTTTTAAGGCACTTCTTAAAAGATTCTTTAAGGCACTTCTTAAAAGACTAGGGGAGAGTCTGATGGCGGTAGGCAGGCTATTCCATAGGAAGGGAGGCGCCCGCGAGAAGTCCTGCAAGCGCGAGTTGGCCGTACGAGTGCGGACAACGGACAGGAGGTGGTCACGGGCAGAGCGGAGAGACCGAGAAGGGACATACCTATGGATCTGTGAGGAGATATAAGAGGGGCTAGAGTTGTTCAGTGCTTTATATGTTTGAGTTAGTACCTTGAATTGACTCCTATAGCATACAGGAAGCCAATGTAAGGACTGGCAGAGGGGTGAGGTGTGAGAGAAACGACTAGAGAGGAAAATCAATCTAGCAGCAGCGTTCATTACGGACTGTAGGGGTGCAGTACGGCTATTGGGAAGACCAATCAGGAGAGGGTTACAATAATCCATGCGGGAAATTACTAGAGCATGGACAAGCTCCTTGGTAGTATCTGGTGCAAGAAAGGGGCGGATGCGGGCTATGTTTTTAAGATGGAATCTACAGGATTTGGCAACATGCTGGATGTGAGGCTCAAAGGTGAGACCAGAGTCAAGTATGACGCCAAGACAGCGCGCTTGCAAGGATGGACTGATGTTGGTACCACAAACTTGGAGGGAGAGCGAAAGAGGAGGATCAGTATTAGGAGGAGGAAAGACAAGGAGCTCAGTTTTTGAGAGATTGAGTTTCAGAAAGCGGGAGGACATCCAGTCAGAGATGGAAGAAAGGCAAGCAGTGACACGTTGCAGGACGGCAGGGGAGAGGTCCGGGGAGGAGAGATATAGCTGGGTGTCATCAGCGTACAGGTGGTAGTGGAATCCAAAAGAGGTAATAAGTTTGCCAAGAGAGGCAGTATAAAGAGAAAATAGAAGGGGACCAAGGACGGAGCCTTGGGGAACTCCAACCGAGACAGGGCAAGGGGAGGAGGTATCATTAGAAAAGGAGACACTGAATGAGCGTTGGGAGAGATAAGAGGAAAACCATGAGAGGACAGAGTCACAGAGACCAAGCGATTGAAGAGTTTGAAGAAGGAGAGCATGATCAACGGTGTCAAAGGCCGCTGAGAGGTCAAGAAGAATTAGTATGGAGTAGTGGCCTTTGGATTTAGCTGCGATTAGGTCGTTAGTAACTTTGATAAGGGCAGTCTCTGTAGAGTGGAGAGGGCGGAAGCCATATTGAAGGGGGTCAAGGAGAGAGTTGGAATTGAGGAAATGAGACACACGGGTAAAGACAAGTCTTTCCAGAAGCTTTGAGGAAAAAGGGAGCAGGGATATGGGACGGTAGTTAGAGAGGGTGGATGGGTCGAGGGATGTTTTTTTTTAATATAGGTACTACAGTGGCATGTTTAAGTTCAGCAGGGACGATGCCAGAAGAGAGCGAGCAGTTGAAGATGTGCGTTAGAGAACGCACAAGACAAGTGGAGGGAGATCTGATAAGGTGAGATGGGACAGGATCGAGCGGGCAAGTGGTGGGGCGAGAGGAGCAAAGAAGAGCAGCCACCTCTTGGTCAGTAGCTGGGGAGAATGTCTGAAGGGTAGGAAAGGCATGATCTATGTGTGATTGAAAAACAGAAAGGCATGGAGGGGAGAATTCTTTCCTTAGCTGTTCGATCTTGTCAGTGAAGTAACATCTAAAGTTATCAGCAGTAAGGTTAGTTTTGGGGGTGGCCACAGCAGGGCGAAGAAGAGAATTAAAGGTGTCAAAGAGACGCCTGGGGTTGCGGGAACATGAACTAATGAGAGGAAAAATAGGACTGTTTGGCAAGGGCAAGGGCTGCACTATATGAACACAATATGAATCTATAATGGAGAAAGTCTGATTGGGTACGAGACTTCCTCCAGGAACGTTCAGCACAACGGGAGCATCTTTGCAGGTAGCGCGTTGATTTAGTATGCCATGGTTGGGGGCGGGTCCTCCTTGAGGTGCTTGTTTGGAGTGGCGCTGCAGTGTTCAAAGCAGATGTAAGAGTAGAGTTATATATGGAGATGGCCAGTGAAGGACAGGAGAGGGAAGGGATGGACAGCAGTTGTGAATCAATGTCAGCTGACAACTGTTGGAGATCAAGAGAATTAAGGTCCCTCCTGAGTTGAGGGGGGTTAGGCTGAGGTTGTTGGGTGAGGGGGTACGCGAGAGCAAATGATAAGAGGTGGTGATCAGAGAGTGGATATGGAGTGTTGCAGATATTAGATACTGCGGAGAATATTGAAGTCCCCGAGAATTAGGGATGGAATGTTAGAAGAGAGGAAATAGGGTAGCCAGGCAGCAAAGTGATCAAGGAAGAGAAGAGGGGAACCAGGTGGACGGTAAATAACAGCAATGTTAGCAGAGAAGGGTTTGAAAAGGCGAATTGAGTGTATTTCAAATGACGGGAAGGAGAGGGAAGGGGGGATGGGAAGAGGTTTAAAAGAGCAGTGAGGGGAGAGGAGAAACCCAACACCACCACCTTTACATTCAGAGTTTCTTGGGTTGTGGGTAAGTTGGAGACCACCGAAGGACAAAGATGCAGGGGTGGCAGTGTCATAGGGGGAGAGCCAGGTTTCTGTTAAGGCTAGTAAATCTATTGAACGAGAGATGAAGAAGTCATGGACAGCAGTGGATTTAGTTATATTGCAAACAGAGCGTGCGTTCCAGAGGGCAGTTTTGAAGGAGGATTTAGAGGAACATGAGATGGGTATGAGATTAGTGTGGATGCTTGGGTTAGTATGTGCTGAGTTTGTTGAGAGGGGACCGGGGTTTGGAGAGACATCACCAGCTGCTAGGAGCAGAAGGATAGAAAGGAAGTGAAGGTGGGAGTAGGATTTGAAAGTTTTGTAGGAGGGTATGTATGTAGAGGATTTGGGAGGAGTTGGTGGATATAGGCTGGAAAGGTATGTGTAGAGTGCATGGGATGAATAGAGAGGGGAGGGGAGTAAGGTGGAAGTAATGATGATGGTGTTGCCAGGGACAGGTGAGTGAAAGGATAGGGATATTTTAGTGATGAGAGAAGTTAGTGTTAAAGTGAAAAATAGAAGGGAGAACATTAGAGAAAATGTGTATTATATAGATATGTACATCATATATACAAACACACACACATATCAATGAGTGTTTAATCCAATGTAAGGATGCAGTGTGTTAAATGAATTCAGGTGAGGAGAGGTTTAGTGACTTGATTGGTGTGTTAAGGAAACCAGCTGATGTGCACTATCTATAAGTAAGTTGTTGACCATGGGGTGGGATGGTGTGGGGAGGGTAGAGTGGGCAATCTTCCAGAGATGATACCTCTGCTCTGAAGATTCAACAGGACTTGGTTGCTTGGGAGTGCTGGGTGTTAATGCTGTTTTAAGGGGCCCAGTCTGAAATATAAGGTCTGAGAATTGAAATACATTTTCAGGATATGTCAATAGTAATACAAGACAATATTTGTATTAAGTAGAAAACACAGACAGGGTTTTTAACTGAAATGAGAAATCAAAGTGAATATCAAGTTTAAGTCCAAAGTAGCCAAAGTAGAAGCATAGCTGACTTAGAGAATTGTTTCCATGTCAGTTAGTTTGGCAGTACACTTGAAATTCACTTGGAATTCTCACTATAATAAATAACCCTTAAGGGTGCTTCACATTTATATGAGAGAAGAGATGTTAGAAAGTTGAAACTTCTAACCTCCAAACCCAACATTCACTTTCCAAAGAAGTCAGGGACGCTAATTTAAAAGATCTACACTATGATTACCGTGTTATCTAATTCCAATTAATAAATAACGGTAACTCCATGAAACAAACACTCCAAGCATCATTCAGATTTGTTTCATTTGAATCCTTTCCTTCTCTAACTTCTTAATTTGAAGATAAAAATATTTAGTATTAAATATATCAAGTTAATAAAGAGGATGAACTGCATGTAGAAAGAAAAGGTAAAACTCAGCATGGCTGTTAATGCCGCTGTGTAAATTAAAGGGTAAATGTTTATACTTTCCATATTGTTATACTGTTACCTGTGCATTCCAGATTGATTCTTCACTTGCCATTCCTTTTGGATCCATCATTTTGTCCTGATATCCAAGATCATTTCTCTGCACACATGGAATCGAAATACATTATCAGGATATTCCAATAATAATACAAGACAATTTGTTTTATTAAGAAGAAATCACAGACAGGGTTTTTCACTGAAATGAGAATTCAAAGTGAATATCAAGTTTAATTCCAAAGTAGCCGAAGTAGAAGCATAGCTGACGTAGAGAATAGTTTCCATGTCAGTTAGTTTGGCCGTACACTTGAAATTCACTTTGAATTCTCACTTTAGTAAGTAACTCTATAAGAGAAAAGAGACTTCAAAATGTTGAAACATTTACCCTCACGTTGCTTTGAATCTGTCTAAATGTCCGTTAGACATGGCCAGGAACATTTTTATAACAGTACTGAATATTTTGGAAACCTTATTATATCAAGGACTCTGCCATCTATCATGACAAAGCACTCTATTACGCACCTGTAACGGACCGTTTCAGCAGACAAGGGGTAAAAATCCACTTACGCGATATGCCCCTTTCTGAGACAGGCACAGCTACTGCAGAACACCAAACTCCCGAACTGGATACAAAATAGCACTCCAACTCCCGAACTGGAACCTCACGAATAGCTGCAAGCAGATGAACAGGAAAAGCATACAATCAGCTTACACTCCTGGCAATCAATCTCCAACAGCATACAGTGAATCCCCCCAAGAACGAGACAAGGCTCCGTGTTGAGGGTCAAGCAGCGGTCTGAGGTGCTGGCACCCAGCCTGGTTTTTATTACAGTCTTTTCAAATACAGGACTGCCCACAGGGAGGTATAAAACAAACAATCACATATCAGTTACATCCCACATATTCCCTCCCCTTATCCTGAGAGGAAACTCAATTACACATACAGTTAAACATACTTTCTACCCAACTTTCATAACTCTAAAACCATACATCACATTCACATAAAAATTACATATTCACAATCAATCCATTCAGGGGAACACCATATTTAAAAATGACTTGAATCGGACCAGGGGTTCAAAAGCTAGTAAAATATCTTTTGGGCCCTGGCTGGCACATGGCTATCTGGCTCAAAACCGGTTCCACAGAGCCCTCTGTCCTGGAGACAATGGGAAAATAATCCAATTATATCCAGGGATAGAGGCAGACTCCATTGAGCACATGGTTGCAAAAATGCATAAAATACAATAAAATACACAAGGTTACAATTACTACATAAAATAAAGACATGCAACATATCCCCAGATAGTTTAGGTCTGAGCGCATATTATTCAATGGCGCTCAGACCACACACATACAGTTCAATTGCCATGGAGATAAAGTCTTTCCCATAGTCTTTCATTATATGAATGGGCTCAATGGCATAGCTATCTGGGGTATCACCGCTCACACAGGGCAAGTACCGAATGACCCCACTGTATTTAAAGGGCCAGAAGGAGTGACATGCACTCTGTTAGGGTCAAATACTGTTTTTAAAGGGCCCAATCTCCCAGGGCCATAGTCCAAAGGCAGCAGGCGGGCAACCAGGCTTCTCCAATGCAATGTGGCGAGATTGCTCTCGTCACATCTCTCTCCTTTTCCAAACAGACTAACAGGGTATCTGACCTCCTGCTGGTCAGTGCCCTTGTTAGTCCAGCAGCCCACCCACAAAACAGAAACAGCAGTACAGCCCACCCACAATAACTGGTTACTACACCTGAGTAAGGGAGAATCTTGTCCATGTCCAGGTGCCTCACCACGGCTGTGTGGGGGACTGGTAGGCTGCCTTGGTGGGTTGCTGAGTGGACAGATACCAGCGGTACTCTGCCCTGATGCCAGTACTACCGCGGGAGTAGTCTGGTTGAAGCCTGGTTGCTGGAGACTGACTGTCTCCCCTTTAGTTACACCGCTCTGCTGCTGGAGACCGACTGTCTCCCCTTTTGTTGCACAACTCTGCTGCCGGAGGGGGAGACCGACTGTCTCCCCTTTGGATACTCTAAGCTGTCGCTGGGGAGAGGGGGTAACAGGCTCCTCTGCCGATAGAACACTCTGCCGCTGGGGAAAGAAGACGGAGCTCTCTACTCCCTGCCCTTTAATGATCCGCCGCTGTGGAGAGGTGGTAGTAAACTCCTCTCCCATACAAACTTTCATCCTCTGTGGAGGGAGACCGACTATCTCCGCTCCCAATACAGTGTCCTGCTGCTGGGGAAAGGAGACTGGGCTCTCTATTTCCTGCTGGACACTCTGCCGCTGGGGAATGGAGACTGGGTTCCCAATTCCCAATAAATAACACTGCTGCTGGGGAATGGAGACTGGGCTCCCAATTCCCAAAAAATCACGCTGCTGCTGGGGGGCAGGAACAACTACCTCTGCCCCCTGTAACTCAGCCTGCCGCTGGGGAGGGAGGACGCTGCTCTCCTCTCCCTGCACTTTACACTGCCACTGGGGAATGGAGACTGTGCTCCCAATTCCCTGCAGGACCGGTGGAGAGACCTCGGTCCCATCTCCACCGGCCACCTGGGGTCCTTCCCAGTAAAACTGTACCATCTCGTCCCCTCTGAATGGGTCTGGCTCTGGGTCTGTCATGCTGCTCTCCTGCTGAGCCTTCTCACTGTATTGGAAAAGCTGCTGGTAGCACTGTTCTAGCTCCATCTCCCGGGTCACCAGGTGGACCAGGTCTTGCTCAATTTCGTGAGTGTCGTCCCAGTCATACCTGCTCTCCCTTCACTCCAAGAGATCACTGAACCGGGCTTGTGTAGGGCTCACAAATTCGAGCTCTGAAAAAGACTCCCATAACAAGCCAGGACCATCAAACTCCTCTCCCTCTGGCTTGTCATGCTCTGCTGTCCAGGGCAGGTACTGTGCCCCATACCACCAGAGCGCCTGGTAGGCATCCTCCAGCCACATCTCCTGCCATACCCAGAGCTCCAATTCCTTTACCCATTCCTCCAGGGGCTGCTCTCCCAGGAAGGGCATCCGCAGGGCTACTCGCTTCTGCAACCGCTGATCTTCCTTGGGGAGTCTCTCGCCCTGCTGGTACTCCACAATACCCAGTGCCTGGTACCAGATGCCTTTACGGACTGCATCTCGGTCATCCATGGCACCCTCATCATACTCCACTGCTGGTTCCATCCTGGTGCTGTCAGGGTCGCTGTACTCAGACATGCGTTGCCCCCAATTTGTAAATCCAAACAAATGGTGTCTCCTGTAGCTGTCCTTCTGGCTGTAGGAACGATCCCGCCGCTTGCCACCAATTGTTACGGACCGTTTCAGCAGACAAGGGGTAAAAATCGACTTAGGCGATATGCCCCTTTCTGAGACAGACACAGCTACTGCAGAACACCAAACTCCCGAACTGGATACAAAATAGCACTCCAACTCCTGAACTGGAACCTCACGAATAACTGCCAGCAGACGAACAGGAAAAGCATTCAATCAGCTTACACTCCTGGCAATCAGTCTCCAACAGCTTACAGTGAATCCCCCCAAGAACGAGACAAGGCTCCGTGTTGAGGGTCAAGCAGTGGTCTGAGGTGCTGGCACACCCAGCCTGGTTTTTATTACAGTCTTTTCAAATACAGGACCGCCCACAGGGAGGTATAAAACAAACAATCACATATCAGTTACATCCCACATATTCCCTCCCCTTATCCTGAGAGGAAACTCAATTACACATACAGTTAAACATACTTTCTACCCAACTTTCATAACTCTAAAACCATACATCACATTGACATAAAAATTACATATTCACAATCAATCCATTCAGGGGAACAACAAATTAAAAAAATGGCATGAGTCAGACCAGGGGTTCAAAAGCTAGTAAAATATCTTTTGAGCCTTGGCTGGCACATGGCTATCTAGCTCAAAACCGGTTCCACAGAGCCCTCTGTCCTGGAGAAAATGGGAAAATAATCAAATTATATCCAGGGATAGAGGCAGACTCCATTGAGCACATGGTTTCAAAATACATAAAGTACAATAAAATACACAAGGTTACAATTACTACATAAAATAAAGACATGCAACATATCCCCAGATAGCTTAGGTCTGAGCGCATATTATTCAATAGTGCTCAGACCACACACATACAGTTCAATTGCCATGGAGCTAAAGTCTCCCATAGTCTTTCATTGTATGAATAGGCTCCATGGCATAGCTATCTGGGGTATCACCGCTCACACAGGGCAAGTACCGAATGACCCCACTGTATTTAATGGCCAGAATGAGTGACATGCACTCTGTTAGGGCCGAATACTGTTTTTAAAGGGTCCAATCTCCCAGGGCCATAGTCCAAAGGCAGCAGGCGGGCAACCAGGCTTCTCCAATGCAATGTGGCGAGATTGCTCTCGTCACAGCACCGTTTAATCTAATTTACTACATTATTTAAACCAGGGCTCAATTAATCTCTGGTTTTCAGCTCCGATAGTGACGTTGTCTAGGTTATCTTTTTGATTCTGCCCTCCTAGACTGAACACAGCAATCTGTGCATGGTCCCACTCCCCCTAACAAAACACAGTAAATTTAAGGGAAGGAGAGAAGAGAGGACTGGAGCCAGAATGGCATATTCATAAATGCATGACATATATAAAAAAACAGAATGTGTGTGTGTGTGTATACATTTAAATTTTTTTGTTATATTTAACAAGACAAGTCTTTATTTATTTTTTAGTTTGGAATGAGGGAGGGTTGGGGTTGATTGAGAATTCTGTGCCTACAGGTGCTGTTCCAGTTAATTCTGTCAAGAGCAGTCATTCCTTTTTGAGGAAAAAATTATTAATAAAGACTTGAAGGGCATGAGTACACAATGTTATTTATATAAAAATGATATGGCCTACACAGATTCTCTGTAGAGATTTGTTTCATTTGAATACTTTCCTTCTTTAAATTCTTCATTCGAGAATAAAACATTAGTACTAAATATATCAATTTAATAAACATGATGAACAAACCTTACTACAGAAACTGCATGTAGTAAGGAAACTTAAAACTCGGCATGGGTGTTAATGCTGCTTCATAAATCAAAGGGTAAATGTTTATACTGTCCATCTTATTAGACTGTTACCTGTGCATTCCAAATTGATTCTTCATTTGTCATTCCTTTTGAATCCATCATTTTGTCTTGATTTCTAAGATTTTTTCTCTACACATGGAATTGAAATACATTTTCAGTATATTCCAATAGTAATACAAGACAATATGTTTTATTAAGAATAAAACAGACAGGGTTTTTCACTGGAATGAGAATTCAAAGTGAATATCAAGTTTAATTCCAAAGTAGCCGAAGTAGAAGCATAGCTGACTTAGAGAATAGTTTCCATGTCAGTTAGTTTGGCCATACAATTGAAGATTATGCTAGCGTCAGTGTACATATAATCTTAATTTTAACCCCTTAAGGACCGGACTGTTTTTGCGATGTTGTACATTTGCGACCAGGCATGTTTTTGACACTTTTGTGGTGTTTGTGTTTAGCTGTCATTTTCCGCTCTCTTTTATTGTTCCCATATAAATTATATATTGTTTTTTTCAGGACAAAAGAGGCTTTCTTTACATACCATTATTTATATAATCTCATGTAATTTAATTTTTAAAAAATGAAAAAATATGATGAGAAATTTAAAAAAAATACATGTTTTTTGACTTTTATGTGAAAAATCTTTTACTCATCTACAAAAGCGAATGAAAAAAACTGCTAAATAGATTC
The DNA here is from genome assembly GCF_036172605.1 of Pelobates fuscus. Lineage (NCBI taxonomy): Eukaryota > Metazoa > Chordata > Amphibia > Anura > Pelobatidae > Pelobates > Pelobates fuscus. The sequence goes on along the minus strand of NC_086317.1, from coordinate 388,024,882 downwards.
AAAATTTTGTCCTGAGTTTAAAAATACCCAGTGTTTACATGCTTTTTGCTATTTTCTTGCATGTTATAGGGCTATAAGTACAAGTAGGATATTGCGGTTTCAAAACATACATTTTTAAAATGTATCAATAGTGACATTGTAACACTATTATCTGTCATAAATCGCTGAATAACACCCCACATGTACATATTTTTTTTTAAAGTAGACAACCCAGGGTATTCAATATGGGCTATGTCCAGACTTTTTTAGTAGCCACTTAGTCGCAAACACTGGCCAAAGTTAGCGTTCATATTTGTTTGTGTGTGAAAAAAGTAAAAAACTAAATTGAACGCTAATTTTGGCCAGTGTTTGTGACTAAGTGGTTACTAAAAAAGACTGGACATACCCCATTTGCAATACCTTGGGTTGTCTTCTTTTGCAAATGGTATGCCATCATGGGGGTAATTCTCATTCCTGGGCTACGTAACCAACCTGGCCATTTTCAATGTAAAAATATTTGACCCATATATTTGACCCTGTAACTTTCAAAAACGCTATAAAACCTGTACATGGGGGGTACTGTTATACTCAGGAGACTTTGCTGAACACAAATATTAGTGTTTCAAAACTGGAAAATGTATCACAACAATTATATCATCAGTAAAAGTGCTGTTTGTGTGTGAAAAATGCAAAAAAAGTCACTTTCACTGACAATATCGTCGCTGTGATATGTTTTACTGTTTTGAATCACTAATATTTGTGTTCAGCAAAGTCTCCCGAGTAAAACAGTACCCCCCATGTACAGGTTTTAGGGTGTCGTAGAACGTTACAGGGTAAAATACAGTGATAGCAAATTAAATTCTCTGGACTTTCGGCCTGGGTTGGCAGGCAGGTCCCTTAAATTGCAATCAATAAAATAACTTAATTATGTAAAAATATTACATAAATACGCACGTAGAATTTAAATATATATGCATATTTATATATTTGAAGTCTACGTGTATATTTATATAATTATTTATGTAATTTTGTATATGGACATATGAATAGTTCGGATTCTTTTTATTTATTTATATATACATAGATATATATACAATTTCATTCTAATTGTATTTTGATATAAATATATATTATTATCAAAATACAGTTAGAATAAAATTTCGTATAGATATATATTTTTACATTTTTATTATTATTTTTACATGTTTAATTTAATTTAAATCCTTATTATTTGTATTTTATAATAATATATATATACAATATATATAGTTATTATATATATTATATATATACGTGTGTAATTTAATTATAAGTGTATTTTATATTAATATATGTACATATTAATATAAAAATACACTTAGCATGACATTATATATATATATGATATATAGACATATATTATATAGTTATAATATATGTCTATATATCATATATATATATATATATATATATATATATATACACATATATAATAATAATTTTTTTTATTCACTTTAACTTTACATTTTTTTTATGATTTTACACTAGCAGGGAGACTGCCTGTCAGCACAGACAGTCCCCCTGCAGGCAGACACATGGACACCTATTGTGACCATGTGGTCGCCCTGTTGGGCGATCACATGGCCACAGGGGTCCTAATCCTCCATGGGGAGACTGTCTGGGCTGCAGGCAGTCTCCCCACAACGGGAGCATCGCCAATCGCCGCCAGGGGAACGACGGCGGTCGGGTAAGTACATCCCAAAGTTAGGACGGTTCAGGACCGTCGTCGGTCGGCAATGGAAAAATGCCGATGACGGTCCTGAACCGTCCAGCGTCCTTAAGGGGTTAATAATGACAGGAGGCGAGTATTTTGCAATAGGACGTAAGGTATTCCCAGCAAATAGGCTCCTCCTCCTCTTTCAGTAGCGGCATCGTAACAGGAAAGGGTTCAATAACGAAACATAGAGAAAAAAAAGTTCATCAAATGGCATCTGGCGGGCACAACGTTGAACAACCAGTTCAGTATGATTGTGTGTATACTTAATAGTGTGTGTGTGTGTAATAAATAGTGTCAGTGACATTATGTGTATACTTAACAGTGTATGACATTGTGTGTATACTTAACAGTGTGTGTTAGCGAGAGTGTATGACATTTGTGTATACTTAATAATAGTGAGTGTTAGTGAGAGTGTGTCAGTGACATTGTGTATATATTTAATAAGTGTGTGTTAGTGTATACTTCAGCAGAGTGTGTGTTAGAGTGTGTAAGTGACATTGTGTGCTTTCTGAAGACTGTGTGAGTGACCATGCGACCAATTATATCCATAATACATTTTATAGATTATAATGAAAAAAACGTTTCTTACAGTGAACCTGTCAGACAGGTTCAGTGTAACATTAATTAACGCAAACCCATTACTATAAATTAAATCCCACAATATTATAAATAAAATCCCACCAAATGAATGAAAATATTATTATCACAGCTATAAAGTATATATTTCATGTAAAATGTATGTATTACAGACAACCCAACATGCAAAAATGCATTTCAGGGAGGTGGCTTCACAAGTTACTACGCCACCCTGTGCACATACTCCGCCTCCCCCTGACACGCTTGCGCTAACCCCCCCCCCCCCCCCCACCAACACAGATACACGTACTGGCACATACACTCTGACACACATTGAAACGCACACTAGCACATACATTCAGATACACACACATTGATGCATACACTCAGATACACACACTAAAACACAGATACACACACTGAAACACACACACATATTGACATGCACAGAAGTCATACTTTATAGATTTGATTGTGAGTGTGATTTCCGGGATATTGTGTATGATCTGCGGGTGTCAGGGAGCCGCATTCAACATGTGAGAGTGACTTGGGATGTCTGGTATTAGGTAGTATGTGTGTATGGATGTATGTATTAGGCAGTGTGCGTGTATGGGTGTATGTATTAGGCAATATATGTATTGTGCAATATGTGTGTGCAGATGGATGTATTAGGCAGTATGTGTGTATGGATGTAAGTATTAATCAGTGAGCATGTGTTAGGCAGTGTGCGTTTATGGGTCTATGTATTAGGCAATATGTGTATATAAATGTATGGATGGATGTATTAGGCAGTGTGCGTGTATGGGTGTGTATGCATTAGGCAATATGTGTGCAGGATCAGAACAAGCAGAGAAGAGGCAGCGCAGAGCAAGTAGAGAGGAGCAGAGCAAGCATAGAGGACAAGAGCAGAGCAAGCAGAGAGGAGCACAGAGAAGCAGAGCAAGTAGAGAAAAGCAGAGCAAGTCGAGAGGAGCGGAGCAGAGCAAGCAGAGAGGAGCAGAGCAAGTCGAGAGGAGCCGAGCAGAGCAAGCAGAGAGGACAAGAGCAGAGAGGAACAGAGAGAAGCAAAGCAAGTAGAGAAAATCAGAGCAAGTCGAGAGTAGCGGAGCAGAGCAAGCAGAGAGGAGCAGAGCGAGTAAAGGGGAGCAGAGCAAGCCAAGAGGAGCAGAGCAAGCAAACCATGCAAATAGAAACACAGCATGCAGAGAGGAGGCACAGCAGAGCAAGCAGAGAGGAGGCAGAGTAGAGAGCAGCACCACAGAGCAAGCAGAGAGAAGCAGAGCAAGTCGAGAGTAGTGGAGCAGAGCAAGCAGAGAGGAGCCGAAGCAGAGCATGCAAATAGAAGCACAGCATGCAGAGAGCAAGCAGAGAGGAGCAGAGCAAGCAGAGAGGAGCAGAGAAAGCATAGAGGAGCAGAGAAAGCATAGAGGAGCAAGAGCAAATGAGGCAGAACAGAGCAAGCAGAGAGGAGCAGTTATTGTGGCCCGTGGCCTCTGCCACATCTAGGTTCTGAATTAATTGCAGTGATTACAGCGAGTGGTGTGAGTGCAATCAGGGGTAAGAAGCCTTTGTGTCAAACAGTGAGTGGTATGACAGTGGCACTTACTCCTGAGACTGCAGACAGTGTCACCTTACTTATCAGAGATTGCAGACAGTTTGCAGTGCGGCCCCACGTAAGGTGTGAAATCTTACCTACCTGAGAGTGCAATTTGCAGAGGGACTGAGTGAACGGAGCGGACACTCCAGACAGTGGCACTACTACTGTAAGTAACGTGAACTTTAATTGCAGCTTTTGAGTAAATTATTTGTATGTACCCAGGATTCCATATTGTGAGCGTGAGAATGAAACAAGTCATTTTAGTTTGTGTTGGTACAGTATTCACCAACTATAGGTCAGGGCACAAACTTTAGTGCCATCCATTTTTATTTGTTCATGGAAGTAGAGCTAAATCTGCTCTTCTTACAGGAAAAATTCATTTGAGTTAGCATTTCAAAATACAACTTTGTGTCACTTTGAAATGCTTAAACTGTAGTGTAGTGAATACACTGTTAAGTGACCATTTTCTATGTATGTGAAATATTTATATAGAAGTGTTAATTTAAATTTCCTTCAAATTGCATGTTGTAAATTATTTTAAAAATAAATATTTAAAAAAACAACAACTACGGTAGTTTTGTAACAATTCTGGCATCATGAGATATTGTTACAATTGCATATCTAAAGCAGACTTTAGCATATTTAACAAGGCGCTGGAAATCTGAATTTTGTTAACTTTTAAATGTTCTCCACAAGTGTGTGTATGTGTGTATACACACATATATATATATATATATATATATATATATATATATATATGAAAACAAGGGTCTGGCTGCACTCACCTAAACATGCTTAAATGGGGTGCTGCTGGGGGCCAATAAGTACAGTAAAAATAGAAATCCAGCGCACTCACTTATCAACTAAACAGCTACTTTGATGCTGACAGATTTGACTAGTTTTATTAAAAACACCTAATCTAAGCAAAAAATAATGGGGGTTTAGTTACACTATATGATCATACATTGCATAAGCCTGCCACAAACATCAATGTACCCCATCTTTGGCAGGTCCTACTCTCACTGCCAACTGTCTACTAAATGAGCTACTCACTTGGGGAAATCCTTCCATCTCGAGTTCTCTGCAGTACAAGGCTTAAATAGGGTCCTGAGATGAGACACCTGTGACAGGGGGCGGTGCAAAACCAAGGAGCTGGCTAGACTCCTAAATATATATGGGAAAACAAGGGTCTGGCTGCGCTCACCTAAACAGGCTTAAATGGGTTGCTGCTGGGGGCCAATAAGTACAGTAAAAATAGAAATCCAGCGCACTCACTTATCAACTAAACAGCTACTTTGATTACTATATATATATATATATACACATGTTTTGTAATTGCCCCCCTACTTCTATCCCTGGCCCCCCATGTGCCCCTCCTAAATATGAATGCTGGAGACGCCACTGCTTGCTTCCAATAGTTCCTTTAACGTGGTTCGTTTCAGTGCAGCATAATTTGTCTCCATTCATCCGTTCATTCGTATAGCCGAAACATAAATTTTTACATTTGTATGAACCAAACACACGAACGCTGCTTTGTTGCGAGGCTTGTTGGGGCGGGGCCGGGCCGCCGAGCTGAGCGGTCGCAGGAAGGACCAGCTCCAGCAAACCCCGATCTAAAAAGCCTGCAAACTGAGACTTTTCATAAATTAAAGGACCATCAACTGCGACCCTTGGTGTGCCAGGGTCGCCAGAGCCGAGGAGAGGCTTGCTCCTGGAGTTTTAGCCCCTCGGGGGTGAGATCTATATCAGACGGGACCTTGCCCGGCGGTGAGTGGACGGCCGCCGCTCCACTATCCTGCCCAATGGAGCCCGACAGACAAGCTGAACCTCTGCGGACCCAGTCCTGATTGCCCCCCTCTCTGGACCGGGGGGGTGATCCCGGTCCTCGCCCCATAACAGCACATGGAGGCACTGTCATGCCCAAATCAAGATGGCTGCCAGACCTGGGCCCGCTTCTTTGAAGGCCTGCACACGGCCTACACTCACAAAAAGCTGGAAACCTGTGCGAGTAATTTTGGAAGCTGCAAACGAGCAGACAACCTCCTGTCCATCAATACCAACCTGCCAAAGAACAAAGCATGGAACGGCCCCTACTGTGTGTCCCTCGGGTGATACCGCTGAAGTGCAGACGCAGACGGACATCGCAATCTGAGCACCAGCCTCAACGGCACAACCTCCAAGCAAGCTGCCTGTTACCCGAACCGCAAACTGCCCAGGAGGATCCTAGTCGGCAATTACACGAACCAGAAAGCCCACACGCCACAGATCAAACGACCAGTCAGGACTGGCCTCACAGAGGCTCTGCACTCAGGTTACGGCTAGGGCTCGGTGGAGCGACCTGCTCAAGCATGCTGGACTCAGGTTTCTAGGTGGCCATGCCTCACTCTCCAAGGGCAGTGGCTGAGAGAGCTAAAGGCAATCTCTACAATCTCTAAGCTAATATTTCTTGTGTCATAGCCTGTAAACCAACTCATATGCCTTGTTAGCTGTAGTCCTAGCAATTAACCCCTGAGGAACTAATAGGCTGAAACCTCACTCGTTCTCTACAAGCCTCTGAGTTTAAATATGGCTGTACCCCCACCGGTGCATAGGACGAGCTTTATGTCACTAGTAGTTATCATTTATATGCACTAAGTAATAATCATATGTAAGTCTCATCTTCACCACCAGCCATTATTAATAGTTGCTATGCCTAGCTATCTACCACTATAATTATAAAATTGTGCAGTTGTCAGACAGGCATAAAGTACCCCTGTTAACAATCTCAACACCTTAAAATTATGCATGTGTCTGCAAATGTCAAGCTACTATAAAAGTATAAAATTGTGCTTATATACTCATGTACCTCAATTGTTTAGCACACTGTCGAACCTGTGGATTGCCGTTGGGGTACCGCAGGTCTGTATATACTATCCTTATGCACAGAAAAAAAAAAGGAATCTAGTTGGATCTTTGAGCTCCAAACATTATGTCCTAAACCTAAAGGATTAAATATTGACTTTGAGATAGGTCCCATTTTATAATATAAAACAACTTTTTATTTCTAGACCTAATTATCTTTTACACTTTTATCTGTATGTCCTATAAGTATTATTTGCTTAATGTACACCTTTTATGTAATATGTCCTAAATGGCTAAATTCTATTGAGTGATATGTTTCATCTTTTATATATACTTTTATTTTTCCATTTTATTATATTTCTAGTTTTAATTGTCAGCACTTTATATGTATAGTTTACATCTCACTTTCCTTGTGATAATATATCGTATTCTGACTGAATTAATATCTAACAATTTGATTCTTTTGTTGCCCGTATGCTTTCACTCTTCAAATATGGCCTCTGTATGGACTTTAAATTATACTGGGATGTATTCCGCCTCCCCCTCCCCCTCCCCCTGACGAACATGAATACGTCACTACACGGCCGCCGGATATGGCGCCGCAATGACAAAACCGGAAGTGACGACTGCCGATTAGGACGGAAACCGAAATGATGAACCGGAGCTAGCCGCATATTGTGGCCATGTTGAGAAGATCAAGGCGGACGCATAGAGAATACAGGGTGATAATGGACATCTTGGGGGAGGCAGGAATACACGGCCAAGGCCGGAAGTATTTCTTATATGGGAAAAGGGGAGGGGTTGTTTTATACACACCTGTAATTATTTTTTAATTGTTTTCCATATAAAAATAAGAGCTATTTTAGTTGTAACCTATATACTGCACCTGAGGAAGACCCTCTACATTGGGTCGAAACGCTTTGTGCTTTTTATTGTTTTCTATTGTGTATCAATAAATTATATTCATTATATCTAGATCTGGCTACCTGGTTCCTGATCTTCCTGACCGAGGACTGCAAACACCTCCTGGGGGGACCTAACTCATATATATGCACATCTGATTGATGCATTCTACCTGCATAGTTTAGAGCAAACTCATAAATGCTCTAAAAATTGTGAGTTTTTCCAAGCTTCTCACTTTTACACTTTATGTTTAAACATATTACCCTATGTTGGTGTTCTATATTAACAGAACCTAGGGACGTTCTACAAAGCCTGTGGAGCTATACTCAACTTGCGCAATCACCTTTTATTTCCGTTGTGTTCAATATGTAATCCTGGACATCTGCTATTAGTCTGGTTACAATAGGAAAGCTATATATTGAAACCCTTCGTCACTCATCCACAAACTGTTGGATTAGAGACTAGGGTAAAGAGGTCAGGATGGTGGTACCAGTTCCACTTCAATGTGGGCTTGAACCCCAATATTAACACAAAAATTACAAAAAGATATATTAATTGGGTAGCTCCCCTTTAAAAGGAAAAAGGGGGTGCTCCCAATCAACCTGGTAGTAGAAAAAGAACGCCAATTGATACAAGCATATACCTATAGATATGTCCAAAGTTAAAAAAGGTAACCACAGGGAAAGCCTATATGTATATAATGGACACTGAATAAACATGTATCCTAACATAAACAGTGATACACTGCAACTTTATTAAACATACTGTAGAGAGGATACAATGTATCAGTGTCTAAAAAGTGCTTGTAACCCTGAAATCCTATGTGGATATATCTCAATATCCAAATCACAGTTAAGGCATATTGAATGCTAAAATGTAGAGATATATTATATTGAGTGATCCACAGAGGAGAAAAAAGTAAATGTAATACCTTGAGATCTTATGGTAGTTAAACAGGTAGGGCAAATGGAGACAGCATAAGGTAGAATGAGAAAAGGACACAGAATGTCTGTTATTCAGTAGCTTTAAAGTTGCTTATTGGATGCATAGTAGGAGGAGTGAAAGAATATGTACTGTGGTAGAGGTAATACAATAGAGAAAGAATCTCCTAATAATCGCCACTATTCTAGACTCCTATAATCTCCCCTTAACGCTGTCCCCTTAAACTGCAGCCACTACACTGGTATAACTCCTAAAGAAATAAACATTTAAACTAACGAAAAAAGCGAAATGAAAAGGTGTCAATAGGAGATTCCCTCGTTCATCGTGAAGTGCTCAGTGAGTGAGGGAAATCAGAGAAGAAAAACCCGACGCGCGTTTCAGAGTACAAGACTCCTTCGTCAGGGGCTGAAAATTGCCGCCCGAACTCCCCCCGGTATTTGAATGTGAACTAACCAATCAGAGATGTTGGAATGAATTCCGTCATTAATGACGTGTCGCTTTGCGACCACGTGGGATTGCTGTGGGCGGAGTATGGAGCCACAGCATCAGAATGATTGGCAGCTGGTTTCCTCCCTCTTTGCCCGGACTGGAAACGATCTGAAACAAGTTTAATATATGTTGCGAATGAGCTCCACAGTTATCAGGAGAACTTTATAGTCTCTCTCACTGTTAATACTACATGAGTGTGTACAGGTGTACTAGATTCTTTTATGCAAACCAATAAGTTTGAATGACTATCTGTTCCTGTCCAAATTAAAAATAATAAAGGTGCGTGCACGCAGAAGTAAATTCACACTGAGACACAGGGTTCAGGTTAATGAAAGAACTTCAGGAAATTTAATGGCAAGGCTTAAAAAGGCCTAAAGAATTCAAGATAACAACAAGTAAACATTATTAATTGGTTTAGGTGTTAAGTGGTTAGTTAAATGCCCTCCCATCAAGAGGTGGTGACATCCTTGACACGGGAGTGGACACAAGATGCAGGCACCATCTTGTTAGCACGAGGTGCTCACTCGATGGGAGGGGTGCTTTGGCAACCATTTTGAGTAGTTGGCTTTGTTAGTTTCAAGGTTAGTTTTCAAGGCTGTGGGGATATTTATGGGATAATAATAGTAAACAGATGAGAAATTGCCCACTATTTCAATTCTCAGATCCCTAATCGTTATCGTGTTAAATGAAATTTATATCACATAATTAATATTACTAATTGTTATAAAAATAGATCATTTTTATTTCTTAACAATTTAAATAATAATGATGAGTAACATGCATGATAATAATCAATGGAATTTCAGTATAAAATGGTATGCAATACAAAGTGGCAATTTACTTCCTGGTTAATACAGCATTGAATCTACAAGCTGTCAAGACAATTTACGACTTTCTTTACAGAGAGGGAGAGTTTCACTGGGAGACAGAGAATTCTTCAGCGTGTAGCGTAAAGCAATAAAGCCATAAAGACTTTCAACTGGCAGTTTAGAAATAACCCTTGCAATGCTGGCTAGACCTCCTAAGTAGTTAAGATCTACTCCTATGTAATTTTAATAAAATAACATTTAACCAGTCATCAACCATTTCCTTGATTTTATCCAATGAGAGAAATCTACTATGTTATATTAGCTGATATTTTATTAATTTGTCTAAACAGATATTTTATCTCATTTTAGAGCCAATCAATACAGCTGGATAAATGGTCATGATATGCTAACGTGATATTAATCACATAAATACATTAATGGCTATATTAATCCCAGCTGCAGATGGGATGCTATAACCATATATATATTCTTTAATAATTAAGATTTCTAAATATGAAATCTAATCATGATTTATCCAGTCATATATCATGCTATTAATTTAATTAATTTAAATTAATTAATTAATTATATGCCTGTATATTTACCAGTTAAGTAGATATTTTCTCATCAGATGTTCTCAGGTAGCTAAGTGTCATGGATCTCTTTCTCTGCATGGAGTGTAAGAGTTTCTTGGTTACTCTGATCGCCCGATTCTGCCTGGATCTCTCTGAATCTCCCGAGAGTGTTGTAATGTCTCTCTCTTCAATCTTTGAATTTCCCACTCTCCCTTTGTCTTAACTTTTTAAAGGGGAAATTCCTCTAAGTGATAGCCAATCACAAATGTGGGGTGTGGTTCCCTTCTAGGTAACCATTCTAGTATTTGAACTCTAGATGGCAGTATTGTTCCACTACACATACCTATCCAGGAAAGAGTTAACTTTTCCTGGTGGCTATTTTTGACGTCATTTGCGTTATCTATATGTGGCTATAACTTATTTTTTTTCTGTCAGATCACAGGGTCTTTCTCAGTTTTGTCCAGACTATGCGTCTGCAAATTCTGCTATAATTCCTAAAATTGATAGTTTATGAACTAAGTTTCACCTTAAACTATAATGGGACGTTGTACAATATCGAAAGTAAAATTTAATTATGTAATCCTCTGTCACCCAGGTCTGGGTTTTTAGAATTTATTATATTCCATTAGTACCTAGACAGCCTCTTATCTATTTGGTTTGTTTATATACACATTCCGTTCAACTCGGGCAAAGTGGCTAGTTTTAGAGAAAGGATAGAAATTTTGTGTCTCTTTTGTTAGCTTGAAGATACAAAATGGAGTCTGGTCTGTTTAGCAATGACTTCAGAATATACACTTTGTATTTCTATCATAGCACAAAATGTCTGCCGATATAAATACCCTGACATAACCCCCCTTTAGTGCATAACATAGCCAAATAATTAGCTTATGAGTAGGCACTATGGAAGTTACAAGACATATTGTGCAATCACATCATTTCTAACATAGGCCTTTGCCTGGAATGAACATATTCGTATATTTTTGTACCTGTAAGTGTTTTGAACTTTATGCTTAGTACAATCAACCATAATAACATTATTATCATGACACACCCAATAACAATCTTAACATGGATGAACCAGTCAACACGATCAATAAGGTCAGTATCTAACTCAGAGTATTTAAATGTGTCCACAGAAATGTTATCTTTCTTGATTGACATTTGGATAGTGTGGTTGGGCTTATGGTCCAGCAAGAACTTTAGATTAGGATCTAGAGGGATATCTAGATTCTCGAAGGGATCCACCATCTCAATAGCACTTTCGAGGACGTCAGTGTACACTGGGTATAGCGTAACGTCACTGATGGTGATACGAGAGTCGTGGGGAACCTTGATCAGTGATACAGGTGCTGGTAAGGCAATTACTTTATTAGTCACCTGGTCACTGCGAAAAACACTCATGTTTTTAAGACACGTGCTTACCAACCATTTATCTTTTACTAAGAGAGCATGTACTAACGCATTACTGTCGGTTTTTGACATAGTCACTTGACATGTTTCAGAGCCATGTTTAAGGTACTCGATTCCACACAAAGCATTGGTAGAATCGTACACAAAAGGTTTTCCATCACATTGGAAATTATTGTCTTTGAATTTTTCACAGTCATTCAAAATGGGTATTGAATACCAATCTGGTATCCACGGTTGAAAAGCCAAAACATCTGGGGTTTGGACTTTTACATGGATATTTTCCTTCCATGTACCAACGTTGTAAATTGTTTTCATTTGAAAAATGTTTTTGGGAGTTACATATGGTATGGCCAATAAAAAGCAAATCTCCATACGTTCCGGATCAATTAAGAGAGGTAAAGCGCTCCCCATCTCAAAGGCCAGATTTAATTGCATGGGCTCAATTGTTTCTCCATCCACATTGGCAAGCATCGCATGAAGAATATCCTTGAATACAAAATACAGAGGTATGCGTCCCCCTGCCAATTCGATCATTCCAGTTTGCACTTCGTCGAGAAAAGCAAGTGTGTGGAACAATATTGGGTCATGCAGAAATAGAAGTTCACGCTTAAATAAGTCATGACTTTGGTGCAACTCAGTGGATTTGGCAATTAACTCTGAATGGTTCAAACATAAAGTGCGCTGTGCCTTTAAATAACTGTGCATTCACAAATCTGTGCAAAACACAACACTCATAAAAGTGCTAAAGTGTCAAATGTGCTAAATACCCAATATTGTGACATATATCATATGCACTATCAATTATACAATTTATTAAAGTGCTAAGAAGAAAAATTATTCTGTTTTAAACAATGATTAATAAGTGCTAGTTTGTGAATCAGTATAGCTAATTAGGTATACAAACCCAAATTTGATAAGAATAACTTGATTCTCCACATGTAAAACAAAAAGAGACAAAATGCAATAGTATAATATTGTTTTGATACTAATAAATATTTAAAAAATGTAATGAACACTCACAAACATGGAGCAGGTAAAGAGACTGCTCAGGCTACCCTCGCTTTCTCACTGTTACACAGTGTCTCCAGGAAATGAACTGCTAACCTACAAAAGTCTGCGGAATATTTTATCAATAAAATTTATTTTATATTTGACGGCCGCCCGATCGTTTTTTCCCCATTGGAATCTGTAAGCAGTTCATTTCCTGGAGACACTGTGTAACAGTGAGAAAGCGAGGATAGCCTGAGCAGTCTCTTTACCTGCTCCATGTTTGTGAGTGTTCATTACATTTTTTAAATATTTATTAGTATCAAAACAATATTATACTATTGCATTTTGTCTCTTTTTGTTTTACATGTGGAGAATCAAGTTATTCTTATCAAATTTGGGTTTGTATACCTAATTAGCTATACTGATTCACAAACTAGCACTTATTAATCATTGTTTAAAACAGAATAATTTTTCTTATTTGCACTTTAATAAATTGTATAATTGATAGTGCATATGATATATGTCACAATATTGGGTATTTAGCACATTTGACACTTTAGCACTTTTATGAGTGTTGTGTTTTGCACAGATTTGTGAATGCACAGTTATTTAAAGGCACAGCGCACTTTATGTTTGAACCATTTGTATCTTAGTGTTTTATGAGCTTTTACACTTATAAGGTGCTGCTATTATTTAGTATATACAATTTTTAGTCACTTGAAATACATTGCGCCATTTTTAGCTTGTTATTTGGTTAAATTAACTCTGAATGCAAATTTGTTGTAACAACTGTGTCTTCCACAATAGTTAACACGTCTTGGAGAAGTGTTCTTTGCTGGTTTATCACCTGATGAATATCGGTAATGTGTTGCTTTAGCGCATAGATATCCATATCCAGCTTTTGGACAGTAATAGAGTTGGCTGCAGACATTCCAGTTGCGACAACTGCACCGACAGTGGCACAAACTAATGCAACAATTATAGCGGTGAGGAACCTTTTGGCTCGGTTGCTCATTGAAATAGAACTGGATACAAATGGTTTCCGGGCTTGCTCCAATATGTTTCGCACACGGTCCTGTGCTCTTTGGAGGTGCATCTGGTACCAAGTCTGTAACTCAGGAAGCTGCATCGATGAAATGTTGTACGCCTTCTCGATGGAAATCTTGGGGTCCAAGCTGACGAACACACGCCGGGTGAGGATCCTCTTCTCTGTCAAGATGAACCCTGGTGTCTCTTGAATCAGGATGCCGGAGGATGGTCCCATCTCTGCGATCGGGTCGGTCCGTAGCTCTTGGCACAGGAGCAGTACGATCCAGAAACACGCCACATCCTTCTTGGACATCTTTCGACAGTCACGGATCAGGAACTCGTTTCAGACTTATCTACTAATGATTCAAGGTTTGTTAAGTATACAAACTTATACTAGTGTGACATCACTTGGCCTAGGACAACACATTATTACGATTCATCAACATATGTATTCTCTCTAATTCTATTTTTATAACTTCATCCCTCACTACATTTATTACTGACTCCTCAGCAATATGCCTATAGCAGTTAAACAAGTTAGTAACCTGCTTAGAAAATGTAGTGATTGGATGGCAAGGAAATGGTTAATGACATGAACGTACATGAGATCATGGCACATCACAACATTTTACATCATACTATACCACGTGAATCAAGCATTCATCCAGGTTAGTCGTTCACCCTTCTGCATCTGAATCCACACCTATAATCCTTAATTGAGATTTAGGATGACAAGCACGCAACTGGTTAATGTGAACCCACTTTTCAATAAAATCACCATCCTTAAGAATTTTTATTTTGTACGCTACTGGGGAAATTTTGTCAATGATGACATATGGCCCTTGCCAAGAAGGTAAAATTTTATTTTCCTTGACTTGATTTCGCGCAAAATTATACAGATAGACTTGATCTGTTATCTCATATTCCTTTTTCGTGGTTTTTAAATCGTAATAGGTTTTAACCCCTGTCGCTGCTTTTTCTAGATTATTTTGGGCAAAAGCAAACGCATGCTGTAAATAACATACAATGGAAACAGGTTATACCCTTAACCTTTAACTGCAGTCTCTATTACTACAGTAATGTGGATGAACCTATCTTTCCTGGATAGTCAAACACTAATAAGTCACAAATAGCAAAAAAGAATCAATTATAGATCTTATGTATTAAATGCAGCAGATTAAATAATAGAGTCCAATTTTGATCTGTGCAAATTTCCTTTATCCCAGGTATTTCTCTTCAGTAGTAACACTCCACAGTAGAGTTGAATATATGAAAAAAGTATGCAGAGAAAAAAAATATAATTAATAAAACTCTGTATTATTGTAATGCTTAAGAAGTAGTCAAAATTAATTTAAAAATAAAACTTGCTTTATTTAGCTCTTTGCTGAAATCGATATAAAAAAGCTCAAGTAAAAAGTTTTCATAAAATAATGACAGAAAAAAAACGTCATTGGCATATATCTATCGGCTGATTTGCAAAGTGCATGTTAGGTGCAGACCTTGTATTGCTCACGGCGTCCCGGATCAGCAGCTTGATGTTGCCTTGCTGGATACAATATAGGTGAGTGTGTCCTAGATGCTGACTTGCTGTGATCAGCCCTCAGTCCTTCCAGACGCGTTTCTCCGTCACAGCGGCTTTAAATGCTTGCGCAAATCTTCAATATACTGATGCGTAGTGGCAGCATTGATCAAATTATGATCCGAAGTACGATACAGTAAATGCTGTGGTAAAACCATCTTTCTTCCTGTCATCAATTCAAAAGGTGACAATTTGGTAGCAGTGCTAGGTGTAGCTCTAATCGCCATTAAAACTAGGAGCAATTTAATGTCCCAGTCTTTACCAGACTCCTTAACATACTTCTTTAGAATATTAACGATAGACTGGTTATATCGCTCTACCCCCCCGCTAGACGCAGCGCGGTATGCAATATGTAGCTTTCGTTTAACACCTAGAATATTCCACATCTTAGCCATTACTTCACTGGTAAAATGACTACCTCTGTCTGACTCAATTCTTTGAGGCAGACCGAACCTGGAAAAGACATGGTTAATCAACAAAGTGGCGCACACGGTATTCGTGTTCTCTTTACAAGGCAAACATTCTATCCACTTTGTGTACATACATGTAACGGTTAACATGTATTTGTTACCTCTTGAAGATCTTGTTACAGGACCTATAAAGTCAATTTGGATATCAGACCAGGGTAATGACACCCCCCTCTTCTGAAGTGGTGCACGATGGGTTGGACCATGGGGTTGATATTGCGGACAAATCAAGCATCCCTGACAGTATGTCTTAACATCTCTTAACATGTGTGGCCAATATGCATAATCACGCAATATCTCATATGTGATCTTATCACCACGATGCCCAGATGTAGGTGCATCATGTGCGTGTTGGAGCATTAACCCTCGGTATACAGTTGGGACTACCCATTGTTGAATACCATGTTTAGAAGTTCTGACCAGCAACTCATCCATGATACTAAATTGGACTTTATATCTCATCAAGATTCGTAAATCTTCATTATTTTTACAATTCTCATCTGTGATGGGATTGGCAGTAGGGTCTTCTATATGTTTATAGAATATGCCTATGACGGGATCATTCTTCTGACTTGTAATCAGGTCCTCACTAGGAGCTTCTTGACTCCATTGCACAACATTTAAGTCGGCATTATCTCTAGCCTGTCGTCTAGTTATGGCTTCAACATGAATTGAACCCATAAGATCATCAATGTTTAGGGTTTCACCATTGATGGCTGCTTGTTTTGCCAGTGAATCGGCTAAGTCATTACCATCCTTGTCAATACCTTCTATCTTAGAATGGCCTTTGGTTTTCTTCCAATATATGGTTAAACCATGTTCCTTAACCAACTCATCAATTTTACAAAACAATTTTCCATGTTTAACAGGTTTGTTATTGCTTTTCAGCATTTGGTTACGTTTCCAGCTAGGCAGATATTCAACGAAACTGTTGCGAACATAGTTGGAATCAGTTATGATAACAAATACTGTGATACTATATTCTATTGCCATTTGAATGGTCTTATATACTGCACAGAGTTCGGCTATCTGACTGCTTTTGGGACCAATACTGTATCCTATAGGTACATTGGGATAATCACCTATCCAGGCGATTCTGATACCTGCAACTAATTTCCGTTCAGCACCAGCGACGTGGTGATATGAACAACCATCAATGTATACCCACGGTAATGGTCGACAGTATTCCTCGTCATAAACTTTATAAGGGGATAACAATTGCTCTTCTAGGAAGTCATCTCCGGTGTCATTATCATCCAGAGATGGAGCAGTACAGTCATGTAGTTCTGCTAAACCTTGGGCAACTGGGCTTCTCTTATTATGTTTATAACGGACTTCTAACGGCCATCCCTGTAAGGATAGAGTCCATGCAGTAATCCGACTGTTAGAGAGATTACCGTCTCTAATTCTTTCACTCTGCAGATACTGTAGAGGTTGGTGAGCCGTTTCTACAATTATTTTCACCTCCTTGGATATAGCTACGAAAATTTTGTAGTGCCCAGACAGACGACAATAACGCCTTCTCACACGTGTTGAATTTAACTTCAACAGGTGACAAAGTCTTGCTAGCATATGCAATAACTTTGTTTAAACTGTCCTGCTTCTGATACAGAACAGCACTTATGCTTAAATCGGTATATCCTGTCTCCAGATAGAAGGGTTTAACCCCCTCTGGGTATGCTAAACAGGGTGCCTGAGTGAGCTTCCTCCTCAGTTCACTTACCACTAGGTCCTGAGGCTCCCCCCAGTTCCAGGTAGTTTCCTTTTTAAGCAGGTGTAAGAGTGGTTTCGTTATTTCTGCATAGTTATCTATAAACTTACGGGAGTAGTTAGTCATACCAAGGAATGATCTTAATTCCCTGATGTTTGAAGGTGTTTTAGCCTTTAGTACGGCTTTGTCAGGATCGGGACAGGGATCCAACACGCAAAGTACAAACAGGAGGTAGGTACGTATACCGGACCTTAGAATGGCCGGACTAACGTAAGGAGTAAGCAAAGAATGGTCTAGAGACAAGCCGAGGTCGAGGGAACGAGAGAGCAGATAAGCGAGAGACAAGCCGAGTCAAAGGGTAATAGAGGTAAGCAGGGTAGAACAAACAAGCCGGGTCAAAACCAAAGAGACAAATAGATAACAAGAGCACTGAGTGACTAGACAAGCTAGAACCACGACAGGGCAATGAACAAATGCAGAAAGCCCTACTTTATACCCTGGTTCTAGATAGGTAATCACGCCCCCGACGAGTCCTGATTCGTGCTCGGGACTTGATTGACAGGTCGGAACGGATTGTCGTCATGACGTCGGCTACTGAGCGCCGCGTCATAAAAGGAAGCGGGTCCCTCGCGGCCGGCGTGTAAACGACCGAGAGAACTGCGAGGAACGAATGAGTCAGCCCCTCTGAGAGGATGAACGTCTAAGTGTCTCACCTCCTCTGAGGTAGAGACAACAGGTACCCTGACAGTACCCCCCCTCTCAGAAACGCCCACCAGGCGGAAGGAACCGGGGCGAGATGGAAAACGAGAGTGAAAAGCCCTGCGGAGGCGAGGAGCATGCACATCCTCCTGAGGTACCCAAGTCCTCTCCTCAGGGCCATATCCCTTCCAGTCAACAAGATATTGTAACCTCCCCCGAGAGATTCGAGAATCGAGGATGGAGTTGATCTCATACTCCTCCTGACCCTCAACCTGAACAGCGCGAGGAGAGGATACAGTGGAGGAAAACTTGTTACATACTAGAGGCTTCAACAAAGAAACATGAAAGGAGTTAGGAATGCATAAGGCAGATGGAAGGACCAGACGATACGCAACTGGGTTAATTCGAGTCAGAACCCTGTAAGGACCAATGTAACGAGGGGCGAATTTCATAGAAGGAACCTTCAAGCGAATGTTTCTGGTACTCAGCCATACCCTATCACCTGGAACAAAAACCGGAGCCGCCCTTCTACGCTTATCAGCGTGTTTCTTGAACAACGCGGAATTATGCAGGAGAATTAGTCGAGTTTGATCCCACAACTTCCTCAAATTGGCAACATGAATGTGGCAAATCTAGCCACTTCTGGACTACATTCAGTACAGGTTGTCCGTAGGCTGAAGATATACTGTGTAACGTTAAATGTATATGTATTGTCCTATGGCCGTTCGCATGCTGGCAGCCGTATGCTGCCAGCATACAAAGCATTCATACGACGAAACACGGCTATCCGGGCCGTTCGCCGTACGAATGTGGACTCCCCAGGTAGACCACACACTCACAGGTCGTGTGGTACCAATTAACCGGTTGCAACATTGTTGCAATCGGTAATTAAGGGCTCTCCTAGGTGGCCGTCGTTCGACTACCGACCATGCGGCGGTCGGCCATCTTGGATCCTTTGTCTCTGCAGCGGTGTTCGGTCGTCGAGAGCCTGGAACTGAAAACGGCTACTCAATGATCCGAACACCGCTGGACTTCTAGAGCGTTCGGGAGTTCCGCGTTCGGTACATTATATGTCCCGTACTTATTCGGTACTTTTAAACCCACTTTAATGTTTAACTGTATTATGTGCGGCGTTCGGTCAATTCAGCTGGGATCGGAGCGGTATTCTCACAAAGTGTGCGATCCGACCCCAGCTATCTACCGAACGTTCAGTTATTCCGAAGTACCGAATATTGTGTGAATTATGGATTTTAATGTCAATTGTCGGTTTTG
Source organism: Pelobates fuscus (assembly GCF_036172605.1). Taxonomy (NCBI): domain Eukaryota; kingdom Metazoa; phylum Chordata; class Amphibia; order Anura; family Pelobatidae; genus Pelobates; species Pelobates fuscus. The sequence goes on along the minus strand of NC_086317.1, from coordinate 388,005,258 downwards.
CTGCACGAGGGGATAATCCACTTAATCGTCCATTTTAGTGGGAGTATCCTTCTCGTGCAGCAATGCCTGTTGGGAAAGTCACAATGCATGTTGGGAGAAATCCCCTGGAATTACTGTATGGAAACCCCTTGCATGGGGAACTGTATAAATATGCTGCCTGTGAATAAACCGAGTTAGTACTTTCTATTCTGACTGTGGATTTCCTGAATGTACCAACGGATATCGTATGCTGTTACACTGCATTCCGTTACAATTGGTGGCAGCGGTGGGATCCGAACCTTACAGCCGAAAAAGCAGCGTTCGTGGAAACTGGAACTACCGAACAAGGAAAGCAAGGGCAATTCGTATGGAGATTGATTATACCATACTAAAACGACAGACTTTAAAAGAGCTACTAGAAGCCAGGGGTAAGATAGCCAGCAACAAATCTAAGGCTGTGCTGATCGCTGAACTGATGGAGGGAGACAGAGCCCGCAGCGCTACACCCCCACCAGCCATGGAAGAGACCCCATTCCAAAAAGAGCTACGAACCAGGTTGGCGTTCCTACCGCAACCAGTACCGCTGGAAATATTGACCGTAATGGTATCGGATGTACAGGATTATCTGATGGCAACCAGCACACCAGCGACACCGCCTAGGGCAGAGTCTGTTACTGCATCCGCCTACGGACAGGTAAAGCCCAAAGTCCCACATCACGCATTTAAAGCGTTTTGTGAAGAAAAGGACGAAAGTGATGGGTATTTGCAGGACTTTGAGCGGCTGTGCGATTTGCACGATTTGGAACCCGCAACATGGGTGCCGCTGCTGGCAGGCAAATTATCGGGTAGGGCGGCTGAAGCCTACCGTGCTGTACCCCGAGAGGACAGCAAGGATTACCCTAAAGTAAAGAGGGCGATCTTGGAGAGGTATGCTATTACCCCAGAGGCATACCGGCGGAAATTCCGGGGCTTGCGCAAGCCTGAGAAAGATTCTCATGCAGAATGGGCGCACAAGCTGGACCAAGCATCACTAGGCTGGATACAGGCCAGCAACGCTACTAACATGGAGGAGTTGAGGCAGTTAATGCTGCTGGAACAGTTTTTTAATGGTGTGTCCCCAGAAGCACAAGAATGGGTGAGAGACCGTAAACCACTCACCCTACCCGAAGCCGCTAAATTGGCGGATCAGCATTTTGATGCCAGGAGGCATCACGGTGCCCAAAATAAGACTCTCCCTCGGATTACAGGGCCCCCCAGTAATTTTATCCCTACCGGCCCCACCACACCCCTGCACAGGCCGGCACTGAATACTCCACCACCCCCCTCCCGATACAACGGCCGGGCTAACATTCAGTGTCACACCTGCAAGCAGTGGGGACACATTTCTCGAGAGTGCACCCAAAACCGGAGCCGACAAGCTTGGAATCAGGTGCGACAAAATTTGGCACCCAGGGCTGCTGCACACCATTACCAGGTAGCGCCCGCCACCCAAGAATTGCTGAGCGCTCAAATTGAGGAGCCTCTAGGGGTGCTGCACGAAGTAATGTCAGTCCGAGCCACCGACAACCGACAACATCATCGGCAGTTAGTAACCCTGGAGGGGAAGGAGGTACAAGGGCTCCGGGATTCGGGAGCCACTTTAACTTTGGTTGCTCCACATTTGGTACCGGGCGCAACCCACACTGGCGGCTCCGTGGCAGTACGGGTGGCCGGGGGAGCAGTATACCGGCTACCTACTGCCAAAGTTCATTTGGATTGGGGTGTGGGAGAGGGGACTGTAGAAGTGGGGCTGATGCAGAATTTACCTGCCGATGTTGTACTGGGGAATGACTTGGGCCAAATGACTTCCGCTTTTATCCCCCAGGCTCCGTACCAGGAGGCCCTCCCCGTAACCACCCGGCAACAGGCTCGCACCACGGCTACACCGATACACTCTGAGGCTCAGGTAAGAGACCATGTTCCCCAACTGACCACCATGTCCTGGGATACCCCGACTACCTTCGCGACCGAAGTCCAGACCGATCCCACTCTCCAAGTATATAGGGACCGGGCACAGACAGACCAAGCAGGGTTAGAGGGGGAGCGGTTCATCTGGGAGAAAGAGTTGCTATACCGTGTCACGGCAAAAGATGTGGGGGGGTCTGTCACCTTAACTAATAAACAGCTAGTGGTACCCCAGAAGTATAGACAAGAGCTGCTGAAAATTGCTCATGACATCCCCTTGTCAGGACACCTAGGGATGACCCGTACCCGATACCGTTTGACACATGTCTTCTTCTGGCCCGGGATCTCTCAGGATGTGCGCCAGTATTGCACCTCCTGCGACGTCTGCCAGCGTGTAGGTAAACGAGGGGATCGCCACAAGGCCAGGCTATGTCCCCTACCCATCATAGCAGAACCCTTCAGCCGAGTAGCGGTGGATATCGTAGGGCCCCTGCCAAAACCCAGTCCCTCTGGCAAAATATATATCCTAACTATAGTGGACTACGCCACCAGGTACCCCGAAGCTGTGGCCCTCTCTAATATCCACGCTGAGACCGTAGCGGAAGCATTAATGAAGGTATTTTCCCGAGTAGGGTTTCCCCAAGAGATAATCTCAGACCGAGGGACCCAATTTACGGCCGAAGTTACCCAACATATGTGGAAGGTGTGTGGCATTAAGCCAATAGTTAATTCCGCCTACCACCCCCAGTCCAATGGGCTATGTGAGAGGTTCAACGGGAAGCTGAAGCAGATGCTTCGGACGTTCGGGGAAACCCACAAAGACTGGGAGAGGTTTCTGCCTCACCTACTCTTTGCCTATAGAGAGGTTCCCCAGGAGTCGACAGGATTCTCCCCGTTTGAACTACTATTTGGGAGGAGGGTGCGGGGACCCTTGAACTTGATTAGGGAACACTGGGAGGGGGAGAGTACCACTAACGAAACCCCTATCATATCATACGTCCTGGAGTTCAGGGACCGTCTGGAGGCGCTAACTCAGGCCGTACACACCAACCTCCAGGCGGCCCAGCAACGCCAGCGACGCTGGTACGATAGAGGAGCCAGGGACCGCAGCTTTCAGGTGGGACAGAAGGTTTTGATCTTAAAGCCCGTCCGCACAGATAAGCTGCAGGCCATCTGGCAAGGCCCATATCAGGTAGTGGAGCAGCGATGCGACACTACCTATGTGATCGGCCCCTGCTCAGGGGTAGGGAAGAGGCGCATGCTCCACGTGAACATGCTCAAGCCCTACCATGAGAGGATTGAGGATGTGACGGCAATCTGTGCCTCCTCCTTAGAGGACCAGGAAAACTTGCCCTTACCCGACCTACTAGAACCCGAGGAACAGATAGAGCCCCCCCGGGAGTTCAGCTGGGGGAGCGGCTAAGCCCCCAGGAGCGTGCCCAGGTAGAGGAGCTGATTGTAGCCAAGGGGACTACCTTCTCCAATTTACCTGGATACACTCCGCTAGCCACCCACCGAGTGGAGACCCCGGGACAGCTACCTATGCGCCAGGCTCCATTTGGGTTCCGGAATCCGTCCGTACCCATATGAAAGCCGAACTAGACGAAATGTTGCAGCTAGGGGTTATCGAACCCTCCGATAGCCCCTGGGCATCGCCGGTAGTCCTGGTACCTAAAAAGGATGGCACCACCCGATTCTGTGTTGACTACCGGAGGCTAAATGACAAAACGGTGTCTGATGCCTACCCGATGCCCCGAATAGACGAGCTGTTAGATAAGATGGCACGGGGCCAGTATCTCACTACCATTGATTTGTGTAAGGGGTACTGGCAGATCCCACTAGCCGATGATGCCATTCCCAAGTCGGCGTTTGTCACTCCGTTTGGCCTGTACCAGTTCAAGGTCATGCCTTTCGGGATGAAAAACGCTCCGGCTACCTTTCAGCGGATGGTAGATCGGCTACTGGACGGTTTTCAAGAGTATGCCTGTGCCTATCTGGATGATATAGCCATCTTTAGCCAGACCTGGGAAGACCACCTACACCACATAGGGGCGATCCTAGATCGCATTGGGGAAGCTGGGTTAACGCTAAAACCTAGCAAGTGCCACATAGGTATGGCCGAGGTGCAGTATCTAGGCCACCGTGTAGGGTGTGGGCAGCAGAGGCCCGAACCAGCCAAGATTGAGGCCGTAGCCAAGTGGCCTACCCCCAGGACTAAGACCCAGGTGCTGGCGTTCTTAGGGACGGCCGGCTATTACAGAAAGTTTGTTCCCGACTATAGCACCCTGGCCAAACCCCTAACCGACCTGACGAAAAAGAACCTTCCCCGACTGGTTGTCTGGGCCCCAGAGTGTGAGCAGGCATTCCAACGACTCAAGACAGCTCTCACTAATGCTCCTGTGTTAACTGCTCCTGATCCAACTAAAAGATTTCTTGTTCACACAGACGCTTCAATGTTTGGATTGGGGGCAGTACTGAGCCAAGTGGGAGCCGATGGCGGAGAACACCCCGTAGCCTATTTAAGCCGCAAGTTGCTGCCTCGTGAAGTGAGCTACGCCGCCATCGAGAAAGAATGCCTGGCCGTGGTGTGGGCCCTTAAAAAGTTACAGCCATATTTGTACGGACAACCTTTTTCCTTACTCACAGATCACAACCCGTTAGTGTGGCTAAACCGTGTGTCTGGAGACAATGCCAGGCTGCTGCGCTGGAGCTTGGCGCTGCAGCCCTTTGACTTTACTATCCATTACCGGCCAGGAAAACAAAACGGTAACGCTGACGGGTTATCCAGACAGACTGAACTCGAGAAGTGATCTGTGAGTACTCTCCCGGACATCCCCAAGCCGATCCGTTGGGATCAGACTGTGTATGCCGGCTTGGTTCTGGGGGAGCATTGTGGCAAATCTAGCCACTTCTGGACTACATTCAGTACAGGTTGTCCGTAGGCTGAAGATATACTGTGTAACGTTAAATGTATATGTATTGTCCTATGGCCGTTCGCATGCTGGCAGCCGTATGCTGCCAGCATACAAAGCATTCATACGACGAAACACGGCTATCCGGGCCGTTCGCCATACGAATGTGGACTCCCCAGGTAGACCACACACTCACAGGTCGTGTGGTACCAATTAACTGGTTGCAACATTGTTGCAATCGGTAATTAAGGGCTCTCCTAGGTGGCCGTCGTTCGACTACCGACCATGCGGCGGTCGGCCATCTTGGATCCTTTGTCTCTGCAGCGGTGTTCGGTCGTCGAGAGCCTGGAACTGAAAACAGCTACTCAATGATCCGAACACCGCTGGACTTCTAGAGCGTTCGGGAGTTCCGCGTTCGGTACATTATATGTCCCGTACTTATTCGGTACTTTTAAACCCACTTTAATGTTTAACTGTATTATGTGCGGCGTTCGGTCAATTCAGCTGGGATCGGAGCGGTATTCTCACAAAGTGTGCGATCCGACCCCAGCTATCTACCGAACGTTCAGTTATTCCGAAGTACCGAATATTGTGTGAATTATGGATTTTAATGTCAATTGTCGGTTTTGCTGCACGAGGGGATAATCCACTTAATCGTCCATTTTAGTGGGAGTATCCTTCTCGTGCAGCAATGCCTGTTGGGAAAGTCACAATGCATGTTGGGAGAAATCCCCTGGAATTACTGTATGGAAACCCCTTGCATGGGGAACTGTATAAATATGCTGCCTGTGAATAAACCGAGTTAGTTGACTCCCAAACTGTGTTTCGTCCGGTTATTGGGAGGATTGGGAATATTGCCGTGCTTTCTATTCTGACTGTGGATTTCCTGAATATACCAACGGATATCGTATGCTGTTACACTGCATTCCGTTACAATGAACATCAACCGACGGTACCCCTTGGGAAGGAGAAACCGAGGGAAGAATGGAAGGATGAAAGCCATAATTCATGAAAAAGGGGCTAGAACGAGTAGAATCACAAACAAGATTGTTGTGTCCAAACTCCGCCCAAGGAATCAGACCGACCCAATCGTCCTGGTGTTCGGAAACAAAACAACGCAAATATTGTTCAATCTTTTGGTTGGTGCGTTCAGCAGCTCCGTTAGACTGGGGATGATAGGCAGAAGAGAAATTCAATTTGATGCCCAGTTGAGAACAGAAGGATTTCCAAAAACGGGAAACAAATTGGGAACCTCTATCAGAAACAATTTCGGAGGGTATCCCATGTAAACGAAAAATCTCTCTCGCGAATATCTCAGCCAATTCGGGAGAAGATGGAAGTTTAGGTAAGGGCACGAAATGAGCCATCTTAGTAAACCTGTCAACCACCGTGAGAATAACAGTCTGTTTTTTAGAAACAGGCAAATCGACAATGAAGTCCATAGCCAGACAGGACCACGATCTCTCGGGAATTTCCAAGGGATGCAAAAACCCACATGGAAGCGTATGAGGTTGTTTAGTTTTCATACAGACCTCACATGCTCCGACGAAATCCCTAATATCCTTACGTAGTGAAGACCACCAGAAATCTTTAGAAATCAAGGCACACGTCTTGCGAATGCCAGGATGCCCAGCCACCTTACTGTTGTGAAAGCACTGTAACAGTTCCAGTTGGAGTTCAGGAGGAACAAAATACCGTGCCCCAGGACCCTGTCTAGGAGCCAGATGCTGTAACTTCATGATCTCGGCAAGCAACGGAGAATTAATCCTGAGACTCGTGTTGGCGATAATATTGCACTTGGGAACTATAGAAGACAAAACCGCCTCAGATATAGTAGAAGGTTCATGTTGGCGAGACAAAGCATCGGCTTTAGAGTTCTTAGAACCAGGTCTATAAGTGAGCACGTAATTGAAATGAGTGAGGAACAAGGACCAACGAGCTTGCCTGGCGGACAAGCGCTTGGCCTCCCCAATATAGGACAAGTTCTTGTGATCCGTCAAAATAGTAACAGGATGCAAGGTCCCTTCCAATAAATGTCTCCACTCCTTTAAAGCCATGATAACCGCTAGTAGTTCCCTGTCACCAATGTCATATCTACTTTCAGGCCCAGATAATTTCTTGGAAAAAAAACACATGGATGTAACGGTTTATCCACACCTAACCTTTGAGACAAGATAGCGCCTATACCTGTCTCTGAGGCGTCTACCTCGAGTAGAAAAGGCAAAGTCGTATCAGGGTGAACTAAAATCGGTGCAGAAGCAAAAAGTTCCTTGAGTGTCTTGAAAGCAACGAGAGCTTCAGTAGACCAAGTCTTAGTGTCAGCCCCCTGTCTGGTCATATTGGTAATAGGAGCAATAATAGAAGAGTATCCTTTAATGAAACGCCTATAATAATTGGAGAATCCAATAAACCTCTGAATGGCCTTGAGACCCCTGGGTAATGGCCAATCTAAAATAGACTGGAGTTTATCCGGATCCATTTTAAACCCGTCCCCAGAAATCACGTAACCAAGAAAGTTTATCTGAGATTGGTCAAAACTACATTTCTCCAATTTGCAGTACAACCCATGTTGTAGAAGTTTGCGCAATACCCTTCTGACTTGTCTGTGGTGGGTCTCAATTTCTCTAGAGTGTATTAGTATATCATCCAAATATACAATAACGCAATCATGTTGAAATTCCCTAAGAACTTCATTGATCAGGTCCTGAAATACTGCCGGTGCATTACAGAGCCCAAAAGGCATTACCGTGTACTCATAGTGCCCATAACGGGTATTGAACGCTGTTTTCCACTCGTCTCCCTGCTGAATTCTCACCAAGTTATACGCCCCTCTGAGATCTAACTTGGTGAAAATCTTGGAGCCTTTTAGACGATCAAAGAGCTCAGTAATCAAAGGAATCGGGTAGGCATTTATAATAGTTATTTTATTCAAGCCTCGATAATCAATGCAAGGCCTTAACGTACCATCCTTCTTATTCACAAAAAAAAAAAAACGGCCCCGGCAGGAGAGGAGGATCTCCTAATGAATCCTTTGTCTAGGTACTCACGAATATACTCCTCTAAGACTAAGTTCTCCTTAGTGGATAAAGGGTATACCGTACCCCTCGGAGGCATGGTCCCAGGCAGGAGTCTGATCTTGCAGTCAAAGGGCCTGTGTGAAGGTAAAGTGTCAGCATTCTTTTTGTCAAAGACTGCCTTTAAATCCAGGTACAGAGGCGGTATTTGTACGTCTGTAGACTGGGTAGAATTAGCCGGTGCGTTAACTACGCAAACCGGTGAGACTTTCTGTAAGCACCTGCTCTGGCAACCCTGGCCCCATGAGACTATCTCCCCTAGTTCCCAATCAATAATAGGGTTATGTTTCTTTAACCACGGATACCCCAGGACTATAGGAACAGAAGGAGATGAAATAAGCATAAGAGATATACCTTCCTCGTGTAGGATACCAACAGTTAAGTTAACAGGTATGGTCTCACGAAAAATAACAGGTTCAGATAATGGTCTACCATCTATGGCCTCAACGGCCAAGGGTGTATCCCTTAGCTGGGATGGAATAGAGTGTTTAGTAACAAAAACTTGGTCAATAAAGCTCTCAGCAGCTCCGGAATCTACCAACGCCATAGTTTTTAGTACTCCCTTCTCCCAAGCTAAAGAAACAGGTAGCAGAAGCCTGTGATCTTTATAATTGTGTATAGAGGACAAAATAGAAACACCCAAGGCCTGTCCTCTAGAGAAACTTAGGTGCGAGCGTTTCCCGGGCGATTAGGACAATTTAGGCGTAGGTGCCCTCTTACTCCACAATACATACACAACCCCTCCCTTCTCCTGTACTGTCTCTCTTCTTCTGAGAGGCGAGTATTGCCTATCTGCATAGGTTCTGGAAAAGCTGAGGTTGTGGATTCAGGACTTTGAAATGAAGGAGCTAGTTTAAAGGAAGGTCTACGGGTTCTATCTCGAGTGTTCTGCCTCTCTCTTAAACGTTCATCAATACGAGAAATAAAAGAAATTAAATCCTCCAAATTTTCAGGAAGCTCTCTTGTAGCAACCTCGTCTAGAATTTCATCTGATAATCCGTTTAAAAATACGTCTATATAAGCCTGTTCATTCCACTTAACTTCTGCCGCCAAGGACCTGAACTCTAGTGCATAATCCACAAGGGTTCGGTTATCTTGTCTAAGGCGCAACAGTAATCTAGCTGCATTGACCTTTCTACCTGGAGGGTCAAAAGTTCTTCTAAAAGCAGCGACAAAGGCATTATAATTATAGACTAACGGGTTATCATTCTCCCACAATGGATTGGCCCATCTCAGAGCTTTATCAATGAGTAGTGTGATAATGAATCCAACCTTCGCCCTATCTGTAGGGTAGGAGCGGGGTTGTAATTCGAAATGAATACCTATCTGGTTTAAAAAAACACAACACTTATCCGGAGAGTCACCATAACGTACAGGGGGAGTAATACGGGAAGAAGCACCTACTGTGGCTACCTCTAGACCTGAACTTACAGGGGAGATGGATGTAGTACGCATCTCTTCTGGTTGATTACTAGAACGAGATAATAAAGCCTGCAGCGCTAGAGCCATCTGATCCATTTTATGATCCATGGCCTCAAATCTAGAGTCTGAAGAACCAACCTGAGTGTTTGTACCTGCAGGATCCATTGGCCCTGTCGTAATGTCAGGATCGGGACAGGGATCCAACACGCAAAGTACAAACAGGAGGTAGGTACGTATACCGGACCTTAGAATGGCCGGACTAACGTAAGGAGTAAGCAAAGAATGGTCTAGAGACAAGCCGAGGTCGAGGGAACGAGAGAGCAGATAAGCGAGAGACAAGCCGAGTCAAAGGGTAATAGAGGTAAGCAGGGTAGAACAAACAAGCCGGGTCAAAACCAAAGAGACAAATAGATAACAAGAGCACTGAGTGACTAGACAAGCTAGAACCACGTCAGGGCAATGAACAAATGCAGAAAGCCCTACTTTATACCCTGGTTCTAGATAGGTAATCACGCCCCCGACGAGTCCTGATTTGTGCTCGGGACTTGATTGACAGGTCGGAACGGATTGTCGTCATGACGTCGGCTACTGAGCGCCGCGTCATAAAAGGAAGCGGGTCCCTCGCGGCCGGCGTGTAAACGACCGAGAGAACTGCGAGGAACGAGTGAGTCAGCCCCTCTGAGAGGATGAACGTCTAAGTGTCTCACCTCCTCTGAGGTAGAGACAACAGGTACCCTGACAGTACCCCCCCTCTCAGAAACGCCCACCGGGCGGAAGGAACCGGGGCGAGATGGAAAACGAGAGTGAAAAGCCCTGCGGAGGCGAGGAGCATGCACATCCTCCTGAGGTACCCAAGTCCTCTCCTCAGGGCCATATCCCTTCCAGTCAACAAGATATTGTAACCTCCCCCGAGAGATTCGAGAATCGAGGATGGAGTTGATCTCATACTCCTCCTGACCCTCAACCTGAACAGCGCGAGGAGAGGATACAGTGGAGGAAAACTTGTTACATACTAGAGGCTTCAACAAGGAAACATGAAAGGAGTTAGGAATGCGTAAGGCAGATGGAAGGACCAGACGATACGCAACTGGGTTAATTCGAGTCAGAACCCTGTAAGGACCAATGTAACGAGGGGCGAATTTCATAGAAGGAACCTTCAAGCGAATGTTTCTGGTACTCAGCCATACCCTATCACCTGGAACAAAAACCGGAGCCGCCCTTCTACGCTTATCAGCGTGTTTCTTGAACAACGCGGAATTATGCAGGAGAATTAGTCGAGTTTGATCCCACAACTTCCTCAAATTGGCAACATGAACATCAACCGACGGTACCCCTTGGGAAGGAGAAACCGAGGGAAGAATGGAAGGATGAAAGCCATAATTCATGAAAAAGGGGCTAGAACGAGTAGAATCACAAACAAGATTGTTGTGTGCAAACTCCGCCCAAGGAATCAGACCGACCCAATCGTCCTGGTGTTCGGAAACAAAACAACGCAAATATTGTTCAATCTTTTGGTTGGTGCGTTCAGCAGCTCCGTTAGACTGGGGATGATAGGCAGAAGAGAAATTCAATTTGATGCCCAGTTGAGAACAGAAGGATTTCCAAAAACGGGAAACAAATTGGGAACCTCTATCAGAAACAATTTCGGAGGGTATCCCATGTAAACGAAAAATCTCTCTCGCGAATATCTCAGCCAATTCGGGGGAAGATGGAAGTTTAGGTAAGGGCACGAAATGAGCCATCTTAGTAAACCTGTCAACCACCGTGAGAATAACAGTCTGTTTTTTAGAAACAGGCAAATCGACAATGAAGTCCATAGCCAGACAGGACCACGATCTCTCGGGAATTTCCAAGGGATGCAAAAACCCACATGGAAGCGTATGAGGTTGTTTAGTCTTCATACAGACCTCACATGCTCCGACGAAATCCCTAATATCCTTACGTAGTGAAGACCACCAGAAATCTTTAGAAATCAAGGCACACGTCTTGCGAATGCCAGGATGCCCAGCCACCTTACTGTTGTGAAAGCACTGTAACAGTTCCAGTTGGAGTTCAGGAGGAACGAAATACCGTGGCCCAGGACCCTGTCTAGGAGCCAGATGCTGTAACTTCATGATCTCGGCAAGCAACGGAGAATGAATCCTGAGACTCGTGTTGGCGATAATATTGCACTTGGGAACTATAGAAGACAAAACCGTCTCAGATATAGTAGAAGGTTCATGTTGGCGAGACAAAGCATCGGCTTTAGAGTTCTTAGAACCAGGTCTATAAGTGAGCACGTAATTGAAATGAGTGAGGAACAAGGACCAACGAGCTTGCCTGGCGGACAAGCGCTTGGCCTCCCCAATATAGGACAAGTTCTTGTGATCCGTCAAAATAGTAACAGGATGCAAGGTCCCTTCCAATAAATGTCTCCACTCTTTTAAAGCCATGATAACCGCTAGTAGTTCCCTGTCACCAATGTCATATCTGCTTTCAGGCCCAGATAATTTCTTGGAAAAAAAACCACATGGATGTAACGGTTTATCCACACCTAACCTTTGAGACAAGATAGCGCCTATACCTGTCTCTGAGGCGTCTACCTCGAGTAGAAAAGGCAAAGTCGTATCAGGGTGAACTAAAATCGGTGCAGAAGCAAAAAGTTCCTTGAGTGTCTTGAAAGCAACGAGAGCTTCAGTAGACCAAGTCTTAGTGTCAGCCCCCTGTCTGGTCATATTGGTAATAGGAGCAATAATAGAAGAGTATCCTTTAATGAAACGCCTATAATAATTGGAGAATCCAATAAACCTCTGAATGGCCTTGAGACCCCTGGGTAATGGCCAATCTAAAATAGACTGGAGTTTATCCGGATCCATTTTAAACCCGTCCCCAGAAATCACGTAACCAAGAAAGTTTATCTGAGATTGGTCAAAACTACATTTCTCCAATTTGCAGTACAACCCATGTTGTAGAAGTTTGCGCAATACACTTCTGACTTGTCTGTGGTGGGTCTCAATTTCTCTAGAGTGTATTAGTATATCATCCAAATATACAATAACGCAATCATGTTGAAATTCCCTAAGAACTTCATTGATCAGGTCCTGAAATACTGCCGGTGCATTACAGAGCCCAAAAGGCATTACCGTGTACTCATAGTGCCCATAACGGGTATTGAACGCTGTTTTCCACTCGTCTCCCTGCTGAATTCTCACCAAGTTATACGCCCCTCTGAGATCTAACTTGGTGAAAATCTTGGAGCCTTTTAGACGATCAAAGAGCTCAGTAATCAAAGGAATCGGGTAGGCATTTCTAATAGTTATTTTATTCAAGCCTCGATAATCAATGCAAGGCCTTAACGTACCATCCTTCTTATTCACAAAAAAAAAAAACGGCCCCGGCAGGAGAGGAGGATCTCCTAATGAATCCTTTGTCTAGGTTCTCACGAATATACTCCTCTAAGACTAAGTTCTCCTTAGTGGATAAAGGGTATACCGTACCCCTCGGAGGCATGGTCCCAGGCAGGAGTCTGATCTTGCAGTCAAAGGGCCTGTGTGAAGGTAAAGTGTCAGCATTCTTTTTGTCAAAGACTGCCTTTAAATCCAGGTACAGAGGCGGTATTTGTACGTCTGTAGACTGGGTAGAATTAGCCGGTGCGTTAACTACGCAAACTGGTGAGACTTTCTGTAAGCAGCATGCACATCCTCTGAGGTACCCAAGTCCTCTCCTCAGGGCCATATCCCTTCCAGTCAACAAGATATTGTAACCTCCCCCGAGAGATTCGAGAATCGAGGATGGAGTTGATCTCATACTCCTCCTGACCCTCAACCTGAACAGCGCGAGGAGAGGATACAGTGGAGGAAAACTTGTTACATACTAGAGGCTTCAACAAGGAAACATGAAAGGAGTTAGGAATGCGTAAGGCAGATGGAAGGACCAGACGATACGCAACTGGGTTAATTCGAGTCAGAACCCTGTAAGGACCAATGTAACGAGGGGCGAATTTCATAGAAGGAACCTTCAAGCGAATGTTTCTGGTACTCAGCCATACCCTATCACCTGGAACAAAAACCGGAGCCGCCCTTCTACGCTTATCAGCGTGTTTCTTGAACAACGCGGAATTATGCAGGAGAATTAGTCGAGTTTGATCCCACAACTTCCTCAAATTGGCAACATGAACATCAACCGACGGTACCCCTTGGGAAGGAGAAACCGAGGGAAGAATGGAAGGATGAAAGCCATAATTCATGAAAAAGGGGCTAGAACGAGTAGAATCACAAACAAGATTGTTGTGTGCAAACTCCGCCCAAGGAATCAGATCGATTGGACCAATCGTCCTGGTGTTCGGAAACAAAACAACGCAAATATTGTTCAATCTTTTGGTTGGTGCGTTCAGCAGCTCCGTTAGACTGGGGATGATAGGCAGAAGAGAAATTCAATTTGATGCCCAGTTGAGAACAGAAGGATTTCCAAAAACGGGAAACAAATTGGGAACCTCTATCAGAAACAATTTCGGAGGGTATCCCATGTAAACGAAAAATCTCTCTCGCGAATATCTCAGCCAATTCGGGGGAAGATGGAAGTTTAGGTAAGGGCACGAAATGAGCCATCTTAGTAAACCTGTCAACCACCGTGAGAATAACAGTCTGTTTTTTAGAAACAGGCAAATCGACAATGAAGTCCATAGCCAGACAGGACCACGATCTCTCGGGAATTTCCAAGGGATGCAAAAACCCACATGGAAGCGTATGAGGTTGTTTAGTCTTCATACAGACCTCACATGCTCCGACGAAATCCCTAATATCCTTACGTAGTGAAGACCACCAGAAATCTTTAGAAATCAAGGCACACGTCTTGCGAATGCCAGGATGCCCAGCCACCTTACTGTTGTGAAAGCACTGTAACAGTTCCAGTTGGAGTTCAGGAGGAACGAAATACCGTGGCCCAGGACCCTGTCTAGGAGCCAGATGCTGTAACTTCATGATCTCGGCAAGCAACGGAGAATGAATCCTGAGACTCGTGTTGGCGATAATATTGCACTTGGGAACTATAGAAGACAAAACCGTCTCAGATATAGTAGAAGGTTCATGTTGGCGAGACAAAGCATCGGCTTTAGAGTTCTTAGAACCAGGTCTATAAGTGAGCACGTAATTGAAATGAGTGAGGAACAAGGACCAACGAGCTTGCCTGGCGGACAAGCGCTTGGCCTCCCCAATATAGGACAAGTTCTTGTGATCCGTCAAAATAGTAACAGGATGCAAGGTCCCTTCCAATAAATGTCTCCACTCTTTTAAAGCCATGATAACCGCTAGTAGTTCCCTGTCACCAATGTCATATCTGCTTTCAGGCCCAGATAATTTCGTGGAAAAAAAACCACATGGATGTAACGGTTTATCCACACCTAACCTTTGAGACAAGATAGCGCCTATACCTGTCTCTGAGGCGTCTACCTCGAGTAGAAAAGGCAAAGTCGTATCAGGGTGAACTAAAATCGGTGCAGAAGCAAAAAGTTCCTTGAGTGTCTTGAAAGCAACGAGAGCTTCAGTAGACCAAGTCTTAGTGTCAGCCCCCTGTCTGGTCATATTGGTAATAGGAGCAATAATAGAAGAGTATCCTTTAATGAAACGCCTATAATAATTGGAGAATCCAATAAACCTCTGAATGGCCTTGAGACCCCTGGGTAATGGCCAATCTAAAATAGACTGGAGTTTATCCGGATCCATTTTAAACCCGTCCCCAGAAATCACGTAACCAAGAAAGTTTATCTGAGATTGGTCAAAACTACATTTCTCCAATTTGCAGTACAACCCATGTTGTAGAAGTTTGCGCAATACCCTTCTGACTTGTCTGTGGTGGGTCTCAATTTCTCTAGAGTGTATTAGTATATCATCCAAATATACAATAACGCAATCATGTTGAAATTCCCTAAGAACTTCATTGATCAGGTCCTGAAATACTGCCGGTGCATTACAGAGCCCAAAAGGCATTACCGTGTACTCATAGTGCCCATAACGGGTATTGAACGCTGTTTTCCACTCGTCTCCCTGCTGAATTCTCACCAAGTTATACGCCCCTCTGAGATCTAACTTGGTGAAAATCTTGGAGCCTTTTAGACGATCAAAGAGCTCAGTAATCAAAGGAATCGGGTAGGCATTTCTAATAGTTATTTTATTCAAGCCTCGATAATCAATGCAAGGCCTTAACGTACCATCCTTCTTATTCACAAAAAAAAAAAAAACGGCCCCGGCAGGAGAGGAGGATCTCCTAATGAATCCTTTGTCTAGGTTCTCACGAATATACTCCTCTAAGACTAAGTTCTCCTTAGTGGATAAAGGGTATACCGTACCCCTCGGAGGCATGGTCCCAGGCAGGAGTCTGATCTTGCAGTCAAAGGGCCTGTGTGAAGGTAAAGTGTCAGCATTCTTTTTGTCAAAGACTGCCTTTAAATCCAGGTACAGAGGCGGTATTTGTACGTCTGTAGACTGGGTAGAATTAGCCGGTGCGTTAACTACGCAAACCGGTGAGACTTTCTGTAAGCACCTGCTCTGGCAACCCTGGCCCCATGAGACTATCTCCCCTAGTTCCCAATCAATAATAGGGTTATGTTTCTTTAACCACGGATACCCCAGGACTATAGGAACAGAAGGAGATGAAATAAGCATAAGAGATATACCTTCCTCGTGTAGGATACCAACAGTTAAGTTAACAGGTATGGTCTCACGAAAAATAACAGGTTCAGATAATGGTCTACCATCTATGGCCTCAACGGCCAAGGGTGTATCCCTTAGCTGGGATGGAATAGAGTGTTTAGTAACAAAAACTTGGTCAATAAAGCTCTCAGCAGCTCCGGAATCTACCAACGCCATAGTTTTTAGTACTCCCTTCTCCCAAGCTAAAGAAACAGGTAGCAGAAGCCTGTGATCTTTATAATTGTGTATAGAGGACAAAATAGAAACACCCAAGGCCTGTCCTCTAGAGAAACTTAGGTGCGAGCGTTTCCCGGGCGATTAGGACAATTTAGGCGTAGGTGCCCTCTTACTCCACAATACATACACAACCCCTCCCTTCTCCTGTACTGTCTCTCTTCTTCTGAGAGGCGAGTATTGCCTATCTGCATAGGTTCTGGAAAAGCTGAGGTTGTGGATTCAGGACTTTGAAATGAAGGAGCTAGTTTAAAGGAAGGTCTACGGGTTCTATCTCGAGTGTTCTGCCTCTCTCTTAAACGTTCATCAATACGAGAAATAAAAGAAATTAAATCCTCCAAATTTTCAGGAAGCTCTCTTGTAGCAACCTCGTCTAGAATTTCATCTGATAATCCGTTTAAAAATACGTCTATATAAGCCTGTTCATTCCACTTAACTTCTGCCGCCAAGGACCTGAACTCTAGTGCATAATCCACAAGGGTTCGGTTATCTTGTCTAAGGCGCAACAGTAATCTAGCTGCATTGACCTTTCTACCTGGAGGGTCAAAAGTTCTTCTAAAAGCAGCGACAAAGGCATTATAATTATAGACTAACGGGTTATCATTCTCCCACAATGGATTGGCCCATCTCAGAGCTTTATCAATGAGTAGTGTGATAATGAATCCAACCTTCGCCCTATCTGTAGGGTAGGAGCGGGGTTGTAATTCGAAATGAATACCTATCTGGTTTAAAAAAACACGACACTTATCCGGAGAGTCACCATAACGTACAGGGGGAGTAATACGGGAAGAAGCACCTACTGTGGCTACCTCTAGACCTGAACTTACAGGGGAGATGGATGTAGTACGCATCTCTTCTGGTTGATTACTAGAACGAGATAATAAAGCCTGCAGCGCTAGAGCCATCTGATCCATTTTATGATCCATGGCCTCAAATCTAGAGTCTGAAGAACCAACCTGAGTGTTTGTACCTGCAGGATCCATTGGCCCTGTCGTAATGTCAGGATCGGGACAGGGATCCAACACGCAAAGTACAAACAGGAGGTAGGTACGTATACCGGACCTTAGAATGGCCGGACTAACGTAAGGAGTAAGCAAAGAATGGTCTAGAGACAAGCCGAGGTCGAGGGAACGAGAGAGCAGATAAGCGAGAGACAAGCCGAGTCAAAGGGTAATAGAGGTAAGCAGGGTAGAACAAACAAGCCGGGTCAAAACCAAAGAGACAAATAGATAACAAGAGCACTGAGTGACTAGACAAGCTAGAACCACGTCAGGGCAATGAACAAATGCAGAAAGCCCTACTTTATACCCTGGTTCTAGATAGGTAATCACGCCCCCGACGAGTCCTGATTTGTGCTCGGGACTTGATTGACAGGTCGGAACGGATTGTCGTCATGACGTCGGCTACTGAGCGCCGCGTCATAAAAGGAAGCGGGTCCCTCGCGGCCGGCGTGTAAACGACCGAGAGAACTGCGAGGAACGAGTGAGTCAGCCCCTCTGAGAGGATGAACGTCTAAGTGTCTCACCTCCTCTGAGGTAGAGACAACAGGTACCCTGACAGTACCCCCCCTCTCAGAAACGCCCACCGGGCGGAAGGAACCGGGGCGAGATGGAAAACGAGAGTGAAAAGCCCTGCGGAGGCGAGGAGCATGCACATCCTCCTGAGGTACCCAAGTCCTCTCCTCAGGGCCATATCCCTTCCAGTCAACAAGATATTGTAACCTCCCCCGAGAGATTCGAGAATCGAGGATGGAGTTGATCTCATACTCCTCCTGACCCTCAACCTGAACAGCGCGAGGAGAGGATACAGTGGAGGAAAACTTGTTACATACTAGAGGCTTCAACAAGGAAACATGAAAGGAGTTAGGAATGCGTAAGGCAGATGGAAGGACCAGACGATACGCAACTGGGTTAATTCGAGTCAGAACCCTGTAAGGACCAATGTAACGAGGGGCGAATTTCATAGAAGGAACCTTCAAGCGAATGTTTCTGGTACTCAGCCATACCCTATCACCTGGAACAAAAACCGGAGCCGCCCTTCTACGCTTATCAGCGTGTTTCTTGAACAACGCGGAATTATGCAGGAGAATTAGTCGAGTTTGATCCCACAACTTCCTCAAATTGGCAACATGAACATCAACCGACGGTACCCCTTGGGAAGGAGAAACCGAGGGAAGAATGGAAGGATGAAAGCCATAATTCATGAAAAAGGGGCTAGAACGAGTAGAATCACAAACTAGATTGTTGTGTGCAAACTCCGCCCAAGGAATCAGACCGACCCAATCGTCCTGGTGTTCGGAAACAAAACAACGCAAATATTGTTCAATCTTTTGGTTGGTGCGTTCAGCAGCTCCGTTAGACTGGGGATGATAGGCAGAAGAGAAATTCAATTTGATGCCCAGTTGAGAACAGAAGGATTTCCAAAAACGGGAAACAAATTGGGAACCTCTATCAGAAACAATTTCGGAGGGTATCCCATGTAAACGAAAAATCTCTCTCGCGAATATCTCAGCCAATTCGGGGGAAGATGGAAGTTTAGGTAAGGGCACGAAATGAGCCATCTTAGTAAACCTGTCAACCACCGTGAGAATAACAGTCTGTTTTTTAGAAACAGGCAAATCGACAATGAAGTCCATAGCCAGACAGGACCACGATCTCTCGGGAATTTCCAAGGGATGCAAAAACCCACATGGAAGCGTATGAGGTTGTTTAGTCTTCATACAGACCTCACATGCTCCGACGAAATCCCTAATATCCTTACGTAGTAAAGACCACCAGAAATCTTTAGAAATCAAGGCACACGTCTTGCGAATGCCAGGATGCCCAGCCACCTTACTGTTGTGAAAGCACTGTAACAGTTCCAGTTGGAGTTCAGGAGGAACGAAATACCGTGGCCCAGGACCCTGTCTAGGAGCCAGATGCTGTAACTTCATGATCTCGGCAAGCAACGGAGAATGAATCCTGAGACTCGTGTTGGCGATAATATTGCACTTGGGAACTATAGAAGACAAAACCGTCTCAGATATAGTAGAAGGTTCATGTTGGCGAGACAAAGCATCGGCTTTAGAGTTCTTAGAACCAGGTCTATAAGTGAGCACGTAATTGAAATGAGTGAGGAACAAGGACCAACGAGCTTGCCTGGCGGACAAGCGCTTGGCCTCCCCAATATAGGACAAGTTCTTGTGATCCGTCAAAATAGTAACAGGATGCAAGGTCCCTTCCAATAAATGTCTCCACTCTTTTAAAGCCATGATAACCGCTAGTAGTTCCCTGTCACCAATGTCATATCTGCTTTCAGGCCCAGATAATTTCTTGGAAAAAAAACCACATGGATGTAACGGTTTATCCACACCTAACCTTTGAGACAAGATAGCGCCTATACCTGTCTCTGAGGCGTCTACCTCGAGTAGAAAAGGCAAAGTCGTATCAGGGTGAACTAAAATCGGTGCAGAAGCAAAAAGTTCCTTGAGTGTCTTGAAAGCAACGAGAGCTTCAGTAGACCAAGTCTTAGTGTCAGCCCCCTGTCTGGTCATATTGGTAATAGGAGCAATAATAGAAGAGTATCCTTTAATGAAACGCCTATAATAATTGGAGAATCCAATAAACCTCTGAATGGCCTTGAGACCCCTGGGTAATGGCCAATCTAAAATAGACTGGAGTTTATCCGGATCCATTTTAAACCCGTCCCCAGAAATCACGTAACCAAGAAAGTTTATCTGAGATTGGTCAAAACTACATTTCTCCAATTTGCAGTACAACCCATGTTGTAGAAGTTTGCGCAATACACTTCTGACTTGTCTGTGGTGGGTCTCAATTTCTCTAGAGTGTATTAGTATATCATCCAAATATACAATAACGCAATCATGTTGAAATTCCCTAAGAACTTCATTGATCAGGTCCTGAAATACTGCCGGTGCATTACAGAGCCCAAAAGGCATTACCGTGTACTCATAGTGCCCATAACGGGTATTGAACGCTGTTTTCCACTCGTCTCCCTGCTGAATTCTCACCAAGTTATACGCCCCTCTGAGATCTAACTTGGTGAAAATCTTGGAGCCTTTTAGACGATCAAAGAGCTCAGTAATCAAAGGAATCGGGTAGGCATTTCTAATAGTTATTTTATTCAAGCCTCGATAATCAATGCAAGGCCTTAACGTACCATCCTTCTTATTCACAAAAAAAAAAAACGGCCCCGGCAGGAGAGGAGGATCTCCTAATGAATCCTTTGTCTAGGTTCTCACGAATATACTCCTCTAAGACTAAGTTCTCCTTAGTGGATAAAGGGTATACCGTACCCCTCGGAGGCATGGTCCCAGGCAGGAGTCTGATCTTGCAGTCAAAGGGCCTGTGTGAAGGTAAAGTGTCAGCATTCTTTTTGTCAAAGACTGCCTTTAAATCCAGGTACAGAGGCGGTATTTGTACGTCTGTAGACTGGGTAGAATTAGCCGGTGCGTTAACTACGCAAACTGGTGAGACTTTCTGTAAGCACCTGCTCTGGCAACCCTGGCCCCATGAGACTATCTCCCCTAGTTCCCAATCAATAATAGGGTTATGTTTCTTTAACCACGGATACCCCAGGACTATAGGAACAGAAGGAGACGAAATAAGCATAAATGATATACCTTCCTCGTGTAGGATACCAACAGTTAAGTTAACAGGTATGGTCTCACGAAAAATAACAGGTTCAGATAATGGTCTACCATCTATGGCCTCAACGGCCAAGGGTGTATCCCTTAGCTGGGATGGAATAGAGTGTTTAGTAACAAAAACTTGGTCAATAAAGCTCTCAGCAGCTCCGGAATCTACCAACGCCATAGTTTTTAGTACTCCCTTCTCCCAAGCTAAAGAAACAGGTAGCAGAAGCCTGTGATCTTTATAATTGTGTATAGAGGACAAAATAGAAACACCCAAGGCCTGTCCTCTAGAGAAACTTAGGTGCGAGCGTTTCCCGGGCGATTAGGACAATTTAGGCGTAGGTGCCCTCTTACTCCACAATACATACACAACCCCTCCCTTCTCCTGTACTGTCTCTCTTCTTCTGAGAGGCGAGTATTGCCTATCTGCATAGGTTCTGGAAAAGCTGAGGTTGTGGATTCAGGACTTTGAAATGAAGGAGCTAGTTTAAAGGAAGGTCTACGGGTTCTATCTCGAGTGTTCTGCCTCTCTCTTAAACGTTCATCAATACGAGAAATAAAAGAAATTAAATCCTCCAAATTTTCAGGAAGCTCTCTTGTAGCAACCTCGTCTAGAATTTCATCTGATAATCCGTTTAAAAATACGTCTATATAAGCCTGTTCATTCCACTTAACTTCTGCCGCCAAGGACCTGAACTCTAGTGCATAATCCACAAGGGTTCGGTTATCTTGTCTAAGGCGCAACAGTAATCTAGCTGCATTGACCTTTCTACCTGGAGGGTCAAAAGTTCTTCTAAAAGCAGCGACAAAGGCATTATAATTATAGACTAACGGGTTATCATTCTCCCACAATGGATTGGCCCATCTCAGAGCTTTTTCAATGAGTAGTGTGATAATGAATCCAACCTTCGCCCTATCTGTAGGGTAGGAGCGGGGTTGTAATTCGAAATGAATACCTATCTGGTTTAAAAAACCACGACACTTATCCGGAGAGCCACCATAACGTACAGGGGGAGTAATACGGAAAGAAGCACCTACTGTGGCTACCTCTAGACCTGAACTTACAGGGGAGATGGATGTAGTACGCATCTCTTCTGGTTGATTACTAGAACGAGATAATAAAGCCTGCAGCGCTAGAGCCATCTGATCCATTCTATGATCCATGGCCTCAAATCTAGAGTCTGAAGAACCAACCTGAGTGTTTGTACCTGCAGGATCCATTGGCCCTGTCGTAATGTCAGGATCGGGACAGGGATCCAACACGCAAAGTACAAACAGGAGGTAGGTACGTATACCGGACCTTAGAATGGCCGGACTAACGTAAGGAGTAAGCAAAGAATGGTCTAGAGACAAGCCGAGGTCGAGGGAACGAGAGAGCAGATAAGCGAGAGACAAGCCGAGTCAAAGGGTAATAGAGGTAAGCAGGGTAGAACAAACAAGCCGGGTCAAAACCAAAGAGACAAATAGATAACAAGAGCACTGAGTGACTAGACAAGCTAGAACCACGACAGGGCAATGAACAAATGCAGAAAGCCCTACTTTATACCCTGGTTCTAGATAGGTAATCACGCCCCCGACGAGTCCTGATTCGTGCTCGGGACTTGATTGACAGGTCGGAACGGATTGTCGTCATGACGTCGGCTACTGAGCGCCGCGTCATAAAAGGAAGCGGGTCCCTCGCGGCCGGCGTGTAAACGACCGAGAGAACTGCGAGGAACGAGTGAGTCAGCCCCTCTGAGAGGATGAACGTCTAAGTGTCTCACCTCCTCTGAGGTAGAGACAACAGGTACCCTGACAGGCTTCAACCTTCTTCCTCTGGGGATTTAATCCTTCAGAGGTTACCTCATGTCCGAGGAAATTGACATGGGTGCGACACCATTGCGCCTTTTGTAAAGACAGTTTAATCCCTGCCTCTCTTAACTGAGTGAAAACATGTCTAATATCTATGATATGTTTATCAAAGGAAGTGCTTTTCAGCAAGACATCGTCGACATATGATAACGTTCCTCTCTCTAGTGCGTCAGGCATAGCTTTATGCATGAACACAGCGAATTCATGACCAGAGTTTATGTAACCGAAAGGCATACGGGTCCAGGTATACTGCTGCTTTCCAAATGTGAAGGCCAATTTGTATTGGTCTTCATTATGGACTGGTACAGTCCAATATCCCTGCGCACAGTCAATGGCAGTGAATATTTTGGATCCCTGCATTTGTACCAAACATTGGTCTATGTATGGCACTGGCCAACCAGACATATAGACGCGTTTATTTAGCTGTCGTAAGTCAGCACATAAACGCCATTGTCCATTAGGTTTCAGAATCCCCAAGATCGGATTATTATACGAACTGTGCACTGGACGTATTATGCCCCTTTCCTTTAAATTCTGAATGATGTCTTGTAGACCATCGTATGACGCTAATGGGAGTCTATATTGTTTGATAAATACAGGTGGTAAATTTGGATCAGTTTGTATTCTGGCTACGTGGAGGTTAGTTAACCCACAGTCGTAGGAATCTTTGGCAAAAATTTATTGGAATTCCATAAGGATTTCCTTTAGCTGTTGCCGCTCAGCATCGTTGGAGCAACCGTCAGCTAAAGATATTTGCTCTTCTAGCCTTTCCTGAAATCCTGGAAAGATTTCAGGCTGGCCTATCTCATAAGCTTCTTCAAGCCTAGAAGTTAGGTCAGTTCGGTGTTGACTTACCTTTTCTCTTTGGTCGTGATACTCTTGTGATTCCTGCTCATTGAGCGGATGATCGAAGGTGATTGATGCTTCTTCGATTTTACATGAGCCGTCTTCGACGTTGAAGGGATATACAGATAGGAT
The DNA here is from genome assembly GCF_036172605.1 of Pelobates fuscus. Taxonomy (NCBI): domain Eukaryota; kingdom Metazoa; phylum Chordata; class Amphibia; order Anura; family Pelobatidae; genus Pelobates; species Pelobates fuscus. Next base: position 387,981,566 of record NC_086317.1, on the reverse strand, counting down.
AGTGAATAATCCTTCTGGGGAGGAATGGAATATTTGATCGACAATTTCGTCCTCAGTTAAGTATTCTTCAGGGATGAGGCCTATAATTTGGTTTTGGAAACCAAATGTATAGTACTCAGCATCCAATGCTAGACCTAATAATGTTCCTTTTGGTAAAGTAACACTATTGGGTGTAACATTGTTGACCATTATATAGGTGGGATTCTTACCAATACTTACCATTGGTGTATGTGTTACCACCATCCCTAATTTTTGTATCCTGGTGGATAAACAGATTAGGGCATCAGAGTTTTCTAATCTCTGACCCTCCTTGACCTGTAGGGGTAAAAGAAAATTACTTGTCCCTTGTGGAATGGTTATGTCATCAGGTATTTGGATACTTACCGCATAAGGTAGTATTTGTCCTGATTTCAGGGCGTTTTCCTCGTGTAGGTATCCACAAGGATTGCCTTTTAACCTTGTCCACAAGTTGGAATTAATCAGATCAAGGTGTATGGCAAAGCGATGTATGACATCATTGCCAATGTAAACCTGATAGCGAGGTTCGTCTATCACTAGGAATAAATGTTTAACTGTCTTATTTCCAATGGAAATAGATAGTAAACATTTTGCTATCACATTGTGACTCTCTGATTCGCCATCCAGGTTCTGGATCCACCTGTCATGTGGGGAAGCGTACCTGATCATTTTAGGATTAGCGACCTGCTTTAACAGACTTCTGCTAATATAGCTGTTCTCACTCTTTAAGTCCAGCTTTGCATTCCTATTTCTTCCTAAGTCATTTATCTGAATAGGAAAGAATAAGTTGTTATTAACCCTTTCAATTCTGGCAAGGAATTGAGCATGACCTGCCAGATCTACAGATTCAACATAATCCCTGTGGAGAGAAATGGTTAAAACATCACCTTCCAGAGAGACATTCTGGATCCTCTCTGGAGCAATTCTTACGGAATGCTCATCTACAGGTGCGATTGCATCATTCACCTGCAGGATAGTCACGTCAGGTGACTGACTATTCCTAAAATGTACCTCAATCGAGTCAGGTCTTTCTTCTATCACATGGCAGTTACGATCAGATTGTACATGTGATTTCTCATAGGTTATAGGAACCTTAGCTTGTGACCATACAATTCCATTCACACAGTCAATAATTGTATTAAGTCTTCTGAGTATGTCTATACCCAGAATCAGTCGGTTATAGGGGAGATCTACCACTATCACCGGGTGTCTAAAGGTTTTGTTACCTATTTTAAACTTTAACCAAGTATTGCCAATAACATGAAGTGCATTTCCTCCAACACTCAACAGAGCATTGGGGAAATCTCTTAGCTTCGGCTTATCCGTTGCTAAGTCCATTACCTGCTGGAAGTAGGTATTGGATAAGATCGTGGCTTGTGAACCAGTATCTATTAACCCTTTGAAAGGTTGGGGTAGCGAATCCTGTATTTCTACAGACATGTAGTACCTTCCTTCATGTTCTTCTAATTCACATAAGAATTTAGAATGTGTCAACATATTACTTGTTTTCCATACATTACCGGTCACAGCAGTAGTTTCTACCTGTACTGAGGAATGCTCAGTCTTACCCACAGGCCCATCCTTTTTAGGATTATCTTGAACTGTCAAGCGGGAACTAGTGGTCGGCATCTCATCAGTTAACCCTTTCAGGGCTGGATCCTGGAAACTAGTAGTTGCTGGGGCTATTTTAGCCTTTGGCTGAAATGAAAAAACAGAGGAACACGTTGCGCCTCCTTCACCCAGAAGTGAAGTGACGGGATTGGCAATAGGTTTCCTAACACAACTATCATTTATTTGACTGTTAGTACCTGGAAAGGAAACAGGGTTAGGCATTACATCTACTGACAACCTATCCTGTTTAGTCACTGTAGCTATATTTGCTGCGGCACTTGTTGTTGCTGTTGCAATTGAACAGGTGTCTCTGCAATTTGAGCTGTCCCTAAAAAAGGATTGATAGCAAAGGCTTTGTTAATCTTTGTTATTTGCTCCATTAATTTGCCCATCTGGTCTGTCAATTGACCAACCTGACGACGCAAATTATTTCCCCCATTGCCGTTTTGTCTTTGCCAATTCGAATTTGGCTGGGATGGCTGAGACTGTTGGGAGTTATTGGAAGCAGATTGGTTGTTTCTGTTTCCATATCTCCTATTTCCCTGAGGATTCCTTCTCCATTGGGAATTGCCTTGGTTTTTATTAACCCAGAGGCGTTTATTCCCATTGGCATTGGATTTTTCAGAGTTATTGTCAGAGGAGTTTGCAGAATTGCTTCTGGCGTTTTCCTGTTTCTGAGGCTTTGGTGTTTTCAAAACCTCAGAATAGGTCCTCTTTTTCTGTTGGGTTTCTAAACCTAACTGAATTTTAGTCTCTGACACCATTTTATCACCAGGTTTCTTAACCTTTGGCTGATTTTCGTCATGTGCATGGTGTATGGTATACAATTTCATGCACTGACTGACTAGCCATTCTAATGGTAGCTTACAATCATAATCTCTTGCGAGATTCATTTGTATGTTTACAGGCATGGCATGAAAATACAGATCTTTGAAATCTGTGCTTTCATACCTGGGTTTTCTTTGGGCCACGGAGTATGCATTTTTAAGAATTACTAAAAATTCTCTGGGGCTTTGATCTGGACGGCACTTTAAGTTATAAAGCGCCTTCTTTGCAGAAGCAACGGTTTTATACTTACCATATTCCATGATTATTTCATATTTCATCTTGGACCAGGACATTAACTGCATAGCTTGAAGACTTTCAAGATGAACACGGCACATTGAATCAAAGGTCCATGTAATGAACCATTTCTTTTGAATGTCATCATACATGCCCAATGAATTCATTGCTCTATCATAATTTTCCAGATGTTCAGATATGTTTCCTGAACCTCTAGAAAATTGTGGGACAGTCTCTCTAAGGAACTTAACAACCTTTGGCGATTCATAAACAGGCGTCGTTGATTTGCAACTTCTGTTTCTTTTTAAACGTCTATGCGATCTGTCTGCTGAAGAGGAATTAGACCCGTACAACAGTGCAGATGGCGTATCAGTCACATGGCCTTCAGAGTGGACAGTGCAATCACTTTCACTCCCATCACTCTGAGCTTCTTGTTCACTGTCACAATTCTGATCAGCATCAGAATCCTGCCAGTGTACAGAACCATGTCTGTTTTCATTCCTATCACCTTGAACTGGACCCTCCCTCTCGAGTTTGGCCAAGACAGCTTTTTCAAACTGTTCTGCCCAAGATTGCCAAGGTTGTTTGGCAATGCAAGGAGATGGAGAATTCTGTTTCACAGGTGATATTCCTGAATTACTCACCTCATTCCTTACAGACTGTTTTATGAAAACCTGGTCTGGTGTGGGAAAATCATGACAAGGAGGGGATTTATAGATAGTCTTTTCTTTCATTTTTGTGCAACTTTTTGGCACAGAATGATGGCTATCAACCTCACTGCCTGATTCCTGGCTTTCCTTTTCATACTTATCCAATTGCATTTTAAGCTGATTTATTTCCTGTGCATATTTATCCATCAAAGCTGTCATTTCTTTTTCATGATCAGCCTGACAAGTTTTATGCTCAGCAAGTAAATCTTGGAGTTTCCCATCTTGAATGCCAAATTGTTCACTGTACGTGTCCAGTTTGGTATTCAATACCTTGTTTTCATCTAACGCCTTAAGAAGTGCTGTCATAAAGAAAGGCCAGGAGTGTATTATGTACCCCATCTTTTTCTCTATGTTCTTTTGTTCAGCAATTACTTTAAGATGTTTTAGTATGTGTTCATCAGTTGTCATCGTGCATTTAGCATCCCATTCAATACTTTTTAACCAAACATCATAGCTTAAATCAATTTTCATATGTTTAGGAATATTGATTAGAGCATTTTTTCTTAAGTCTTCAATTATTTCACAATTATCTGTTACAGATTTATCGCTGTCCATTTTTTATACAATGATTTAATCTCAATACAAAACTCTTTTCTATATTAAGATTAATATTGCATGAATTACACAAATATTATTGTATATGGAATATAATTTGTGGGGATATTTATGGGATAATAATAGTAAACAGATGAGAAATTGCCCACTATTTCAATTCTCAGATCCCTAATCGTTATCGTGTTAAATGAAATTTATATCACATAATTAATATTACTAATTGTTATAAAAATAGATAATTTTTATTTCTTAACAATTTAAATAATAATGATGAGTAACATGCATGATAATAATCAATGGAATTTCAGTATCACATGAATATGCAATATAATATGGTAGTAATCAATGAATATGCAGTATAAAATGGTATGCAATACAAAGTGGCAATTTACTTCCTGGTTAATACAGCATTGAATCTACAAGCTGTCAAGACAATTTACGACTTTCTTTACAGAGAGGGAGAGTTTCACTGGGAGACAGAGAATTCTTCAGCGTGCGTAAAGCAATAAAGCCATAAAGACTTTCAACTGGCAGTTTAGAAATAACCCTTGCAATGCTGGCTAGACCTCCTAAGTAGTTAAGATCTACTCCTATGTAATTTTAATAAAATAACATTTAACCAGTCATCAACCATTTCCTTGATTTTATCCAATGAGAGAAATCTACTATGTTATATTAGCTGATATTTTATTAATTTGTCTAAACAGATATTTTTTCTCATTTTAGAGCCAATCAATACAGCTGGATAAATGGTCATGATATGCTAACGTGATATTAATCACATAAATACATTAATGGCTATATTAATCCCAGCTGCAGATGGGATGCTATAACCATATATATGTTCTTTAATAATTAAGATTTCTAAATATGAAATCTAATCATGATTTATCCAGTCATATATCATGCTATTAATTTAATTAATTTAAATTAATTAATTATATGCCTGTATATTTACCAGTTAAGTAGATATTTTCTCATCAGATGTTCTCAGGTAGCTAAGTGTCATGGATCTCTTTCTCTGCATGGAGTGTAAGAGTTTCTTGGTTACTCTGATCGCCCGATTCTGCCTGGATCTCTCTGAATCTCCCGAGAGTGTTGTAATGTCTCTCTCTTCAATCTTTGAATTTCCCACTCTCCCTTTGTCTTAACTTTTTAAAGGGGAAATTCCTCTAAGTGATAGCCAATCACAAATGTGGGGTGTGGTTCCCTTCTAGGTAACCATTCTAGTATTTGAACTCTAGATGGCAGTATTGTTCCACTACACATACCTATCCAGGAAAGAGTTAACTTTTCCTGGTGGCTATTTTTGACGTCATTTGCGTTATCTATATGTGGCTATAACTTATTTTTTTTTCTGTCAGATCACAGGGTCTTTCTCAGTTTTGTCCAGACTATGCGTCTGCAAATTCTGCTATAATTCCTAAAATTGATAGTTTATGAACTAAGTTTCACCTTAAACTATAATGGGACGTTGTACAATATCGAAAGTAAAATTTCATTATTTAATCCTCTGTCACCCAGGTCTGGGTTTTTAGAATTTATTATATTCCATTAGTACCTAGACAGCCTCTTATCTATTTGGTTTGTTTATATACACATTCCGTTCAACTCGGGCAAAGTGGCTAGTTTTAGAGAAAGGATAGAAATTTTGTGTCTCTTTTGTTAGCTTGAAGATACAAAATGGAGTCTGGTCTGTTTAGCAATGACTTCAGAATATACACTTTGTATTTCTATCATAGCACAAAATGTCTGCCGATATAAATACCCTGACAAGGCTTTTAGTAAATATACATTTTATGCTTTAGCTGACACATGCTTTATTGAGACAAACCATGTTGTTCACTGGCTACAATGTTTCATCCAACAGGAATCTAATGTTCCGCTGATGCACATTTCCTTCTAACAAAGCATTCTTTTAAGACAATTTTATGAGGCCTAATAATTATACAACAGTCCCCCCCTTAAAATGTTAGTTACTAAAAGATAAACTTTATTTGTTAATATCAGAAGACTTGTTAGCCCAAGACACAGAAACCCCATGGCCGCTAGCTTGGTGTTATTGCAAAGTGCGTGTCTAGCCCTATCTGACCCTAACAGGCTGCAGCTCATCCGTCAGTACGGCCCTCGAACACTTCACTCCATGGGTATCCCGCAGTGGCTAGTCCACTACATCTCCCACGGCAGACTAACCCATACAAACAGACGCTGTCCCTGCACTGGTTCCCTTCCTAAAACTACTGCACTTTATCATCATAAGGGAGGGTTTGTAGAGGAATACAGGGTGACGTGAGATCTTGATCATCGATTGCCAGATGAGTAAAAGTAGGTGTTGCTTGGTCTGCAGTCTTCTGTAAGAATTTTCTAAGGCATGGGAGGACACAACAAACGAGAAGAGCGAGAACAAAAAGGAAAATTAGTAGAGCCATACCAATATGAACCAAAGCTTTCTGCCAACCCGTCATCCAACCAAACCATCTTTCCCAGGGATCTGTTACCCCAGAATTCCTTTTCAACTCTTCTGAGAGTTTATTTAATTTCTCTATGGCCAAAGTGACTTTACCATTGGGACCTGTGTTTTCTGGGATGTAAGTGCAACAAGTCATGGAGTCGGGTAGTATTTTACATACACCCCCCTTTTCAGCTAGAATCATGTCTAAGGCCAATCTGTTCTGGAAGGTCATCTGGGATGTGGCCTGTAACTGTTCGGCCAAGCCCTGGAGGGCATCCCTGGTGTAGTTAACAAAACACTGTTGGTTGTAATAGATGTAATTAATCCAATTAAGATTTTTGTTGGCAGTGACTATGGTGAAAAGTGATTCAAACCCCACAGCAACTTCATCTCTGGCTTTAAATTCATTAGGTACCCCCCTAGGTACCCCAACGGCATCTATGTAAATGTGGGGGCAAAATTGCCTTTTACTGGGGCTTCGCGTTTGACTTTGGCTGGTGTATGTGGAGAATCGTGTGTGTCGGGATGATTATCAGAAATAATATGGATGGGCATGATAACTTTAGCTAGGGCGTACTCACCCCACCATTCAGTTTCCAGCCTGGATCTTAACTGCAAAACCCCACATAACCAGTAAATATCCCCTAATGACCTGGTATGGTGTTGTAACAGGTGTACAGGAACAGTTCTGTATGTGACACAATAACCATTGGAAAAGTTACCCATGAATTTACCAATCCCATCATAGTTAGTATAACAAGTGTAATTACCCTTGTAAATCGTGATTCCATCTGAGGGTTTGACATTTCCAACTAAGAGGGGGTACTCTGCCGTCCATGCTTTGCAGAGGGACCTGTTAAAATCATAGTGATTGGTAAAAAAGACTTAGGAAGCAATCCTCTATCTCCAAAGGAAGAGTTAGAGGAACGGTGCCAAGATGGGGTCGGGCACCACCGCACACATAGCATGCAGTTCTATTATGCTTATTAGCATTATATCTCATTCACTCTTACCATAAATTGATATCCTTGAAACCAGTTTCAGCGGCCATGGTATCTTCGAAGGTGGGGTTAGCAATGGCCATCATGTCCTTAAAGGACTGGATATGTGGTTTCAGTGGATTCGGGACCATATGAACAGCCCCTCGCCACTCTGGGGAGTGGCACATATCTCTAAGATAGAAATGACCTAACTTGTTATAGGAACCTTTTTTCCAATACATTCCCATCACATATTGGTCAGCATCCTCTGGGCCGGGATGTTCAATATTTAACATTAATTTCATAGGCGTACCTCCTCCAGGCTTTCTTAAGGTCATTCTTTGAAGGAGGGATCTACCATGGTCATCTACTTTAGATAAGGCTCTTTTGGGTTTGTAACCCCAGGCAGGCCCAGCATTCCATCCTGCAGCCCCCCAATGGTTACAGCTGTGCCCCCATTGCTTGTCAACTACACAAACATAGGGGTCTTTTGCATGTGGTATATCTTTATAAATGGTTTGGAACTGTGACTTGGGAAATGGGCAATCTACAATGTCACAGTAATCAAAGGTGAATGTGGCTACGCGGGTACATGATTAATTATACCAGAAGGTGTACCCACTAGCATCTTTAGTAATGGCCACTTGCTGTGCCTTAAGGAGACAAATCAAGGGGATGATGTACCAGAGGTACATGGTTGTGCGGAGTCTGTCTCCTCTGGGGTAGGAATCTTCTTACAATGGGAGGCGTGGATCCAGTTGCCTTTTCCCAGCCAATCAGTAGAACTTGAAATGGTCCGTCAAATCTTGGTTCCAAGGTGTGTTTCTTGACTAGGACCCAATCACCAGGGAGCAGACTGTGGTTGCCTGTGTCAGAATCTGGATCTGGAATTGAAGAGAAAACTTGGGTATGGATTTTGTTTAAAGCACCTGCAAGTTCAGTTACATAATCTACCAAAACATCAGTTTGAAGTTGTAATTGTTGGGGAAAATAGCAACCTAGCCTGGGTGCAGTCCCGAATAGAATCTCATATGGGGACAATGAGGGCTTTCCTCTGGGTGTATGTATGACACTGAATAAAGCTATTGACAAGCTTTCTGGCCAGGGCATCTTGGTTTCTTGTGACATTTTTAACATTCTAGCTTTTAGGGTACCATTATACGTTCCACTTTGCCACTACTTTGTGGGTGATAAGGCGTGTGGAAAGCAAGGGTCACTCCTAAAGCAGCCCAAATTTCTTTGGTTACTGATGCTGTGAAGGCAGGGCCTTGGTCGCTTTCAATAACTTCTGGGAGTCCAAATCTACACACAATTTCCGTAAGTAGACGCCTTGCTGTTGTCTTGGCGGTAATGTTAATTACTGGATAGGCTTCTGGCCAGCCTGAGAACATGTCCACTATTACTAGTGCATATTCGTAGTGACCACTCTTTGGCATCTGGATGTGGTCGATCTGAATTCTCTGGAATGGATACAGGGGCTTAGCCAGGTGTTTTGGAGGAACTTTGGCTGTTTTCCCTGGATTGCACTTAGCACAAATGACACAGGCCTTGCAGTAGTTATTGGTTAGTGTAGTAATTCCAGGTGCTTCGTAGTACTTTTGTACAAGAGCATTCATCAGATCTTTTGATAAATGTGCAGGTCCATGTGCCCATTGAACAACTGCTGGGTACAAATTCTTAGGGAGGCAGAACCTGAGGTTGTTGTAGTACACTCCATCTTTTAGAACTGCCCCTTCTGTTTCCATTTTTGTATTTCCTCAGGGGCAACTGCAGCCTGTTGTCCCCGTAGGATTTTTAGATCGGTTGGAAGAGTCTGCAAGGTAAATATGGGAGTTTCTTCGTTTCCGGACACTCTCTTGTCCACTTCCTGCGGTTCTCTTGCAGCTTGCTTTGCAGCCTGATCAGCTAGATGGTTGCCCTTTGCTTCATCCTAATCCAACTTCCCATGTGCCTTTATCTTCAAAATGGCCACTTCTTCTGGGAGTAGGAGGGTATCCATCAGCTCCTTGATTGCAGAACTGTGCTTGACTGGTGTACTGGCAGTGGTAAGAAATCCTCTTGTTTTCCAAATTAATCCGAAGTCATGAGCCACGCCCAGTGCATATCTTGAGTCTGTGTAGATATTGGCGCGCTTCCCTTCAGAGATCTTACATGCTGAAGTTAGGGCTTGTAATTCAGCTTCTTGTGCAGACATTGTTGATGGTAAAGATGATGACTTGATAATTTCATCTGTTGTGGTGACGGCATATCCTGTGTGATATTTTCCTTCTTCATCAGCATACCTTGAGCCGTCCACAAACAGGGTGAGGTCAGGATCTATTAGTGGATCCTCATGTACGGTTGGTAAATGTGTTGTTTCCATTTTTATCTGTTCAAAGCAGTCATGGGGTGCTTCTGGATCATAGTTGTGCTTTATGACCAGATTTTCAAATTCTTCTTCCAGAAAGTAACATGGCCATGCTTTTACATGTTCAGTTGTTGGGTATTTGACAGCGCCTCTTTCTTGGAGTTGTGATTCATCCATGTTGGCCCATAGTTTTGCCATGGGCCTAAGATCACCCCATGACTTATTCTTTGATTTGGTGACAGGGACATGTGGAATGGCTGTGTCCCAATGGTGATACAGGTGTTCAAGTCCAAGTGGTAATTGGACCAAAATCATACTGTTGCTTTCAGTATCGCAGTAAAAATCTTGTAGAATGAGCTTTACCTCAACTAATTGAAAGAGTTCATCTTCATAGTGAGGGTCAGGGTTAATGGTTGGTTTGTACCACATGGTGCAGAAAGCATATTCTGGCCCATCACAGAATGGTAAATTGGGGTGCATTTTTTTAGTAGTGTGGCCAAAAATTAGGACATAGGATTCATCCATGATAAATCTGTAGTAGCTACCCCCCTCAGGGAGTGGCAAAAGAGTGGATGGATTCAGAACCTGACATCTTTGAAGGGTAACATTGTCAGGTAACAGGAGATGACATCGGAGACGAAGGTGTCTGGCAGGGGTGACATGTTTGAGTTGGACCTGGTTAATTATGGCAGAAATATCATGAGGTGCCAAAACAGTCAGAGAGTGGCCAAGAACCAGGTCCCCAGTGCTGTTGATGAGTTCTTGTGCGGCAAAAACAGCACGAAGGCAAGAGGGGGTTCCTCTAGCCACGATGTCCAGTTGGCAAGAGAAAAACCCAATAGGCCTTTGACGTCCACCAGGACCATGTGCTTGAGTGAGTACTCCTGTAGCGTGGCCTTTTCTTTCAGACACAAATAATTTGAAAGGTTTGGTGTAGTCTGGTAGGCCAAGGGCGGGGGCAGAGGCAATAGCACGTTGGAGAACATAAAAGTTGTCATGTGCTTCTTGGGACAGACAGAACGGGTCTGATTTGAGAGCATCATATAAGGGTTGCATGAGTAGGGAGGCCTCAGGGATCCATGCTCTGCAGTATGAAATAAGGCCTAGAAAGGCATGAAGAGATTTTGTAGTCCTTGGAGGCGGAATGGCCAAGACCGCTCTGACACGTTCACGAGTGAGGTGTCTAGTGCCATGGGACAGGCAATGGCCTAGAAAAATTACAGTAGGTTGACAAAATTGAAGTTGGACAAGAGATGCTGATACCGGAGAAACTGACGGAAGCCAAGCACAGAGAGATGGACACAGGTTTCTTCAGGAAGGAAGAGATTCTTTATTCGATTCACCGACCGGGACTCAGAGGGACTAATGTCACCAAAATACAACAAGATCTGAGCCCCGAACAATAGTGTAAGCTCCTTATATAGGCATGTAACTCCTCCCATAATAAGCTCCACCCACACATACTCTTACCCAATCAATCGAACAAGAACTAACTTCCTGTTTGACCACATGGCTTGCCCAGCACAATGGAGGAGGGGAATACTACATCCTGTATTCTCGCACATGCTCCGTACACTACTGATTGTATCTTTGCCACGTGCAACCAACCGACCGATACACCAGTATATGCACGTACACATGCCACGTGGTAATCTCGGCCTACTAAATTTATTTTTACCGAGATTCCACCACATTCCCCCCTTTGATGCTTCTGATATTTCACAATTCCAGATGCATCACTTAACTTTCCAGATTCCAGATGCATCACTTATTTATATATAGCCATTATCTGTGCAGCAGCCTTTCTCTCTGCTATATTTTCTATAATGCTCTGCACAGACCTAACTACCAAAGGAATAAGACATGGCAGGAGAAGACACAGCATTAAGATTAGCATGACTCCACCTACCAATGCCTTAAGTCCTCCAAACTGCTCATACCAGTTACCAAACCAACTACTTGGATTATACCCTTTCCATACCTGAGTAGGCACATGCGCTAGTTTAACCATATGGCTAGTAAGCTCAGCTATTGCTTGCCCTTCATCATCTATTTGAAGACAGCAATTGCTTAGGTTAAACTTCCAACATACACCTCCCTCTACTGCCAATAGGTAATCCAAAGCTTATCTATTTTGGTAAACGGCTGTCCTCATCCTAGTATTATGCTTCGCTATTAGATTGAGCGCTTGCGATGTCTCGTTGGTAATTATCTCAACCACTGCCTGTAACCTTATAATACGATTGAGCATATATATTGGGGTTCTATATCCAAAAGTACCATCCTCTGCCCATGTAGCTGGCCCATAATAATCTATAATACGCTGGGGAGGCCACTCATTATCTTCCCAGGTACCTATCTCTAGGGGTCCCCTTTTCTTCCTATGATTCACATCATATACCTTAACTCCCAAAGTCTCTCCTGTTTCAATAGGCAACAAGAAGAAGAATGGTTTGAGCATACCTAACACACATGCCCCTTCCCAGTCCTGTAGTAACTCCGAATAGGCTTTCTTACCACAGATCCAGTACAAATTTGCTGGGGCTTTCCAACTAGATGTAATAGATAGATCAAACCACACATCCTTTAAATTGGTATAACTTGCAAACGGGTTAGGTGGTTCTGAGACATTTGAAGCCGACCACCAAGTTGTATTCTTTGTATTATCATCATAAGCTTTTTGCCCTAGACAAGTCAATTCTCCTACAGATGTATTAAACATTATTCCTTTCCTTGCTATGCAAACATAACCTATAATGGAGGTCTTTAATCGCCACTCAGATTTACCTCTAACACTCGTTTGATAATCAGCTTGAGAAGATATTATTTGTTCAATTGTCTCAGAACCAGAATACATTACCTCCTTTGCTTCCCAAGGCCATTTGTCTCCCATATTAGTACCTCCACACACATAGCAGTTGGTCACATTAAGACTACCAGCAATACTCTCAGCTAGATCAATAAACAGGTTCTTAGCATTATGGGGGATCTTATTTTCTACACTCATCTCTTCATAAAAAGAATGGAAAACCTGATGAGTTTGGGATGCTACGGTATCGGTCTCTATCCCTATAAATAATATTGTCCCAGGATCCAAACCCGTCCCATATATCTGGAACCCACATAAGTTTCCGAACCTATCTATAAATTGTTCAGGATTATTAAAAGTATATGGACTGGGTTGCATTCCATAGACTTACAATATGGTTTGGTAGGCTACTTAGTTACAATCATATCCTTATCTACTGTCTGTCCCCAAGTTGCCCACCCTACACAAGACCAATATGGACAATAATTATAATCCTTATTTGGGCATTTTGGATTTATGTATTTGTTCTTACTACTGGGGCAAATATACTTATCATTAGACCCATATGTTCTTTCCCATTTAAGATCCCCGCATACATTCCACGGTTTTCTACCACTTGATATCGCCTTACATGCATCAAATAGCAGAACACCCGAAGAATGTACGGTTTCTAATACTGTCTTATTTATTAGGGTTCCCTGTGAGTCTCCATTCCGGAGGGTCAACCAAATTGTACGGGATAATACTCTGGATTGAAGCGCTTAGGTTCTCCTACTCCTAAATGGCATACACTATAATCTATACCTAAGTATCTACACCTAGATACATATCCTTTACACTCATATTGTGAATGCCAAATAAGGGTCTGGGAAATATGATTACCTGTTTTAGTAGTCTTAATGCAAACCTCACAGCCAGGTGTGTCGGTACCTCTACCTTCCTGAATAATTAAAAACACAAATACAGGGAGTGCAGAATTATTAGGCAAGTTGTATTTTTGAGGATTAATTTTAATATTGAACAACAACCATGTTCTCAATGAACCCAAAAAACTCATTAATATCAAAGCTGAATATTTTTGGAAGTAGTTTTTAGTTTGTTTTTAGTTATAGCTATTTTAGGGGGATATCTGTGTGTGCAGGTGACTATTACTGTGCATAATTATTAGGCAACTTAACAAAAAACAAATATATACCCATTTCAATTATTTATTTTTACCAGTGAAACCAATATAACATCTCAACATTCACAAATATACATTTCTGACATTCAAAAACATAACAAAAACAAATCAGTGACCAATATAGCCACCTTTCTTTGCAAGGACACTCAAAAGCCTGCCATCCATGGATTCTGTCAGTGTTTTGATCTGTTCACCATCAACATTGCGTGCAGCAGCAACCACAGCCTCCCAGACACTGTTCAGAGAGGTGTACTGTTTTCCCTCCTTGTAAATCTCACGTTTGATGATGGACCACAAGGTTCTCAATGGGGTTCAGATCAGGTGAACAAGGAGGCCATGTCATTAGATTTTCTTCTTTTATACCCTTTCTTGCCAGCCACGCTGTGGAGTACTTGGACGCGTGTGATGGAGCATTGTCCTGCATGAAAATCATGTTTTTCTTGAAGGATGCAGACTTCTTCCTGTACCACTGCTTGAAGAAGGTGTCTTCCAGAAACTGGCAGTAGGACTGGGAGTTGAGCTTGACTCCATCCTCAACCCGAAAAGGCCCCACGAGCTCATCTTTGATGATACCAGCCCAAACCAGTACTCCACCTCCACCTTTCTGGCGTCTGAGTCGGACTGGAGCTCTCTGCCCTTTACCAATCCATCCATCTGGCCCATCAAGACTCACTCTCATTTCATCAGTCCATAAAACCTTAGAAAAATCAGTCTTGAGATATTTCTTGGCCCAGTCTTGACGTTTCAGCTTGTGTGTCTTGTTCAGTGGTGGTCGTCTTTCAGCCTTTCTTACCTTGGCCATGTCTCTGAGTATTGCACACCTTGTGCTTTTGGGCACTCCAGTGATGTTGCAGCTCTGAAATATGGCCAAACTGGTGGCAAGTGGCATCTTGGCAGCTGCACGCTTGACTTTTCTCAGTTCATGGGCAGTTATTTTGTGCCTTGGTTTCTCCACACGCTTCTTGCGACCCTGTTGACTATTTTGAATGAAACGCTTGATTGTTCGATGATCACGCTTCAGAAGCTTTACAATTTTAAGAGTGCTGCATCCCTCTGCAAGATATCTCACTATTTTTGACTTTTCTGAGCCTGTCAAGTCCTTCTTTTGACCCATTTTGCCAAAGGAAAGGAAGTTGCCTAATAATTATGCACACCTGATATAGGGTGTTGATGTCATTAGACCACACCCCTTCTCATTACAGAGATGCACATCACCTAATATGCTTAATTGGTAGTAGGCTTTCGAGCCTATACAGCTTGGAGTAAGACAACATGCATAAAGAGGATGATGTGGTCAAAATACTCATTTGCCTAATAATTCTGCACTCCCTGTATATACATTATCAAGTGCATTTCTCTTGACGTCTTCATCCTCATTCTTCGTCCGTGCGATGGCACCTCAGCTTCCAGGATGTAAGGGCTGCAAGGAAGGGAGTTCTTCAAGTCCTCTCTTCCCTTCACAGAGGTCCCTTCAAGACACTCTGGCTATGTCACATGGGTAAGTGGTCAGGCTTTATTATTTGCTGATCTCTTTAATTACACTTGAAACCCCAATATCTCCTCGTCACTCCAACCAGGGCCGGCCTTAGGGGTGTGCGAGCTGTGCGGCCGCACAGGGCGCCATGGTGCAGGGGGCGCCCTGCGGCCGCATAGCTCACACGGCAGCAGCCCGGCATGTCTGTTAGCCGCAATGCTAACAAGGCATTTGCCTTGGGCGGCATTTTCCAGGGGGCAGCAAAAAAAAGCCGCCCCCAAATGCCCAGGGCAAATGTCTTGTTAGCCTTGCGGCTAACAGACATGCCGGGCTGCTGGGCGGTCGGGCGGCGCTGGCGGGCGGCTGGCGAGGGAGTACTTCCTCTGAGCTGTTTGCTCAGCTCCCTTGCTGTTTGCTCAGTTCCCTTGCGCGCCGCAGAGTGAGGCTGGGAGCCGGAATATGACGTCATATTCCGGCTCCCAGCCTCACTCTGCAACGCGCGAGGGAGCTGAGCAAACAGCTCAGAGGAAGTGCTCCCTCGCAAGCCGCCCGCCAGCGCCCCCGCCCGCCCAGCACAGCAGCCACTGGACCACCAGGGAGGAAGAGACCCCCCCAGCATTCCCAAAGGTAAGGAGGCTGGGGGGGGGTGTCTAAATAAATTTTAAAAAATGTGATAATGTGGGTGAGTGTGTGTGTCTGTGTATGTTAGTGTGTGTCTGTGTCTGTTAGTGTGTGTCTGTGTCTGTTAGTGTGTGTGTGTGTATGTTAGTGTGTGTCTGTGTATGTTAGTGTGTGTCTGTGTCTGTTAGTGTGTGTCTGTGTCTGTTAGTGTGTGTGTGTGTGTGTGTCTGTTAGTGTGTGTCTGTGTCTGTTAGTGTGTGTGTGTGTATGTTAGTGTGTGTCTGTGTCTGTTAGTGTGTGTCTGTGTCTGTTAGTGTGTGTGTGTGTATATGTTAGTGTGTGTGTGTGTGTATGTTAGTGTGTGTGTGTCTGTGTATGTTAGTGTGTGTCTGTGTCTGTTAGTGTGTGTCTGTGTCTGTTAGTTTGTGTCTATGTCTGTTAGTGTGTGTCTGTATGTGTGTCTGTTAGTTTGTGTCTGTTAGTGTGTTTGTCTGTTAGTGAGTGTGTGTGTCTGACTATGTGTGTGAGGCTGTCTGCCTGTGTGTGTGAGACTGTCTGCGCGTGTGTGTGTGTGACTGTCTGCGTGTGTGTGTGTGACTGCGCGTGTGTGTGTCTGTCTGTCTGTGTGTGACTGTGTGTGTGTGGCTGTCTGACAGTGTGTGTTTGACTGTTTGTCTGTGTGTGTTTGACTTTTTGTGTGTGTGTGTGTGTGTGACTGTGTGTGTGTGGCTGTGTGTGTGTGGCTGTCTGCCTGTGTGTGTGTGTGGCTGTCTGCCTGTGTGTGTGTGTGTTTGTGTGTGACTGCCTATGTGTGACTATCTGGGCAGACTAGATGGGCCGAATGGTTCTTATCTGCCGTCACATTCTATGTCTGTGTGTGTGTTTGTGTGTGGCTGTCTGTGTATGACTGCCTGAGTGTGTTTGTGTGTGTGTGTGTGTGTATGGCTGTCTGCCTGTGTGTGTGTGTGTGACAGGGTGTGTGGGAAGGGGTAAGAAGTGGGGGGGGGGGCGCTGTGAAGATTTTTTGCACAGGGTGACCAAATGCCTAAGGCCGGCCCTGACTCCGACTGAGTTGTGCGCTTTAACCGGATCTTGCAGGGATTCTCTGGATCTGGCGTAGCTTGCCAAGAATCTACTGCTGCTGGTTTAACCCTGGAGTGATGAATCCACGGAGTCACTTCAGCCACCTTTATAGCTGTAGGGGTAGACAAAAGAACAACATAAGGACCCCTCCACTTAGGCCCCAACGGTACACTGTTCCACTCTTTTATCCATACTTGATCTCCTGGATGATAACTATGAACAGGTGGATAAATATTCACAGGTAATCTATCTTGTACCCATTTCTGTACCTCCTCCATAGTTTTACCCAACTCTACAACCTGCTGCCGGGTAATTCCTTCTCCCAACTGACTCAAATCCCCCCTTAAGTTACCAAGTACGGGAGGTGGACGCCCATACATGATTTCAAAAGGTGAGAGACCCATCCTTCTGGTAGGTGTACTACGAATACGCAACAGAGCTATGGGCAAAAGAACATTCCACTTAAGCTGAGTCTCTTGACACATCTTTGCCAATTGGTTCTTAATAGTTCTATTCATCCTTTCTACTTTCCCAGAGCTCTGAGGTCTATATGCCGTATGAAGCTTCCACTTAATACCAAGCATATGAGTCAGTTGTTGTAGGCACTGGTGAACAAAGGCTGGACCATTATCCGATCCTATAGAGCATGGTAGTCCATATCGGGGTATTATTTCTCGCAACAGGAATCGCACAACTTCTCCTGCTTTCTCTGTACGAGTGGGACATGCTTCGACCCACCCTGAGTAGGTACACACAACTACTAGTAGGTAGCGATGTCCGCCGGATTTAGGCATTACAGTATAGTCTATTTGAAGATCGGACATAGGGAGTCCCCCCATATACTGGATTCCCGGTGGTTTCACTGGTCCTTGCCTTGCGTTATTCTTGGCACATATCACACATCTTCGTACAATGGCTTGAGTCAAGTTGGACAATCTTGGTATGTAGAAATGTTTCTGAGAGATTCTTCCATACTATCTCTTCCAGAATGTGTCCCGTTATGATAATTCTGGACAATTTCTACAGCTAGTGATGCTGGATTGACTATTCTTCCATCTTCTAATTGATACCAATTGTTCTCCTGGTACTTCCCAGCTTCAGTCTTTAACCACTCTTCTTCTTGAGCTGTATAAACTGGAGACCATTGAGACAGTGGGGTCGGTATAAGAGCAGCTATATGTTCTACATACTCCTGTTTCCCTGATTCAGCGGCACGCTTAGCTGCATTATCTGCCATCCGATTTCCTTTGGTTACATCACCATTACCTTTCAGATGCGCCCAACAATGTATGATACCAACTTCTTTCGGTTCCCATACGGCTTCCAGTAGTTGTAATATCTCAGCTGCGTACTTGATTTCTTTACCCTCTGAATTCAGTAGTCCTCTTTCTTTATGCAAAGCTCCGTGGGCATGAGTGGTTAAAAACGCATACTTAGAGTCCGTGTAGATGTTCACTCTTAAACCTTCAGCCAATTGTAACGCTCGTGTGAGTGCAATTAATTCTACCTTCTGTGCCGATGTTCCTTTTGACAATGGCCGAGCTTCTATAACCTTGTCTATGGTTGTTACTGCATATCCTGCATAGCGAATCCCTTCTTTCACATAACTACTGCCGTCCGTATAGTACTGGACATTAGGGTTCTGGATGGGAAAATCACGAAGGTCCGGTCTACTTGAGAACACTTCATCCATCACCTCCAGGCAATCATGTTGACTCTCAGTAGGTTGTGGCAAAAGGGTAGCTGGATTCAAGGTATTAACAGTCTCTAGATGCACTCTTGGGTTTTCACACAACATAGCTTGATACTTAGTCATGCGGCTGTTACTAAACCAATGATTGCCTTTATAGTCTAGCAACGTTTGTACTGCGTGCGGGACTCGCACATAGAGTTCCTGACCCAGAGTGAGTTTATCAGCTTCAGCTACCAGCAGGGCGGTGGCAGCTACGGCTCTTAGACAAGGTGGAAGACCACTGGCCACTGCATCCAGTTGTTTGGACATATATGCAACAGGTCGTTGCCATGATCCCAAGTACTGTGTCAATACTCCCACAGCCATTCTTCTTTGCTTGTGTACATATAAGTAGAATGGGCGTGTATGATCAGCTAGACCTAATGCTGGGGTACTCATCAAAGCCTTCTTCACATCTTCAAATGCCTTTTGCTGTTCAGGGGTCCACAGGAAGGGATCGTGTTCTGTACCTTTTATAGCTGCATAAAGAGGTTTCGCCAATATCGCGTAACTGGGAATCCATATCCTACAGAAGCCTGCTGCCCCCAAGAATTCCCGCACTTGTCTTCTATTCTTGGGTATTGGTATTTGGCATACAGCTTCTTTTCTCTCTGTCCCCATTATCCTTTGACCTTCAGAGATATGGAATCCCAGATACTTGACAGTTGGCTGACACAACTGAGCTTTCTTCCTGGACACCTTGTATCCTGCCTTCCAGAGAATGTGTAGTAAATCATGTGTTGCTTGCCGACATATTTCTCTTGTAACTGCCGCTATCAACAAATCATCTACGTATTGTAATAGTACACTCTCTCCTGGGATGGTCTTGAAATCCAGTAAGTCTTGACTTAAAGCTGATCCAAATAGGGTAGGTGAATTTTTAAACCCTTGGGGCAGTCTTGTCCAAATCATCTGGTGTTTCGAGCCCGTTACAGCATTTTCCCATTGGAATGCAAAGATACACTGGCTTTCCGCAGCAATTCGAAGGCAAAAGAAGGCATCTTTGAGTTCCAAGACAGTAAAATAGGTAGCCCCGCCTGGAATTAAAGCAAGCAGGTTATATGGATTGGGCACAACTGGGTGTATACTTACGACCGCATCATTGACTGCATTCAAGTCCTGCACAAGGCGATACTCATCTGTACCGGGCTTTTGAACAGGCAACAATGGGGTATTCCAGGGGGAAGTACAGAATTTTAAGATACCATACCTTATGAACTTATCCAGATAGGATTGTATATTTTTTTTGGCCTTTTGTGGGATGTGATATTGTCTTAAGCTTACTGGATAGACCCCAAGTTTTAGTTCAATTCGAATCGGTGGAATATTGCGAGCAAGTCCTGGTGGGTTGTTCTCTGCCCACACTCCTGGTATATTGAACAAGGATTCATCACTCTTAGGGTTTTGACTAGTCAACGCTGTATAAAGTCGCCACTCTTCTTCCTTTGGTACAGATATTGTCATTATACCTGAAGGTCCATTGAACTTTAAAGATGTTGTTCCATTAGGTAGAAACGTTATCTGTGCTTGTAATTTTGACAACAAATCACGTCCTAGCAGTTGGACTGGACATTCAGGCATATAAAGGAACTGATGTTTCACTACGTGGCCTCCCAATGTACAGAGTCGACTTTTAAGAACCGGTTTAGCAGCACTTCTTCAAGTTGCTCCTATTACGGTGATAGTTCTTCCTGAAGGAGGAGCAACTAGGTCAGTCACCACCGAATGTTCAGCACCAGTATCAATCATGAAAGCACTCCTTTTTCCCCCTATTGCTACATCGACCATAGGCTCCGCTCGGCCAAGGGGGATGGAGCCCGGTCGGTATCAATAGTCCTCCATGACTGTGTCAGCCAACCCCACAAAGTCCCTATCCTCTCTATCGCGGGGTCTCTGCGCTGCTGGATAGTACCTGTCTCCACTAACACTTCCTCTGTTATTACCACTATTCCCTCCAGGACCTCCTCTACCTCTCGCTCTGCCTCTATAATTACTATACCCTGCCCTAGGTCTGTCTCTCTCATACTGTTCCCTTCGCGGACACTCACTTGTCCAATGCCCTTCTTCCCTACAATACGCGCATTGGTTCCTACTCAAAGGTTCCCTATTCCATTTACTCTCACCTTTATCCGTTCCCCTATACACTTCCTTTTCCCTTCTATCTACGCCTGCGATAGCTACCGCTAGCATATCTGCTTTCCTACGCATTTTTCGCTCTTCCTCCTTCTTTGTCTCTGTTTCCCTATTCATGTATACCTTATTTGCTACTTCCATTAGTTGGGTTATAGACATCCCTACAAACCCCTCTAACTTCTGTAGCTTGCGCTTTATATCTCCGTAGGCTTGGCTGACAAAGGCAGAGTTAATCATTCGGGAATTCTCAGGAGCCTCTGGATTAAAGGGGGTATACAGACGGTATGCCTCCAATAATCGGTCATAAAAGACACTGGGCGATTCATCACATTTCTGTAATACCTCAGCCGTCTTAGACATATTAATCGCCTTCTTCCCTCCGACTTTCATGACAGCAATAATAGCGTCCCTGTAAGCTTTTAAATGGACCATGTCTGCGCCATTAACATTCCAATTTGGATCAGTGTTTGGATAATGGGCTGCGGCCCATGCTGCTGGGTTGGCCTGATTTTGTGTACGGGCCACTTCTTCCAGCGCTTTAATTGCCACTTGATTTATCCTTGTCCTTTCCTCGTTATTAAACAATGTCATCAATAGTTGCTGGCAATCAGCCCAAGTGGGATTATGTGTCTGGACTATGGGGGTAAACAAATCTGTCATGGCTTGAGGCTTTTCGAGTAAGAGGAGTTATGGGTCTTCCAATTAAATAGATCAGTGGTTGTAAAAGGGACATAGACAAAGACTGGATCAGCATACTGTATCTGGCCATCACCATTAATGTGTGTCTGGCCAGGAGTCAGTCGAAGAGGCATTTGATAATGTCGGGGTTGTAGGGTACCAGTCATTCGTCGGGTTTGTATGGGGCTTCGTTTAGATATGTCAGTTAGGGGTTCCGGTCGAGGGGTAGTAAGACAAGGGGATGGGGACGCTTTACTAAGGGGGAGGTCGGTGAGTAAAATATTCCGGGCCGGGCTAGGAGGAGCCTGACCGGAAACTAGATATGGCGCCAAATCTGGGTAGGTGGAGTTAACTGAGGTAGGTTTCGGAAGGGGAGGGTTCAGAACAAGAGGACTGGGCTCTGAACTAGAGGAGGGGGTAGGTGGGGACAATGGGGCAAGGGGAGGAGCGTTTCCAACAGCACCTCCTCTTCCTCTTCCGGTGGAGGAGGAGTAAGGGGGCGGCATGGGGATCTCAGACTCAGGAGGCGTGTCCAAAATGGGCGTGATTACGGCCTTAGTGGACAGGCGAGTTCTGGCCACCATGAAGCGACATTGTTCCTCGTGGCATATCCGGATCCATTTTGGCGAGTCATTTACGGCCTGCTTCCAACAATCAATATATGGAAACTGGCCGTAAAGTTCAGGCCTACCTGATACAGCCACGTGTACACGCTGTACCAGATTAGGATCCAAACTGCCACGTGGTGGCCATGCAGCCACCAAAGTAGGCCATTCCCTACTACATAAAGTAGTCAGGCGTGTTGGTGACATCTTTACCCCAAAATCATATACAGTATATCCCTTTTTAAAGTTTTTCAACATACATCCTAAGGGATCCAAAACCGTTGAGTCTGACGCACCCATACCAACAACGAAGCGTCGTCTCCAACAGAAACTAAACAAACACTCTTCCAACGGTCACACCCGTTCCCTCGGCAACAGCACCACGTGGTACAGTTACTAAGAGAAACGCACACAACAAAACACTCAGGGAATTCCCGTACACACACAGCTGTTACACCAGTCACTAAATAACTAATACTGTGCCCTTTGGCGAAACTATACAGTCACCCACGCTATTATTCCCTATATCTGAATTACCCGTCTATAACATACCCCAGTAACATCGTCTTTACAAATAGTAGTTATAGTACGGTTAGCATTGGTTAGAGTACAATTTAAAGTCACAGTTAAATTAGTAGTGGTTATGGTGTTAAACATACAACATAGACGACAGTTATTAGTACTTATTTACAGTATCAGTAATTATACATGGTTATGGTACCGTGCGCTATAATACAGTTACACACTATTCACACTCTCGCTAGACGGCAGAGCTCACGCTATCTAGCAAGATATACACGCTACTACAACAATCTTTAACACATTTACAATTCCCAACTAATCTATTGGCCAGTACCTTGATGGACTACCTTAAACTATCTACATACGTTTTGGTTAGCCACACTGCCCAAGCACCACATATAGCGAACTAGAGGGCGGAAGTTACAACAGCACCCTTTTAGTCTATTTACTCTATCAAAAATCTAGTGGGTTCCAAATTTACACGCCTTTCCACTTAGCCAAGATAGGTTGAGATCTAGCGGACCAAATTTACACAGACGCCGCTTAGTCTCCCGGTCCCTCCGACCTAGCGAACGTAATATACACCCTAGAACGCTAGTCTAGACAAGACACCGGTGTCTGGCTTGGGCTATTTACACCAGAACCCCGCCTGACTCCAAACCAAAATTAAACGGTCTGACTACAGGGCGTTTAATTGAGCGGTGCGCATTCGCTCCTTCCCTCCACTGGAGGGGGCAGATTCCAAATAACCCCTTATGGGCCTACCGCACAATCGGTATCCAATACCCCTAGTGGGTCCACCGTCTAAAACAGCGGTCGTCTTACCTCCTCGTTCCTGAACCTGAGTTCACACTCATCGATGGGGACACCCCAGCACTTACTATGTAGAGGCCGATGATCTCCTGGACAACCGACCAGTGGCGCCGAGACGAAGGGAGGTCCACGCAGAAGTTCAGGGGTGCAGCCGTAGAGAGCGTAGGCAAAGATAGACCGTCTCACGCCTCTGCTTCTCAGCTACCGTTGAACGATGAGCTTCCCGGCCAATGCACCAAATGATACCGGAGAAACTGACGGAAGCCAAGCACAGAGAGATGGACACAGGTTTCTTCAGGAAGGAAGAGATTCTTTATTCGATTCACCGACCGGGACTCAGAGGGACTAATGTCACCAAAATACAACAAGATCTGAGCCCCGAACAATAGTGTAGGCTCCTTATATAGGCATGTAACTCCTCCCATAATAAGCTCCACCCACACATACTCTTACCCAATCAATCGAACAAGAACTAACTTCCTGTTTGACCACATGGCTTGCCCAGCACAATGGAGGAGGGGAATACTACATCCTGAATTCTCGCACATGCTCCGTACACTACTGATTGTATCTTTGCCACGTGCAACCAACCGACCGATACACCAGTATATGCACGTACACATGCCACGTGGTAATCTTGGCCTACTAAATTTATTTTTACCGAGATTCCACCACAATGCCTTACATCCCTGATCTGCAAGATAACAAAGGAGAGTCAGAGAACATTTTTCTGTCGTGGGAGCGTCATCTCCACAAAGGAGCAGGTCATCCACATATTGGAGCAGGACAACCTCAGGGTGGTCAGATTGCCATGGGTCAAGGATGGAAGACATTGCCTTTGCAAACTGACTTGGTGAATTTTGTGCCCCATGGGGCATAACAGTCCATGTGTACTGTTGTTTTTCATGTGTGAAGGCAAACAAGTACTGGCAGGTGGGGTCCAGAGGGACACTGAAAAATGCATTGGCCAAATCAATCACTGTGAAGTATTTGGCAGAGGGTGGAACGCCAGAGAGGAGTGTGTGCGGGTTAGGCACTATTGGGGTGTCCAGAACTGTGGCCTCATTCACTGCTCGAAGATCCTGAACCATTCTGTATTTCTCAGTGTGACGAAACCAACCTCGCCACTGAGAACTGGAGAAGCCTGGTTGCCCGCCTGCTGCCTTTGGACTATGGCCCTGGGAGATTGGGCCCTTTACAAACAGTATTCGGCCCTAACAGAGTGCATGTCACTCATTCTGGCCCTTTAAATACAGTGGGGCCATTCGGTACTTGCCCTGTGTGAGCAGTGATACCCCCCAGATAGCTATGCCATGGAGCCTATTCATATAATGAAAGACTATGGGAAAGACTTTGGCTCCATGGCAATTAAACTGTATTTGTGTGGTCTGCGTGCCATTCACCTAATAATGTGCACGCAGACCTGAGCTATCTGGGGATATGTTAAATGTCTGTGTTTAATGTATAAAATGTGACTTTATGTATTTTTTTTTTATTTTTTTTTATATTCTTTATTTTTGCGAGTATTCGCCAAAAAATAACAAGACATATGAAACGCATAGGTACACATCCATACATATACATATCAAGAACTGGGGGTTTCATAGCAGTATGCAACTCTTTTTTTTAATTTATGATGCCAGGGGTTCCCTCTGTTTGGGCAGAGTATGGTAGGTCAGTGTGGTTTCATGAGGGTAGCTATCTTGGGATCTTGTAGCGCCTTATCGCTTGTCGATCTCTCTGTGTGCTTTGTGCTCTGCTAAGGCGGTTGGGGGGCAGGGGTGGTTAGCTGGGTAGCCTCTGCTGGCAACTTTACTCGCTTATATAATATAACCTAGGGTGAGGCTTAGGGTGTGGGCCGTATGTGCATAGGGCATGTAGGTGGGTTAGTGACGGCTGCCGTTCGTTGCACACAATATGTAGGGGGGGTAATAAAACATAACAGTGGGCTACTCTTATAGCTCGCGGAGCCAGTGAAGTCCTGTATTAGAGAAAGGTTCTCTCTGCGGTGGGTCTTTGTGACCAACAGTCATGTGGGCCACACTAGGTGCGGGCCAGTTGTAGATGTGTCAGCAGGTGCGTATTTCAAGTGGGTTGCTCACGTCCCCCTTTCCTGGGTACGAAGGGAGTGATGCCCTCAACTGTCCATTTCGGGTGGTCCATCCTTGGCACCTTCTCTGCTGGTATTCCCAGGAGCCGAAGGAATGCTGGTGCTTCCAGGAGGGATGTCAGCTTATGCAGTGTGCCGGCCTTGTCGACCAGGATCCGGCGTGTGCCCCACCGGTAGGGGATCCCGTGCTCTTGTAGTAGCTGGGTGACTGGCTTGAGGTTTCTGCGCCAGAGGAGCGTATGTCTGGATAAATCCCGGTAGAATATCAGCTGTGCCCCCTCAAAGGACACAGTTGCGGAGTCCCTCACCGCTGCCATGATTGCTCCGCGGTCAGAGTCTCTAGACATCTTCAGCAGGACGTCTTTAGGTGCTTCGTGGACTGCATTGGGGGCCTTGGGAAGGCGAAAGCAGGATTCCACCGCAACCTGCTTAGCCTGTTTGGGCAGCAGCAGCGTGGCGATGAGCCTCCGGCAGTAGTGTGGGAGCTCCGCTCCGGCAACTGTTTCCGGTATCCCCCGGATTCTGAGGTTGCGGGCTCTAGCTCTGTCCTCCATTGAAGCGATTTGCCCCTGCTGGTCTGCGCATTGCTTTTGTAGGGCGCTGATGGCGGCGTCAGTGGCTGATTGAGCCAATTTGGTGCCTTCTAAGTCCTCTTCCACTGCCTTCACTTTGTCAGTGAGTTTGGCCACCGCCTCTCTGATCGGGGCCATGTCTGCCTGGAACATGGCTTTGATTTCGACCATTAAGGCCTTGATGTCAGACTTGGTCGCTGGTGCAGAGTCTGCCAGATCGGCAGTTGGTGACCCTGTGTGTTGCCCTATGTGTGGCCGGGATGGCGGATAAAAATCAGCGAGGGCGTCGTCATCATCCGATGAGGTTGGTGTGCAGGCCTCAGCCGCCGCCATTTTGGCTGTGCCGAGCCGCGGTGCCATGTGGAGGAAGTCTCCGATATTGCGGGAGCCCGATCCCGGGTCCGCCCGGAGTTTCTTCGTTTTCTTCCCCATTTCTGGGGCTACGTGCTGGTACTTTTGGGTCTCAGTGGCAGGTTCGGAATCTGCTAACTTTCGGTTTTGCAGGTTTAGTGCACGGAGCTGTTCCGATGTGCGTCCAGCTCGTGCAGGCGCTGGCTCCGCCCCCCGTGACTTTATGTATTTTAAAGAGTTTTATGTTGTTTTGCAACCATGTGGTTAATGGAGTCTGCCTCTAGTCCTGGATAATTAGATTTCTTCTCCAATTATCTCCAGGGCAGAAGGGAGGAAGCCAGGATGCATTGTGGGGATGTTTTACTTTTACTGTTTGAGCCAGAGGGAATAAAAGATACTTTTACTAACTTTTCAACCCCTGGTCTGATTCATGCCATTTTTTAATATGTTGTTCCCCTGAATGGATTGATTGTGGATATGTATTTTTATGTGAATGTGATGTATGGTTTTAAAGTTATGAAAGTTGTGTAAAAGTATATTTTGAACTGTACACATAATGGGATTAAGTGTCACACTAAGGGGAGGGGATGTGTGGGAGGTAACATCTATGTTATTGGTTATTTTATGCCTCCCCCTGGGTGTGGCCTGTATGTGTACTCATGTAATAAAAACCAGGCTGGGTGCCCAGCACCTCAGACCACTGCTTGACCTTCAACACGGAGCCTTGTCTCGTTCTTGGGGGCAGGCCCGGACTGGGAAAAAAATTAGGCCCGGGCATTTTTCAATCAGAGCGGCCCCCTAAGAAGGGGGCGGGGCCAGAGAGGGTGTGTTTTGTCATCACTAATGACAAGCACACCCCCTCTCAAAGTGAGCAAGTTGGTTCAATGCGCAGAGCCGCGCTGAAGAGCTCTGGCATTAGAAAAAGGCTTGCGCTGTGTTTGCTTTTAAATTGTCTCTGGTGTCTCCACAAGTGGGATACCAGAGGACAATTGGGCCAGGAAAGTGTATGGTGCATGTGTTTGGAGCCTGCTTGTGAAATTGCGTGTGTGTAGAGTGTGGTGTGATATTGTGTCAATTTCATTTGTGTTTGTGGTGTAATATGTGTGGCTAGGGGCTGTAGATAGTGTGTGTATAGGGGGCATAGTGTTATAGGGGATGTAGCGAGTGTGTGCATACAGGCTGTAGTGTGTGTGTGTGTGTGTGTGTGTGTATAGGTGACGTAGTGTGTGTAGGGGTTGTAGAGAGGGTGTGTAGGAGATCTAGTGTGTAAAGGACCCAGAGTTTGTATAGGAGAGTGTGTGTGTGTGTGTGTGTGTGTGTGTGTGTATATATATAGAGGATTAAGAGTGCATATAGGGTAAGGGATCTAGCGTGTATCTGGAGCGTAATGTGTGTGGTGGTGCAGTGTGAGGGGTGCTGTAGTGTGTGTGTGTGTGTGTGTGTGTGTGTATATATATATATATATATATATATTTGGACGTATTGTATGTGTGAGGGGCGCAGTGTGTGTGTATTTAAGAGGGGTGCTGTGTGTGAGGGTGTTTTTATCTGCCGTCACATTCTAGGTTTCTAATTTTCTTTGTCTGTTAACTCACTGAGGGTTATTTTATATATGTGTATGTGTGTGAGCGAGGGTGCGGTCTGTCTGAGGGTGCTGTCTGTCTGAGGGTGCTGTCTGTCTGAGGGTGCTGTCTGTCTGAGGGTGCTGTCTGTGAGTGAGGGTGCTGTCTGTGAGTGAGGGTGCTGTCTGTGAGTGAGGGTGATGTGTGTGTCTGAAGGTGATGTGTGCTGAGTGTCTGAGGGTGCGCTGTGTGTCTGGGTGCGCTGTGTGTCTGGGTGCGCTGTGTGTCTGGGTGCGCTGTGAGTGTCTGGGGGTGCTGTGTGTGTCTGGGGGGGCTGTGTGTGTCTGGGGGGGCTGTGTGTCTCTGGGGGTGCTGTGTGTGTCTGGGGGTGCTGTATGTGTCTGGGGGTGCTGTATGTGTCTGGGGGTGCTGTATGTGTCTGGGGGGGCTGTGTGTGTCTGGGGGTGCTGTATGTGTTTGGGTGCTGTTTTGGGTGCTGTGTGTGTTTGGGGGTGCTGTGTGTGTTTGGGTGCTGTGTGTCTGGGGGGGGGGCTGTGTGTGTCTGGGGGTGCTGTGTGTGTCTGGGGGGGCTGTGTGTGTTTGGGTGCTGTGTGTGTCTGGGGGGGGCTGTGTGTGTCTGGGAGGGGCTGTGTGTGTCTGGGGGGGGCTGTGTGTGTCTGGGGGGGGGCTGTGTGTGTCTGGGGGGGGGGCTGGGGGGGCCTGTGTGTGTCTGGGGGGGGCTGTGTGTCTGGGGGGGGGCTGTGTGTCTGGGGGGGGGGCTGTGTGTCTGGGGGGGGCTGTGTGTCTGGGGGGGGCTGTGTGTGTCTGGGGGGGGGCTGTGTGTGTGAGGGGGCTGTTGGTGTGATGTTTTTTTAATTTAAATATTTTAATTTAAATATATTAATAATTAATTATTTTTTTTATTTAAATATATTATTAATAAAAAAAAAAAAAAAAAAGTTATATCCCCCCCCTCCCTTCTTACCTTTAGCATGGGAGGGGGGGAGCCGTTCTGCCTGGGGGGGGGATCCTTTCTGCAGCTTCCTTCCCTGGTGGTCCAGTGGTGAGAGTGAACTCTAACCTGCCGGCTAGAGTTCACTCTCGCGAGATCTGAGCGTTGCCGCGGTAACCGCGGCAACGCTCAGACCTCGCGAGAGGACCCGGCGGAGCTGCTGGATTGAGCTCCGCCGGTCCTCTCTGCTGCTTCCCTCACACCCCACAGCCGGCGGCCGCCTGTCAGTGTCTCTGGGCCGGTGAGGGAGATCTTTGATCTCCCCACCGGCCCATGGAGGCTCAGAGCAGGGCCGGCGCTCGGGTAGCGCGCTGGCCCTGCTGGGGCTTGCAGGGGAGATCCTGTGATCTCCCTTGCCGGCCTCGGCCCCACGGCCATCGCGGCCCACCGGGCATTTGCCCGGTATGCCCGATGGCCAGTCCGGGCCTGCTTGGGGGGATTCACTGTATGCTGTTGGAGATTTGACTGCTAGGAGTGTAAGCTGATGTCTGCTTTTCCTATTCATCTGCTAGCAGCTATTTGTGAGGTTCCAGCTGGAGTGCTACCTTATTCACCTATATCCAGTTCGTGAGTTCTGATGTTCTGCAGTAGCTGTGCCTTTCTGAGAAAAGGGGATTATCGCCTAAACGGATTTTAACCCCTCATATGCTGAAACGGTCCGTTACAATTGGTGGCAAGCGGCGGGATCGTTCCTACAGCCAGAAGGACAGCTACAGAACACCATTTCTTTGGATTTACAATTTGAGGGCAACGCATGTCTGAGTACAGCGACCCTGACAGCACCAGGATGGAACCAGCAGTGGAGTACAATAAGGGTGACATGGATGACCGGGATGCAATAAGGAAAGGCATCTGGTACCAGGCCCTGGATAATGTACAATACCAGTGGGGTGAGAGTCTCCCCAGTGAAGAGCAGCGGTTGCAGAAGCAAGTGGCCCTGCGGATGCCCTTCCTGGGAGAGCAGCCCCTGGAGGAATGGGTGAAGGAACTAGAGCACCGGGTATGGCAGGAGCTATGGCTGGAGGATGCCTACCAGGCGCTCTGGTGGTATATGGCACAGTATATACCCTGGACAGCCGAACATGACAAGCCAGAGGGAGAGGAGTTTGATGGTCCTGGCTTGTTATGGGAGTCCTTTGCAGAGCCTGGCTTCGGGAGCCCTGCGCAAACCAGACTGCAGGACATTTTCTATGAGAGGGAGGCTAGGCATGAGTGGGATGACCCCCATGAGGTAGAGCAAGACCTGGCTCACCTAGCAGCCCTGGAGTGGGAACTGGAGCAAAACTACCAAGATCTCTTCCGCTTCATTGGGAAGGCTCAGCAGGACAGTAAGGTGACAGACCCAGATCCAGACCCCTTCCGCTGGGAAGATATTGTAGAGATTTACTGGGAAGAACCCCAGGTGGCCTGTAGAGATGGGACCGAGGTCTCTCCACCGGCCCTGCAGGGAATTGGGAGCCCAGTCTCCATTCCCCAGCGGCAGGCTGAGTTACAGGGGGCAGAGGTAGTTGGTCCCACCCCCCAGCAGCAGAGTGATATGCCGGGAAGGCAGTGTGAAGTGCAGGGAGAGGAGAGCAGCGTCCTCCCTCCCCAGCGGCAGGCTGAGTTACAGGGGGCAGAGGTAGTTGGTCCTACCCCCCAGCAGCAGAGTGATATGCCGGGAAGGCAGTGTGAAGTGCAGGGAGAGGAGAGCAGCGTCCTCCCTCCCCAGCGGCAGGCTGAGTTACCGGGGGCAGAGGTAGTTGGTCCTACCCCCCAGCAGCAGAGTGATATGCCGGGAAGGCAGTGTGAAATGCAGGGAGAGGAGAGCAGCGTCCTCCCTCCCCAGCGGCAGGCTGAGTTACAGGGGGCAGAGGTAGTTGGTCCTACCCCCCAGCAGCAGCATGATTTTTGGGGAATTGGGAGCCCAGTCTCCATTCCCCAGCGGCAGTGTGAAGTAGAGGGAGAGGAGAGCAGCGTCCTCCCTCCCCAGCGGCAGGCTGAGTTACAGGGGGCAGAGGTAGTTGGTCCTACCCCCCAGCAGCAGCGTGACTTTTTGGGAATTGGGAGCCCAGTCTCCTTTCCCCAACAGCAGGACACTGTATTAGGAGAAGAGACGGTCGGTCTCCCTCCGCAGATGATGGAAGTATGCATGGGAGAGGAGCTTATTACCACCTCTCCCCAGCGGCGGATTATTAATGGGCAGAGTGTTCTATCGGGAGAGGAGCTTGTTACCCCCTCTCCCAGCGGCAGTTTAATGTACCAGGGGGAGACTGTAAGCCCCCCACCGGTGCAGATGGGACCGTGGTCTCTGCACTTACCACACAGGGGGTAGGGATGGTCGGTCCTACCCCCCCACGACAGAACTATGTATCCAAGGGGGAGACAACCGGTCTCCCCATTCAGCAGCAGAGCTATGCAACGAAGGGGGAGACAATCCGTCTCCAGCAACCAGGCTCCAACCAGACTACTCCGGTGGTAGTGCTGGCATCAGGACAGAGTACCGCTGGTCTCTGCCCACTCAGCAACCCACCAAGGCAGCCTACCAGTCCCCTGCACAGCCGGGGTGAGGCACCTGGACATGGACAACTTTCTCCTCTACCCAGGTGTAGTAACCATTTATTGTGGGTGGGCTGTACTGATGTTTCTGCTTTGTGGGTGGGTTAGTGGACTAACAAGGGCACTGACCGGCAGGAGGTCAGGTACCCTGTTAGTCTTTTTGGAAAGGGGGAGAGATGTGACGAAACCAACCTCGCCACTGAGAACTGGAGAAGCCTGGTTGCCCGCCTGCTGCCTTTGGACTATGGCCCTGGGAGATTGGGCCCTTTACAAACAGTATTCGGCCCTAACAGAGTGCATGTCACTCATTCTGGCCCTTTAAATACAGTGGGGCCATTCGGTACTTGCCCTGTGTGAGCAGTGATACCCCCCAGATAGCTATGCCATGGAGCCTATTCATATAATGAAAGACTATGGGAAAGACTTTGGCTCCATGGCAATTAAACTGTATTTGTGTGGTCTGCGTGCCATTCACCTAATAATGTGCACGCAGACCTGAGCTATCTATGTTAAATGTCTGTGTTTAATGTATAAAATGTGACTTTATGTATTTTAAAGAGTTTTATGTTGTTTTGCAACCATGTGGTTAATGGAGTCTGCCTCTAGTCCTGGATAATTAGATTTCTTCTCCAATTATCTCCAGGGCAGAAGGGAGGAAGCCAGGATGCATTGTGGGGATGTTTTACTTTTACTGTTTGAGCCAGAGGGAATAAAAGATACTTTTACTAACTTTTCAACCCCTGGTCTGATTCATGCCATTTTTTAATATGTTGTTCCCCTGAATGGATTGATTGTGGATATGTATTTTTATGTGAATGTGATGTATGGTTTTAAAGTTATGAAAGTTGTGTAAAAGTATATTTTGAACTGTACACATAATGGGATTAAGTGTCACACTAAGGGGAGGGGATGTGTGGGAGGTAACATCTATGTTATTGGTTATTTTATGCCTCCCCCTGGGTGTGGCCTGTATGTGTACTCATGTAATAAAAACCAGGCTGGGTGCCCAGCACCTCAGACCACTGCTTGACCTTCAACACGGAGCCTTGTCTCGTTCTTGGGGGGATTCACTGTATGCTGTTGGAGATTTGACTGCTAGGAGTGTAAGCTGATGTCTGCTTTTCCTATTCATCTGCTAGCAGCTATTTGTGAGGTTCCAGCTGGAGTGCTACCTTATTCACCTATATCCAGTTCGTGAGTTCTGATGTTCTGCAGTAGCTGTGCCTTTCTGAGAAAAGGGGATTATCGCCTAAACGGATTTTAACCCCTCATATGCTGAAACGGTCCGTTACACTCAGGTTCACCCTTGGGTGTCTTTTTCTTCACAGGGAACAATGGGGTGTTACATGGTGATTCACACTTGACAAGAGCTCCTTTCTCAATCAGTGCTTGGACTTGTTTTGTGATGGCTGCAGCTTGTGCTGGTTTCAATGGATATTGAGACTTTCTTGGTAATTTTCCTCCTGGAATTAGCTTTACCATCACAGGTGGGACTTTAAGGTGGCCTATGTCCTCTGGGCCTGAAGACCATAGCGTCTTGGGGACACTTGTCATTAGAGATTCTGGAAAATTGTCCCTCAGGGCTTTTGCATCCCCATGGGGTTTTTCTAAATGAAGCATTAAAGGCAGGGAGCACAAGGCTGAGGTATCTGAATCAGACACCTGTCCGTCTGTTGTGAAGGTGATAGATGCCTGCAGGCGGGAAAGGACATCAGCACCCAGCAGGTTAATAGGGCATGTGGAGGACACCACGAATCGGGCATGCAGACTGGGGCAGTTGCCAACCCGTAAAGGAGTAGTTAAAGGCCATCTACTCCTACACAGGAGACATCAATATTAGAAAGGAATGAAGAATCAGGCAGGTCTTGTTCTCGCAGAACACTTCGGGCTGCACCTGTGTCAACAAGGAATGTGGTAGGGTGACCTTCAATAGGTAAAGTAACAGTGGCTAGTGGCCCCCCTTGTTCCCCTAAAGACACTGCCATAACAGGGGTTAATGACACAGGCTTGCCAATTTCCTAATCTTCTTGAGCTGAATCAGGTGGAGGTCTTGGAGCCTGTGTTTTAGTCTTCTCCTTGTCAGCACATGGTTTTTGGTATTTACTGGGCGCAGGGCATTCATTCCTGAAATGGCCCTTCTCCCCACAATTAAAACAGAATCCATCTGCGGGCTTGGTGCCTTTTGGGACAGGGCGTGACACCATAATGGGGGCTGAATTGGGCTTTCTAATATTCTGTGCTGATTCTAGTCCTCTGGCAACTAAGAGCAACTTATCCAGGGGAACCACTCTATATTCAGGGCGTGCAGCAATAATACCCTTGCGTATAGAGTCTTTGATGCCTAGGACAAAGGCACCAGAAAGCATCTGGGAGTGAATTTTATTGCTGAGATCAAATCCCAGGTCTGAGAACACTTGGAAAAGTCTAGCATGGAACCTCTCTACAGATTCACCTTTTTCCTGAACAACATCATTGAGGCCAGCTGCTTGGTCCGCGAGCTTATCCTTAGCCCAGGCCTTCAGCTGGTCACAGAACTCAATCCCTGATGTATAGTCAGTATCACTGACAAGCCAGTTGGTGCAGAGGTGGCGGGCAATGCTAGGCCAATAAGCATCTCCAGCCTTTATGGCACAGATGCTTAATAAATCACGCCATGCGGCGGAATAGGTTTTCTGAATTTGAACTACCCCTCTATAGAAGGGCATGGGTTGCTTTTCAGGGTCAGGGAGTGATTTCATTAGGGCACTGGCCTGTGTTGGATTGAAGGAAACATACATTATAGGGGCCTTCTCACCCTGAACCCTGCGACCAAAAGGGTCATTGATAGAGCAACGGGGCGGGCAGGGCGATGCCTCTCTGGCGTCCGGTGGGATTTGGTAACCATGAGAGCTAACTGAGTCAAAATCATCTTCTTGTGTCACTCGGACCCCTGCAGGATTTGAAGCTACCTGGGGTGTCAGAACCGGGGGGTAGAATGGGCACTCCGCCTGCCGGAGCTTAGGGTGAATTATTAGCTTGCGGTACCAAATCATTTGGAAGGACCGGCATTAGAGGCATCGGAACACTGGGGGCCGCCATATTGGAGGCGTGGAAGGAAGTTGCGTTCGGGTTAAGGGAGGAAGTGGCGGCCATGTTGGATGTGGGCACAACTTGAGCAGGTTGAGGTAGGGTAGGCGTGATCGGGGCCGGGGGTGTGGTAATGGAAGGTACGTGGGAAATGACGGAATAGGGCGGGACTGCGGGATAGGGGTAGGAGAGGGGCCAGGCCATTTGGGCAGGTGCCAGGGCGAAGTACGGGTAGGGCAGTGGAGATGGATAGGGATTAGGAAGGGAGGAAGGATATACAGGATACGGATACGGATATGGTGACGGGGAAAGGGGGGACTGGGTAGCGGGTGGAGTAGGAGGAGGAGAAGGTGGAGTAGGAGGGGCAGGAGATGAGGGAGGAGGAGGAGAGGGAGCGGTAGGAGGGGAGACAGACGAAGGGAATGGATTAATGGGAGGGGCAGGAGAAGGTGAGCAGGTAGGGGAGCAAGCAAGTGATGTAGCAATGGGGGACGGGCGAAAGGGAGGAAGATCAGACTGGATAAATGGATTGGAGAGAGATTGCGGGGGTGAAGGAGAGGATGAGGGTGATGAGAGCTGTAGGACTGATGGGGGGGAGAATAAGGATCCATCAGCATTCAGGACCAGGCAAACTAGGGTGGGGACCAGGGGTGGGGACCATGGTCAGCTGCATTTCGGTCATTGCTGACGTGATGTTGGGAGTGGTCACCTCATGGGTGCCTGTAACGGATCCACTGGCACCCCGACCGGGTACCTCCGTTAATGGATGCTCCTAGTGCTTCCTGAGGACTCCAAGCACTCTGGCAGACACCACAATCACCGAATCCGAGAAACCTTTAAATTCTCCCAAGCATATGAATGCTGTAGACCATTGAATAGGAACCATACGAATAGGCTTGTACTCCTAGCAGTCAACTGGAACAGCATGCAATAAATCCTTCCCCCCAATAATGAGACGACACATCACTTTGAGGGTAAAACAGGAACTCTGGACTGGCTCATCCAGCCTGGCTTTTATTACAATAATACACATACAGTCCACACCCAGGGGGAGGCATAAAATACCCAATCACATACATGGTTCAGCCCACACATCCCCTCCCCTCAGATAACATTAAACCCAATTATCCGGTACACCTTTTCAGCCAAGTTCTGGATGTACCCCAAAAACAGGGGGTACACCTTTTATTCAGGGGGACAACATATTCAAAATTCAAGTCATTCGGATGAACGGTTCGGGAGATATGGGATTCCAAAGATTTGACCGAACGCATGGGTAAAGTATCCGAAAACAGTTCCATGCATTTTGGCCCTGCGGTCGGTCACAAACAAGCGAATGAAAACAGACGAATTGCCTGTGTTATAGAGCCTGGAGAGGGTTTGAATGAATTCCCTTGTTTGTGGGGTTCTTTCTACCGAACGGCGGGTCATTCGGTAGTTTCTATACAAA
Organism: Pelobates fuscus; assembly: GCF_036172605.1. Lineage (NCBI taxonomy): Eukaryota > Metazoa > Chordata > Amphibia > Anura > Pelobatidae > Pelobates > Pelobates fuscus. The sequence continues at coordinate 387,945,517 of NC_086317.1, read as the reverse complement.
TTTCTGGAAGTATGGAGGTCTCAGCGGTGTTTGCCTAGTCAAGTGTCCGATTTTAGTTCCAGACACTCGACGGCAAAACACCGCTGTTCGGTAGTTTAAGATGGCCGCCGCCACGTGTTTGTTTCCCGAATGGCGGCCACCCAGAGGACAAAGAATACATTACACTGATTGCCAATTACCCGTTTGCAACATTGTTGCAAACTGTAATTGGAGGCACACTTATTCCTGGGTGGTCTGGTTGTTCGGTAGTTTCACTCAATATAATAAATGGAGTGATTCTACCGAACAATCAGGTGAATGCTGCATACATATCCCAGGTTAAACTTAACACACAAATACACATATAATATTACAGGCAGTACACTAGAATATGTATCACAGTCTTAAAGGGACAGTAGTCCCAAAAGTCCCAATATGTCCATAGATGCTGTTAAAAGGGCCAGTAGCAGCAATATACAGTACAATATGCCCCAAATAACCCAGGGGCCATAGTCAGCAGGTAGGAGGCTAGCAAACAGGCTTCTCCAGGGCCCAGTGGCGAGGTTGATTTCGCCACAGTGCCATAATAGGGCGCTGGCTGGGAGAACTTCCCAGCAACACAATTCTTATAATACACAAACAATCTTAAACCTTTGTGATCAATTTCCTCCTCGACCCATCCCTCTTGCTGAATAGCTCTTGCTACTCGGTACCAGGCTTCTGCTGTACGGACCAAATCATGGTCCAACAGCTTCCCTTTCTTTTCTGTCAGTAACTTACGCCAGCTCTCCGGCTGCAATCTGCTGCATGGAGGGACGGCAATTCCACATACTTTAGCAATCTTATCAACTTTCTTAACCATCTCTTCTCCTTCTCTATCTTCTACCAAATCACATGCTAACCAACCCTTACTGGGTTTATCTAACTTCTGTCCATCCTCCCTATATAAGGCGTCCCAGATATAGAGAAAGAAAAAGGAAAAGAAGGTCTACAGTGCTCGACTGCTATGTAAGAGTGGGTTCCTACGTACGTCTTCCCAAAACGTAGACTAGTCACTAATTCCGCCTACCCGAGGTAGCCGCGGATTGGAGCGTGGCGAGAAGTGTGTGACCAATCACTTCTCTCAACAAAGAGAAATAGGAGGGGAAAGTGTAAATAACACAGAGAGTAAGATAAGAGTAAGCACAGGAATCTGTGTGACAGACAATTAAGACAACATTTAAAAAAAAATACAGTGCATGCATTACAGTTCAAATAAAATCAACAGTAATCCCTTTCCTTTACTCGTGTGGCCGAAGCCACCTCCCTCAACCTCGTAGTGTCCCCGCTCGGGGAATGACTGCAGTTTAGCCGCACTACCTGGCGGTGACGGAAAACAGCAAACACCGGCCCGAGTCCCGTACGCCTCCCTAGTTACAGTGGTTCGTAACCACCTCTTCCCTCACTCCCGTAGTGCCCCTGCGGACCCACCCGTAAGTCTCACTACCACGTGGTGATGGAGACAGCAATGCCTGCCTGAATCCACAAGCCACAAAAAAAAACGGAACGCTACCAGCATCAGCCCTCGAGGCTGAAGTGTCCCACCCTCTGCAAGCAGAGTAATGTGCACAATGAGGCTAGCTAAGCTGTCAAAGTGACACCATGGGAACCCCCAGGAAGCAGTGAGTCTACACAGACTTCCCCCAGGTCCTCCCTCCTCTTTTTCCTTACTGCCAAAGCCACTTGGCACCTAAAAGAGGTAAACAGGCAATTGAGGATATTTAGAGAGTAGCGAGTCCACGCAACTTCCACCAGATTACCCCCCTCTTTTTCCTTACTGTCAAAGCCACTTGACACCTAAAAGAGGTAAACAGGCACTCACTCTCCCCGGGGACTAAGCTAAATACAAACCAATGCAAACACACCCAGGCAACAGATAGTCAACATGCAGGTAAATTAGGTATCAATTAAAAATACAAGGTCTCTGGGCAAGTTATTACCTGACTTTGATGTCCTCTCGGCAGCAGTCACAGACACTGGGACAGGTCAATCACAGGGGCAGGAACATACCGGCTAGGTGCTGCAGCAATCTCTACCGTGTACTCAGAGGTGATCAGGCTCTTTTTCTTCCCCCAGGATTCATCCACCCAGCGTCTTCTTGGGCTGTCCGGGCAGGGCATAACCCAGAGCCCCATGTTGGGCGCCAAATTGCACTAGATTCTTTTATGCAAACCAATAAGTTTGAATGACTATCTGTTCCTGTCCAAATTAAAAATAATAAAGGTGCGTGCACGCAGAAGTAAATTCACACTGAGACACAGGGTTCAGGTTAATGAAAGAACTTCAGGAAATTTAATGGCAAGGCTTAAAAAGTGGGTGCGCAGACCCTTATAAAGGCATTATTACATCACTAAAGAATTTAAGATAACAACAAGTAAACATTATTAATTGGTTTAGGTGTTAAGTGGTTAGTTAAATGCCCTCCCATCAAGAGGTGGTGACATTCTTGGCACGGGAGTGGACACAAGATGCAGGCGCCATCTTGTTAGCACGAGGTGCTCACTCGATGGGAGGGGTGCTTTGGCAGTAATTTTGAGTAGTTGGCTTTGTTAGTTTCAAGGTTAGTTTTCAAGGCTTTTAGTAAATATACATTTTATGCTTTAGCTGACACATGCTTTATTGAGACAAACCATGTTATTCACTGGCTACAATGTTTCATCCAACAGGAATCTAATGTTCCATTGACGCACATTTCCATCTAACAAAGCATTCTTTTAAGACAATTTTATGAGGCCTAATAATTCTACAACACAGGAGTCTGCTCATAATTTATAACTTGCTTGCCGATCGCTATAAATAAATACAGAGTGATGTCTTGAATTAAAAGTATAAACAAACACTCTAATATGGAGGAAATCCCTTGGCCCGGTCACCCAGAGTCTTCGGGAGGCAGGTTTGGAGTACAGATGGACACAACCAAGAACACTCACAGTAGAAAAAAATGGCATTACCACCCGCTGCCAGTCACTAACCGACGCTGAAGCCTTTCTCCAAGCCCTGGGACTCTCGATGGGACCCACAACCCCTGAGACACAGAGCACATCGCCCAACTGGGACCCAGCACAAATTGTTCCCTTTGTCCCACGTACGAGAGGGAAGCCAGGAACCAACACCTGAATGATAGTCACCAAGAGAGACTCCCATGTCCGAGCACCTCGGATTAGTAATAACCTCGCAGTTCTGATTTAGGTTCTGTTAAAGTTATGTTTTTGTTATAGACACCAGCCGTTACTCTCTTGCAGTGCATACACACACCACCCAACGGAACACACGTACACCAGACACACCTGCCCACTAAGTCTTGGGAAAGTGAAGCACTCCACACGAACACACTCACCATTAACGGAAAATCCCCTGATCCCCTTAGATTAAAGGACACACACACACCACACCGACACGCACTTGTCCCCCCCCTATATATCCAAGCAGGCCCCTCTTCCAGACCCGCACCCATCACACACCTGAGGAAGCATATATAGCACACAAGGCAACACTTCATGGCGAAAGCAACACCAGCACTAAAAAGCACAACGGGGACTCTCTCCCTAAAAGCACCCTCCCCCCCACCCCATCTTGTATACACAGAACAGAAGAGACCCTCACACACATGTTACCCAACCAACACCACCACCTGTATAATTACACTACAACCTACATGCTTAAAAAGGAGTACAGCAATAATGTTATTTCGCTATTCTTGTAATTTCTGTTCTCCTCTGTACCCAGACAGACGTAATGCTACCACCATTGGTAGTCCAACCAGCCTTGGTATCCCATGTTAAAAATAAACAAGTAAGAGGCCGTTGTACACTAGAGCGCACACATCTTCATTACCTTGTCTAACAATCTATGTAACTGCTCTCACTTGTTAACAACCTGTAAAGTTGTAACACATGCCTCATGTTATTTATTTATTTTTATTTTTATTTTTATTTTTATTTTATTTTAATTTTTTTTTTTTTTTTTTTTCATTTGTATGCCGGTTAAGATAATACTATATTTTCATGCACATAGATATCTCATGGCAAGCAAAGGTACTACTAATATGAGCCTGATCAGTTAACAACTTGCTGTTTAGTCGCCCACTCGGCCGGTGTCCATGTCTGCCTACCTAATATGCCTTGATAACACTGTCTCACCAGACAATCTCTCTCCCTATGCGCATAGCAATCTGTAATGTGCCCCCTGTACCTAACCGCAGAGTTTAAGCTACCGTATTATTCTTATCATTTAAAGAAGCTCCACGTTAACATTTTGTGTTACCCAGCATTAATTTATACCTAACGGGACTCTTCGCAACTAAATGGTTTAAGCTTGTTTAAATATTAATATAAAAATGTGCATGTTCCTCAAATGTCACTCCCAGCTCTAAATATATTGTACTGAAGCTTGTTTACGATGCTGTGACATACTGAATGCTTATATGTGATTGTCATAAATGCACAACCAAAATAAAGAATTAAAAAAAAAAAAAAAGTATAAACAATCCAATCCTTGTATTGTCTCAATCACTCAATAGGAGTGTCTTCTGTTGTCTCTTATCACTTAATAAAAGTATATTCCAATTGAGCCAATGCGGATATAAATATAGTAATACTTTTTCTTATCTTTCATGTCAAAGTGAAAAGGGCAGCTAGAGAGAAAAAAGAGGGCACAAGAAGGAAAGGGGGAGGGGGGAGGGGAGAGTTAAGGGAGTTAAAATGTCACCAAAGTGTAGTGCTATTAATGATTCAAAAGTTTGATAAACTATACGTTAAAGAGGAAATGTTTGCTGATGGCTGGACTAGCCAAAGTATAGCGATACATTTGTTATTAAATGTTCTAAAGATTATTATTTTAGAGACTTTCTAAATAAAAGGAGCATATGAGAAGCCTTCATTAAGTCCCCTAGGGGACAGTGTTTTAAGGCGGTATATCCAATAGCATTCACGTCTTCTCAGACGTTGGTCCCAATTGCCTTTTCTTTGATCTGGTTTGATTAATTCAATGCCCAAAAATTTGAGGACATTTGGGTCCCCCTTATGGGCTATCTTAACATGTCTAGAAACAGGGGTTTCAATGTTCCTAGCTGTTTTAACTGAATTGATATGTTCGAGAATTCTTTTCTTAAGGGGTCTAAAAGTTTTGCCTACATACATAAGATGACATTGACATGTAATAAGGTAAATCACCCCTTTGGAATTGCAATTAAAGAATGATGAAGGTTCGAAGTTTTCTGTATGAGTGCTGTTGCTGAAGTTTTTTGAGCTTGTGCTTATGTGACTACAAACTTTACACCTTCCGCATCTATATGTGCCCTTGATTTTATTTGACAACCAATGTGTTGGTGGTTTATTGGGTTGAAAATGGCTATGCACTAGCATGTCTTTTAGGTTACTACCTCTTCTAGCTATTAAATAAGCATATGGTGGAAGAACATCTTTCAACTGTGCATCTTGTTTTAGAAGAGGCCAGAAGCGATTCATAATTGTCTTGACCTGATCCCAGCCTGCATCGAAGGTAGCAATGCATCTGAGTTGTTTCTGCTCTGTTTCCTTTGGGGTTGAGGAGGAGGCTGTGTTTTCTCTGAGAAGACTTTCCTGTTCTGTTAGGAGAGCCCTATGATATGCCCTCTTTAGACACTTATTGGGGTATCCCTTGGACCTAAACATTTGATGCAATTCTTTTGCTTTTATCTTGAAATCTTCTATGTCAGAACAGTTACGTCTTAGGCGTAGGTATTGACCAATTGGGATCCCCTTTTTCTGTTGAATCGGATGATGACTTTTCCAATTCAACAAGCTGTTTGTAGCTGTGCTCTTTCTGAACAGAAAAGAATTCTCGAACATATCAATTCAGTTAAAAAAGCTAGGAACATCGAAACCCCTGTTTCTAGACATGTTAAGATAGTGTCATGGCCGTTACCAGTAATTCCTGTCTCTTCCGGGTTGACGGACTGTTGCCACTCCCCCTCTCTGACGCGGTCTCGCTGCGCTACATAATGCGACCGCGCCAGACAACAGACGCTGGATTAATGAAAAGCGTACCGCGGACTTAAACCGGCTGCAACTCCTCTCTACAATTTTCCTGTGTACCGAACCGGACTCGTACTCGACTGACCTCCTTCTCCTTCCCTCGATCACGGCTAACACTTTGACTCCTCTCGACCTCTCTCCAACAGAACCTTCCCGGAGGGGACTCTGGGACCAACTTAAAGCCTCTGGAAGCTAAGTTACCTCACTTGTTTATACGAACTTTTCCTCTGTCTTCTGAGCACTCAAGCTTTAGCCTGCTCGCATGTTCTCCTATCGTTATAGGAGTAATTCCTATTCATTAACCCCTCAGTCTCCAGCTGATATGTTTTCTACCAATTAATCTAAATCAATTCTCTGCAAGTTAATATCAACTACCTTCCTTCATTGAATTATTGCTGCAATTCAATTATATAAGACAATCTAAGAATCACTCACCAATTCTGAAGTATTTAAAGATACAGCACCTATGTTCCTCCAATCAAAATATTAAAGACACAGTATAAGTGAATTCTCTGGTGAACTGTCATCTCTTTATTTCCTCAATATATTACATTCACATCTATTCAGTCTGAAATCTGCAGTTGAGCTCCAACTTACTCTATGTGAACGTGACAGATTAATCCAGCCTTTTGTTATGGATCCAGCAGATTTAGATTCAAAACTCAATATGCTGAATCAAAGAGTCGATACACTTGCTCAAGGCATGCAAGATCTCCAGGTTACAAATGAACGGATCTTACTTATGTCAGAGACTTACAAACCCACACTCCTCATATCGTTATGCACTCAGCCAGTGACCCTGCTGTCTGTAATCCCGAGAAGTTTTCTGGAGATCAAAATACAGGGAGTTCCTTAATTCCTGCAAACTATTGATTGCTCTAAAACCTCGATCTTATCCCACTGAAAGATCTAAGGTTTGTTCAGTTATCTCCTTCCTAAGAGGTGAACCTATGGCCTGGGCCCACTCCTCCTTGGAAAATGATGATCCCATCTTAGACTCATTGGACGAGTTCTTTGAAGCTATGTCTCTCCTTTACGAAGATCCTAATAAACAGTCTACAGCTGATCTAACCATCCGAACTCTCCAGCAAAAACAGAGACCTGTCGAAGATTACATAGCTGAGTTTAAGAGATGGGCAATAGAAACTCAATGGAACGATATAACCCTGCGCAACCAATTTCGAATTGGGTTATCCGAAGGAGTAAAGGATGAACTTTCTAGAACTGAACTTCCTACGACTCTAAACGCTCTTATTCAACTATCAATCAGTATTGACAGAAGGCTTAGGGAAAGAAAGGCCGAAAAAGCTCTCTCAAGTTCATCAATTAGGAAACCAGCTGCTCCTCCAAAACCAGCTGAAAAACCTTCATCACCTAACGAACCTATGGAAATTGGCACTATAAGAAGTCCTCTCTCACTAGAAGAAAAAACTAGAAGACGACTACTTAACCTTTGTATGTACTGTGCCTCCCAAGATCATTTAATCCCGGACTGCCCTCTATTGAAAAGACCACGGAGTGGTAAGCATGCTCATACCACTTCTATACTGAGTGCACTCCCTTCTAAATCAACCACTCAATTTTTCTCCATTTCTCTCATACTACAGTGGGACAAAGAAAGAATAACGACTGATGCCATCATTGATTCTGGGGCTAACGGGGTGTTCATCGATTCATCCTTTGTAACCAAAAATAAAATTCCTTGTGTCCGTAAAAGCACTTCTGTTTCTGTCAGAGTAATTGATGGCTCCCTCATAGCCTCGGGTCCTATCACAAAAGAAACTATTCCTGTACGAACAACCACCCATAACACTCATATCGAATATCTTATATTCGATGTTATCTCTTCTCCCCTCTATCCGGTCATCCTAGGAATCAATTGGCTAAGGGACCACAACCCTCAAATTACCTGGTCTCCCTCTTCTCTCGCTTTTAACTCTGAGTACTGTAAGGAAACATGCTTACAACATATTCCACTCCTCCAAACTATTGAAGAACCAACTATACCTTCCTGCTATTCTGAGTTCTCTGATGTATTCAGTAAAAAGGAAGCTGAAACACTCCCACCTCATCGTCCCTACGACTGCCCTATCGACCTCATACCTGGTGCCCCCATACCTTTTGGGCACATCTACCCTCTCTCTGAATCTGAATTAAAAATCTTCAAGGAATACTTGGAGGAAAACCTCCGTAAGGGATTCATTAGACCTTCCAGCTCACCTGCTGCCTCCAGTATGTTTTTTGTGAGGAATAAGGACCAGACCATCCGTCCCATCATAGATTACAGAGCTTTAAATAAGATAACAGTGAAAAATCGCTATCCTCTTCCCCTGATAAACGAGCTGATTGAAAGGTTGAAAACTGACACTATCTATACTAAACTTGACCTCCGTGGGCCATACAATCTCGTTAGAATCAAAGCTAACGATGAATGGAAAACTGCCTTCAGAACTAGATATGGTCTCTACGAGTATCTTGTGATGCCTTTTGGCCTCTGCAACGCCCCTGTCACCTTTCAACATTTCATAAATGACATCTTCAGGGATCTTCTGGACGTCTGTGTCATCATTTACTTAGATGACATTCTTATATATTCTAATACACTTGAGGAACACAAAAAACACATGAGATGGGTGTTATCCCGACTTAGAACTCATAAATTATACGCTAAACCAGAAAAATACTGTCATGGCCGTTACCAGTAATTCCTGTCTCTTCCGGGTTGACGGACTGTTGCCACTCCCCCTCTCTGACGCGGTCTCGCTGCGCTACATAATGCGACCGCGCCAGACAACAGACGCTGGATTAATGAAAAGCGTACCGCGGACTTAAACCGGCTGCAACTCCTCTCTACAATTTCCCTGTGTACCGAACCGGACTCGTACTCGACTGACCTCCTTCTCCTTCCCTCGATCACGGCTAACACTTTGACTCCTCTCGACCTCTCTCCAACAGAACCTTCCCGGAGGGGACTCTGGGACCAACTTAAAGCCTCTGGAAGGTAAGTTACCTCACTTGTTTATACGAACTTTTCCTTCTGAGCACTCAAGCTTTAGCCTGCTCGCACGTTCTCCTATCGTTATAGGAGTAATTCCTATTCATTAACCCCTCAGTCTCCAGCTGATATGTTTTCTACCAATTAATCTAAATCAATTCTCTGCATGTTAATATCAACTACCTTCCTTCATTGAATTATTGCTGCAATTCAATTATATAAGACAATCTAGGAATCACTCACCAATTCTGAAGTATTTAAAGATACAGCACCTATGTTCCTCCAATCAAAATATTAAAGACACAGTATAAGTGAATTCTCTGGTGAACTGTCATCTCTTTATTTCCTCAATATATTACATTCACATCTATTCAGTCTGAAATCTGCAGTTGAGCTCCAACTTACTCTATGTGAACGTGACAGATAGCCCATAAGGGGGACCCAAATGTCCTCAAATTTTTGGGCATTGAATTAATCAAACCAGATCAAAGAAAAGGCAATTGGGACCAACGTCAGAGAAGACGTGAATGCTATTGGATATACTGCCTTGAAACACTGTCCCCTAGGGGACTTATTGAAGGCTTCTCATATGCTCCTTTTATTTAGAAAGTCTCTAAAATAATAATCTTTAGAACATTTAATAACAAATGTATCGCTATACTTTGGCTAGTCCAGCCATCAGCAAACATTTTCTCTTTAACGTATAGTTTATCAAACTTTTGAATCATTACAGCACTACACTTTGGTGAAATTTTAACTCCCCTAACTCTCCCCCCCCCCCCCCCTTTCCTTCTTGTGCCCTCTTTTTTCTCTCTAGCTGCCATTTTCACTTTGACATGAAAGCTAAGAAAATGTATTACTATATTTATATCCCCATTGGCTCAATTGGAATATACTTTTATTAAGTGATAAGAGACAACAGAAGACACTCCTATTGAGTGATTGAGACAATACAAGGATTGGATTGTTTATACTTTTAATTCAAGACATCACTCTGTATATATTTATAGCGATCGGCAAGCAAGTTATAAATTGTGAGCTGACTCCTGTACACACTCATGTAGTATTAACAGTGAGAGAGACTATAAAGTTCTCCTGATAACTGTGGAGCTCATTCGCAACATATATTAAACTTGTTTCAGATCGTTTCCAGTCCGGGCAAAGAGGGAGGAAACCAGCTGCCAATCATTCTGATGCTGTGGCTCCATACTCCGCCCACAGCAATCCCACGTGGTCGCAAAGCGACACGTCATTAATGACGGAATTCATTCCAACATCTCTGATTGGTTAGTTCACATTCAAATACCGGGGGGAGTTCGGGCGGCAATTTTCAGCCCCTGACGAAGGAGTCTTGTACTCTGAAACGCGCGTTGGGTTTTTCTTCTCTGATTTCCCTCACTCACTGAGCACTTCACGATGCACGAGGGAATCTCCTATTGACACCTTTTCATTTTGCTTTTTTCGTTCGTTTAAATGTTTATTTCTTTAGGAGTTATACCAGTGTAGTGGCTGCAGTTTAAGGGGACAGCGTTAAGGGGAGATTATAGGAGTCTAGAATAGTGGCGATTATTAGGAGATTCTTTTTCTATTGTATTACCTCTACCACAGTACATATTCTATCACTCCTACTACTCCCATGCATCCAATAAGCAACTTTAAAGCTACTGAATAACGGACATTCTGTGTCCTTTTCTCATTCTACCTTATGCTGTCTCCATTTGCCCTACCTGTTTAACTACCATAAGATCTCAAGGTATTACATTGACTTTTTTCTCCTCTGTGGATCACTCAATATAATATATCTCTACATTTTAGCATTCAATATGCCTTAACTGTGATTTGGATATTGAGATATATCCACATAGGATTTCAGGGTTACAAGCACTTTTTAGACACTGATACATTGTATCCTCTCTACAGTATGTTTAATAAAGTTGCAGTGTATCACTGTTTATGTTAGGATACATGTTTATTCAGTGTCCATTATATACATAAAGGCTTTCCCTGTGGTTACCTTTTTTAACTTTGGACATATCTATAGGTATATGCTTGTATCAATTGGCGTTCTTTTTCTACTACCAGGTTGATTGGGAGCCCCCCCCCTTTTTCCTTTTAAAGGGGAGCTACCCAATTAATATATCTTTTTGTAATTTTTGTATTAGTCTGGTTACCATTTCCTCTGATGGTGTTTCCCGGTAAAATGCCAGCCTTGTCCTTAATTATTTTTGAAACTTGGTTTCTGTAGCACTGTTGGCTCGGTCTCCCTCCATCAATTCGGCAATAAGAATAGCTTTCGCCATGTTTCTGGCTATCTTACCCCTTGCTTCCAATAGTTCCTTTAACGTGGTTCGTTTCAGTGCAGCATAATTTGTCTCCATTTATCCGTTCATTCGTATAGCCAAAACATTCATTTTTGCATTTTTATGAACCAAACACACGAACGCTGCTTTGTTACGAGGCTTGTATCCCATCGCTTGCCACCAACTGTAGCAGAGCTGCAATGTCAATATGTCCGCTGGTAGACTTGTACAATATCCAAGAGAAGCGTAGCTCGGCAATCCTATCCAAATTCCCCAATAACCAGACGATACACAGCTTTGTGAGTCAACTCGTTTTTATTGAGCCACAGCTGACTTTTATACAATTCCCCATGCAAGGGGTTTCTTTAATTACATTCCAGGGGTTTTCCCCTGGTGGACCTTGTTGGGGACAGGGAACAAAGTAATATTTCCCAGACTCCTTCTCTGTACTTGGAAGATAATTGAGTAAGGACAATTCTTTAATTAAATTATCTCCCAAGTACAGAACAATAAACAATATTTAAAACCATCATAACCCATGTAATATTAATCAGAGCTCCATGAAAGATACTTCACCAAATAGCAGGGATCTGAGCGCCCACTCTGTCGAAATACCGCTCAGATCCGTTCAGTAGAATAGGAGGGCCTTTCGAGTGAAGATTAGACCCCAAAATAGTTCCAGGTGGTTGTATGCTTGGACCGGTCTTCTTTCGGGAGTTTTTACCATTAAAATAACGAATGCAACTGTTCGTGTAATAGGTGGTCATGTGCCTTGTGTTCATTTGTTTCGTTCATTCGAATGCCGCTCTGTATAGGTGAAGGGGAATGATCATACAAGAGGATGGAAGTTCAGCGGAGTTCACGCAGTCGAGTGTCCGATTATAGTTCCATGCGCTCGATGACCAAACACCGCTGTCTGTTCATGAACAAAGATGGCCGCCTCCACGTGTTCAGTCATAGGAACGACGGCCACCCATCCGAACATTTACAATCTAGCGGTTTCTCAGTGTGAATATAGTCAGTTGCAGGCACACGACTCCCCTGGGTGGTCTCACCAGGCCCGGACTGGCCATCGGGCACACCGGGCAAATGCCTGGTGGGCCGCGATGGGCGTGGGGCCGAGGCCGGCAGGGGAGATCACAGGATCTCCCCTGCCAGCCCCTGCAGGGCCAGCGCTACCCGAGTGCCGGCCCTGCATAGTGCCTCCATGGGCCGGTGGGATCTCCCTTACCGGCCCACAGGCACTTCTAGGCGGCC